>NC_143553.1:20963750-21580000 GCF_054136105.1 Typopeltis vanoorti | reverse complement strand
CAAAGCCTTATACAATGGAACAAGAATTTCCCTACTTCTACACGTCAGTGTCCTCCGCATCATTCCCAGAGGTCTTTGTGTTGTCTTCACAATTTTGGCGATGTGTCCCCTAAATTTTACATTCTTATCCACTATCACCCCCAGATCTCTTATTTCCTCTTCCTCCAACAATATATTCTCACCAAGCATAAATTCTGCATCCCATCTTTGTTTTCCAAATTTTAAAACCTTACATTCTGCAACATTGAACTCACATCCCCATTTACTTGCCCAATCACTCAATTTATTCAAGTCTTCTTGCAAGGCCACAACATCTTCACTACTCTTTATGGTTCGTCCCAACTTTGCATCATCTGTAAACAACTGAATATCTCCATCCAAATCTTCACCAATAACATTAATATACAAGTTACACAGCAATGGCCCTAAAACAGACCCCTGAGGCACTCCACTAGTGACTTTCCTTTTCCTGGATATCGCACCCCCATACACAACTTGTTGATACCTACCTATAGCCAGTCTCCAATCCAATGCACTAATCTAATATCCAACCCCCATCTGCTCTAGTTTGACTGTCAACTTATCATGAAGTACTCTATCAAAAGCCTTTGCGAAATCCAGGTATATTATTGTGTATCCTTCTCCTCTGTCCAAGGAAGCAGTCACTTTATTGTAATAAGTAAGTAGATTACTACAACATGACCTCGCTTTAGCAAATCCATGCTGTCCATCAAAGATTATACCATTGTTGTCAACCCACCTCTGGAACCTAGTTCTCACAAGCTTCTCCATCAACTTAACCACAACACCTGACACAGAGATAGGCCTATAGTTTGATGATTGAGTTCAATCCCCTCCTTTATGAAGTGGCAATATCTTTCCCTCCTTCCAATCTTTAGGAACTTGACCAAGTGCAAGACTCGTATTAAAAAAATATGTCAAGCCAGGTGTCAACTCTCTGGCACATTCCTTCAGAATACGCGGTGATATATTATCAAGTCCCACAGCCTTATTTACATCTAGTTTACTCAACTCCCGAAACACCTCTCGCTTACTTACAGTCAGTCTCTCCTCCCCATCATCAACTGCTCTCAATCTCTCCATGAAGTCACTTTCACAAGATTGAAAGACCTTTATGAACTGCTCATTAAGTATCTCCACCACACATTCTGCAACAGCTGTCTTTATACCATTTCCTCCAATCAATGTCATCCTTCCATAATCATTCTTTCTTTTGCTGGCTATATATCGAAAGAACTTCCTAGGATTCTTTTTGGCTTCATTAGCTAACTGCTGTTCATACCTCCCTTTAGCTACTCTCACCAACCAAGTCACCCTCCCTGCTTGGTGTTTGTAGACCTCATGAAATTGGTTACTTCCACTTCTCTTATGCTGCCTCCACAATGCCCTTTTTCTCTGTATTGCATGCTTAATCTCTTTATTCATCCATCTCACACCTACCTTATTTAACCTTCTCACCCTTGGAATACATTTAGACATTGCATCTACTAAATAGTTTTTGAAAATACCCACAAGCTGCATTGATCTCTTTTCCAGCTAACTCCTCATTCCATGCTACACCTGCAAGCTGTCTCCTGAGTTCTTCATAATCACCCCCCCCCTTGTAGTTCCACATATAACCTTTTTTCAGAAGGGGTCCTTGCAGTGCTGGCAACCACCCAGGTAATCACCTCATGGTCACTTTCACCAATTGGTGGATGATTTGACATCTCATTTATAATTACATCCTCTGATGAGATGACCAAATCCAAGACCCTGAATCCACGTGTGCCCTCTGTTACATACTGTCTGAGGTAGTTATCCCTCAAAAACTCAAGAAACTCATTTTCTTTACTTCCAGTTGCTATCTCTTCATTCCAGTCTATATTGCCATAATTGAAATCACCCATAATGATCACTCTTTTCTTATTTGCTTGGCTAATTTGATTATACATTTCATTATCATCACCACCCACATTTCCTGGTCTATAACAACATCCATTCAAGTATTTGATTCTATTCACCTCTATCTCACACCATACTGCCTCAAAACCACTGGTCCTATTTCCCTCTTGCATGTCTACCTTGTATGGACATAACTCTTTCTCTATCATCAATAGCACTCCCCCTCCCTTTTTTTTACCCCTTCTATCCTCATGAAACATATCATACCCTTCCATCTCTATTCCTGTCAGGATGTTGTCCTCATCTAACCATGTCTCACTTATTCCGTCAATCTTTGGGTGAATGGACGCAATTAGTGCAATCATTTCATCCACCTTGTTTCTTATACTTCTAGCATTGGTATACACACACGACAGCTCATTTCTGGATCTACAGCTAGTTCCACTGATACCACTCACTCGATGTGATCTCTCCATGCTGGACTGGGGCCATTTCCCTTTCTGCTTCTTCATTTTAGAACCCTTTTCAATTTCATCTGTTTCCTCTTGATCCCTGGTGATTCCATTTCTTTCCTGCCTACACATGCTCTCACCTCCCTTGGAGCATCCACCTTTCTCACGCTGTGTACCCCTGTCCACCCTTAGCCTCCCCGTTTCCCTGCTCCTCTTGCACACCCATTCTCTCATATTCTATACTCATACCACTCACTTCCCCATTCATTTCCACTTCTTCAATCTTTCCTGTCTTACTCTCCTGCTCTTCCACATCACTCCCCTCTCGATCTGATTCATTCTCTCTATTCACTTCTCTACCTTCCATATATATGATCACCAGGTTCATATTTTTTATGAAGGGTCTAGGTCAGTCTACATGGTCAGAAAAGCAAGCATGGAAGGTAACAAACAAATTTAATGAATTCATAATTAATTACAATACAAAGACAAAATTGATATTTATGCTAGATTAAAACTCTTACGTTTCTCTCACTTTCTCATTCTTAGATAAACATGGATTTCTTAATCTCTACAATACTATTCCTTTAACTTATCAAATATTTAGTTTACAACTTAATAGGAGCCAGCTAGGTATTGGCACATTATTAATCTCCCTCAAGTAGGTCACGACAGAATCTCCAGTAAATTAATAATTCTCAGAATTCAGTCTAATGGTATAGAGTCATTCACACAAATAATAATTCTTCATGCTTATCCTTACCATAAATTCGAGTTACACTTTCTTCTGTTTCTGTTAATCAAGTTCTCTAAAGGGCTAGAATATGTAAAGTACTTATCTAAACTATCTTAGGTTCTTTCGGGATTTTCTCCGTCCTTCCTTCTTAAGTTCTGGCTGCCTTGGTTCTTGCCACGTGGGAATCACGTGCTCTCCCTGGATCGGGTGCTCGGTTTCTTTACTAAGGATTTACGTCAGTCTGCGTTCAAGATTTGTCGTGTTCTGTGGCAGAGATCAGCTCTTAAAGATAAGAACTGAATCACGATGACCACTTGAAGCACACGGTGAGAATACAGGAACAAAAAAAAAATGGGGGGTTTCAATTCTGTGTTGCAGGTTTTATATGCTCCCCAAGAGCGCCATCTTTCCGAGTTTGACCTCTCCTTTCGCCCTTCCTATTCCCATTTTATTCTCCCTGTCACTCCTGAACACACTATACCCCTCACATTCAATCCCACTAGCTATATCATCTTCAGTCAGCCATGTTTCACTAATGCCAATAACCTGTGGTCTGGAAGTGCCAACCAAGGCCAAAAATTCTTCCTTCTTGTTCCTAATACTCCTGGCATTAGTATACATGAATTGCAGAAGCCCGTTACTCCCACCTTCCTTGGTACATACATAAATAATATGTATAACGCTGACCAACGAGGAAGTTTTGGGAAAAGACAGACGTCAGAGGGTGCCAAATCTGGGGAATAGGGTGGATGCTCTAACAATTCATAGTGCAGATCCCTTAATTTTCACACTGCCAAAACACCTTTGTGGGCAGGTGCATTGTCCTGATGACAAATGATTTTTTTGTTTCTGCAAACCGGTCTTTTCTCACGAATGTTTTCGTCTAATCTGGTTAAAAGATCGGAATAATATTCCCCGGCTATTGTTTTACCCTTTTCAAGATAATTAATAAACAAAATGCCTTTAGCATCCCAAAACACCAATGCCATGACCTTTCCTGCTGATGGAACAGGCTTTGTCTTTGGTGCTGAACAACTTACTTCTGTCCACTGTTTTGACTGCTGTTTGGATTCTGGGTGTAATGGTGAATCCAAGTTTCATCCATAGTAATAAATGAATGCAAAAAATCAGTTTTATTCTTGTTAAAATGCTCCAAGCACTATTCAGAGCTTCTCATGCGAGTGAATTTTTGATTTGCTGTAAGCAAGCGTGGCACCAATCTTGCACAAAGCTTTTTCATTTGCAATTCTTCATACAAAATATATTCTACACGTTCTTTTGAAATGCCTATAGTCTCAGCAATTTCATGTACTTTGACTTACCGGTCATCCAATAACATATCATGCACTTGATCAATGATTTCTAGTGTTGTTACACTTTTTGGATGTCCATCATGTGGATCATCTTCAAGGCTGGTATGGCCACATTTAAACTCGGCAGCCTATTTCTTAATTGTCGAAAACGAAGGAGAAGAGTGCCATAATGAATTCGAAGTTAAACTTTTATTAATTTGAATGAATTTCTTTTGGCATTAAACCTTCTTTTACAAAGAATTTTATAACCGCACGATACTCAATTTTATCCATTTCAAGGGATACAGACAACACTTTTGCTTCAGACAGCTGTTTAAAACAAACTACTTGATAGAATGACTTGCAATTTCACATGGATGCTTATGACAGATGTACCAACTTAGAGAAAAAAAAAAAAAATCTTGCCAATAGTGTTGCCATTTATGGTCGAGGCTGAGAACGTTTCAGACCACCCTCGTAAATTTAGTGTTCAAACAGCAAACGTCCAAATACAGATCGTAATAGAAAAAGAAATAAACTGTCATCGTTTACTAGTCACACTAGTTACATGCATTCAAAGTGGCTAATTATCATTTTTCTGTTTACTGAAAACCTACATACTCTAGAAGGTTACTTACATATAAGCAGTCACAAAAAATCCATCCCAACAGCACAGC
Source organism: Typopeltis vanoorti (assembly GCF_054136105.1). Lineage (NCBI taxonomy): Eukaryota > Metazoa > Arthropoda > Arachnida > Uropygi > Thelyphonidae > Typopeltis > Typopeltis vanoorti. Next base: position 21,574,938 of record NC_143553.1, on the reverse strand, counting down.
ATCCTCAAAACACTGATAAATACTTACAGAACTATCTGTTCTAATGAGAGCTCTTACTACTCAAGTCCAATTTATGATAATAAAAGTAGAGCTGAAAAGCTAGCTGAAGTTCTTAATAAATAAAATGATAAATATAATGTAATATAATATTGAAGCCACACATTCAACTAGCAACCACCATCCATTCTCCAAAGGTTGAGCTTCATCTACTTGTGCAAACTAGAGTATATATTTTGTATATTTTTAATCATTTACTGATTTGGATAAGCAGGAACAGCAGATAAATGATAAGGTATCCGGACAGTTCATCGAAAAGGCAATTCATCGAACGACAATTCATCGCAAATGCAATTCATCGAAAAAACAGTTCACTGAAAATTTAAAATTTTTGAAAATGTTATGAGAAAATTGATCCAGAACAAAACTTGAACCGTGAATAAGGAGATTACAATGCTACTTTCATAGGGAAAAATTATAGAACACTATGGTTCTTATAGTTTTTCTTGTCCGATAATTGTTTCGTGTCTGTTCATGGACTGATTTGCCTGTTTCCGGAAGAAAAGCCCAGCCGTATCTATATTATGCCTGCTAACTTACCTTTAGCAGAACAGGACTGATAAAAATTATGCATAAATGGGATCCAACTACCCAGGTCTTTCTAACTAAACAGCTTCATTTTTACCGACTGAACTATGCGGGCTTCATTATTATTATTGTTGCTAGTAGTAATATGCGACTTCAATACAGCAATTATTATGGGATGAATTTTACACAGATTCGCTATTTGAAACTTTTACAAGAAAATGTCAAACGGTTCCAGTTTTCAGTTCAGCTATATTCGGGGCGACAAAGAAATAATGTGTTCAAATTATGTACTGTACTACAAAAACTCTCTGACTTAAATGACTTAGTAGAAGTTGCTGGTACAAAAAGCTGTCTGCATGGTTCAGTTTTTGTTCTAAATGGATTACTTTTACCATAACATAGAAAATTTAAAATTTTTGGTGAAATGAATTTTGATGAATTGCATTTTTGATGAATTGTCTTTCGATGAATTCGCTTTTCGATAAATTTTCCTGTAACCATATTACAAGATATTGATAAGGCTAGGAATCCTGGAGTTATGGTGAAAGTGAAGATCAAATGTCACACTGCAAAAAACTGCAAATACAAATCAGAGGATAAGTGTGATGTTGAAATGAACATTCACATGTAAGGATAAAGAATTTTTCCTCTTCATAAGACTTTAAAACTACTGCACCTGAACCACAGTGCATAGATCTGATCTCCTGGATTCAGAGGAGAAAAAGAAGCTGCAGAAAGGACACAAAGAAAAGTAACAAGAATGATATCGGGATTATGGAATATAGATTATCAGGACAGATTGAGAGTATTGTGGACTGCAGACATTGGTAAACAGAGGACAGGTGATATGATTGATGTCTATAAACTACTAAAAAGGTTATGTTATCATCATCATCAAATTCCTGCCATGTACCCTCAAGGGGTGTGCAGGATATGATAGTACTACATGAAAAAAATTACATCATTATTAATTTCCTATCTACAATTTTCCTACAAATCAGTCTGTTACTTGTTAAGACTCCAACATTATCAGATCTTATATTTCTATCGTCTAAGGCACTTTGTACCGTATCAATCCACCTATATCTTGGTCTTTCTCTGGGTCGTTTTGCTGCCAACCTGGCAGAGAACACTTGTTTTGCTAATCTTTCCTCGCCAATTCTGTTTAAGTGACCATACCACCTGAGATTAGCTCTGCTAACGCATTCCTGGATGCTCACAATGTCAAGTTCTTTCCTAATATCCTCGTTTTTAATATGATATTGCCATTGATGCCATCTGATCACGCCTATAATCTTTCTCAGGACTCTCATATCTGTGGTCTTTAGTCTTTGGTCAAGTGTTTTACTTCTGACCCAGTTCTCAGATCCATAAGTTAAAACTGGTTTGAAAACTGTCTTGTATACAGCTAATTTAGTGTTCAGACTAATTTCTCTCTTATTCCATATGAATTTATTCAATTGACTTCCCACCATACCAGCTTTGCTGATTCTGTTGTCTATTTCTATATTTAATTTACCATCTTCAGTAAAAATAGTGCCTAAATAGCTGAAATGTTTTACTTGCTCCACAGGTTTTCCATTCGCGACACAGTTGACATTTTCATTGATTCAGCCTATTTTCATCGTCTTTGTCTTTTCATTGCTGACCTTCATACTATATCTATTACAACAGCTATTCAATTTAGTCAGAGAATCTTGCAGACTTGTAGCAGATTTATTTAGAAGTATAACATCATCTGCATAAAGCAAAGAGCTGACATTAACATCTCCAATTTTGATATCAGGTTTAATACCACTTTCCTTCATAATGTTATCCATGTAGATAATGAATAACAGAGGGGATAATGTACATCCTTGTCTCACACCAGATTTAACATTAAACCATCTTCCTGTACTTCCTTCAATTCTTATGACTTACAACTCAAATAAAGACTAAGTATTGCTTGATATAATGCCCCATTGACACCATATAACTGCAGTGTATTGAATAGCTTATCTCTTGGCACCTTGTCATATGCCTCTTCCAAATCGACAAAACTTAAATACAGATCTTTGTTATATTCCCATGCTTTCTCGACTATTTGTCGTAAAGTGAAGATCTGATCCTGACAGCCTCTATTTGGCCTGAATCCAGCTTGTTCTTCGCCAAGCTTTTCTTCCACAATTGTTCTCAACCGTTTCTCAATTATACTTGCATATATCTTACCAGGAACATGCAATAGGGATATACCTCTGTAATTCTCACATTCAGTTTTATTTCCCTTTTTATATATGGGTACTATGAGCGCGCTACTCAAATCATCGGGAATTCGTCCCTCTGTCCAGGCTTTCTGAACTATGCAGTGCAGCCACTGTAAGACTCTTATACCACCATACTTCAGCATTTCTGGTCGAATATCATCTACTCCTGCTGCCTTTCCTCATTTCAAGCCTTTTTCTAATTCAAGTATGGATATGTATTCCTGACTGCATGCCTGGTCAGTGTTTTTGACCACTGTGCTGTCATCACTGCTTGTTTCATTTAGCAGTTTTTCAAAGTAATTACTCCATACTTCAAGGATATCTTTTTCTCCCGTTTTCATGTCACCTTTATCATCTCTAATTCCTTTTACAGCACTCTTTCCTCCATTTCTAAGCTTCTTCAACAACCTCCAGAATATTTTGCCACCTTCTTGATATTTATTTTCTATATTCTTGCCAAAGTCCTCCCATGACTTTTGTTTGGCTAGTTTTACACAGTGTTTAGCATTCTTCCATTTGTCTCTATATTCTCTAAGAGCACAAGCTGACTTATTTGACAAGAACTTTTGATATGCTTTCTTCTTTTCCTTCACTGCCTCTTTAACTTCCTGTGTCCACCAGGGAGTTCTGATTTTTTTATCCTTACAGACAACCTCACCACATGCCTCTCTGGCAGAATCAATCAATGTTTTCTTCAGAGTTTGCCACTGAATCTCCAAGGTCTGATTCCTGTTTTCAAACTCTTTCATTTTTTCTTCAATAATCTTTGTGTATTTTAGTCTACAGTTCACATCTGAGAGTTGCTCAACTTTTATTCGCTTTAAAACTTTCTTACATGTTATTCTTTTCAATATGAAATTCAATTTTATCCTGCTCAAGACTAAATAGTGATCACTTCCAATTTCAAATCCTCTGTACACTCTGGTGTCCTGCACCAGGGAGAAAACATCACTATCAACAATAACATAGTCAATGAGACTCTTCTTATTCCAAGCCTCTTCTCTCCATGTGAATTTGTGTACATTTTTATGTTGGAACATGGTGTTAGTAATAACCAGTCCATGTCCTGAGCAGAAATCCAACAGATATTTGCCATTATTATTAGCTTTGCTCTTTTCTCCAAATTTTCCCAAAATATTTTTGTATGTCTCACAATCATTTCTTACTCTGCTATTTAAATCCCCAACAAGGACCAACTTTTCATTTTTCATTGTGTCCGTTGCTTTTTTTAAAGCCTCAAAAAATTCCTCCACTTCTACTTTAGTAGAACCTTCTGTGGGACCATAGGCACAAATAAGTCTCATTGTCCAGTTCCCCATTCTCATATTTGCCCACATTACTCTACTTGAGACTGACTGCCATTCAAGAAGATTAGCCTCGTATTTTGTGTTGAATACTATGGCTACTCCTTCTTTTCCTTGATTGTCATTGCCTGAATGTAACATTTTGTATTTATTGCTCAGAAAGATCTCACCAGTTTTTGTCTTTTTTGTTTCAGTCACCCCTATTATGTCTATCTGGTACTAATTCCTCAGCTAGCTCCATTTCTTTGCCATTCAGGCTTCTTACGTTGATAGTGCCGATCTTTAAGTCTGGTGATGTTGAGTTGGGGTTTGTTTTCAGATTTGTTCCAGTAGCTGACTTTTTGCTGTTCGCCCTAGTTCCCTGACAAAAACAATGGGGGCCTTGTTTAACCGGGCGATGCCCCAGCCGGCATGAAATTTTGTCATGTTGTACCATAATTTTTTTATTTTGGTTTAACCAATAAGAATACAATTTGGCCGGCTAAATCCCAAATTGCCAGCCCATCCTCGTTCGTTCAGTATCCAGGTAGATACCCAACAGGGTGCACCATGAGAAGGTGAGGATTGGACATTAGGTCAGAAGCCCTGGTCGGTTCTCCGCATTCCTTTAAAGGCTATGTGGAGGTCTCATCTCAGTTATACAGCTTTGACCCTTAAGCACCCCAGTTATGTTATACAACTGATGAAATTCTTCATTAAGGTCAGGTGAGAACATTCAGTGAAGTTTGTGTGCAGCTAAAAAAAGTAAGTTACTTTTTTTTTTTCCCTTCCAAAGCAGTGAGAGTGAGCGGAACAGTGTGCCAGTTAAAGTAGTGACTGCAAGTAGTATAAACGAGTTTAAGAGAGGGTATAACAGCTGGTATGAGTGATCTATGGCTTTGCTTAATGAGTGATTCCTTGGAGGTCTTGGATAATAATATGGCCACAGGTTAGCCTAATTTGGAGAGACCAGCAGATTTACTTGCACCTTGAAGAAATAAATTACAAGGGTGGTCTGAAACGTTCTCGGCCTAACAATGAATTCATAATTTCAAAATTATTTTTATTTTTCAGCATCATCTTCCTTAAGACTAATAAATTTATTCCACCAATGCTCCAGCAAAATTACCCCCTCCCTGTAGTGGTTCTCAGTAAGATCTGCAAAATACCCCTCTACAGCGGCAATTACTTCTTGATTTGAACAAAAACGCTGACCAGCAAGGATGAGTTTTATGTTTGGGAAGAGATAGAAGTCAGAGGTAGCCAAATCTGGGAAATAGAGTGGATGTTCCAACAATTCATAGTACAGATCCTTGTGCCAAATCAACTTTGTGGGCAGGTGCATTGTCATGATGAAAGATGATTTTTTCTTCTGCAAACCAAGTCTTTTCTCACAAATTTTTTCATCTAGTCTGGTTAAAAGATAGGAATAATATTCCCCAGTTATTGTTCTACCCATTTCAAGATAATTAATAAACAAAATGCCTTTAGCATCCCAAAACACCAATGCCATGACCTTTCCTGCTGATGGAACCGACTTTTTCTTCTTTGGTGCTGAATAACTGGCTTCTGTCGACTGTTTTGACTGCTGTTTGTATTCTGGTGTGTAATGGTGAATCCAAGTCTCATCCATAGTAATAAATTGACACACAAGATCAGTTTTATTCTTGTTAGAATGCTCCAAGTGCTGTTCAGAGATTTTGATGCGAGTATGTTTTTGATCTGCTGTGAGAAAGTGCGACACCCATCTTGCGAAAAGCTTTTCCTCTGCAATTCTAAATGCAAAATATATCACACATTCTTTAGTCTATAATACCTGTTGGAAGTAAACTAAATTTATTATATCCATAATGCCTATAGTCTCAGCAATTTCACGCACTTTGACTCGCCAGTCATCCAATACCATATCGTGCACATCAATGATTTCTGGTGTTGTTACACTTTTTTGACATCCTTCACGTGGATCATCTTGAAGGCTGGCATTTCTGAAGAGATGGTCGAGGAATGGGGGAAGGAATTGATTCTTTTTTTAATTCTGTAATCATTGTAGCCATTGGAAAGGAAGGTGTTGTGTATGTGTTTGAATTCAGTTGAAAGGGTGGTTTCACTGGAACAAAGATTGTGGACTCTATTGGTTAGAGATTTAATAATGCCATATTGTTGAGAGGGGTGGTGGTGGAAGATTTCGTGAATGTATCTGCCTGTATGAGTAGGTTTTCTATATACAGAGAAAGAACGGTTACCATTAGGAAGGGTAAACTATTGTTATTTTCCTTTTCCATCGTAAACTGGATTCTTGGATGTAGGCTATTGAGGTGACTGAGGAAGGAGTCTAATGTGTCTGGGCCATGAGGCCAAATTGAGAAAACATCATCTACATATCTTAACCAGATAGAAGATTTTGGAAGGGAAGTCTATTGCTCATTTTTCAAAATTTTTCTTGTAAAAATTGGCAAGGTGTATGTAGATTTTGTTCTTCCAAGAAAAATAACCAGAATTGATGGCAAAGGAAAAGAGCTCTAAGATATCAGAAAGAAAAACGTTTTTTTAAGAGTGTTAAGGTGTCATTTAGGGGAATATTGGTAAACAATGAGATGATGTCAAAGCTGACCAATATGTCTGTATTATTTAAAGTAAGATTTTCAATTAAGTTTTTAAAGTGGGTAAAGTTTTTTACATAAGATGTGGTAAGACCAGTGAGGGGATTCAGAGAGTTAGCGAGCTGCTTTGATAATTTGTAGCAAGGTGCATTAGTGGCATCTACTATAGGTCTTAGGGAAGAATTAGGTTTGTGGATTTTAGGTAAGCTGTATATCTGGGAGGAACAAGAACTGAAAGGTTTGAGATTTTTTGTGATGTCAGGAGGACAGAGGACACTTTTTAAAGTAAGTTTTTGAATTTTTTAACTTGAGTTTTTGTGGGATTGTGTTCAAGTATTATGTAGATAGTGATTTAGATGTCTCTGTAACTGAGACAAAATATTGGAAGCATTAAAATTAGTTTTAATCCTTTCTCAGTGCTGATAATATTCTATTAAACCTCCGACATGCAAACATTCATTATCATCATTATGGCAAGTTTTTATTTCATGTGCAAACTACAGAAAACATAAGAGTATATATATAAATAAATGATTAAAAGCATGCATTTAAAATAAACATTAAAAGAATAGGGATTAAAAGCATACATTTAAAAGGATAGACATTTAAAAAAAAAAAAAAAGAGTAACATAAAAATGCTACTTGCATAAAATATTATGCAAAAACCTAAAATGTCAAATTTCACCCATCCAGTGATTAATATACTTTAAAGCTATTTCATTACACTGCATTAAATCTTCTCAGGTACATATATTAATGTCTATTAAGCAGCATTACAGAAGAAGAAGTTCCAAGGTTTGTGCTTTGCCACATCAGCAGCTGTCATTGTCTGTGTAGAGCCCCATCTGCCAATATTCTGCTTTGATCTGTCCACTCCAGAATGAGGTCTAGTCAATGTCTTCCATCTCTGTCAGTCTAGATGTAAGCGGAAGGAAGAGATTCATTTAAGTTCAGAGCCTCTGCAGATTGCTTTTGGCATATTGTTGACCTTGTAGCTTTTATGGAATAAACCAATGGTTCCAATGAGTGAATAAAACTTTTCCTTGATCTTAGCCTCCTTTGTACTGCAACATGTCCATACAAAAGATGCCATTAATTTAGTTGTTTCCATTCATATCTACTCTGTGTTGTCCTTCTGATGTGAGTATAGATGGTCAATTTTCAGGCTTAAGGCAGCTTTGTAATGTGGCAGGGTTTGTAATGTTTAAGGCAGATGGTAATGTGCCGACATGTTTCATTAAGAACCTTGTCAATAATTTTGACACGTGATTCCTTCTCAAACAGGGTTAGCATACTCGGTTGTTGAAAAAAGTGCCAGTGCAGAGGTGCCCAATACTTGTGGACTTGCACCCCACCAAGATGATGTTAATTGACAGAGGATATTATTATGTTTTGAGTTTTAGCTGGTGTCTTCTCTATGTGTCGCTTGTAATTTAAGGTCCTATCTAGTGTAACACCTAGGTAAGTTGGATTTGGATAATTCATCAATTTCACACCATTCAATTCTATATTTAACTCTCTCCTCGCCTCCCTATTATTGAGATGGAAAAGACATACTTGGGTTTTATTGGGATTTGGTTTTCCTTATAGTAACTGTAAGAGCTAGTTCTTGTGTGAGCTACTTCTCAATGGTACCAAAGGATTTTCCTTGATGAGCTATTGCCCGATCATCTGCATATAGGAAGGTTCTTGACTATGGGTTTATAGGTTGGTCATTAGTATATACAGTGAAGAGGAGGAAGGAGAGCACACTTTTCTGGAGTAGACCATTTTTCTGGATATGCCATCTGCTATTTTTTTCCCTTGAAAATCAACAAAAAATCTCCTGCTAAACAGCAGCTACCTAAATACCTCCACTAACCGACAGCTGTTTGTCGTGATGTTAATTTTGACTTCTAAGATTTAGTGTCATATGCTGCTGTCAAATCTATGAATACAGCTTCTGTTGTTAACCCCCTTTTAAACCCGTCCTCAATAAACTGTGTTAAGTTTAATACTTGTCCAGTGTATGATCTTCCTGGTCTAAGTCCTGCCTGTTCTTTTATCAGCACTTTCTCTAATTCTGGACTTAATCTGTTCAAAATTAATCTTTAAGACAGCTTCAAGCATTGCACAAAGGAGAGCTAAAAGCCCGTAGCTCTTCAGCAGGTTTACCAGGTTTCAGGAGCAGCAGCATAACTTTCATTTGCTTCCATATGCTGGGTATTTTAGAAATTTCTAACAAAAGTCGAAAAATTCTAATAACCACTCTATTGCCTTTATTTCCAGATTCCTTAGGGTCTCATTTCTAATATCATCCATACCGGTGGCTTTTCCTAGTTTTAAGGTTTTTAGGGTATTTTCTAGGTCCTCTTTAGTAAATGGTGCTTCAAAGAGATTGTTTTCTGAATCCTTAACTTTTTTAATGTAATCTTTAGGTATTTTTCCTTCGGCACTCAGTTTACCATTCAGAGATAGCTGAGTTGCAATTTGGTTTGCATTTATATTAACTTCAGTTGCTGCTGTTGTGGGGTCACCAGATAATTTTTTGAGTAAGAGCCAGGCTTTCTTGCTACGTTTCTTAACTTTCTGTTTCATATCTAAGCTTTTAATTTTCTATGCCCATTGTTAACTTCTTTTTTCAGACAAAGCTGCTATAGTTCCTCTCCTGTGTCAATTGTTTCTGATGAAAATGGATCTTTATCATATAGGTCACAATATCTTTCATATATTTCCACATTGTGTTCTGTAAAACCTGGAATGTAACACATTCTAAAACCTTTTGGGATGTGCCTGGTAGCAGATCGTCTAATAGCTTGGTGAGCTTTCCATAATTTTCTAGTCTTGGAAAAATGTTAGACAAGTTTATGTAATTCTCTTGAGAACTGTTCCCAGTTAGCATTTTTAAAATTATTAAAAATGCATCATTATGGCAAGTAAAGCCTGGCAAACATGCTCTAAATACTCCATCATGCAGGATTAAATAGAAGAAGAAATGCATTACACAGTAGTCAGTACAATTTTATTAGAGACTATTTTTAATAAAATAGTCTCTAATAAAATCAGCATCAGCTACAAAATATTCCTCTCAACCTCAATAAATAGAGTTTCATTATTTTGTCAAAGATTTGGAGAGTCATTCTAAGACCTCATCCATTCTGACTTCTATGAATTAACTTCCTTTTATTCAGCCATTTGAGAGAGCCATGACAGAACATTAGTTCCTTTTTCAGTTACAATTTCAATTGTTTCTGCAGCTGCCTAGTTGGGTGCTCTTATGATGGTTGGAAATTTAGCAAAATACTAGCAACTTAACAAGCTGTTTGTTTTGTGCTTCTGATGTTGTTTATATCCTGAACAGCTGCTGATCATGTTTTAACAGGCCCAACAGAAAGTGAAAGAATGATGGTTGCCAACTTTGTGAAACTATGGACAGGAAGTAGATACAGAAAAGACAAAGCCAAAACACAGCATCTGTGAGATAGTGGTTGAATTGAGTCGGTGAGAGGGAGAGATCATCTATCAGCTAAACTGCTCTCCTCTGGACATTAGGAATTGGGTACACCATCCCAAACATACAAACAGTATTCCAAGGATGGGTAAATTGTAAGTATTTCTACAGATTTAGGAGCTGGATGGGTTAAAGTACTCCTCTCAACCTTAATAAGCATGTTAAGCAGAAAAGAATACCTAATCTAATTTTTTTGAGAGAACAAGAAAGCTGCTAATGTGATATTGCTCAAAAACTTTAATGTTAGGGAGTTTGTCCGGTGCAATGTGTGTGGGATGTATGCTTTCCCGAAAGAGGCTGGAGTTTGGATCGACAATGATAGTGGTGGGAGAATGTGAAGAAAGTGTAAGGAAAGTGAGGAATAAGTATGTGTCAGGTCGTGAGATTGTTGTGGTAGAAGAAAGCCAGAATGTGAGTGAAAATAGTGGCTTGATAGGAAACTACGATGTTGTACACGATGGCAATGAGAGCGGTGATCAAAGAGAGAGTGAAAGTAATTATACAGAGAGAGAAAATGGTTTAAATGATGAAAAAAATGAGGAATTAGTTGTAAGGAGTGAGATCGCATGGTTACGCAGAGCAATACACAGTGCGAAGCGGTAGTTAGAGCGCCTGCAAAACTCTTTCCAGTGCATCTCGGCTAACGGAAATAAGCAAGTGTTTTAAAGGAAAAATAAGCGTAAGAGTGGGAGAGTTTCAGAAATGAAGGAAAGAGTGTTGTACGGTGACTCTTTAGTAAGAGGTGTGACAGATGAGAGTTTAACTAAATTGTACTTATCGGGTGCGAAATTTAAGGATGTAAGTGAGAGTATGTAAGTGCAAAAACAGAGGGTGAAAGAATTGATAGTTGTGGCGGGTACGAATGAATTGAAAGGAGATAAATTTTTTATGAGAGAGGACTTGAAAGTATTGTAAAAGGTAGCGAAAGAAAAGAGTCACAGAGTTAGGATGGCGAGTCTGTTGCCGCGGTATGACAGAGAGGATTTTAGGAGGAGGGCCATAATTGCAAATGACTTCATGCGCAGGTTATGCAGACGGTGTGGTGTGGAATGAGTTTGATGGGCGAAAGGAAAAAGTGTTGCTGAATGAAGTGAAAATGGATGTGCAGAACCAGGGAAACTAGAACTATCAAGGAGAGGGGGGGGGTGAATATGTGGACATCAGTAAGAATGTATATAATATACCCGAGCCAGTACTAAGGACAAGAAATTAAAATGGAATAGTTAGAATAATGCATCAAGATGGGGGCGAGTCAAAGGGACCTCTGCATTTCATGTATACTAATGCCAGGAGTATCAGGAACAAGGAGGAAGAATTTTTGGCCTTGGCTGGTTCTTCCTGGCCACAGGTTATTGGCATTAGTGAAACATGGCTGACGGAAGATAATATAGCCAGTGGGCTAGAATGTGTAGGTTATGATGTGTTTAGGAGGGACAGAGAGAATAAAATAGGGGTAGGAGTGTTAATGATGATAACTGATGAACTGCAGCCAAGGAGAATAGAAACTGCATTGCCGGATAGTGAAAAGAGCTCATTCGAGACTATTTGGTGTGAGATTGAGACTAACAAAACAAAATATACAGTTGGGTGCTGCTATAGACTAGGTGATGGAATAGATGGTGGAGATGGTATGCATAAACAAATTGATGAAATGAGTGGAAGGAGGGTAATTATTATGGGGGATTTCAACTATGGTACCATTGACTGGAAGGAGGAGAGGATACATGTGAGGAAGGAACTGGATTTTATGCCGTTATTAAGGGATAACTATCTGAGACAGCATGTAATGGAAAATACTAGGGGTTTGAGAGTGCTTGACCTGGTAATAGCTATCTGAGAATTTGACTGTAATGAATATGACCATGTTGCCACCTACTGATGAGAGTGATCATAGGGTCTTGACCTAGGAGGTGGCAAAAGGTGTAGAATTTTCGATTAAGACAGGGTATATGTGGAATTACCATGCTGGCAAGTATGACAAGCTTAGGAAATTGCTTGGTTCGGTGCCATAGTATGTAAAACTGCAAGGGCTGGATGTCGATAGAGCATGGGAAGTGGTCAAGGAGCATTTGCAGGAGGTTATGGCTGATTGTATACCTAGGGTCCGAATAGTAACACAAGTGTTAAATGGATGAATAACACCATTAAGCTTGAGCTGCAAAAAAAGAAACAACTGTGGAGGGGATTTAAAGAGAAAGGTGACCTGCAGGCACACGAACGGTATAAAGCGCAGGTCAGTAGGGAAACGAGTGTGGTAAGAAAAGCAAAAGCGGATTATGAAAGGAAACTAGCTATGCAAGCTAAAGAGAATCCCAAAAGGTTCTTTCAATATACTGCAAGTAAAAGAAAAACTGTACACGGCAGAATGATTTTAAGGAATTCTGATGGCAAGGTGGTCACTGAATCAGTCGATACAGTGGAATTACTGAGTGAGCACTTTGCAAGAGAATATTAACCAGGTGGTGACATTGAAAGAATGAAGGAATCACTAGTTTATACGGGAATTGTGGTGAATGAAGTGGTGAATGACAGAACCTTAATGTGAATACATCTGGGGGATTGGATGGTATACCGGCACGGGTCTTACGTGAAGCGGCTAAAGAATTATCAGTGCCCTTGACCATGTTGTTTAATCTGAGTCTCGGGTCTGGTTTAGTCCCGAAGGTATGGAAAGAGGGGAAAATAGGTCCACTGCATAAAGGAGGATCAAAGACTACTGCCGCAAATTACCGACCAATAAGCATATCAGGAGTCGTTGTCAAGGTCTTGGAGAAAGTAGTCAAGGGAAAAATACAGGAATGGATTGATGAAAATTAGATACTGTATAGGGGACAGCATGGCTTTGTGAAGGGTAGATCATGCCTCAGTAACTTGCTCAAGTTTTATATAACACAGTGATGGGTGAACTGGATAAGGGTAATGGGTTTACAGTGATACTGCTGGACCTGGCTAAGGCGTTTGACAGGATACCACATGGAATTCTAATCCGTAAACTGCAACATATGGGAATGGATAAAGGGTTGGCGAGATGAATAGGAGGGTGGTTGATTGAGAGATATCAGAGAGTAGTTTATTCAGGAGTAGAGTCCAAAAGACAGCCTGTAACTAGTGGTGTGCAGCAGGGTTCTGTTCTTGGACCATTGCTGTTTATTTTGTTCATTAACGATATAGGGAAGGATCCTAGAGAAACGGTTCATTTATTCGCTGATGATGCAAAGTTGGGTAGGGCAATAGTGAATGCAGATGATGTCAAAATCTTGCAGGATAATTTGGATAGATTGGAGGTCTGGGCTAAGGAGAATGATTGTCAATTTAATGTGACAAAATGTAAGGTTATGCACTTTAGAGTGAAAAGATTAGCAGCAGAGTTTGATGAGGCCAGGGACTTGGGAGTGTTGGCGGATAGGGAGATGAAGTTTAGGGGGCACATTGCAAAATTGGCTAAATCAGCTCATTAAATCACTTGGTTGCTGAAGAATACTTTGACGAGCAGAGATAAGCAAGTTATTATTCCTCTGTACCGAGCCTTGATAAGACCTCATATCGACTACTGTGCCCAGATTTGGTCACCTAGATTTCTTCATGATGGGGAGGAGGTTGAGAGGATCCAGAGGCAAGTGACCAATATGATAGCAGGTCTATGGAATGAACCTTATGAGAACAGGTTGAAGATTTGTGGGTTGCAGAAATTGGGTGATAGGCTGAAAAGGGGAGATATGATGGAGACATTCAAATTGCTGAAGGGTTTCTATAGGATTAATTCAGAGGATATTTTTGAGATCAGGACTGGTGGTGAGAGGACTAGGGGGACATCTATGGAAGCTGGGTAAGAGTGTGGTTAGCAAGGGTGTTAGAGCTTGGTTCTTTACTTTTAGAGTGGTAAATGAGTGGAATAAGCTGCCAGAGTCTGTTGTGGGTGCTATGACTGTGAATGAGTTCAAGGCAAGGTATGATAGATACTGTGAGAATGTCGAATAGTTGTGTGGACATGATGTTTAGGGCCTCCCTTTATGAGTCTAAGGACTCCTTGGAGTCGCCCATAGTAATAATAATATGTTTATGACAGGAGGTAAATATCAGTCCAAGGAGTGAGAGCTAATCCTGTCTGGTGATTTGTGTGTTACTGAGGGTAGGGATAGGTGAAAGGGGGACTCTTTTGCAATGGATTTGATCTCAACCCTAAAACAGACTAAAATTTTGTGGCAGTGAAGGTGACCAGGTTATCCTCACCTAACTGAAGGATGGTACAGAGATTAGTGTTGGTATTAGTGTATTAGAAAATAGTACTGGTTGCTGATAATTTTGAAGCTTCAGATGTATTTTGTCTGAGACTATCATCAGTAAAGCTCAGAATAGAATTAGTGGTGATTGATTGGTCATTTATGTATAGGAGAAAGAGGGTAGTGACAGAAGCATTCCTGCAATGGTGGAGAAGCTCACGGCAAACAACCAGAGAAAAAATCTGCCACCTAACTACAAAAGACAGTGGGACTAAAGGATGGCAATTTACTTAGCATACCTGCCAAGTGCAATTACATGCTAAGGAGATTGAATTGTCACATTTCTCCAACCTATGATGGATACTAAGGTCAGCCAGATATCTAGAGTGGCAGAATCCATATTGATGGTCACTGATTAACTGGCAAGCCTCTAAGTAGAGAGAGAGAAAAAGTTCACTGTTGATGACTTTCTCAATTATTTTGAAGAGGAGGGAATTCAGTCAGTAGCTGGATGGCAGACATATCTTTTTTCTGGAATGAGTATAAAAGATCACAGAGTAATATTAGTTCTAGACAATGTCATTGGAAGGAGAAAATGTTTTGGCATCAGTTATTTAGGATTTTTTTTTTTTTTTTTTTTTTTGTTGTTGTTGTTTTTTGTCAAGAAACCATATGGGGCATGTGGTGCAACATTTCTGGAATGGCAAAGAGGGATTTACATTGATCATCCATGCAAGAGTTAGAGAAGAGACTATGCCAAGAGGTCAGCTTTTGCAATGCTGTAACAATAGTGGCATCAGGATGACATGTGGAAGTATAGGTGGTGAACAGAGGTTGCACTGTCTGATTCCTTGCAAAGGGATCAGAATGCACTATTTTCATTTGGACAGGAAGCAAGTTTTCTGCTATTCACCTTCATGAAGTAATATTCTGATCTGCTGATGGTTGGTTAGCATTTCATGTGTGCTTCAGCAGCACAGAATGAGTATTGAGTTCAGTGTTCTTATAGCAAGCCGCTTGCAATATGGTGATTTTTTTTTTTTTTTCTTCTCCCTTCAACTCTTTTTGTATACCTTTTGTTAAACCATAGCTTGGAAAGTTGAGAGGAGGTCTGGATGGAAATGGAAATGAAGGCCTTCATGCTAATAAAGATAAATTCAGTCAATTCGTTCAGAACAAGTATCTGGACCAGAAGTGTGGAAGCAGTAGCCTGTCTATGGGTCATCTCACTTGGTACCTTTGTAGTGCCAAAGGAAAGGATGTTGGGATTCACTGGAGAGAAAGTGTTCTGTGAAAGATGAAACTTACACAAGAGCTGAACAAGTCACTTCAAGTTGGCAGATTAAGGTCATCTAGGAAGGAGAATTCACTGCTTGTATAAGTACACTGCAGAAAGTAGTGCTTCAGGGAGAAGGTGAAAAGATTATTTAATAGTTTCTTATCTCTCAAGTAAATTACGTACAAGTCCTGTAAAACTTAGGCAAATACTTTCTTATGGTGGTTCAGTACAGATAATTAATATTATTATTTGCAACTGATATAAAAGTGAGATTTGTGTATTATTCATTTTTTGTTTTTAATAATGAAAGTTTATTATCTCTCAAATAAATTACATATGTTGTATTTCAGGCAACACTACTAGTATATTTTCTTACAAGTGGTTCAGCACAGATTATAATTAATATTATAATTTGCATATGTGATGCAACTGACATAATTTATGTATTGCTGTTATTTACAATAATCATAGTATTTACAGCTTGTAAATAGTTATACAGTTCATAAATAATTATAGTATTAATGACAATAATTTACATTTATTGCATATCACAGTTTACTTAAATGAAAATATACTCTTTTTTTTTTGATAAATGTACATTTTTTGACATAGATTATCATCCAGGTTATTTACATAGATACAATTAGCACACTGCAATTCCTGTTCAGTTGAAAGAGTTCAGTATAAGTACTAAGCAGATAATAGTAATATTAATAACAATAATAACGGTAGTAAGGATAAGCAGATAAGTGTGTGTTGAGGTGGTGTAATCCTACAGAATTCAAATCTAGGTTTTATGAAGAGTGGGATTATCATACGCTATTTGTTTGGTACTTTTTATGGATGGAGTGTAGGCACTAGATGTTGTAGTTTCTTGATTTATTAATGTATATAGGTGTTATGTGCTCCACTAACCATTTTATAATTTCTAAAGTTCATGTATTAGCATTCTGTAATTGTCATTTTAAATTTTGTGGCAGGTTATTGAGCAGCATGGGTATGAGTTGCTCTCTCACAGCTACACAGTATGATTGTGGCAGACCAACCACAACTCATTAACACCAGTTGTATATAAAATTGTACTTGGCTGTGTTATACCTCATGTTTCTCTGTTGTTACAATAAGTATGTTGTTGAGATAAATTATGAGAGAGTAGGCATCATTTAGGATTTTTAATGCTCAAGTTTCTGTATATCACCATGGCTGGTATATTAAGCCTCCAAAATAGCATTACTTCCAAGCCTCCATGGAGTCTAAAGACTCATCATGAGAGGTTGAATATTCACAAACCACAATAACTATCATATCTTGCTTTGAATACATTCAATGTTGAAGCACTTACCACCCATTGTGGCAATGCATTCCACTTGTTCGCCAACCTGACAAGCAGAAAAAGCTCTTTTTCACCTCTTTACTCACATGACCCTAGTACAGCCTCCAGAGATGACTTCTTACATCACCCATTATCATATCAATAATTCTCCTGTATCTATTTGATAGGCTCTGCTCACCAGCTTATATGTATCAATCGTATCACCTCTCCTCCTCCTCCTCAAATCTGCCAAGCTCTGAAGACCACATTACCTCAATTTATCCTTATAATTAACATTCCAGACTCCTGAGACAGTCTTGGTTATTTGCCTCTGCACTCTCTCTCTCTCTCTCCAATGTTTCCCTATCACCAATATAGTCAGCTGACCAGATCAATGCACAGAAATCCAAATGAGGCCTAATTAGCACCTTATAGAGTCAGATTCTTTGCATTATATATTATAGCAGTGATTTTTTGGATAACCCTTACATCTTTCACAATGTGTCCCATGAACTTCAGTTCCCTATCTACCAAGATGCCTTGTTTCCTCCACCTCCTGAAGCAAAGTTCCTCCAGTGTGGTAAACCTCATTCCATCTTTTCTGGTCAAAGTGTGTAACTTCATACTTAGCAACTTGAAATAACATCCCCATTCTTCAGCCCAAAGCACCAACCTATTCAAATCCTCTTGTAACAACAACACATCAGAATTTCCTAACATTACACTTCCTAATTTAGCATCATCAGCAAACGACTGAATATCTCTTTTCACTCCATGAACTATATCATTGATATACATAAGTTAAACAACAGTAGTCCCAGAACAGAACCCTGTGACATCACATCTTTTACTTGGAAGTTTGTTGTAACGATGCAGTTTGGTATATAGGTATTATATGTTTTGTCTGATTAAGGAGGAGATTGGATAGTTGGTTGATGATTTATTGGCATGAGGACAGATAGACAGATGGATAAATTAGTAGGCTAGAGGCCTGAAGGGACTTGAAAGAGTTTCATATTTGGTCTCTAGGACATGGTTCCAGGACTATGTAAAACAAATAAAACTATAAACGTGTTTTTTTTTTAAATCCTTAGCCTACCCACACCATGAATCATTATCATTATTATGTGACACCTCCAAGGAGTCCAAAGACTCATCGAGGGAGAGTGTGCCAACAGCATCGAATGACTTTAACCCTTCCAACTACTAACCGTGCTCAAACTTGCTTAACTTTTTGCGAGCCATTAGTAGCAGAGGCTCTACCAATCAACCAACCTTTTTGCTGGCAAATGTAGTATAAGATTATATATAAACTTTGGCTGGTAGAAGTGCCACATAAAATAAAATCAAAAAACATACAAAATAAAAATTTTGCAAAATTAAGCAGTGAAATATACAAACACAGACGTATAGGTATTTCACTTCTTAAATATGATGACATGCATTTGTATAAATTATTTTGCAAAAAGTTTAAAACTTCATGTAGTTTGTATGAAAATACTAAGATCTGCCTGAGCATAATGGCTCCACCAGATCAGTAAACATATTCCATTCTAAAGTCAAGTACTGCCAAATGTCTCATTGCTCACACAAGTGGGTCATCTGCAGAAGCAAGAATGAGTAAGAAGTAACCATGAATTAAATATTATTTTAGTCCTTCCTCAGTGATGTTTTGAGTCCATTAAACTTCTTATAAAGTATAAGAAGACTGTAACCTATAAGGAACATAGTAAGAACAACTTCCTCTCTTTTGTTTAAAGGTTGACTAGACCAGCAATTCATAATTTCAAGCTTAATCTCAATTTATCAGTCAATGCTTCTACCATTGATTAATTAACCTTGATTTTATGATACACTGGTGACCTAAACCTAAGGACAAACACTATTTCTGAAGATCACAACTGCAAATTCATACGAATCAGCTTGTGATAATTTGTATAACTGATTATTCTAAGTAGTAATCGGGTACACATTCAAATTTTCGAATTGCACGCAAGTCACATGGCAGCACTCAACATGATAAAAGGCTGAGGCAAGCAAAATGTGTTTGAAAGAGCTCTTTTAGTGAAGGAATAAAGTTGTAAACTTGGATGTCTTGTAATGTCTCAAAGAAAATCACCTAGATGATTTCATGTGGGGAAAATGTTTGGAAAGCTTGAAGACTGCAGAATTAATAATATTGCCAGAGTGTTTATAATCTCACATAACATTGTATCCTGGCTCCGGACAACATTTCAAAACCAATGGAATGTATTTCAGACGTTTACTAAGCAGTCATCCTTGCTCTACCATGGATTTTTGTTATAACAGCAAAACATAATTGAAGTGCCAAGGCAGGTCAGCTTGCAAGTTGGCTCCATTCAATCACAGCTACATATATATGGTGATAATATTGATTATGTTGATATTTTGTGGGTTGCAGAAATTGGTTGCTAGGCAGAAAAGGGGAGATATGATTGAGACATTCAAATTGCTGAAGGGTTTCTATAGGATTAATTCAGAGGATATTTTTGAGATCAGGACTGGTGGTAGGAGAACTAGGGGACATCTATGGAAGCTGGGTAAGAGTGTGGTTAAGGAGTGTGGAACCCAGCTCTAGCAAGGGTGTTAGAGCTGGGTTCTTTTCTTTAGAGTGGTAAATGAGTGGAATAAGCTGCCAGAGTCTGTTGTGGGTGCTATGAGAGTGAATGAGTTCAGGGCAAGGAATGATAGATACTGTGAGAATGTCAAATAGTTGGGTGGACATGATGTTTAGGGCCTCCCTTGATGAGCTAAGGATGCCCTGGAGTTGCCCGTAATAAGAGTAATAATAATAAACTGTGGCAAGACATCTGCAACAAGTAAGCCTATATGCCTGTAGTCTGCATATCCACAGCTCATCATAGAGCATGTTTCCAGTAGTATTGTATCCATAAAATTTGGACAAGATACTCATGAGCTAATGTACTCTTTACAAATGAGAGCCATTTCAGTCTTTCCTAAGATTCTAGATGACACTTGATCTGGTGTGAAAGTGGTACTGCTTACCATTGCAAGAATGTTCTTAAAAGGAATAGATATGGCAGTGATGGGATCATGGTGTGGGGAGGCATTAAACTTAATGGATACACTGAACTACAAGTGCTGGAAAAAATGACTATGACTGGTGAACCATACTGCAATGAAGTTCTTCAACATCATGTTCAATTGTTCAAGGGGTGCTGTAGGAGAATTCATTTTTATGAATGACAGTGCTACACCACACCACATTGTACACAACCAGTGGAGAGATAATTCTAGAGATGGAGGATATTAATCAAATCCAGTGGTCAGCACACTCCCCACAGAACACATTTGGGATGCAACAGGAAGATGCGTTGCTGCTCGACATTCCTCTCCAGAAAAACAAACAAACAAGGACTCCTGAATCACTTTGTACTAAGAATGGTACGATGTTGTGAGAGCTGCATCGCAGTTCTGGGTGGACCTATTCCATACTGAAATTTATTGTTTTCTGTAAGCACTGTACTTTAATTCCTTAACTACATCCTTAGGAAATTTGTATCTTTGCCAAAAACACATTGCAATTTAATTTGTACAAAATTTATAGCACATTTTTTGTGTAATATAATTTATTAGTATGCTGGCAACAATTTATATCTACATTTGGCTGTAGTCATGGAGGTATGGACATATCCACCGGCTAGGTCAGTTCATCCTTCTCTTTTGAGCACCAGTGTATATCTGAGGTCTGTATACAAGACAGAGAAAGAGCATGTGGAAAAGTATGAGCTGACCTAGCAGGTGGATCTGCAGTCTTAATTCCCTGAATTCCAATGTGGGTGGGAACCCAAAAAAAACAAACAACAAAATTAAGGATCTTCAAGTTATACAACAATTGAAGAGATATGATCAATTACTTGTTGAAGATGCCTTTCAATAACCTTCATGTTACAAGGACAGCATACTGTGAAGTCATCAACATATATAACAGATTGTCTACTAGGGAAGGAAGTGGATTATTGATTGAATTCATTTTAATAGCAGTGTCATACTAAACAGAGCCTTTTCTTGGCAAAATGTCATGGATAATACATTTTGCACTAGAACTTGGGAGATTCAGAAAGACAAAATTTTTATTAAAAACAGAAAGATGTTCCAGAGACCTAGATTATAGAGATCTTTTAATATGCCATCTTATATGTTTTGTTTCTAATTAGACCAAATGGCTGAACGTTGAATGCTATCTATGAAAGTCTCATTGTGTTAGAAAGACGACCAATACTTTTTACATAACAGAAAAGTCTGACATCTACCATTTTCTCCAATATCTTACAAAGACAGGTGGTCAAAGTGATAGGTCAGTAATTGATTGCTTGTTTTGGGTCAGCTACAACAAATGATTTATGCCATGAATCCAGAAACTCCTCCATGGTAAGTCTTCTGTTGTACAGTAAGAAAATGAGATCCACTGAAGACGAGAAGATGCTTTATCACTTCATAATTTATATTATTAGTCATTATTGCACAGGCTTGAGACAGATCTCAAGAAAAGAGCTCCTTATAATTCCTCCTTAATGAATGGCTGACTGTACAGCTCCAGCTCATTTCTAGAAAAATTGAACCACTGTTTCACTTTGTTACTTCGATATCAAAAATTCAGGAGATAGGAAGCTGTTGCTGAGATTCTAGCAAAGACTTTTCCTAAAGTGTCTACAATTGCTTCAGGTTCAGCAAATGCACATCCATTATGTGCTACAGTAGACAAAACACACCATCTGAAAATGAATGGCAGATATAGAGCAGGGATGTTCAACCCGTCGATCGCGGAGCGAATTTTAGTCGAGCTCTTGTGTATTCCTCCTTATTTACAAATTTAATTAAAATATTTTATTTATCATTATTTTGTATTATTTTTAATTCGCTTTAAGCGTATTGCTATTGTTTGTTTATTTTTTCTTAAAATTGTCAAATCAGTAATTTTCTTATAAGTCCGGGTAAATGAATTAATTTGGATCAGTGGAAGTCAAACAGCGAGTCGAGTGAATACGATTATAAGCAAAGTGTAAAAACTCGATTGTAGCTTAAATATTCCAAAGCACATTACATCGATTTTTTACTTAGGTTAAGTCCCATGTGAATATTGTAAAAAAAAATAAACTTTGTTTGTCTCAGTATAGTTTGTATTAGATGTTTTTGTAAATAACTCTTTTGAAGCTAACTGTATATACTGCTTTAATAAGAATATGTTAGAGTGTTAAAAACAAAGGCAATGTTTTTGTCGCCGAAGCTGTACATGGGCATTAGAAAGATTGTTACTGAAACTTGTATGTATGAGAAAGGCTTGCAGGCTCTAAGTGTAAACATCTCCGAAGTCAGTCAGAAAGAGTTCAAACAACTTTCCAATGGCTGGCAACTTACAATCAAAAGGCGTGCCGAACTTGAAACTTAAGATGAAAGACTCATACCGATTCTTTGGAGGTTGCCAAACTTCATGTGAGGGCTCAGAGGAGGCCTAATAAAAAGGGACTGAAGCAAGCAGAAGGGGCCCCAGTTCCAGAATTGCTGTCAGAGAGAAGGCCGCCCGGTCCAGAGTCGCCGTCAGAAAGACTGCCTGGATCCACGTTGCTTGAGAGAGGAGTTTCCTGCTTCCAGAAAGGAGCTTCTCGGTTCGAGACGTCACTAGAGAGACTACATCTAGGCTGCAGAAAAGTTTCAAATTCCAACAGGAAGAGTTCCAATTGCCGGAGAAACATTTCCAGGCCAGGTTAATGTCAGACATTCACCAGTGTGTTGCGTTTTCATTACAATTTGATGAATCAAACAACTTCACTGATATTGCTCAGTTAATGGTATTTATTCACATGGTATTTCAAGATTATTCAAGTAAAGAAAAACTTTTGAAAATTATACTATTATTGGGAAGGACTAGGGGAGAAGACATTTTTTCAGCATTTGATGAATTTGTAAAACAACACAAACTTCCACTTTTTAAGCTTGTGTCTATTACTACTGATGGTGCTCCTGCGATGACAGGTAATAAATCAGGCTTCATTTCATTATGTAAAAACGATGACAAATATCCAGATTTTTTAACGTACCACTGTATTCACCAACAAGTACTGTGTAGTAAAAGATTAAACACAAAAGATGTTTTGGATATTACATTTAAAATTGTAAATTCTGTTCGAGGAAAAGCCCTGCAACGGCGGTTATTTAAATTACAGGCGGATGATGATAGAGAACTTCTGTTGTACAATAATGTTCACTGGCTCAGCAGAAGTCAATTTTTAGAAAGATTTCTTGTATTAATTAACAATATAAAAATTTTTCTTGATGAAAAAGGAGATATTTATCCACAATTGAGTGATAAAAGATGGTTGTTACACTTATCATTTTTAGTAGATATCTGTACAAAATTAAGCAATTTAAATTTACAGGGAAGAGATAAAAATTTAATTGACATGTTAAGTTCAATAAAAACTTTCCAACAACACTTAATTTTATTAAAGAAAAATATAAATGACATATAATGGAATTTCGACATCTCCCATTTTTATTAAAATTTTTTGAACAAAATCAAGAAATGCTTCGCTATGATTTACAAGAATTTATTTGTGAAATAGAATTAGTTGAGGAAGAAATAAATTCAAGATTTAAAGATTTTAATAAAACTGAAATTATTGTATCTTTTATCAATAATCCATTTCAAGAAACTTGAACATCACAGAAATTTTAAATAAAATTAGGGCTGTTTGATATAAACCAAGCTGAAGTAGAATTTGAGATAATAAACATTCAGAATAGTTTACATTTAAAATCAATAAACAACGAAGTCATTTGGAAGTATGCACATGAAAAATTTCCAATATTAACTGATATTGCACGAAAAATTCTGTCATGTTTTGGATCGACATACTTGTCAGAATCCGCATTTTCAAATATGAACATCATAAAAAAATAAATTAAGAAACCAAATTACAAATGATCATTTGGATGATTGTCTGTGATTGGCCACCTCTTCATATCAACTTGACTATGAAAATATTGCGAGGTGCAAACAATGCCAAATTTCACATTAACTTTTTTTTTTTTTTTAAATCAACCAGCATTTTCTGTAACTTGTGAGTTTGTAATCAATCTGTTGCTTTTTCTAACTTTGGTTTTCCAAAATAGAGAAATAAATATTTTATTCCAATATATTTGTTTGTTTGTTTTTATTGTATTAAAATATTTGTTGTATTAAAATAATTAAAAGTGACAAATTAATTTTTAAATACACAAATAGTTTTTAGTTGTGCATTTTTTTTAGTTGTTTATTTGTGGGTAATCAGATATCCAGTTGGGGGAACGCGATCTATATAAGAGAGTAGATCGCCGAATAACTTTCTATAGAAAAGTAGCTCGCATAGTAAAAAAAGCTGAACACCACTGATATAGAGCATTCATTTTCAGAATCTTATCCCATATGTTTTGCAATGGTTGTATAACTGACAGATTATACACACTCGATCCAAGATTGTTTTTCACTCATGTTTAACCTAAATATGCTTCTGCTGAGCGCTGTAAAAACTATGAGATTTGATGCAGTAGGATCTGCAAAATACACTCCATGCTTTATTTTGATCTTCTTTGGCTGCCTGGCTCTAAGGGTTCCACCACAGCTTCAGACAGAGTGAAAATTGAGACGATGTTTTTGGAATTGCAGTTGTTGAATGGTGGTCAATATCATCTGTTCTCTACATCACTGCTTCATTTGATAAGTGTTTCACAAACTGCTTTAGCATTAAAAAATTACAAGATGGCAACAAGATATTCCAGTCAGCCTGGTAAATTTTGTACAAAGGGCTCATGGATCACATGAGGACATAGTTCATATCTGTCAAATGATTTATTAAGTATGAATAGCTAGTATCCATTTTTTACTCTGGAAAATGCCAAGATATTTAGTGTATTGCAAATGAGATTTCTGGGCATTGGACGCTATTGCTGATGCAGTGGTGTGTGCAACAGTGTAGCATGAGTGTTGTTACTATAACTGAATTTGGTAGCAATGTTATTTCATTTATGTCTTCATGGGTTTTGATAAAAGCATTGCTGATGTCTGTGTTAATTGTTATGCAATTTCATATATCTAACTTCATGTGGTCAAGTTGTAAATGCCATTAACATATCCACTGAGCAGAGTGAGTGATAATATAGTGCCTTGAGGGGGCCCCATGTTTAATCTATATAACCTGACTATGATGTGTGCCTATTTTTGTTGTACTCTGTTTGAGAGTTTCTGAGCAAGGTATGCAGTGTTCCTCTTCTGCCAAATGTGTGTAGTTTGGTCAGCCGTTATGTCATGGTCCAGTGTGCCAAAAGCTTTAAGTTAAAAAGTATAACTTAAAGTATAACGTAAGAATAGTGAATTTATTTTGATCGAGAGCTCTGTTCAGGTGCCAGTGATATCTTCTAATAAAGTAGTGGTGTTTTTTGTTCTCTGGATGCAGTATTGATGATGTGAGATATATTTCTGTAAATAGTTCTGTAGTCTAACATGTCATTTTTTTATATTTTTTTATATTATAGTTCATCTATAGTTCTCAGTGCCATTTGAGTGAAGTGAAACAAGTTTTTTCATGAAACTAGTCAAATTAAAACAATTTCCTTTTTGACTTTGAGTGGCTTAATACCAGAAAACAGTCATTCTAATTATATAATAAACCTGTACAATTTCTTTGGTCCAATTGAATGCAAAAAGCTAAAAAGAAATTTCTTCAACTATCAAAGAAGCATGGAGGCTTTGGGCTTCCAGTTTTAAAATACTATTAGCTTCAAAAATCTATAAAATGTTGCAGACCAATCACACATATGCAGACATCCAGTACTACCTGGATTTTCATATGTTGCTGTTTTATTTTGTCTATTCCTGGAAGTGGTCTTTGGGTTTTAGTTCTGAGAGAGGGCATCTTCAGTTCCAGTTTGGTTACAAGTTGAATAAGCATGGTTTGCTGTTGACTGTGCTGGTAATATATATAGGGCCATCTACGGAAATTGGGAAAGAGTGCAGTTAGCAAGGATGTTAGAACTAGGTTTTTTACTTGGAGAGTGGTGAATGAGTGGAATAAGTTGCCAGAGTCTGTTGTGGGTACCATGACTGTGAATGAGTTCAAGGCAAAGTATGATAGATACTGTTCTTGACATGATGTTTAGGGCCTCCCTCGATGAGTCTAGGGACTCCTTGGAGTTGCCTGTGATAATACTATTGTGTTACTGATCATTGGAAGATTTGTTTTGAATTGTCTGATGCTGTTTATGAAGTTATCATCTGCTAAATCTTCTTGATTCATCTTGACCAAAACTCTTTGCAATAAAATCTCAGAGAAATGCTCTCTCTCTCTTTTTTTTTTTTTTTTTTTTGTGTGTGCTAGTAATTCAGTAAGTATGGACCATGTGTTTTTGTGTTTGTAGCTGAGTGCCTACTTTTAGTCATTTCCACAGAATATCTTTTACTTAATTCAGTTTAGAATGTCATCGTTTATCCATGAGTAGACTGTTTGTCGAACCTTTTGTAAATGCTTTGCTTTTTTTGCAATTTTTATATAAACAAAATAATAAGAGGTTCTCGTGTAAATTTACTGGATTATTTATTTTAAGTAGGCTGTTCCAGTTTGTGTTTTTATAAAGTTGTTCAGCAATACTATTCAGTGGAGTTGGAATTGCCTGGTATAATTTTGCTATGGAGTGGTCGCATAGTGGAATAAAGATGAGATAGAATGGTGATCAGAGATATTGGTGTTAACTATGTCGTCGTTTATCCATATATTTATTATTGGTGTCATCGTTTATCCATGAGTAGACTGTTTGTCAAATCTTTTGTAAATGCTTTGTTTTTTTTGCAATTTTTATATAAACAAAATAAGAGGTTCTCATGTAAATTTACTGGATTATTTATTTTAAGTAGGCTGTTCCAGTTTGTGTTTTTATAAAGTTGTCAGCAATGCTATTCAGTGGAGTTGGAATTACCTGGTATAATTTTGCTATGGAGTGGTTGCATAGAGGAATAAAGATGAGATAGAATAGTGATCAGAGATATTGGTGTTAACTGTTGATGAGGAATATGTATTGATAGATGCCTGTATGTTGTGATCTATGCATAACCATGTTAGTGAATACTTATATATCTCTTCTCTTACTGGGGAGTTTATGGTACAGTTAATGTTATACTGACTTAGTATATCAAGATGTGTTAGTGTTTGAAGAGGCACAGTCAAGTGTATTTACATTAATGTCTCCTATTACAATTAGCTGTCTCTTGTATGGTTGTTAATGCCATTTAGCCATGTTTCTAGTATGTGAAGGAAATTGAATGGATTTATCTGGTGGTCTGTATATCGTGTTTATTGTGTATTTAAAGCTAAATCTGACATTAGTCATCATTTCCAAAGTTAGCGTTGCATCATGTGCAAAACACGTTTTTTGATTAAACTACTTTTCTTTTATGAACACCATACCACTGCTGCCTCTTTTGTTTGGTCTACATGTGGGTGTAAGACTGGTAATAGTTAATGTTGTATGCAGAAGCTTCTATGTCACTTATGACAACTTTGGGAAGGATTAGTACATCAATATTCGTCAAGGTTTGGTTAGAAGTATTATCAATAAGCCAGTGTGTTTCTTATATATTCCTAAGTTTTTATATTTGTACATAAGATGGCAAGTTTGAATTTGTGTAAGTGCTGTCTGTCCACTTGTCAAAAGACACTAAAGCTAGCTCTTGAGGATGTGTGTAGGGGGGGGGGGAGAGTGATGATTATATTGGTTAGGACACATTCACCTGAAATTATGTAAATTCAAGTATTGTCATCCTCCCTGTCTCATAAATACCTGTGAGTACTTGTCTATAGAAAGGTGTTTATATATATATATATATATATATATATATACACACAGTAGGTTTTTAAAGTATGGGGTTGGTATTCAGTTATGTAGGTGAAGGTTGCTTATCAGTCAATAAATAATAACTGATTGATGTTACTGGCTGATGTTTTCTATTAGTTTTTTTTCGCAGCACTGTGGACAACATTATTCAATGCATTTTTCTGATATTCCAAAACATAGGTAGTGTAGGTGTTATTCACAGACAAAATAGTGCAACATTCCCTTCATTGCATAATGGTTCAATGCAGCTGTTGTAGAATGTACATAGCTTGGGACTGTTGGGCGAACAGCAGGAGGTTCGTGTTGAAGCAATATCGTAGTTTATCTGCTATCCTAGCCTTCAATGTGCTGATACAAAAAAAGAGCTAGTAAATGCTAGATACTAATTACACAAATATATTGTTAAAGATGTACCTTACTTTGTTCAATGAACATGAATTGTTATATCTTAAATAGCATATATCGCTGAAGAGAATTTGTTTTTAATGAGCATCAACAACTGTCAAATTACTGCTAGTGATCAGTGAGGTGGATAATAATTTTTTTTTAAAAAAAAGGGAGGGAGAGAAAGAGAAAAAAAAACTTGCAGATACAGCAAATGAACGTGAAACTTTAAGCCAAAAGAGGTCAAAAGCAGCATAAATCTAAATTTGCATTATTATCCCAAGACTCCCATGGAATCAAAGACTCATTATAGGAGATCCCTTTGTCATACTTACACACACAGCTCATCATACCATGCATTATTAAGTAATTCAAATTCTCTGCAGACACCACAATCTCAGGCAATGCATTTCAATCATTCACAACTCTCCAAGCAAAAAACCTGCTTTTCACTCCCTTATTCAATCAGTCATCCTCCAGCGATGACCTCTTGTTCTCTTCCCCCCCATCTCCCACCATTTTATGAAAAATCCCTTCAATATTAATCTTATAACAATCCCTTACCAACTTGTACATCTCTATCATATCAATCCTCTTCCTCTCATCCACTAGACTCTGTAAATTACATCTTCTCACTCAATCTTAATACTCAATATTCCAGAGACCATAAACTACTTTAGACAATCACACCTAGACCTTTCTCAATACCTCTTCATCCTTTTGAAAATCCAAAATCTGTAAACAGCAGTTCATATGTGGTCTAATCAAGGCCTTACAATGGAACCAGAATCTCTTCACTTCTACAAGTCAGTGTCCTTCACATCATTGCCAGAATTTGTTGTGTTGTCCTCAAAATTTTAGATCCTTATTCACCATCACTCCAAGATCTCTTCATTTCCTTCATGCTAGTTCTGTGACCTACCTTATCAAGCACTACAATCTTCCCTTCCTTCCACTTCTTTGGAACTTGACAAATATGACAATGCAGGTGGCAACTTCATAACAAAAAATTCCTCGACCTCACAAAGGAACAGGTGCCATTCCTGCAGCAAAAGGTCAAAAGCAGCATAATCTAAATTTGCATTATTATCCCAAGACTCCCATGGAATCAAAGACGTCGAAGGAAGGGAAGATTGTGAAGAGCCGCGTGATGCATAGACGTGAAGGAAATGAAGAGATCCCTTTGTCTTCTCTTCTCTTTTTGTTTATTTTTCCCTTGTAGATCGTGAAGAGCCACGTGATACATAGACATGAGCCACGTTGCGACTCCCCTTGGACTAGTACATTGGATTGGAGATTAGCTATATAATAATTATCAGCAAGCTGTGTATGGGGAGGGAAGAAATATCCCAGAAGAAGAAGAAAGTTATTAGTGGTGTGCATCATGAGTGTTTTAGGGCCATGTTTAACCTCTATGTTAATGATATTGGGGAAGATTGGAATGGTGATATTCAGTTGTTTACTGATGGTGGAAAGTTGTGAAGAACTATGAGGACCAGATGTGGACTTACAAGAAGACATGAATAGATTGAGTGACTGGGCATAGTGATTGGGGATGCCAGTTCAGTGATGCAAAATGTAAGGTTTTAAAATTTGGAAAACAAAGATAACAGACTGACCTATAATTTCATCCTCGAGTTCTGTCACCTACCTTATCAAGCACTACAATCTTCCCTTCCTTCCACTTCTTTGGAACTTGACAAATATGACAACGCAGATGACAACGTTATAACAAAAAATTTGAATTACTTAATAATGCATGGTATGATGAGCTGTGTGTGTGTGTGTGTGTGTGTGAGACAAAGGGATCTCCTATAATGAGTCTTTGATTCCATGGGAGTCTTGGGATAATAATGCAAATTTAGATTATGCTGCTTTTGACCTTTTGCCACAGGAATGGCACCTGTTCCTTTGTGAGGTCGAGAAATTTTTTGTTATGAAGTTGCCATCTGTGTTGTCACATTTGACAAGTTCCAAAGAAGTGGAAGGAAGGGAAGATTGTAGTGATTGATAAGGTAGGTGACAAAACTTGAGGATGAAATTATAGATCAGTCTGTCATCTTTGTTTTCCAAATTTTAAAACCTTACATTTTGCATCACTGAACTGGCATCCCCAATCACTAAGCCCAGTCACTCAATCTATTCATGTCTTCTTGTAAAGCCACATCTGCTCCTTATAGTTCTTCACAACTTTCCACCATCAGTAAACAACTGAATATCACCATTCCAATCTTCCCCAATATCATTAACATAGAGGTTAAACATGGCCCTAAAACACTCGTGATGTACACCACTAGTGACTTTCTTCTTCTTATTCTGGGATATTTCTCCCCCCTCTCCCATACACAGCTTGCTGATAATTATTATATAGCCAATCTCCAATCCAACGTACTAGTCCATGGGTGGCCACAACATGGCTCACGTCTATGCATCACGTGGCTCTTCACGATCTACAAGGAAAAAATAAACAAAAAGAGAAGACGACAAAAAAGAGGAACAAAATAAAAAAAAGACAGAAGAGAGAGAAAAAAAATGGTTAATAAAAATTACTGCAATAACAAAGTTTAATTCGAAACACATTAAATGAAGTTTCCTTTGAACAATTAGAATAATTTTTAAGTCGAAAAACAATAATTTTAGTTACTTATTTACTAGTAGAGGCCTTCCTTGTATCCATTTTCTTAGTAAACTCCTTAAAATTAGGTGTGTAATTAGTCAAAGCAGTTCTTACAAGCTCGTTACAACAATGCAATGGTATAGGAGATAGTGAGTGTGCACATGGTCAAAGGTTGAAGTTCTCTAAGTATAACTGGAATTATTTTGGCTCCAAAAGGACGCATAGTTAGTCACCCCTGTACTAGTCTAATATCCAATCCTATCTCTCTAGTTTGATTATCAACTTACCATATGGTAATTTATCAAAAGCTTTTGCAAAGTCTAAGTACACTACTGTGCATCCATCTTCCTCATTCAATGCATCTGTCATCTTACTGTAATAAGTAATTGCTAAAACATGACCTCCCTTTAGCAAAATCTGTGTGGTCTATCAAAGATAATACTACTGTTATCAACCCAATTCTGGATCCTGATCCTCACTAGCCTCTCCAACACTTGAACCACAACACCTGACACACAGACTCACCTATAATTTCATGCTTGAGTTCTGTCACCTACCTTATCAAGCACTACAATCTTCCCTTCCTTCCACTTCTTTGGAACGTGATAAATATGACAACACAGATGGCAACTTCATAACAAAAAATTCCTCGATCTCAAAAGGAACAGGTGCCATTCCTGTGGCAAAAGGTATCGTGTAGTATGTAATTTTGGACACTGAAGGTAAATTGTGGTGGCTGCAACTGGATTTGGGCTTCTTTCAAGAATGGCTTTGTTTTTGATTTATCATTTTTGCTGCAATTTGCTTTTGAGGAAAATTTATGAAAGTGTCACAGTGACACTTTCATTCTTTGATATATGTTTAAATTCGATTCAGAAATACATGCAACAAGAGTAGGAACAAAGAGAGAGAGAGGGAAGACATACTCCTGGACTCTTGGCAACCAAGCACCAGTCAATGATATGCAGGAGGCACTGTCAAGGCCATAATATGACCCTGACAGTGCAAAGCCTCCCACTGATTTAGGCCAATGTAGTAACTGGCCTACCACACCATTTCACTGCTGTACCTTCAAAATGGAGGTAGTTTGGGTCTTTAAGCTAACAGCATATTGTGAAATTTTCAATATATAAATCATTGTCTAATGTGAAAGGAAGTTATTCAGTGATTGAGTTCACTTTGACAGCAGTGTCACACTTAAGACAGAACCTTGAGGAACACCCTGTTCTTGACCAAATGACCAGGATAATGTACTTTCCATTGAAACTTGGAAGACTTGGCAAGAGAGTTTTTGGATAAAAACAAGGTGCCCTCTGAGACTTAGATTACAGAAGTGTTTTAATATGCCATATATCCAGGCTGTGTTATAAGCATTTTCCATATCAAAGAACACTGAAGCCAGATCTTCTTGTTTCAAAAAAGCATCTCTTATACCATAAGTTTCTAAATGGGGCAAATAATCCAACAATGAACGATGCCTACATAAGCCACACTGTGCATTGGAGAGAAGATCAATGCCTCCTAAATATCAGAAGTATACATTTACCATTTTCTCCAATGTCTTACAAAGACAGTGGGTTAGAACAATAGTTTGATAACTGTTTGCTTGTGTTGGATACTTTCTGGGTTTGGGGAAGACAATGACAATTGCCATATGCCCCAAATCCAAAAACTCTATATGAATGCTGTTGAACAGTAAGAGATGGAAATCCATAAAAGATGATGAAAGGTGTTTTATCGTCTCATAATAGATGTCATCAGCCTTACTGTACTGTCATGAGGGAGTAAAAGAGCTCTTTTTATTTCCTCCTTAATGATTTGCTGATTACATGGCTCTGCTGCATTTGTAAAAAAAAAGAAAAAGTTTATCCATCGTTTTTCTTGTTCTTTCAATGTTAAAAATTCAGGAGGGTATGGAGCTGTTGCTGGAGTCTAACAAAATTTCCTCCCAAATTGTCTACAACATCTTTGGGTTCAGAAATAACACATGCATTATATTCCAAGAAAAATAGTATGTTCTATATTTGCCTTTCATTTTCCAGATTTTATTCCATGCAATTTTAACAGATTGTTTAATTAATAGATTATGAAAATTGAATGCACAATTGTTTCTGCCTATCATGTCTTATGCAACATGCATTGGCCTCAGCATGTTTAAAAGTTATGAGACTTGATGTGGTAGGATAGCTACAAAATATACTCCATTCTCTGTCTTAATCTTTTCTGGCCGATTAACATTCAGGATTCCATCAAGGATTTGAACAGAATGGAAAACGTTATATTTGGAACTGCAGTTGTTGCATGGACAATACAATCTGTTACATATGTCACTATTTCAGTGATAAGTGTTTCACTGAATGCTTCAGCAGTAAATTGTGCAAGATGGGAAAAGATATTCCAGCCAGCTTTGTTCTCCAACAGGGCATCTCTATGGGAGAACATTATTCCTATGCATATATATAGCACAAACCACATGAAAACGACTTCCATATGTTTTCTTCAACATTCCACATGAGTAGTGGAAAAATGGCAGGGGAGCAGTGTCCTATTGTTTTAGCTCTACCAAGTAGGGTATGTGTGGAAAGGCTTGTGTTCGTCGCACACATTGATTGGATTTTAATGGTATAGATGCGAACACAGATTGATAAGAAAATAACTATTTATTAACTTAAATGCTAATATTTAGCTGGAAATATTAACATTTAAGTTAATAAATAGTTATTTTGTTATCAATCTGTGTTCACATCTATACCGTTAAAATCCAATCAACAAGTAGGATATGTGTCCAAATAGTTACCAGAAGAAATACTAGCTGATATAGTAGCAATATAAGGTTATCAAAGTTGATCTTATTTATCTCAAAACCTAGTAGTAAATAAATGGAACATATTGCAATAAGAAAATCCACAGACAGGTAAAATGCTATGGTTTCCAGAGCAGTATTAAGCTGGACATGTTGGAAAGGAGTATTGCATCATCAGGACCTATCTCCAGTTCTTTACTTACAAATAACATTGAAATGCTTCAAGGGTGGGGTGTAACTGGGTTTTCAATATGTCTTGTGCAGATAGAAATGGAGTGGTTTGTGTTTCTGCAGCAGAAGCTTAATATTATCAATAGTTTAGCAGAATCCATGACAGTTCCACTGTAAAAATTTCCCTACTCTCTTGACTTTTAAAATTTTCAGATTTCCAAGAAGATGAAGGCTTGCCTTTGTTAGGCTTATATTTGTCAATGATTTTGGAAAGTGCAGACAATTTTTCCAGTGCCCATGCCTTCTGGAAAAATGTTTAATACATTATCTGATATGTCAGGATTAGTTTCCTTCCATTGGATATGGTGGTATCCATTTTTCCCATCAGCATTACCCTGGATGCTATATCAGCACCATAGTAAGCCTTATGATGCTGGTTGGAGACAGTGCAACACTGCTGACCCTTGCAAGTAAGACCATTAACTAATCAATCCTGGCCAGCCCATCCAAGACTGCCTGCCTTACCAAAGCCAAGTCCAAAGTAGTGGCAAACAACCAGTATCTAATAAATTAAAGACTTAATTCTGTATGTTAGTCAAGTAAATATTAGTTTAATATCCAACGTTTCACTGACTGATATCTGTCAGCATTTTCAAAGAAATACACTGGTAAGCAATAGAAAAACAAAAACTAGGAAACTAACCGACAATTCTAAAAATTATATAAAGCTATCACAGTGCGTGATACAATGATATAATACACATGTCACAATCGCAACATTTTATTTGTTGAGATATTTAATGTAATTTTCACGAAAGTTCATTTCTTTTTGGTTAAATGATCTGATTAGAATTTTCTATATATCTGGTAAGATTAGGCCTTGATTCTTATTTAAGTTACCTGTTGATCAGGCGACTGTAGCAGCTTCTTTAAATGTTCTGGAATGGTAGTTGTCTTCTATGTAGGGCATATGACTCATATCCCATTCAATATTATGGTTGGTAGAGGCAAAGTGTGAAGAAAGGCCTGATATATCCTGTCTGTTATTCCTTACATAGCCTATGTGTTCTTTCTTTCTTGTATCAAAACTTCTAGATGCCTGTCCGACGTAATTAATACCACAAGAACAAGGTATGCAATAAACTGAAGAGTATTTGTAGAAAGGATGGCTATCTTTCGGTGATCGTATAAACTTTTGAACGGTCTCAATAGGTTTGAAGGTTACTCTGATATTATATGGTTTTAGAAGAAGAGCTAATTTTCTGGATATGGCACTAACAAATGGAATTGTTATAGAGCTGATGTATTGGGTTTCATCTCGTTGTCTTTGCGGTATGTCACTAAAGAGAATCTTGTTGATGATTCTTGTAGGGTAGCCATTTAGGGATAGATCTTTGGATATTTTCATTAATTCTTCTTGTAGGTCACCAGGGTCTGTGGTACACTGTATAGTTCTTTTTTTAAGCATATGGATAATGCTGAGTTTCTGGGATATGTGGTGAGACGAGTCGAAATGGAGGTAGCGTCCAGTATTAGTAGGTTTTCTATATACTGACAGGTTGATGCTATTGTCAGTTTGTTTCTTAATAAGGACATCTAGGAATGGAAGTTTATTATCTTTTTTCTAGTTCCAATGTGAACTTGATGGTGTTGTGGAAGCAATTAGGTATGTTGACGACATCTTCATCATTTGGAATCACAAAAAAGAAGAATTAATAGATTATCTAAACAAAATTAATTGCTTCCACAATACCATCAAGTTCACATTGGAAATAGAAAAAGATAATAAACTTCCATTCTTAGACGTCCATAATGTGTACCATGCAAAACTATGTGTCAAATTCTGCTCAGATGATGTAGATTCCCATAGATTGTAATGCTCATTGTGATTCAACTAACTTATAATCTTTACTTGTAATATGAAATAAGCACGTTCATGGCCTACATAATGTGTTTATGTGATTTATCACCATAATTATTGTATGTTATGTTGTTAAAAGATAATAAACTTCCATTCTTAGACGTCCATAATGTGTACCATGCAAAACTATGTGTCAAATTCTGCTCAGATGATGTAGATTCCCATAGATTGTAATGCTCATTGTGATTCAACTAACTTATAATCTTTACTTGTAATATGAAATAAGCACGTTCATGGCCTACATAATGTGTTTATGTGATTTATCACCATAATTATTGTATGTTATGTTGCCATCAGTGAAATCACTGCCAGTGATGTTATACATTATAGCCTTCTAGAATCTAGATACATGTGCCATATGACTTTGCTCAACGTCAACGCTACAAGTTGGTTGTTTTTTTATGTCGAGTTTGACTTGGATTTTCATTGTTTAAAGGAGAAGTTGTGGCATTTTTTTTTCAGAGGAAGAGGTAAGTTATTATAATGATCGATGACTGAGACGTAGCATGTTCTTAAGTTTTGTGAGATACTACTGTTTTTCATTTTTTTTTTCAGAATTGCTTTCTGCACACATTAGTCACCGATAGTGAACTGGAGTATTGCACAACATTCATTTCACGATGCCTAGTTCCTCAAGTGACGGTGAAAAAGAGAAGAAAAGCAAAAAAATGAAGCAATTATGTGTGTACAGAAGTATTTGGGAAGGGAAATATCCATTGTCGAAGCCATGTGGAACAAACTCTTTTAAAGCATTCTGTAATATTTGCTTCTGTGAATTCAGTACTGCACATGGCAGAGAAAGTGATGTTAAAAAACATTCAAACAGTGAAATCCACACAAAGAAAGAGAACAGTAGCAAACAGGGAATGAAATTATAAAGTTTTTTTGTATCATCCGAAATGGAAAGGAAATCAGTAACAGCCGCAGAATTAGGTTTGGTTTATCACACAGTGAAGCATAATTTATCATAATCAAGTATGGATTGTGCCAATAAAATGTGTCCTGTTATATTTAATGATTCTGAAATTGCTTTAAAGGTTCAATGTGATAGGACAAAGGCTGAAATGATTGTCTGCAATGTAAATGGCCCCTGAATTTGTCTCTGAAGTTACCACAGATCTAAAAAAAAGTAAGTTACTTTTCTGCAGGCTACTGATTCAAGTAACAGAAGAAACAGAAATCTGTGGCCTCTGTGTGTAAGATATTTCACAGCTGAAAAGGGCATTGAATTTGATTTTTACGAGGATCCAGAAGAGACTTCAGATTCAGTTTTTTTTTAAATATCAAAAGTAGGCTTCAAGAGCATTCCCTGAGCCTAGACAATGTCACAAGCTACGGCACAGACGATGCCAGTGTTAATTTTGGGAAGAAACATTCAGTGTATCAGTTATTATCTAAGGCAAATAAAATAATAAAAGCAATTGTTCAGCCCACATCATACATAACACATGTAAGCAAGCATGTGATGCACTAAATATAGATATAGAAACAGTTGTTCTCAAAGTTTACAACCACTTTTCTTGTTCTGCCAAAAGGAGAGAAGAGTTGCAGAGTTATTTTAAAGTTTGTTGATTTAGAATGGCAAGAGGTTCTGAGACATGTTTGTACTAGATGTTTCCTTGAAACCTGCAGCTGATAGACTTTTACTTAACTGGGATGCTATTAAGAGCTGCTTTAAAAGCACTGAAGAATGTCCTGTTTTTTGAGGAAAATATTTGATGACAAGAAGGCCATCTAGCAAGACAAACTCTACTTTTTATTTTTTTCAAATATTTCAACCATTTTTAAAGAATGTATTAAACTCCTAGAAAAAGAAGATTTCAGTGTATCAGAGGCATTTGAAATAGTCAGTGTTTTACGAAACAAACTTCTTAAAAGACAAGAGGACAGATTCTTTGGAAATGCCACTGAAGAGGTATTAGAAGCCATGATCCCTCAAGAAAGCAATCAGTGCAAGTCAGACTTTCTTAAATTCTATGAGAAAGCTTTAAGCCATTTGGAGAAATCATTTGACTTCACAGAAAACAATCTTTTTAGTCTGCTGAAGAACTTAAACCTCCAAAGTGCTTTAAACTGACTCACGCAATCCATTTCCAGTCTTTCAAATTCACGCAAGTCTTTCAAGAATCTCAAAGAGACTGTGAAAGCACTTAATCTAGAATCCGACATTAGCCTGGATGAGTTATACGAGGAATTCTGCTCGAGTTGTGACAAAATAAATACCACTAAAGTGGACTACATAGCAGGCGAGACCTTGGGTATGAAATGGAAGGAGATTATTCAGAATATTGGTAAAGAAAACATTCCCAATCTCTATAAGCTTATACGGTTTGTTTTAAGCATTTCTGGTAGTAATGCCTTTGTAGAAAGGATGTTCTTTCTTATGAACTTAAAATGGACAGACTCAAGAAAAAGTGCTCAGCTAACCTCATAAAAAGTGAAATCATAATTTCAAAAAAATGTTACAGATACTTGGAAGGACCATTTTGTGAGAGTGAAACAAAACAAACAGCTTTTAGAAGCAGCCAAATCAAATACGAAGTACAGTTTCAAATCTTGAATTTCAAGAACAGCTAGACTTGTGCTCTTCAGTATTTTCTCTCCATTAAAAGTGTTTCAAGTTATATTATAGTGAATTTTGTTCATTTTTAAGGTAAAATCATACAAAATAAACTTTAAAATACAAATATTATTAAATCACTAATATCGGTACCAATGGATTCAACTTTTAATTTTTTATAAGGTTAGAATTATATATTCAGCTTTGGCTTTTTCATTTTATGCATTTAGGGGAGGGGAAGACTTTCATATTCGATAAGTGTGTCCCTCTTTAGACTTACCAAAAGGTGGCAACCCTACACCCAGGTGTCATCTTGAAAGACTAACTACGTTTTATAACCCAGGTAAATAAGGATACTTTCAAGTCACATTCTTGAATTCCCAAAGTGCATCTGATAATTCTTTGGTATTTATTCATGATATTAAGAATATCGCATGCTTATGATATAACTAGTGTCCTGACCTTATAATAAATACTTCAGCTTCCTAAGAGGTAAATCAGGACCAAGGCTTCCTTTATCACAGAATAATTCCTCTCTGTGCTATTAAGTTTCCTACTGAAAATGCTGCAGGCTTCAATTTATTTTTTCAATCTTACAATACAACTTCTATGCAATTGTGTGAAGTGTCCATACAAATTAAACCTTTAGATCCTAAAATTGGGTGAATCAAAATAGAATTAAGATCTCCTGTTGTGCTTTTTCCCAAGAAAGCTTTGCTCTCTCTTTTGTAAGACCATTTTATCCTACCTCAGTCTGTAAGTAAGCAGACTGAGGTAGGATAAAATGCCTATAGCAGTTTACCATTCCTATCACTCTTCTAATTTCGTCAGCCTGGTTGGCTGAGTGGTTAGCATATCCACTCTCCAGTCAAAAAGCTGAGGGTTCGAATCCTGCCAGGCATGGATGTTTGTGATTTTCTGTGAAAATACTAGGTGGGCAGAAGATGGCATTGGTGTTGATGATGATGTTATAGTTGTTGGACTGTGAGTGTGCGGAGACAGAAAGTTGTAGAGTAGGTACCCTCCCTCAATGAGCCTCTGGACTCCCTAGAGGTATCAGGTAATAATAATTTACCCAACACTTGTAGGATTATTTAGAGAAAGAAATATCTTGTGTATTGTCAGGTTAGTCTGTTTATCAGTAACATATTCAAGGTAATTTACTTAGTTCAAAAGAAATAGTTCACATTTTGAGGTTTTTAGTTTCAGTTTTGCTTGATGAATTTTCTTGGTTATTGGCTTCAGTAAATCATTGTGAAAAACTAAGACACTAGTTCCTAAAATTTCAGATAAGACTGAATTCATTGGTCCTGAAATGGATGTGCTGAGGTCTTTGCACCCTAAGATATTCTTGTTGAATTCATACTTGGACCAAGGTGTATAGTTAGAGCAAAAAGTATACCTGACTGGAAAGATGTAGAGGAAAGATTAATCTTTTGCAAGAAAATATTTTGATGAAAGAGTTATCACATGAGTTATTCAAAGTAATTTCATAAAAAAATCCAGGAACTGAACAAGGACAAAACAGAAATTGACATAGGGTTGAGTTTTTTTTTGTTCTGATATGGTATGATTAAAAAAATGGTCACCCTAAGCATGAAACATGAAAAAAAAAAAAAAAAAAAAAAAAAAAAAAAAAAAGGACTAGAAACAAAAATTAAAGAGAACATGCCAGATCTTACAAATTATTGCATATAACCTGAATATGGCTGTTTCTTTTAAAAATGTCGCAGGCACGCACACGCGCGCGCGCACACACAGTAGAATTGGTTTAATTTTCTGACATCTTTAATTTATATTCTTGGTTTCATCCTTCATCCAAGTTTAAGCAAACAAAGTTTGCATATGAAGAAACATTGCAACAGTGAATTCACATGAGACAAAGATGAGCTCTTTGTCTTTCTGGATCTGTTGGACCACTCTTTTCTCCAACATTCGTTTGGTCACTTTTCATCATACCATCAACAGACACAAGTGATCCTGGACATTAATGTGTAAAACAACCCCAGAACATCTTTGTAGCTGGGTGTTTAGAAGTTTTAGACGTATACCTTATATTTGCAAATCAGCAGCTGAGCTGATTTGCAACTATAGGGTATTTGCTCTCCTTGGACAAAGAAATGGCTCTTATCTAAGAATATGACCTTCTTCCACTTCTCAATGGTCCAATGTTTGTATACTCTTGCCCACTGGAGTCTCTTTTTCTGCATAGGCTCTGTCAACAATTGTTTCTTTTTTGGTCTGTGGGCAGTCCTACCTGTTTCCAACAATCTTTGACGGACTGTCATGTCAGAAACATTAATCCTGCTAGCTACAAATTCTTTATTTAAGTCTACAACAGACAATCTTGAATTCATTTTGCTTTTCCTAACTAGTAAACAATCTTAAGTAAGTGTGGTTTTCCTTTTTAGCCCAAATTTTCCTTTTCTGTCAGGAGAAAAGGTATCTGTTGCCCTAAACCTCTTTAAAATCACATTTGTTCCACATGTGCTTTAGGTAATGCATGTGAATGACTCATTATTCCTCTCACCGACTCAGGTTATACAGCATACTATCTCATAAGGGAGAACAGTTTCTAATGTAGCATCAGTTGAGTGTCCTTCATCTTTCATGCTGAGCCAATGCCTAATCACGAAAGCTTAGATTTTTTTTGTGCTGTTTTCGGATAATCTGGTTTTTAATTTTAATTTTGTAAAATTGTGGATTACCAAGATGTCACGTAAAAATTTGCCACTAGCAGAAAAAAATTATGTTACT
Source organism: Typopeltis vanoorti (assembly GCF_054136105.1). Classification (NCBI taxonomy): domain Eukaryota; kingdom Metazoa; phylum Arthropoda; class Arachnida; order Uropygi; family Thelyphonidae; genus Typopeltis; species Typopeltis vanoorti. Next base: position 21,533,808 of record NC_143553.1, on the reverse strand, counting down.
AGACCAAATCAATTTCCTTCACCCAATACCCAGTCATTGTCGTCTGATGGAGATAATTGGAATACTGAAATCTATGATTGCACACTTTATAATACAGAAAGATAAACTGCAAGAAAAATAAGATGAATCATGGTAAACAGGCAACTTCCCAAAGAGGGAAGCAAAAGTAACAATCCTGATGTTGAGAACACCCTAAATGAGTGTTTTTCCATTATAATTAGATGAAAGCATGCATTAATGATCCAATGTTAAAATAAAAACAGTATGGAAAAAACAAATGTAAAAGAGTTATACAGTGTTATAAAATAGATGTACGCAGTCTTGCTATAAATATCGTTACCACTTCCGAACACCCCAGCGCTGCCGACAGAATTGCACAAGCCTGGGTCCATTAGTGGTGCTATGGGCTGCCAACATTCACGTTTATCAGCAGAGAGTTGTCTAGCTGTACAGGTTAACATGTAGTGGGGAGATCCTGAGAACTATGTAGTTGTAATAACACTACACAAGATTGTAATGCAGTCACCTGTTATTTTTAACATGCTATGAACACTTGATTTAAGTAGGACAATTGTCTATCGGACTATTAACTGTTATGATACAGAAGACATCTGACTGCCAAAGAGCAGGTCGACCTGCGTTAGGACGAAATAGCTTGTGAGGACTGTGACGACATGCCTCTGCCGTAATCCATGAGCATGCAGAAAGTGATGTTGTGAGAGATGAACATTTCACAAAAAACAATGTCATGTATACTAACTGATGACCTGGGGATGAGAGCCTACCATTGTCTACTCGACACTTCCTAACAACACAGCTTATGTGGCAGAGGATAATAAAATGAAAGCCATTTCCCTAGCAGTACGTGAACAACAGACACAAAAATATCCTCTTCACAGATGAGAAGATTTTCACCACTAAAGAGTCATTTACCAAAACGATCAGGTAAGTGCCCCTAATGGTCGCACAGCACGTGCCATAGCACGCAGGATTCAGAGAGGTCATCGTAAACTTCCTGCTTTGTCTTAATCTTATAAGTTTTAAATGTCGTGAAATGTCAACTGCTTTAATTGTCAGCTGCCACCATTTGTCACATTCTACTATATCTTATTTGCTCACACTCTAACAAATTTATTTGTTTTTCGACTGCGCCAGTTAGACTACGTATTGTGTGTGAGTTAGTAAGATTCTAAACCAAAGACAAATCAAATATTGTTCTTATTCCTCGCTAACTTTAATCTTTATTTTAAATCAGTCATGGCTTAACTTAATCACTTAAACTAAGATGGCTTAACTTAATCACTTAACTTAATCACTTAAACTTAATCACACAACTTTTCATTACTCAATCATGTGCAGGTTTGAATTTTTGGGGGATACTGCATTTTTAAAATCAGTGCAATGTTTTGTTCACAAACTTCTTAATTAAATCAAGAATTTTTATTAGATTATTCGATCCATATTAGCATATTTATACAATTGAATCACAATTCATAGTTACAAATGTTTCTAAATTAGGTTTAGTTCTCCTACATCTCCTACAGTTTGTTCAGAATTATTACATATCCAAGCACAATGAATTGCAATCTTTACAATATTTTCATTCAGCACTGTCCATTTCACGATTCTTTTGTCCACACGATGGTGTTCCCTTTCTCTTTCTTTCTGCTAGCTTATTCTTGATCTCCCACCATATTTCTTCTTTGTCTGAGTCATCAATAATTCTGAACCCTCTTGAACCCTTAATTTGGCAATGTGGTGGTAATGGCTGCACAATGAATGGTTCCTGTGCCAGCGAAGATTCTTTTCCATGGTGGCAATAGGCAGCTCTCTTCTAACAAGGCATTCTGACGATCGACAGCAGACTTCTCATGGCAGTGGACCCAAAGAATGGACTGGACCTTTGTAAGTAAGATGCTTCTCTTTCGATGACATGAACTTCACGTGGTGGTGGACCTAGGTAAGAGGAAGTAGAACCAGAAGACGAAGTCCTTCTCAGCGTGAGAGCTTAAAGAGGTCTGTACTTCACGTTGTATGCATGCATTTATCAAACTTCCATAAATTGTCATGGATCGACATCTGGACAAGATGATGTCACACATCTTTCGAAATTCCTAAATATGGACATGCATTAACACTGGTCTTTCGGGGGGACCCTGTAACCCCTAGAGAGCGCATCCCCTGGGTGGCAGATAGGGGAGTCCACCATGTGTGTGTGTGTGTGTGGTAGTCCGAACATACTGAATAAGGACTCGTGGACCAACAGGGCCATAAGGGACAATCATCTTGATTCTAAGGGAAGTGGCACTCCCATGGACCCCTAGCTGGATCTATCTTCTTCTACTTTGAGGAAGATCCACTTACTTTAATCTTTCCTATAAGGCCTTATCAGCCAACTCTTCTTATTTTATGACCCTTATGCTATTAGAGTACTCGAGGGCCATGGGGTCTTTTCATTTCTGGCCTTCAACTATGCCCTCTCTATAAACCTTACTATAATTCTTCTATAATCTACTCTTTCCCCTTTCAATATACCCTATTCCTCTTATGGGTTTAAATTCAGAAGCCTTAAGGTAGCAGCCCACTGAACTATTCCATCGTTGGGCTAGTCCCCTGACATGGAGACATAATTCTACTTGTAAGCTGACAGAAAAAGATAATCGGATTGAATCTATGGAAAACAACCCTGGAATGGTAAAGGTAAAACAAAAATGGAAACGACAAAATATAATACACGTAGCAAACTGGAATGTAAGAGGAATAGCATATAAAGAAATAGAATTAGACCAACTATTAAATGAAATAGCAGAAATCACTGAAACAAAAGAGAAATTAAAAGGAACTATGAGAATCGAAAATTTTAATGTGATATACAGTGGAGTTGAAAGAGACCAAAGAGCACAAGCAGGAGTCATGATTTGGATTCATACCTCCCTTTTAAAACAGTTAAAACATTATAAATTATGGAATGAAAGAATAATAGAAGCTAGAATAAAAATAGATAGAGGCTATTTAACAATAATTGGTTTATATGCCCCAGAAGAAGGAAGAGAACAGGATAATATTGATTTTCATAATCAGCTACAAAACATATATAATAAAATAAATAAAAATGATTTGAAAATAAATAAAATAAATAAAAATAAAAAAAATTTTAGCAGGAGACTTAAATGCAAGAATTGGAAACACGAAAATTAATAATAATATAGGAATACATGGAGAAGGAATTCTAAATAGGAATGGTAAAAAATTGATTGATTTTGTAGTTTATAATAACCTAAAAATAATGAATTCCTTCTATAAACATAAAGACATACATAAATATACTTGGGCAGCAAGAGGATGGAAATCAATATTAGATTATTTTATAATAAATGAAAAGACATCAAAATTTTCACTAGATGTTACAGTTCACACAGGATATGAAATAAGCAGTGACCACTTCCTTGTTAAAATAAAATTAAGATTACCACCTAAATGGCTACAAGTAACAAGAACAGAAAGAAGATTTGAAATATTTGTTTATAAAACTAGACTATTGAATGATGCAAATGTACAATGACTATATGTAAAAAGAATTAACCAATATCTCGATAAAATAAAACAAAATGAAGAAATAGAAAGGCTTAATATAAAAACGATACTAAATGCAGCAGCAATTGAAAGCTTAGGAAAGACGAAAAAATTCATAAAAGGGAAAAACTGAAGATCTGGGATGAATCAAAGAAATAATCAAAAAAAAAAGAAAAAAAAAAAAAAGAAGCCTATCACAAATGGTTAAGCAGTAAAAGATTAGAATATGAAATAGAATATAATAAGAGCCATAGCTAAAAGAGAAGTCAGAAAAAGACATTGAGAATTATGGAACAAATTTGTTTCTAATTTAGAACATGATTTATATAACATAAGACCCAATGTACATAAGATTTTGAAACACTTAAATGCAGATACCAAAGAAAACATAAAATTAAACACTGAATTGCAATTAGAAGAATTTCTAAATTACTACACAGAATTATGGACAGACAAATATTTTAAAAAAGGCAACTGGCAAACAATTAACAAAAATGAAAAGGAAATAACTAAAGAAGAATTAGAAATCAGCTTGAAAGAAACAAGAAATGGACAATCACCTGTAGAAGATAAGCTACGTTCAGAACTACATAAATACGCAGGAACAAGATTCAAAGAAAGACTCATTTTATTTTTAAATAAAATTTATTCAACTGGTATCCCCCCAGCAGAATGCGAAAAAAGCAATTGGATTCCTATCTTTAAAAAAGGTTATAGAGATGATCCTAAAAACTATAGAAGTATCAGGTATCAGTATACTAAATTCCTGTTACAAAATATATAGCAGAATCTTAAATAGCAAACTAATGAAATATTCTGAAAACTTTATTTTAGAAGTACAGAATGGATTTAGAAAAGGACAATCATATATAGACCCGGCCTTTTGCCTAAAATTAATAATACAGAAAAGAAGAGAATACAATTTAGAAACACATATTGCATTTATTGACTTTGAAAAAGCATTTGACAAAGTTAACAGAAACATTATTTAACATATTAAAAGAAAGACAAATACCAAATAATATCCTAAAAGCTACTAATTATATGAAGAGCCAAAGGCTTCAATTTGGCGACAGCCTTTGGCTCTTCATATAATTAGTAATTTATTAGGACACCTTCTTGGCAATTCTCATAGAAGGGATGCAAGTTCAGTTCACTACAAACTTGGTATTAACTAGGGTTTACCTACTCACTGATGAAACCTCAATAAAGGTTGAAACTGGTCTGGGTAGTGACCTTCTCTCATAATGTAGAACAGTAATACAGCTCTTAGAAGCTAAGTTCACATTATGGGTAAATACCAAGAATAGTGATCGGAGCTTGCTCCACCCTATCTATGAGTTGCCACAGTTTGCACTATCAAATGGGTTAGGAGCCACTATCCAGGTATTTGCTTACGCTTGGAATCGCCGAACTTTGTATAGTTTCTATATTCGGCTAAGAAACGATATGGGATGCAATATCCCTTAACTTAAATAAATCCTAAAAGCTATCACATATGAAAATAATCAAATACAAATAAGATTAAATCATAAGCTATCATATACAAGAGAGATAAACCAAGGGATCAGATAGGGATGTCCCCTCTCAGCAACTCTTTTTAATATTTACTTAAAAGAAATAATAATAAAATGGAATAAAAATTTACATCAAGGAATTAAACTTTCTCCTACAGTGAGCTTAAACACTCTCCTTTTTGTTGACGACCAATAATAATTACAAATTCTGAAGATAACTTACAGAAAGCTATTTTTGATCTAAATGAGATAGCCAAAGATTATGGTATGATAATATCAACAGAAAAATCAAAAACTAGCAAGAACTAAAATAGTAATAGATAACAAGATCTTAGAACAGGTGAATTCATTTAACTACCTAGGATGTATGATCACATATGAAAATAAAAAAGATATAAACCTAAAAATTGCAAAATATTTAAAAAATAACAGGTGTAATTAACTCTATATTTAAACCAAACCTAGTTCAAAAACAAACCAGACTAAAAGTATACAATACATTAGCCCTACCAGTCTGGAAGCGAAATCTGAACAATAAAACAAAAAGACAAAGATTAATAACAGCAGAAATGAAGTTTACGAGAAAAACTGCAACGTATACCCTATTTGATCACAAAAGAAACAAAGAAATTATGAAAGAATTAAATCAAGAACTAATAATAGAAAAAATTAAAAAATATAAAGATAAATGGATGGAACACGTTCAAAGAATGAAAACAGAAAGATTACCAAAACAAGTCTTAAAGTACAAGCCTAATATTAGGAAAAAGAAAACCTGGATGTCCTCTTAAATGATTCAACAAAGACTTCTAAGGCTGGAATAGGCCATGCTAGGCCTAAATCCTTGATAAGCATGATGATGATGATTAACACTGGTATGTGATGACATCACACTTTGCATGTTACATTAGTTTAACAAAGTTTCGTCATTAAATTATTACATACAAAAGGATTTATAGTAATAATACAAACAATGACAATTCTTTACAATTTTTTTTCTTTAAAAGAAACTTGCAAAAATGAACATGATAAATTATTTATCATGTGAGATTTTACATCACCCCACATCAGTGAGGGTTTGGTGGAGGGGGGATATCCAAATTACATTTCTGCCTTACACTTTGGTGGAAGTAAAAATCTCCAAAGTGTAAGAAAACACCATGCTGGAATCTGAGGTATGACTCCTTAACAACACCTTTTTCACATTAAGCAGTGGACCTTCCAACAGGACTCTGTTCCTGCACACAAGGTGAGAACCACACAGCAGTGGTTGGAGGCAAATGCACCCAACCACATATCACCATCTGATTGGCCGTCTGGAAGCCCTGATCTGAATCTGTTTGACTTCAAATTATGGTTGGAGCTTGAGAGAGCCTGCAAGAAACCAGCTTCACAAGCCTGAAGGTGGATTTGAAGCGAGCAATAGCAGCATTTCCATTGGATGTTGTGCATGCCACCACTGATATGTAGCCTCACAAACTTTGGGTGTACGTGAAGACAAAAGGGGGAAGTTATTTTGAACAATGAGTGGTGCTATATGCATGTTATACAAGTAGTTTGTATGTGCTGAAAGCTGTAAATGATTTACTGATATGTAAATGATAGATGTAAAGATTTATGCACTGTTCCAATTGGTAACAGTATTTATAGCTATACTAGATAAAAAGCATATAAAAAATATTAAACTTCATGAAATGTACATAAATCCAAGCTTTCTAAAAAACATATTTATAACAACTTAAACTAAAAAATATATACTTTATATAAGATGATAAAGATTAATAGTCCATAAAAGCTTGAAAAAAAGGTCAACAGTTGATGAGTTTGGTAAAATATGTGGTTTGTATGTGCTGAAAGCTGTAAATGATTTAATGACATGTAAATGATAGATGTAAAGATTTATGCGCTGTTCCAAGAGATTATTATTACTCTCTCTCTCTATTCCAAGACAGCTGCCATTGGGATAGGAGTTTTTGTCTGATAATCTGTTATGGTATAGGCAGATGATGGATGTTTGAGAAGCAAGCTTACCTTGCTATGTTATCTGCAGCCTCATTTCCCTTAATCCCAACATGGCTTGGAATTAGAATACAACAGAAGCATATATCAAAGTGTAGCTTCTATAACTGAAAGAAAATGTGTTGAATTCGAGAGCGCACCAGATGTTGCTGTAGCTCTAGACTTCTTGTTGCCTGAAAAGAACACTGTCTGAATATATTATGCATCTTTGGTAGTGAGGGAATCTGATATAGTTTAGTGCAAGCTCTGCTGTAAAGTTCTTATATTATTATTATTACACCTCCAGGGAGTCCAAAGACTCATTCTAGGGAAATATGTGTAGATATAATGTTACCTGGAAAGATGGCAGAAGATCTGGCTAGGTCTCTGATTTTGAACCATCTGTGTAGATAGGCACAAAATCATAGCATTCAGTTCTATGAGCTTCAAAGAGCTGTGGTAGATAATAGCAGGGGCAGAAATTTTTGGTTCCTTGCTGAAAGAAAAGCTGCATGCTGGCATGTAGGAATGTGAAAGTGTGATAGTGGAAGTGAGTTTAATGATGTCTGATCTATGCTGTCTACCACTATTTCTAGAGTTTGTTGGAGAGTTTTTATCTGAAAGAAATAAAAAAAGTTTTATGGCAGTCTGTCAAGTGTTGTAGAGATTCCCCAATTGAGGTTAAAATATAATTGGATAAATGGGATGCTCTGACAGGGATTTTATTTTAGTTGCATATAGCAGAGACAACTGTTGGTATCGGAGACACAAAGGTGGTTCATTTGCCTCAATATACAGACTAGGAATAAGAGACATGCCATTGACTTGGGATCCATAGTTCAGTTTTGATTTTCAATGCCTGTACAAATGAAGCAAAGAACATCTATTAGCACCCCACTGGGTGAAAGACAAGGTGCATAGAATGTTCACTGCTTTACAGCACTTGGTAACTGACGTATATGCGAGAGGAAACTGTTTACCGTCAAATATCACTCAGAAGAACCTGACTTCTGATGCAACTAGGATTAGTGATTGTTCTACTCAGAGTTCTTCTGGGTCAGGATGAAGATCGTGTCAGCAGCAAAAGGGCATCCAAACTATCTTCTGATGTGAAAATCTGAAACCATTTGCAAACAACGATTTCGAGAGATGATCAATGGCTCTCTGCAGCTGTCTTTCTATATCGTCAAAAAAATCTGTACCAGGAGGGAGGTAGATATAGCATACTGTTATTATATTTCTGACTGAGAGTCTTATAGCAACTGCTTCTACGGCTGTCTTAATTTGGATTTGTTTGAAGGGGTATGGTTGCCCACAATGATGGTAACGCCTCTGTGGACAGGTCGATCCCTTGTTCTTACAAATAATGGTAATATTATGGACAGCTAAATTATCACTTGGTTTTCAGATACGATTCCTGCAAGCAGAAGCATACTGGTTTATACTTCTGCAAGAGAGCCTTGATGTTGTCTATGTTTTGCCGGAAACCACAACGATTCCATTGTATGAATGGTTCCATCATTTCTTTTTGGCGGTATCATCTCGTTTCCTATGATCAGTGGTTTTGTTTTCATTAGTCTGAGATTTTTTTTTTCTTTTTTGAGAATTGTGGATGGCCAATATCAATCATATCGTCTTCTGGAAAAATATCTAAGACTTTGTCAAATTCTACTCCCTCTAGAGCAATCAGTATATTGAATGTTTTATCGTCCTGGGTTACTCCGGATGCTATATCAGCACCATGCCCAACAACCCTATCCCAAGACCATGGAGAATGAGACTTAATGCAAAACCCTTGACCTTCGCAGGCAAGCCCACTAGCCGAATGATCCCGACTTGGCCATCCAAGTACTGCCTGTCTTGCCACAGTAGTGCAAGATTACCAGGAACCACCTATACAGATGTAAACAGGTCACATCACATGGCAAACATGATGGCAAGGTATTAGATCCCAGTGATGGTGGTCTGGAATATAGGACAATAAAAAACACCCAAGAAGTAGAACAAAGAATCGCAATAAGAACAAAAAGAGCCAGTCCTATCAATGGGAAGTCTACTCCACCATGAACAGGTGCCTCATTACATTAAAGGACTTTGAGGAAACAGGGGTCATTGTCTCTGTTGATACTGGTGATGAGAGAAATTTAAATATGTACACATTTTGCTAATATAATTAATCTGAATAAATGATTCACTGCTCAGTGAAATGTTACTTTGTCTATCTTTTTAGCTATTAACATGAAACTTTGCATAATTGGGGCAAAATTCTAGTCCAGATGTGCCACAATTAACCAAAATCTACAGTTTATATAATATGAAATAATACACACACACACCTTTAACAACAGTTCATACAAATGGGCAAATAAAATTTTTGTGACCAGTAGATTTAAGTGGTATTTCTGAATCCCTGTATACTTACAACATAATTAATATAACTTACTATGCAAGAACGAATATATATATATATATATATGTATATATTTTTTTAAAAAGAATTGAATGACTTAAACTGAGAGAAATGGAAAAAAAAGTTTATTAGTACTACACAACTAGTTTTAGCTTTTTTAAACAGCCTTCGTCAGATGCACGTTATAAAAGAAATAACCAATAAACATGGAGGAAAATACTGTAGCCATCACGGAAAGTAAATGTATATATTTAACGTTAAAACGTTGAAGTCAACATATTCAAAGCTATTCCCTTGTTGACTACATTGTTAGACGTGTGTGTGCGTATAGCATCTCGTGAGCACCAGTATTTGATCACAGCAGAATGACAGTCTGAAAGGATGTAGCTTAGGTTGTTGTTTAGATGTACAGGGCTGAGGATGATTTCCTTAGATTCTATAATCTTCCTTTCCAATTTGTCATGGCAATGGAAAATGTTGTTAGATTTGTCCCAAAGGATTGTATGGCTATGGATTTCTTCATCAGAATTGGCCGAAAACAGAACCTGGTTAGATAAAGCACTGGCACATGTGTGTTCTCTTGTAAGCAATGTTTCTCTTGTGCTCCTCAATGCGTAACTCAATAACTTATCTGTTTGGCCAAAGTAAGGAATGTTACAGTCATACCAGATCTGATAAACACCAGGATATTTAAGATTATGATGACTAGGTTTTGTACTTAATAGAGAATGGATTTTTGGAAGAGGAGTAAATAAAGTTCTTATGTTGTATTTTTTAAGAACCTTGGCTAATTTGGGAGAAACAGAGCTTATGTACGGTATAGAGATATTAACTTTTACATAATTCGTCTCTTCAATATGGCGACCAGAAGGATTAAATAGGAATTTTTTAGTAATTTTTTGAGAATATCCATTTAGTCAAAAAGTAGATCTAAGAAAATTGATTTCTTTATGAAGTTCAATCAGGTCATCAAGAGGATAACAAGCTCTATGTCCCAAAGTAGAAATTATTCCAAATGTCTAAGGAGGATAATGATGGGATTGAATATGGAGATATCTGTTGGTGTGGGTAGGTTTCCTGTAGATGGAGATTTTTAGTTTTTCTGAAGAACGGGTCAGTTTAACGTCTAAAAAAGGAAGGGAACCATTAGCTTCAAACTCAGCCGTAAATTTAATATTTGGGTGTTGACCATTTAGATGTTCAAGGAATTTCAGGAGAGATTCACGCCATGGCTCCAAATTAGGAAAATGTCGTCAAGATATCGTTTCCAAATTCTTGGTTTCAAGGGATAGGGAAGAGATAGCTTTAACTTCCAAATCTTCAAGATAAATGTTGGCAAGTACAGGAGGTAAAGGATTACCCATAGCAAGACCATGATTTTGTTTATAGATGGTATCCTGAAATTTAAAGTATCCTGACTTGATGCAATGAGTAAGTAAGGCTAAGATCTTTTTAGATAATTTATCCTTGAGTAGTACCAGAACTTCATCTGTAGGAACATTTGTGAACAAGGAGACTATGTCAAAACTAGCCATGATTTCATCTTCCTTGACAATAATATCTTTAATATGACACAAAATCCACAGAGTTATTAATAAAAGATGGCGACTTGTCGGGAAAACATTTAAGAGATTTTGCCAGATATTTAGAAAGGCTGTATGTTGGAGAGTCAATAGCTTCAACAATTGGACAAAGTGGGGTATTTTCCTTCTGGATTTTGGGGACTCCATATAAACGTGGAATAAGTGGATGGAGAGAGCGAAGAGAAAGGCGAATGTTTCTAGACAGTTAAGAGGTAGCTTTCAGTAAGCTGTTGATCTGGTTTTGGAGTTCACGAGTGGGATCTCTCTCTCGAGGACTGAGTAAGTGTCACTCCGTAATAATTCAACCATCTTATTTTTATAATCTTCAAAGTTGAGAACAACTGTGTGTGTGTGTATATATATATACACACACACACACTTTAGATCATAACATGTAAAACATGTTATTAATACTGCCTGTTAATTATATACAATGCTGAAGGATTATTATTGGATTAATATTGAGAAGATTTTTCATAAAGCAGAATAAGGGAAAGGACAATGGACAACAAGGTGTCCATCCCTGGAAATCACAAAAGTAGTGAGTAAAATGTAGCACAATATGCGAAGTGGTGTGAGGGGCGCATCATAACTCAATTCAGACTACTCCATCACCACGTCTAATTTTGGAAAGTGATTTTTAATTGGTGAATAGTCCGTTTTTTTCCCGTTTTTCTACGTTTTTGAGTGCTAAATTGTTTCTCTGAATACGAGTGTACTTCAGTGGTTTTTTGGAAGTTAGTTGCTGTCGAGATATAATATATTTTGGTTACCTTCGGAATCGAATGCATAACGGTGGAAGACAAAAGGAAGCTAAGTTTTCATTACTGTATTTAGTTATATTTCATTTTATTTAGTGTACTTAAATGTTTTGTTTTGCTTGTAATTGTTTGTACTTTTTTTTCTATTTATTTAACGGAATTTATTAATTGAATAATTAACGATTACGCTACTCAGCAGTAAGGAATGATGACGCAAGTGGCATATCGCCAAGTCCTCCGCCATTTAAGAACTCAGTTATTAGCAATATCAAAAGGGACTTTGTGGCATGCAGTACTTGCGGCATGTATGCATCTCGGGAATTAGATATATGGCTCGTGAAAGAGAGCAGAGAGAGTATATGTGCAAAATGCAGGCAGTTGGAGGAAATAAGTGCATTAGAAATATCGATATCCGACTTTGTTGCTCCAGGAACGGGGAATGAATGTAGGAAGACAAGTAGTGTGATAGGACAGAATGAAAAATAGATATATATGAATGAGAAAATAATAGTTGATAGTGTGGAAGGTGTGAGTGACTGTGAAAGTTTAGGAGATGGTTTTGTTTGGGAGAGTCAATTTAGATTAAGAGTGACTGACCTGCAGAGGGAGATAGATGCGTTGAAAGAGGAGGTGGAATGTCTTGTGAATGAGAGCAGAAGTATGAAAGATAAGATTAGGAGAATGGAAGAGATAAATGTAAGGAGAATCAGAGTAGGAGAGAGAGAGAATTTAGGAAGTATGAGTGAGAGGTATGGGGGTGCTAGAAGAGGAAAGAATGGAAACAGTAGGAGAGATGGAATGAGAGAGAGGTATGGGAATGCAAGAAGACGAGAGGATGGAAACAGTAGGAGAGACAGAATGAGAGAGGGATATGGAAGTGCTAGAAGTGGAGAAAATAGAAACAGTAGGAGAGAGGGAATGAGAGAGAGACCTATGGGAATGAAAGAAGAAGAGAGAATGGAAACAATAGGAGAGAGGGAATGGTAAGAGGTATAATGTATGGCAACTCAACGATCCATGGTGTTCAACACAGGATGCGTGAGGAGTGTTTGCCAGGAGGAACAATAGAAAGGGTGGCTATGGCAATTAAGAGAGGTGAAAGGGTGGATGAGATGATTGTGATGGTAGGAACAAATGACTTGAGTGGTAATGTAAGTCGGGCAGCGAGAGATATGAGGTTTTTGCTTGAGACTGTACAGAAGAAGACAGAGAGAGGAAAAATAGTGTGTGTTGCCTAGGTATGATAATGATGAGCTGAGCAGAAGAGCGGTGATATTGAATGGCATAATAGCAAGAATGTGTGACAAGAGAGGATTGGTATATGTGTATGCTTGGATTGCGTTTGAGGAAAGAGAGGAATTGTATGCGAGAGACCGTTTACATTTGAATGAGGAAGGACGTAGGCATCTGGAGAGACTGTTGTTCTGAACGAGTCAGTGTGTCCCAGGGAGGATGATAGCAGGGTTGGCCTCTTCTGGGAATGGATACTTGGGAGAAGAGGAGAGGAGAGGATGTCAGGTAACACTGAGCCCAGTGGAGTCTAGAAGGGATAATGCTGGGTATAGAAACAATGGCATTTATATGCTTTATACTAATGCCAGGAGTATCTGGAATAAGGGAGAGGAATTGGTGGTGCAGATAGCATCAGCCTGGACAAAAATTATTGGGATCACTGAGATGTGGTTCACAGAAGGGGATATAATAACAGGAATAGAAGTCGCTGGGTATAGCATTTTTCGCCAGGATAGGAGGGGAAAGCGTGATGGTGGGGTACTGCTTATGATAAGTGATGACCTATGTCCTCTAAGAGTGGAGGCTTTGGAAGGAAGTGAGACAAATGATTTTGAGAGCACATGGTGTGAGGTAGAGGTAGACAAGACACGATATTTAGTGGAGTGTTGCTACAGACCCAGGAGCACGGAGGGTGGGGACCAGGAGATGTTTAGACAGCTAAGCTTGGCAAGTGCAAGAAGAATGATTGTTATGGGAGATTTTAACTACAGTAGTATAAATTGGAGAGAGGAAGATGCATGTAGCAATAGAGGAATGGAATTTCTAGACTTCTTGAGGGACAAATGTCTTAGACAACATGTAACAGAGGGAACAAGAGGTTCAAGAGTTTTAGATTTGGTTATAGCATCAGAAGAGTTGATAATAACTGAGATGACATCTCTCCTACCAGTTGGAGAGAGTGACCATATGGTTTTGACTTAGAAAATGAATAGACATGCAGGAGTATCAAAGAGACGGTAACTTATGTGGAATTATAATGCAGGTGATTATAATAGCCTTAGACATCAACTTCGGGAAGTTTCATGGAAAGAGGAATTGGAAGGCCGGGATATCGTTAGTGCGTGGGAAGTTGTGAAAGAATATTTGTTAGCAGCAATGTAAGTTGTATACCACGAGTGAAGAAGAGGACACAATTTGGAGTAAAGTGGATGACAAACAATATTAAACAGGAATTGCATGTGAAAAAGAGGCTATGGAAGAGATATAAGGAGACAGGTGAAGAGAGGATGCGTGAAGAATATAAGACACAGGCCAGAAGAGTGACTAGTGTGGTAAGGAAAGCGAAACTGGAATATGAGAGGAGATTGGCACTAAGATCCAAAGAAAATCCTATGGAATTTTTTAGCTATGTGGCCAGTAGGCAGAGAAATGACTGTGGAAGAATGATATTGTGGGATAAAAATGGGAATAGAGTGACTGATGCAAATGACATAGTGGAATTGTTCAATGACCACTTTATTGGAGTATTTCATCCTGGAGGAGTCAGTTTTAATGCTAGAGGGATAGGGCAGGTTCAAGGTTTAGAGGTACAGGAGGAGAATGTGTTTCAGATACTGAGAACTCTGGATGTCAATAAAGCTTTGGGACTGAATGGTATTTCACCACGGGTTTTGAGAGAATGTGCTAGGGAACTGACAGTGCCTTCAACCTGGCTTTTCAATGAAAGTCTGGCTGTGGGAAAGGTGCCCAGGGAATGGAAGGAAGGTAAGATAGTGTCATTGCATAAGGGTGGTAACAGACTGGAAGTGTCTAATTATAGACCAGTCGGTGTGTCATCAGTAGTTGTTAAGATCTTGAGAAAGTAGTGAGGGACCGTATACAGCACTGGGCAGATGAGGATAATGTTATCTGTGAGAGTCAACATGGATTTGTGAAAGGGTGCTCTTGTTTTAGCAATATGCTAGCCTTTTATAATAAAGTTACAAGAACATTAGATGAGGGAAGGGCATATACTGCAATTTTCTTAGACTTAGCAAAGGCATTTGACAGGGTGCCACATGACCAATCTGATATTGCAACACATGGGTTTGGATATCAGATTGGTCAACTGGATTCAGGATTGGCTGTCTGATAGGTATCAGAGAGTTGTGTGTGGTGGAGCAGTTTCAAGGAGGCAGAAGGTTACAAGTGGGGTCCCACAGGGCTCAGTACTAGGACCTATATTGTTTAACCTTTATATCAATGACATTGCTAGTGGATTGCAAGGGGATATTCAGTTGTTTGCGGATGATGCAAAGCTGGGAAGGATTATTAGTAATAGTGCAGATGTGGTAGCCCTGCAAGAGGATTTGAATAAGCTAGTTAGGTGGGCAAATGAATGGGGGTGTCAGTTTAATGCAGCAAAATGTAAGGTCTTGAGGTTTGGGAAACATCGATGGGATGCAGCATACTATGGGAGGAGTTATGCTGGAGGAAGTAGGGGAGACAAGAGATCTGAGGTTGATCGTTGATAGAAACCTGAAGTTTAGGGACATATTGCAAAGGTGGTGAAGGTAACACAGAGGTTTGCTGCAATTATGAGAACGACACTAACCTGCAGAGATGAGAGGGTTATCATTCCGTTGTATAATTCTCTGATCAGACCACACTTGGACTATTGTTCTCAGATTTGGTCTCCAGGATTTGAAGGGGATAAATTAAATGCGGAAAAGATACAAAGACGGATGACAAAAATGGTCTCAGGACTGTACAAGGATAGTTATGAGAATTGGCTGAGGGAATGTGGACTGCAGAGTTTGGCGGATAGAAGAAGGAGAGGTGATATGATTGAGACTTTTAAACTGTTGAGAGGTGGTTACAGTGTTGACACTTGGGAGTTCTTCCACTTGGTTGAACAGCGGGTAGGAGTGATGACAAGAGGCCATCCGTGGAAGTTACAAAAGGAAACTGTGAGCAAGAGGGTGAGGAGTGGTTTCTTTGCATGGAGGGTGGTTGAGCCGTGGAATGCATTGCCTGATAGAGTGGTGAGGGCGAGAACAGTCAATGAGTTTAAGGAGTGGTATGATAGACTTTGTGTTTCTTAGGGGGAACCTACCCTCGATGAGTCTTGACAGACTTTATGTTCTTAGGAAGGACTTCCCGCAATGAGTCTTTTGACTCCATGGAGGCCTGAATAATAATAATAAAAAGGAATTTTTTTGCATGGAGTGGTAGTAGAATGCAATGAATTGCCCAAGAGGGTGATGAAAGTGCAAACAATGGATTAGTTTATGGAGTGGTACAATGGACTTTGTATTGATTAGTGCTGACCCCCCCCCCCCACACACACACACAAGCGCTCTACTCTAATCATCTGGAATTCAACCCTCTGAATTATGAAGCGTAGCCACTGCAAAAGTTTTCTACCTCCATATTTAAGCATTTTTGGTTGAATATCATCTACTCAAGCTACCTTTCCACATTTCAAAAACTGAAAAATCAATGTTTTGATTGACTTCAGTAATCCTAGTTTAAGGTGGAATTAAAGCTAAACTACAGCAATGAGACCATTTTACGTTTTTGGTAGATTCTGCAGATTACTTTTATGTAAAACTCAGCTTTCCATGAAAAGGAAATTTTCTCCCTCTAGTATTGATACACTCTCCTTACTGTATTCCTCTTGAAAATTTTCTACTGCTGCTCTCCCACTACTTGTTTTATTTAAACAGTCTTTCAAAGTAATTACTCCAGACATCTAGAATATCCTTATCTTCAGTTTCCATGTCACCTTTATCTTCTCTGATTACTTATACAGAATCTTTCCTCTATTTCAAGCTTTCAGTCTCTAGATCATTTTGCTACCTTACTGATATTTATGTTTTTTTCTGTATTGTTTAAGGAATCTGCTTACTTACTAGGAACTTTTAGTATGCTCTCGTTTTATCCAGGACTGCTTCTTTAACATCTTGAGTCACCATGGTGTTTGTTTTTCTGTCCTTGCAGATAACTTCGCAACATACCTCCCTAGCTGAATCCATGTTTTCTTCAGAGTTTCTCACAGAGATTCCATGGTTTGGCTCTTGTTTTTAAACAGTTTCAGTTTTTCTTAGGTATATAATGTACCTGTAAAAGCTACTCAACTTTAATTCTGTTTAAAACTTTCTCACATACTATTCTTTTCACTGTGTTATTCATTTTTATCCTACTTAGAATCAAGTGACGGGAGATTTGAAATTGGAAGATTTGAAACTAGAAGTGACGATCACTTGGTTCTAAGTAGGAAAGAGCATCTTAAAATAGGGTAGCTGGATTTTCTGGAATTAACTGAGGTGTTGAGGAGGGAACAAATGGATCCCAAGTTTTGTAATTTTCATATATCAACTCTGCACACAAGCAGTCTCAAGTTCTATAACACAACAGTGACTTACTGTTTGAATTGTAATGTAACTTGTCTCTGTACATACATGTTTATACTCCAAATGATGACCTTGATATGAAGGTTGAAAATGTCACGAAATTAATGTAATTATTCTTAAAATGGCAGTAGTCTCCATAATTTTATCAAAATGAATGCAGAATAGTGTGTAACATTCCCTCGATGAGTCTTTCGACTACGTGGAGGTGTCAGGTAATAATAATAATAATTAAAAGAAAGGCCCAATTTTAATAAAATCTGCCATAAAACATAAACACTAATGTTAAATTATTGACAGACCACTTTTGCTTTATTAAAAGTATAAAAGATTATCTGAATTTGTTCTCTAACCATGTAAAAAGCAGCTTTAATGTAGTTTTCTGCCCCCCCCCCCCCCTAGAGGCCAATTAAATAATGGTTGATCAAAGTAGTTTTGATTTGACTTACTGTTTGGTTTGAACTGTAATGTAACTCTCTCTCTCTGTGTGTGCACTCCAGAAAATGACCTTAATATGAAAGCTGGAATGTAAGGAAATTAAAGTAATTACTCATAGCATGGTACTAGTCTCCATAATTTTACCAAAATGAATGCTGATCAGTGTGTAGCATTAAAAGAAAGGACCAATTTCAATAAAATATGCACAGCCAAAGCCAAAGAATAACATGCATACAGAAGGAAAGATTAAAGGCACTCAGATATTTTGTGAAATTTACGTTAAAAAAGTAGTATACTTGCAAAATAGCTGAAAAATCAAAGCTTTGATTGACTACAGATTCCGTGCAGATTACTTTTATGTAAAACTCAGCTTTTCATGAAAAGGAAAAATATACAAAACTAGATAGGACTGCTATTGGGATCCCAACTTTCTACCCCACCAGCCAAGCACACAACAAAGCTACACAAACTAGTTTGACTACGGTATTTACATGTTTGCTATTCAGCCTCATTGGCTTAGACTCATTATACTTTTGATACTATTAAACAGGCGACATCCAAAAATACACTTCACCATAGAAAAACAAACTGTCTCCCTTCCTAGACACGACTACCAGTTCATTATTCTTCTCTTTTTACAAAAACTCCACACATAGTAAGATACTTATGCAACAATGCCACATCACCATCTATCCCAACAGTGTAGCATTCTCGACACACATGAACACTCAGAGAGCCAGCACTATTTGTTCAAATGACAAAGTCCCGAAAATTGAACTCTGATACATGTTTTCTCAGCATGTTTTTATGTCAATGGCTATGATCCCCATTAAATACACAAAATACTGCATTCCCAACCATCCCTCCTAACACAATACACAAGATCGCAATACAACAATTCTCATCTCCTTTGTTCAATGTATATGTCTGAAAAGATGGCTAAAGTTCCCTGCAAATATAAATGCATGGTTCTCTTCAGGATCCAATCAAGCATTCTGAGGAACATTTTTGGTGTGCTCTATCACAGATGAAAGAACAATATTCAAATGATGGGAGGGGGGGGGCGATTTATAATGATAGGAGTAGAGTAAAGGTTGTGTTTAGAACAAAAGAGAATACCAAGCTTTCATGATGCTGAAGAGGTAATTGACATAATATGTTTATGTCAGCATAGACTGGAAATGAAAGTCAGTTCATGGAGTTCCACTCCATGCTCCAGAGATGCCAACTGATTTGTAATTCGCTACTCTGTCTTAGAGCCACCTTTATGTAATGGAACTATATGTAATAAGTTCAAGGCAAAGTATGATAGATACTGTGTGAATGTTGAATAGTTGTTCTTGACATGATGTTAGGGCCTCCCTTGATGAGTCTAAAGACTCCTTGGAGTTGCCTATAATAATAATAATAATATCTTATCCTATTTCCACTCCATTAGAACCTTGCCAATGCTGAAACTTAGATCAACAACCTCATCAGAGGCATTAACAGTTCACTTGCACATTCTCATAGCACTCGAGTGACATACCATCCAGGCCAACTGCTGTATTCATGTTAATATTTTTCAATATACCGAGTACCTCCAGTTCATCTACCTCAATGCTCACATTAGTCTCACAGTTTCGTAGTATTGAAATCATAGCATTCATAGCTTTCCTGGTGAAAGCTATGAATGGGACTGAACATTAGTGAGAGAGAGATCAATGTAAAGGAGAAAATATAGATCAGTGCACAGAGCCTTGGGTACTCTGCCACTGATGGAAAAATCAGAGAACTGTTCACCATGACATGCAATCAACAAGTGGAAAAAGAAAGTTGATGTGCTAAAGGTGGGTAAGGTAAGGTAAGGTAAGGTTAAGCAAGAGCATCTCCTACAGAATGAAAGAATTAATAATGATAAATTCTCATCAGCTAATGAATCTCGATATAGTGAAGCAGCTCATTAACCTTTTCTACTTTTGAGAGTAATGAGGTGAGGGGAAAACAGGATAATACTTTGAAGGCTGACTTATTACCTTTTTTTTTTTTATAATGAGTTCAATAAAAGCTTCCTCTCATGCTGTTCGACAGTAGGACAGTCTATAAAGGTGATAAAAAATCAGTTAGTTCTGGGGCACAAGCTCTTAGTATGACTGGAAGGTCATTTCTTGTCCTCGTGATGAAAAATCAAAAGTACATACTGAGGATGGTTTTTGGAATATCTTGATAGCAACTAGTGCCTGGTTGGAAGAATGGTTAGCATATCCACTCTCCAGCCAAAAGGCTGCAGGTTGGAATCCCGCCATGGGCACGGATGTTTGCGATTGTCTGAAAATACTTGTGGGGTCGGCAGTAGATGCCATTGGTGTAGATGAATGTAGTTACGGGTTGGTGGAGACTGAGAGCTGTAGAGTAGGTGCCCTCCCTCGATGGGTCTCTGGACTCCCTGGAAGTATTACATAATAATAATAATACTTCCATTTCTGCTAAACCTACAGCAGAGCAAGTAACTAGTGTTGCCATCCTTTTGCACCTCAACTGTTGACTCACCAAATCTGCTACTACGAGTCATCTTTTATTTCATCTACCTGAATTCTATGGAACTGCCTACGAAGTATTCGCCATACTACAATCTCCAGCTCTTCAAGACTCTCAACACATTACTTTGTTCTTGAACCCAGCCCACACATGGTACTTACTTGCTATAGGCCTTGCAGCTTCCCTGTGTGGATGTTACTTTTAAGTTCCTATGACATTACTGGAAAATTTTAATATATACTTCGTAGTCGGATTGTATAAAAATGAGTAATCGCTGTAAAACCGATCTCAGTGATGTAGTATACTGAGCCTATCCTAGCGTTTACCAGCTCACATTACATGATGTTCGAAAAGTTATCTCATGCACTATTTCCTGTGTAATAACAAATCTATAGACATTAGAAGCCAATTAACAAAAGCTCTTCGCAAATCGTTTCATATTAACTGATTGAACTTTATATAATTTTTCGACTGAATTTAATAGAACTCGCCATTATGCCTAAGTGACCGAATTACATGTTTTTGCAAAATACTCACCAATAAGAAAGAACAGCAGCCGTTATTTTCAAATACACGTATGTCTGCCGATGTTTGTTCAAGGCTGACATTTTCATTATTTTTCACGAATCGAAAGAAGTTAAAACGGAAAAGCAAAATGCAGATTTGAATATGTAGATAGTTTGTTAGTAACAAACCAAAGATGTATGCATATCGTAAACTAATATACAAACAATTATCAGCAATTTTAACAATTCGGCAAAACTTCCCTAGTAATACCAGAAAACGAAGCCAAATAATTCTTTTAATAGCATATACCATTAGAATATCATAAACAGAATTTCGAGACAGTATCTACATGCGAATCATACCTCAATTTAATTTTAAAAATTTACGTAATTAGCGATTTGAAATGTAAACTGAAGGTGTCGCCAGATATCGCTCGAAAGAGCTAAATTAAAGTTTATTTATTTGTACGGCAATTCCCCCCCCCCCTTTCCCTGTTCCTCCACCGTCACTTAGGACTGGTTGAGCACTCCTAGTGAAGGATTAAGTATGTATTTTAACAGATCTCATTGTGTTCACGGGCCGGTTTGCCTGTACTAAGGGACGAAAAATCCGAGTTCGGGTGAAAAATCCTTTATCCCGTATGAGACCGGATAACTCACCTTTAGTCGAAAGAGACAATATAAAGGTCCCTCATCCTGGACGGAAATCGCACACAGGTCTTTCCGACCAAATCGCTTCGTCTATACCGAATGAACTACGGAGGATCAAATTAAAGTTAATAAACCAGAATTATTATTATTATTATTATTATTATTATTATTATTATTATTATTATTATTATTATTATTATTATTATAAAAACCTGCATGTTGTCAAAGACTCATCGCGGGAGGTTGACTGTCACACATGCAGTTTATCAGAGTACTGTACCTTAAACATGTTCACTGTCTCTACGCTCACCACACTTTCGGGCAATGCATTACAATCAATCAACTCTCTCCATGAAAAATCCTTCTACCTTGCTCCTTCCCCTTGCCCATACTCTCTTTATACAGCTCCCAGGGATCACCTCTTGTTCACTTCTTACCTTCACCCATTCTATGCAAAACCGCCCTGACATTAATCTGGTAATAGCCTTTTGACAGCTTATATCTGGATCATATCCCCTTTCCTTCTATCTACAATTTCTGCTAATTGCATTTTGTTAAACTCTCTTCATACTCAGCATTCCAGAGACCAGAACCCACCTTAGTCAATCATCTCAGAATCTTTTTCAATACATCTTTTTGAAAACGAAGTGACCAAATGTACTTTCAGTAATTCATATGTGGCCAGATCAAAGCGTTATACAAAGGAACCAAAACATCATCACTTCTACAAGTCAGTGCCCTCCGCTTCATTCCCATTATTCGTTGTGCTCTCCTCACAAATTTAGCAGCATGTCCCCGAAAGCTTAGGCCCTTGTCTATAATCATTTGCAGATCTCTCATCTTCCCTATCTCTTCTAAGATGTTTCCACTGATTGTGTACTCTACATTTCATCTCTGCTACCCAAATATCAAAACCTTACACTTAACAACATTAAATTGACATTCCCCACTCGTGTATCAATTCAGTCAATGTATTCAAGTCCTCTTGCAAAGCCTCAGCTTTGCTGAGGCTTTGCAAGAGGACTTGAATACATTGAGTTATCTTCACCTGATAGTTCTTCCCGACTTGCATCATCTTCAAACAATTGCATATCACCATTTAGCATATTTAACCATTTAACAATTTGCAAATTCCCAATATCATTTACATACAAATTAAACAGCAATGGACCCAAAAAGTACCCGATAGTGTGGTTTGGTTTATAGTTCATGTGGCACAAAAACTACAAAGGTCATATTGTTCCATACTAAGGTTATAACTATACATAAGCAGTTAAAGAGAATTGTAAAAAAAAACATGCCTGTACAAAAATTAGGTTACACTTCCACAAAGCAGCAACACACAAGGTTAAAGGCCACAGTAATACAGAAATTGTCAGCAATACAAGTTAATAAATAAAATGTACAAGACACCAAACAGAGAGAATGCAGTATCTACATATAGATAAAATTATAACAAATGTTTTTACAGCAGAACATAAATAGGCAAACATGAATATTATACAACATGCATGCATAAAAAATTAAATTTAGCAATGTGGTATCTACATATAAATAAAATTACAAAAATATTACAAATATACGTGTCCTACAGCAATACTTTAGTCAAAAAATAAACTAGTAAATAATATGCGCAAAAGTTAAGTTGAACAGTGCAGTATCTACATATGAACAAAATTATTTACAGCATTTACAAGTTAATAAACAAAATGCATGTGCAAAACCAAGTCAGGGAATGCAGTAGTGTATATACATATAGATAAGATTACAACAAATGTTATTACAATAATACATAAAGTGTCAAAGAGGAATTATTATACAATATGTACGTATAAAAATTAAGTTTGGTAATGTGGTATTTACATATTAACAAAATTACAACAAGGGTACACAAATACATGATCAAGGTCTACAGAAATACGTGATTGGTAAAATTAAACGAATGAATAATATATACATCACTACTTAATTCCTGCACAAATATATCACAAAATATAACATATTTTGTGATATATACATACATATGTTAAGCGAAGCAATACAGTATTTACATATAAACAAAATTACAGTCAAATGTGTTTGTATAAATTAATTCTTTGTAAAAAACTAAAAACATGATGGAATCTGCATGAGTCTTTCAGCATCTGCCTGAGTGTATATGGTTTGGCCAAATAGGCAAAAAAATTTTATTCCTCTCTCGTGCAAAGCGCTGGCTCCACCAGAATATGACTAATAGTGAGATGTGTATCGCAGTTTTCACACGTGGCACGGTCATCAGCCGTGAGTAAATAAGAATGTGTAAGTTACCGTGTGTTGAGGCTTAAGTCCTGTGAAGAATTCATGTTAGAGATTTAATGGAATATTATCAGCACTGAGAAAGGAACGTTTTTCTAATTTTAATACTTCCAATATTTCATTCCATCACAGAGACATCTTCAGGGATTACAAAAAAAACTTTTTGTAACAACACACACACATACATAAAATAATACAACAGTGAGTAAAACTGAAGTCCTATCTAGGTGGAGCACCCTCTATGGGCATTTGATTTGCAGGTCAAATCAAATGCCCATTAAATAATGCAGATGTCTGCATTATTTAAAGTAAGATTTTCAATAAAGTTTTTAAAGTGGGTAGAGTTTTTTAAATCAGAAGTGGTATGACCAGTGAAGGGGTCAAAGAGTTAGCTAGCTGCTTTGACAATTTGGAGCAAGGTGCATTGGTGGCATCTACTATAGGTCTTAGGGGAGAATTAGGTTTGTGGATTTTTGGTAAACCGCTTAGGATGTAAAGCAGGATCTCTGATAATTAATGTTTCCCAAATTTTGGGAATTTTAATGCAACCGTATTTGTTTAAATTCGGTTGATTCCTGAGTGCAGATGCGGATTCAAAGAATAGTCTTTCTTTTTTGAATTTACTATGGTGGAGCATGGTAGCCTTTTTCCAGTAGATCTGTGGGTTGTATCCAAAACATGCTCTGCAAGGCCAGATTGACCATAACATTTATTGTGTATGACTTGTGTTCTGATAACTGGATAATTGCTGATCTACCTGTCTGTCCGAAGTAAGCCAGTGTACAGATACAAGGTACTCTATATACTCCAGGCACTGAGAGAGGGGGGGGTGGTCTTTGGTGGAACGGATAAGGATAGCAAGTTTACGGTGGGGCTTAAAAGCTGTATGGTAATGATCTGGCTATTTTTTCTGATGTACCATGGGTGTAAGGTATGGTGTGCATTTCTGAAGTCCTTCTTAAGAGATGGTTGGGGAATGGGGAAGGACTTGATTATTTTTTTAAATCTGTAATCACTGTAGCAATTGGAAAGGAACCTGTTGTGTATGTGTTTGAGGTTGGTTGAACAGACAGTTTCACTGGAACAAAGATTGTGGGCTCTATTCGTAAGAGTTTTAATAATGTCATATTGCTGAGAGGGGTGGTGGTGGGAGAGTTTGTGAATTTGTCTGCCTGTATGAGTAGGTTTTTTATATACAGAGAATGAAAGGCTACCATTAGGAAGACGTATTACTAAGGTGTCTAGGAATGCTAAACTATTGTTATTTTCCTTTTCCATCGTAAACTGGATTCTTGGATGTAGACTATTGAGTTGACAGAGGAAGGAATCTAATATATCTGGGCTATAAGGCCAAATAGAGAACACATCATCTACATATCTTAACCAGATAGAAGGTTTTAGAGAAAAAGAGTCTATGGCTCGTTTTTCAAAATTTTTCTTGTAAAAATTGGCAAGAGGGAGTGTGTATGTTCTTCCAAGAAAAATAACCAGAGTTGATAGCAAAGGAAAAGAGCTCTAAGATATTAGAAGGAAAACGTTTTTAAATGTGTTAAGGTGTAAATTAGGGGAATATTGGTAAACAATGAGATGATGTCAAAGTTGATCAGATTAGCGTTCAATTCATCTTCGCTAAGAATACCATTAGAAATATTAGAATGGGATTGTCTTTTCAGACATTTGTGTGCATGTGATAGCTTCTACTCGATTTTGGTCCCTACTGTTAGGCGGATGTCTGCATTATTTATAATAAGATTTTCAATAAAGTTTTTAAAGTGGGTAGAGTTTTTTACATGAGAAGTGGTATGACCAGTGAAGGGGGTCAAAGAGTTAGCTAGCTGCTTTGACAATTTGCAGCAAGGAGCATTGGTGGCATCTACTATAGGTCTTAGGGGAGAATTAGGTTTGTGGATTTTTGGTAAACCGTATATACAGGGGGCGAGATGAGACCCGAATGGTTTGAGTTTTTTGTAATGTCAGGAGGCAAGGAGGACACATTTTTAAGTAGGTTTTTTAATGTTTTAACTTAAGTTTTTGTAGGACATGTTCAAGTGGTATGTAGGTGGAACAATCGCGGAGAATAATATCCATTTTTCGATTATATTCCGAGGCGTTAAGAACGACTGCAGCATTACCTCAAAAAGGTAATGGTAAGGGTAATACCACAGTCATCCTTAACACCTCAAAATATACACGGAAAATGGATATTATTCTCGGTAAAATTTTGACAAATGAGCCATAGACTCTTCCCCTCTAAAACCTTCAATCTGGCTAAGAGTAGATGATGTGTTCTCTATTAGGCCTCATGGTCCAAACACATCAGATTCCTTCCACAATCACCTCAATAGTCTACATCCAAGAATCCAGTTTACGATGGAAAAGGAAAATAACAATAGTTTATGCTTCCTAGACACCTTAGTAACACGCCTTCATAATGGTAGCCTTTCTTTCTCTGTATATAGAAAACCTACTCATACAGGCAGATACATTCACAAATTCTCCAACCACCACCATCCCCCACTCAGCAATATGGCATGATTAAAATTCTTACCAATAGAGCCCACAAACTTTGTTCCAGTGAAACTGACCTCTCAACCAAACTCAAACACATACATAACACTTTCCTTTCCAATGGCTACAGTGATTACAGAATTAAAAAAATAATCAAGTCCTTCCCCATTCCCTGACCATCTCTTCAAAAGGTCTTCAGAAATGCCACACCATACCTTACACCCGTTGTACATCATAAAAAATAGTCAGATCATTAAAAAAGTACAACCTCCATACAGCTTTTAAACTCCACCATAAACCTGCTACCTTTATCCGTTCCACCAAAGACCAGCTCCCTCCTCTCTCAGTGCCTGGAGTATATAGAGTACCTTGTACCTGTAAACTGGCTAACTTGGGACAGACAGGTAGATCAGTAATCATCCGGTTAGAAGAACGCAAGTCATACATTTGCAATCAATTATGGTCAATCTGGTCTTGCAGATCATGTTTTGCATACAACTCACAGGATATCCTGAAAAAAAACCACCATACACCACCATGGTAAATTCAAAAAAGAAAGACTGTTCTTTGAAGTTTCATCTGCACTGAGGAATCAACCAAATTTAAACAAATACGGTTGCATTAAAACTTCCCAAAATTTGGGAAACTTTAATTATCAGAGATCCCTCTTTACATCCTAGGCCACCTACAAATGCCCATAGAGGATGCACCACCTAGACAGGACTTTAGTTTCACTCACTATTGAATTATTTTGTGTGTGTGTGTGTGTGTGTGTGTGTGTGTGTGTGTGTGTGTGTGTGTGTGTGTGTGTGTGTGTGTGTGTGTGTGTGTGTGTGTGTGTGTGTGTGTGTGTGTGTGTGTGTGTGTGTGTGTGTGTGTGTGTGTGTGTGTGTGTGTGTGTGTGTGTGTGTGTGTGTGTGTGTGTGTGTGTGTTGTTACAAAATGTTTTTTTGTAATCCGTAAAGATATCTCGCTACGGCGAGAAATATTGGAGGTATTAAAATTAGTTTTAATCCTTTCTCATTGCTGATAATATTCCATTAAACCTCCAACATGAATGTATTAATTAACTGTGAGCTATTCAGAGCCTAGCAAGAACAACTTCCTCTCGCGTTGTACAATGTTTATTTTCGGGTTTAATATCATATAATTTTTGTGTGAATGCTTCCTGCCATGATGACTGCAAATGATCGATTATATTTTATCTAATAATCTGTCTTTAGTCTGTGTATGGTACTAACCAGAGTACGTAGAGAAAATATGTGCTGATTTAGCAGCTGCCTCTGAAGCCTCATTTCCCTTAATTCCAATGTGGCTGGGATTCCTATACAACTGAACATCAAAATTAAGGAGTTTCATTTTGTGAAACAGGTGTAACACCTCATAAAGTACTGGACGTCTATTATACATAGGGAGGAGATAGCCTGTAAAGAGCTCAATGAGTTTTTATAAAATGTACACATTTGGAAGTATCTTTCTTTTATATGCAGAAGTGCAAGCTGAATAGCACGTAATTCTGCTGTACAATAATTGCAATCAGGTGAGATCTAGTTGGAAATAATCATGATAGGAAACACAGCAGCACAGCTAAAATATATATTAGTTCTTTAACCATCAATATAGATTGGCAAAAGAAATCAAAGTGTGCTGCTCTGTGTGCATTAAACAATTGGTGGTGGACAGGTGATGGAATATGAGACTTTTGTAGCTCACAAAGTGAGATGTTGCAGAATGGATTGCAAACGTGCCATGGAGGGATTCTGCTATGCTTACTGTAGGCAATGTTGTCAAGATTTGTACCAACAACTTGCATAGTCTCTTTAACACGCATACCAAAATGATGTATAGCAGTTTGATATGTGTGGTATTGAGCTTCCTAATGCAGAGAAAAGAGACTAGTCAGTATAGGATGATTCGGGAGAGACTTATCTTTAGGGAATAATTAAGAGACAACTGTTCCTGTCGAAGTGATAGAGCTGGTTCATTTGCTTCAAAATAAATACTTTGAGTGGGTAATGTGCGAAAGGCACCAGTAGCAATCTTTATAACCTGATGATTGATGGAATCCAAACATCACAGGTCACTCTGTCTAGCAGAACTATAGACATGAGACCCACAATCCAACTTTGAAAGTATAAGTGAACGATAAAGATGGAGCAAAGCAGCTCGATTAGCACCGCACTTAGTAGAAGATAGAGTGCAGGGAAGTTCAACGCTCTCTTGCACTTTCCTCTCATGTGTGCTAGAAATATAAGTTTTCGGTAAAAGATGAGTCCCAAGACTTGGCTTCTGTAGCTGCTGAAATAATAGTGCATCCCATTGTTAATTCCAGATCTGGGTGAGGAAGGCGTTTTCGACAGAAGTGTACACAGACACTTTTTTTTATGTTGAAAATCCATTAATAAGAGCTCACAGAGAAACATGGTCAATTGTTTGCTGAACTTGTCTTTCAATTACTCTCATATTACGAGAGTGACAGTAAATTGTGAAGTTATCAACATATAGAGCATTGTCTACAGTGGAAGGAAGCTGTTCAGTGATCTAGTTAATTTCAACAGCAAAAAGTGTCTCACTGAGACCTTGGGGACACCCCGATCTTGATGATATCGTCGAGATAGCACAGTTCCCACTCTGACTTGGAAAGTTCGCCTGGAGAGAAAGTTTTTAATAAATACAGGAGGTATCCATTATTGTTTTGTATTTGGTCACTTAACATTAAAACTTGAGTTTCTTTTTTTCTTGGTTTTATTAGTTGATCATATATTAATAAATGATGCACAAAAATTGTCAACAAGTTAAACCAGCTATACTGTCTGGCTTCTTCAGGACAAGTATGATTGTACAATAACCTTTGCTAGTAATAAAGAAGAATGGAATAACACAGTCAAATAAAATAAAATTAAACCTAACGTGTAACATCATAAGCATGAAGCGTGGCGCCACAGTCGTTATTTATTGAGCGCGTTGTATAGTTTTTAGAGAAATGAAATTCTGGAAAGCTGAGTGGATTTATCAGGCTTTTCCAGATGTTTTTCAGAATCATTCCTTGATTTCTGTTTAGATTTTCTCCAGTAGGGAATACAACCGCGGCTTCTTTGAAGTTTCTACATCGAAAATCTTTTTCTCTTTAAGGCATGGAGCTGTTATCCCAATCGATGGTGTGGTTAGAGATCGAAAAGTCCTAGGCTAACCCTCAAGTGTCTGCTCTGTTGTTGTTCGTTCCCTATATGTTATTTTTTTCGAATTTCCAGGCTTCTTGATGTTTGGCCTATGTAATTTAATCCACAGAACATGGGATGTTGTATACAACTGCGTATTTGAAGAAGGCATTAATGTCCTTAGGAGATCTTAAAATGTGGCTACAGTTTTGACAGGTTTGAGAGCAACTCTGACGTTGAAAGACTTAATGAATTTGGCTATTTATGTTGATACTTTAAGAGCCTGCGTAATATGAGCCTGGTTAAGGGATTATGATGAACGATGAACATTGCGTGACAGGAGGTTACTGCTGTGAAGTGTTTCTATGAAGAATCTTTTTGATTATATTTTTTGGTAGCCATTGTTTACTAGTGTTTGAGATATGAGAGTGAGTTCATCATGGAGATCTTTTTCTTCTGAGATAATATTAGTCGCTCTATTTTTAAGCATATGTATTAGGCTGAGTTTTTGTGCAATATGGTGAGAAGATTTGAAGTGCATGTAACGTCCATTATCTGTTGCTTTCGATAGATTATGAGCTGGATTTCTCCATTCTGTTGTTTATTTATTAGTGTATCTAGAAAAGGCAATTGAATATTCTTTTCCAGCTCTAACTTTATTTTTGGTCGAAGAGATTTATTTTTGTAAGGAAATCAAATAAGGTATTTACTGTATCTTTCCAAATAATGGAAACATCATCTACATATCTCCACCAAACTAACGGCTTTGGATTTACTTTGGGAAGGATCTCAGCTTCTAGTTTTTCCATGAACAGATCAGCGCAGGAAGGTGATAAGGGACTGCCCATGGCTAAGCCATCAAGTTGTTCATAAATTGTATTATTTACTTTGAAATAATTCGATTTGAGGAAATTGCGAAAAAGTTGAGCTCATGTGGATAGAGATTTTCTATGATCTCGATAACTTCTTCAACTGGTACGTTGGTGAATAACGAAATCACGTCTAGGCCTGCAAGGATGTCTGCTTTTAAGGTGGCGACGCCTTTTAATTTTTCAGTGAAATGCTTAGAATTCTTTATGAAGGAATCCGATTTTTTTTTATATTATCTTTCAAAAGACGGGCTAGATATTTAGCTAAGAGATATGTATGATAATTTCTTCCGTCGACGATCGGGAGTTGCTGAACTCTAATTTCTAACTTCTCATATAAGCGTGGTGTGAGTGGGTGTAAAGATTTCAGACTTCGTTGTAAGTCCGAAGACCACCTAGTCATGTTCCATATTAGACAATTAGTCTCTTTTTGATTTTCTAAAGTTGGATCGACATCTAATATGCGATAGGTTGGCATGAATGAAACTAACTCAGTGATCTCTGTTATGTAGTGTTTGGTGTTAAAAAAAATATCGAGTTACCTTTGTCTGCCATTAGAATGATTATATCTTTGTTCTTCTTTAGGTTTGAGAGGCTCGCTTCTCAGGAGGAATTATATTAAGTTTTGGTGGTTTTGAAGTTGAAACGATGATATTGCTTTTTAATCGGATATTATATGCTCTGTTTCCGAGAATGAAGAAAGTACCTTTTCGATGTTGCTAATGAAATCAATCTTTAGAATGTGATCTGGAGTGACAGCGAAGATGAAACCTATTTTTAGTATGTCAGCTTCCGGTTTTTATAACGTGTAGTGTAAAAGATTGAAAATAACTTTTTCATCCGGGAGACTTGTTATTGAGTTGTATTTTCTTTCATAAAATCTATTGAATTTTTTATTTTGCGATTTTTTACTGGTTAGAAAAATCTTGTCATAACTCTTTTCAACCATGCGGTCAAGGATATTCCAAACATTGCTATTTAGCCTGTTAGAGATGTCTTCGATAAGTTCTAAGCATTTCAGGTCTCTTTTGCTAAGTACAAATCTAATGTGATGAATTCCTTCACGGAGTAAAGGAATAGATGCCTTAAAGTAAATCCGTTACGTTCGTATTGATTTTATTTGCACGTTAATAGTTAAAAACGTAGGAATGATATTGAACTGCCTACATCTTTCTAAGAAGGTTAGATGGTTTAACATTCTCGCTTTTATGCTTTTGAGTTTTTTAAAACAAGCTGACATCCATTTCAAAGTATATCCAAAGCCGTTGGTTTGGTCGACATACCGATGATGTTTCTTATTTGATTTCCTTACAAAAATAAATTCCTTCCACCAAAAAATAAATTTCATATTAGAGCTGGAAAAGAATAATCAATTGCCTCTTCTACATACACTAATCAAGAAACAACAGAATGGACAAATCTAGCTTACAATTATCGAAAATCAACAGAAACTGGACGTTACCTGCACTTCAAATCGTCTCGCCATATTCCGCAAACATTCAGCATAATACATGTGCTTAAAAATAGAGCGACCAATATTATCTCAGAAGAAAAAGATCTCCATGATGAACTCACTCTCATATCTCAAACACTAGTAAACAATGGTTACCAAAAAATATAATCAAAAAGATTCTTCATAGAAACACTGCACGGCAGTAACCTCCCGTCACGCAATGTATATCGTCCATCGTCATCCCTTATGCAGGCTCATTAGGTTTCAACAAAATTAGCCAAACTCATGAAGTCTTTCAACGTCAGAGTTGCTCTCAAACCTGTCAAAACTGTAGCCACATTTTAAGATCTCCTAAGGACATTAATGCCTTCTTCAAATACGCAGTTGTATACAACATCCCATGTTCCTGTGGATTAAATTACATAGGCCAAACATCAAGAAGTCTGGAAATTCAAAAAAATAAACATATAGCGGACGCAAACAACAACAGAGCAGACACTTCAGGATTAGCCCATCACTTCTCGATCTCTGACCACACCATCGATTGGGATAACAGCTCCATGTCGTATATAGAAGATTTTCGATGTAGAAACTTCAAAGAAGCCGCGGTTGTACTCCGTTCTGGAGAAAATCTAAACAGAAATCAAGGAATGATTTTGAAAGATATCTGAAAAAGCGTGATAAATTCACTCAGCTTACCAAAATTTCATTTCGCTAAAAACTATACAATGGATCAATAAACAATGACTGAGACACCACGCTCCATGCTTATGATGTTACCCATTAGTTTTAATTTAATTTTATTTTATTTGACTGTGTTATTCCATTCTTCTTTTTTACTAGCAAACGTTATTGTACCCTCATACTTGTCCTGAAGAAGTCAAACAGAATAGCTAGTGAAACTTGAGGACAATATGTGTGTATCATTTATTAGTATATGTTCGACAAATAAAACCAAGAAAAAAATCAAGTTTTACAGGAAGGTGTCCTTTGAGACCCACGTTATAGAGGCCTTTTAATATGCTATATATGCAGGCTGTGTCATAAGCTTTTCCCATGTCAAAGAAAACTGAAACAAAGTGTTCTTGCTTCAGAAATGCATCCTTTATACACGTTTCTAAACGAAAAAAAATGGTGTTAAGTTGAATGATATCTACAGAACTCACATTGTGTATTGGAGAGAAGACTGTTGCTTTCTAAATACCAGAGAAGTCTGGCATTAATCACTTTCTTTAGTATTTTACATAGACAGCTGGTCAGAGTAATGGGTCGATAATTATTTGCTAGTGTTGAATCTTTTCCTGGTCTTGGGACAGCAATGAGAATTGCTTTATGCCTAGTATTTGGAAACTCTTCCTCTGCAAGTAGTCTCTTGTAAAATAGGAGAAGCATACCCATAGAAGATGATGGTAGATGTTTTATGATTTCGTAATGGATGTCATCAGACCCTACTGCACTAGGGTGAAACAGTAAAAGAGCTCTTTTTAGTTCCTCTTTAACAAATGGCTGATTGTATTGGCTCAAGAACATTGGTAGAAAAATATAGCCTTTGTTTTTCTTGCTGCTCTTTTAGAATTAAATATTCAGGAGGGTATGAAGCTGTTGCTGACATTATTATTATTATTAATTTGTTACGCCTCCAAGGAGTCCAAGATTCATCGAGGGAGGTCACCTAATCTAAAACTCTCCTTCTCGACATTCTGGCAAACGTTTCTCCAAAAGTGTTTACAATCGTTTTGGGATTAGCATTAACATTTCCATTATGGTCTAAGGTAGACAATGTGTTTTATATATGCCTTTCATTTTTTGGATTTTATACCATATAATTTTTGAACTGGTCATTTGATCAATTGATGTAGTAAATAAACTAGATGCTGATTGTTTTTGAATCTGATGTCTCACATATCGTGCATTCGCTTGAGCACGTTTGAAAGCTATAAAGTATGATATGGTGGAATACCTGCGAAATATACTTATGCTCTGTATTGATCTTTCATTGGCTGTCTGACATTCTGGGTTCCATCAAGGCTTTGGATAGTGTGGAAACTGTGATCATGTTTTTGGGATGGAGGTTGTTGCTACCTGGACAATGCACTCTGTTATATACTTTACCGCTTCACTGATTGATGTTTACCTGATGGTATAAGCATTAAATTTCGCAAGATGAGAAAAATTGTTCCAGCCTGCCTGTTCCATTTTCCATATAGGTATCCGTGTGGGTGAACATGGTTCCTGTGAAGATATTGTGCAAAGAACAGGAAAGTGATCGTTTCCGTATACGTTCTCTTCAACGTTCCTCGTGAACAGTGGAAGAATGGAAGGGGAACAGATTGTAAGATCAATTGCAGAGTATGAACGGTTAGGAATATGGTATTGAGTTTATTATTCAATAGGCAGAGGCTATTATTATCAAGGATTCTTTCAATGATTCGACTTCGTCTATTAGTGTTGGTATGGTGGTATTTCGGCAGTTGCGAGATAAGGTTAAAGTGGGACCAATGTCAAGATGAATTTCCTTTGTCTTAGCACTTGATGGTAAATAAAATGAACATACTGTAATAAGAAATTGCACAGAGAAGCCAATCACTACTGATTTCAGAGCAGTATAAAGTTGGACATCATGGAAAGGAGTGCTAATGCCCAATAGGACAGTTACTCCTCTGTGATTAGGACCACCTCCAGTTCTGTCCTTGTGTACACCAGTGAATTTCCTAACGGCAGGGTCCTCATTTAAGTACGTTTCTTGTAGACTGAAACAGAAAGCCTTTCTTTTAGTGTTGCACTGTGATCAACATTCATTTTAGAAATTAGGGACTTTACAACAGTGTTATAAAACTCTTAATATCCCGACGTTTCGATCTTCATATTAAGATCATCATCTGGAGCATATACAAATATACAGGACAAGCTGAGTTACATTACATACAGTAAGCTAGAGAAACAATAATTTGATCAAAGATTATTCTACTGGCATGACCTCTAGTGAAAAAAAATTAGAAACTGCATCAAGCTAAATTCTATTTATGATAACATGAGTAAACATTCTTTCTTACAGATTTCTTACAAAGAACACAAACGCCTACAGTTTACAATTGAAATTGAAAAACACAACACACTTCCGTTTCTAGATACACTTGTCACAAGTCTTCCTTCTGGCAATCTTTCCTTCACCGTTTACCGAAAACGTCACATACTGGCCAACATATACACATAAACTCCTACCACTACCACCACCACCACCCAACACAAAAACTAGGTATCATTAATAAACAGAACTAAAGATAATCTAGGATCCTAAATTAAAAATAACAATTGTAATGCTAAAAATAGGACATCATTGTTACTGAAAGAAAACTATCTGTAAGAAAGAATGTTTACTCATGTTATCATAAATAGAAGCCTGTGTAGCTCAGTGGATGCGGTGTTTGCCAACTACGGCGCTTGGCCGCACGAAGGAAGACTTGGTTTCGAGTCTAGTCGGCGACTAGAGGAAAATTTTCTAAGCCTTTTTTCGACCTGTTCCCGAGTTAGTCGATCTCTGGCACGGGCAAGCAGGTTTTTCCTCCCGGAAACTCGGGTTTTTTGTCCTGTAAACTCAAGAAAATCGACCGTAGAACCCACATTATTTCAGACATTAAATATATTGTGTTACGGTTAGGGACTACGAGATGGCGGCACATTTGAGCCGTCTTTCTTCACTGAGTACCGCTTAATTAGTGATAGCCTTGGGCAATCTATCTCTGATTGGTACCAGTGGAGATTGAACTGCCCACTCAGTCTCCAAAAGTTAGATAGGGCTAAATGGCCTCGCTTACTCCCCGTATACGGGAATAAAAAGGTGTTAGCTGATTTTTTTTTATTTATCATAAATAGAATTTAGCTTGATGTAATTTCTAAATAATTAAAAAACGATAGAGTGGAAAGAGGGGAAAATAGTTCCATTGCACAAGGGAGGCTCTAAGACTGAGGTTGCAAATTATAAACCAATCAATATATCTGGAGTGGTAGTTAAGATTTTGGAGAAATTGGTAAAAATTAGAATTTAGGACTGGGTGGAAACAATATGATACTTTATAAGGGACAACATGGTTTTGTGAAGGGTAGGTCTTGCCTAAGTAATTTGCTTACTTTCTATAATAAAGTAAGAGTGGAGTTGGATAAACTCAGTGATACTGCTTGACTTTGCAAAAGCTTTTGACAGGATTCCCCATGGAACGCTGTTACGTAAATTAGAGCAAATGGATATGGATCCGAAGATGGTGATTTGGATTAAAGAATGATTGGTGGACAGATATTAATGAGTGGTTTACGGAGGAGCTGAGTCCAGAAAAAGGCAAGTGACTAGTGGTATACCTCAGGTCTCAGTGCTTGGTCCTCTATTGTTTAATTTGTACATCAATGATATTGGAAATACCTTGAATGGAAATATCCACTTGTTTGCTGATGATGCAAAATTGGGAAGTGCAATAATCAATTCAAATGATGTAAATATCTTACAGGATGACTTAAATAGGCTGATGGTAAGAACTAAGGTAAATGGCTTTCAGTTCAATGTGGCTAAGTGTAAGGTGATGCACTTCGGGAGGATGACATCGCATGCTGTTTACTACATTAACGGAACTGAACTGCAAGAAGTTGATGTGACAAGATACTTGGATGTTATTGTGGACAGAGAACTTAAGTTTAAAGGGAATATTGCAAGGATTGCCAAAATATCACATCAAATTACATGGTTGTTGAGGGACACACTAACATGCAGGGATAGGGAGGTTATTGTTCCACTCCATAAGGAATTAATAAGGCCTCATTTGCACTGTTGTGCACAGATCTGGTCGCCAGGATTTCTTGGTGATGCGGAAGTGGTGGAGATGATTCAGAGGCGGGTTACAAAGATTGTTGCAGGTCTGTGTGATGTTCCCTATGAGGATAGATTGATGATCTGTGGGCTCCAAAAACTAGCTAATAGACGTAGGAGAGAAGATATGATAGAGGTATTTAAATTGTTAAAGGGATTTTACAGGATTGATACTGATGATATTTTAAGACCAGTGCAGGAAGTGAGAGAACGAGGGGCCATCCCTGGAGATTGTGTAAGAGTGTGGTTAACAAGGGTGTTAGGACTAGATTTTTTACTTGGAGGGTTGTCAATGGGTGGAATGCTTTGCCAGAGGTGGTTGTGAATGCTTCAACTGTGAATGAATTTAAGGAGAGGTATGATAGGTATTGTGTAAATAATGGTTAGTGTGTCAATGTCGGGTCTCCGACGAGAGTCTTTTGACTCCATGGAGACACCGTTAAAATAATAATAATAATAATAATAATAATAATAATAATAATAATAATAATAATAATAATAATAATAATAATTAAATTTTTTATTTATTTATTTTTTCACTAGAGGTTATGCCAGTAGAATAACCTTGGATCAAATCATTGTTTAAGCTTTGTCAAATCTTGTTATCATCGATATTCTGTCTAAATCCACTATAGTTCCATTGTAAAAATTTTCCTATTGTTTTGATTTTATAGATTTGTCTGGTTTTCGGGGGATTGAGGACTTACTTTTGATATTTAAATTTATCCACTGTTATGGAGAAGTATGGACGGCCAGCCTCCACCTCCTCATCTGGTAGAATATTCAAAACGTCTGATGTGTTAGAATCAGTTGGTAAGTTTAGTTTACTTTGAGTGGGTAGCAATGTATGCATTTTTTTCTGTGTTAGTGTCTGGTGGTTTATCTTTAAGTTTAAGTGATATCCTTGCTATAATTTTGTTGACAAGTGGATTTTCGTTGAGTGGAACCATTTTTGGAGCTGCCGCTAGAGTAAGGTCATAGGTCATGTGATTGATGTGCTCAATAGAGAAGCACTGGCGATCATAAGGTACTGGTATGTGAAATCATCGGATGGTGGAACAGACATACAAGTTTGAGTTGCTGTTGGTACTTAATTGTTACCTTCTCAACATAAGAGGATCTCGGAGCAGCTGTGAAGTGGATAGCTTTCTTTTTGAATGTTATGTTTTGCTCTGTTTTCATTCTTTGTATTTATATTTCATGTTTCCATTTCTGACATGCACGAGAATAAGACGGATAATCTCCTTGACGGTTGACACATTTAGCTTTTTTTTACCTAGCAAGATTTGTTAACATGTCCTTTATTACCACATCGGGAACATGTAGTAGAACCACGAGAGACAATTTGGGAATCTCCATATCGCTGACATTTAAAGCATCTCAGTGGGTTAGGTATGTACATTCTTACAGAACAGCTGAGTTACTCTGCTTTTACAGATTACCCTGAGATACCTTGCTTTGGAGGTTTAGGTGTATCAAAAGTAAGGTGGATGTTCTTAGTTGGAACCAGGAGACCATCCCTACATATCAGAATGCGCCTCAACCCCATCAATCCTTGATCTTTAACTTCTGAACATATCTCCTCATCAGGAGATCCCATTCTGATATCACTCCTCTACAGGAATTGAATGTTTTATGAGTATTTACTGTAATTTCTATTCCACCCATTGTTGTTGCTCTCAGTAGTTTGTCGGAATGTTGCTGACACAATGTTTCCACAAGGACATCTCTAGAACGCAATTTCTTAACAGTTCCTAATCCTGTGACTTCCTCTCTTTGAGAGGGTTACAACTGATTACCGGGGAGATATGATGCAAGGTGGTTTACCGTTGCCTTCTTTGCCATAAGCATTTATGACTGTAGTTGTGTGTGTTTTCATTGGACTGGTTTGCCTCTTTTGAGGGATGAGAAACTGGGAGAAACTGGGAGTCACTGGGAGAAAACCCTCCATCTCCATATGAGACCGGTTAACTCATCTTTAATCGAAACCAGATAAAAGTTTCCTCACATCATGGATGGCAATTGAACCCGGGACTTTCCGAGCAAAGGGCTTCATCTATACTGACTGAGATACAGAAGTTCACTTCAATCATGCATGTCTGAATTTATATATTTAACAGTAGAATGAAATCAGCCATAAATCTGTTTTTGGATTTGAACTGAATTTGAGAGTGTTACTGCAAAAGATATATTTGATTCTCTATTTGCATGTCTTCAGTTGTATGGTGTGATGGTAGAGCTGTTTATGATGGCCTGTAAAAGTGAGGTTACCAGACTAATGAAGGAAAAATTCCCTGTATTAAATGTATGGGGGACTGCACTACTAATCAGTCATTACAACTATCAATTAGTAATACTGTGAAATCTGAAAGGGAGGGGCTGATGATGATAGCAGGGGAATTATGCCCACATAAGTTAGACATGAAAGAGGGAAATAGCGGCAATGGTTATGAGGCATAAATATTCATACATTTAAAGCATTTATTAACAAACTTTGTCATGTGTACCATGTATTTTTTGAATAAGTTATTCAAATAAAATACACAAGCCATTAATTATTCACAATTATTTTATTAAAATGTATATTTATTTTGTAAAATATTGACAATGTAAAAGTGGCCAAGAGCAAACGTTTATGTAAATAATTATGTACAGTATATGTACTGTTTGTACTTACTGTTGTTTATATCAGAGCAGAACACTTCTGAAACCAAAACTAATTTTCTTCAGTGTGCTCAGAAAAGTTTTAGACATATACAGCAAGAAAATACTGAAGTGGAGTATGGTGTAATAATATTTCGGTTAAGTTTTTGGAAGATGTGTAACTTCAGACATGTTGTTAAAAGATGTCGAAGTTTTCCTATCATTCTTTGCTTATTTCACACAGTTTCACTTCACAGGACAGATTACTCTGCTTTTAAAGATTACCCTGAGATACCCTGCTTTGGAGGTAGGTGTATCAAAAGTAAGGAGGATGTTCTTAGTTGGAACCAGGAGACCATCCCTACATATCAGGATGCGCCTCAAACCCATCACTCCTTGATCTTTAACTTCTGAACATATCTCCTCATCAGGAGATTACAGAAATTATTTTCCAATCAATCCTAAAGCATTCTACATGACTTTGAAACAATCAATAAAAAGCAAGCTACTCTTCACAAGAAATGGTATCCTAAAGATCTTTGTTGAGAGTGGAGTTAGGAAATTATCAAATAGATGAGGAACTGATGAATGCAAATATAAAATTGATGACAGAAAGTGTTAGTAATAACGATTGTGTCGCGAGTGCACGTTTGAAAGAGTGTGATGGCGGGAAAAAGAGAGGCGAAAAAATGTTAAAAAATCAGGAAAAAAGAAAAAGAGCGATTTGAAAACCATAACGGATGTTAAAAGGGACAAAAGTGAGGCGAGAGTGGCGGAAAGAAACGAAATTGAGAGAACGAATGAAAGTAGAAATGGCGTGAAAAGTAGAAGTGAAAAAAATCGAAAGAATAAATGATACCGAAAAAAGAATGAACGATGGCGAAAGTTGGACTGAAAGTACTGAAACAAAGAAAGATGAATGAGAGTAAAAGTGAGAAGAATGATAGCGAAAGTTGGACGCATGTTAGTCCTAAAGTACGAAAACAAAGAAAGATAAATGAAAGTGAAAGTGAGAAAAATTATAGCGAAAGTTGGACGTATGTTGGACCGAAAGCACGGAAACAAAGAAGGATGAATGAGAGGGAAAGTGAGAAGAGGGGGTCAAGAGTTAGAAAGATTTAATGATAGAGAGAATGTGTCGCGAGATTCAGAAGGTGAATTGGATTGGATGAGGCAAGAAATGAAATGGATGTGGAATGAAATTAAGAGAATTCAGGTCAAAACTATTAAAATAAATCATGATGGCATGAAAGAGTTAACGAAAGATGAGCGAGTGGCATTGTATGACGACTCCATTATTAAAGGTGTACTAGAGGATAAAATGCACAAGGCATGTTTTCCAGGCAGTAAAATGAGTAGAGTGATTGAGGCATTCGATATGAGGCGGGAGTGAGCAAAAGCGTTAATTGTATTAATTGGTACAAATGATTTGAGAGAGAAAAAGAGCATGCCAGAATGAATGTCAGGATGCTACTTGGAAATATAAAAGAGAATAGTGTGACAGGAAGGGTAGTCAGTGTGTTGCCTAGTTATGATTGTGGTGAAATGAGGCGGAGAGCAAGGATTATGAATGATATTCTGGCTGAAATGTGTGAGGAGATGGGTGTACAATTTGTTAATGTGTGGAATGAGTTTGAGGGACGAAGTGAGCTGAATGGGAGCGATGAACTGCATTTGAGTGGTTATGGTGTGAGTCACTTGGAGAGACTGCTGCTGGAAGGTAGAGAAGTGAATAGAGAGAATGAATCAGATCGAGAGGGGAGTGATGTGGAAGAGAAGGAGAGTAAGACAGGAGAAATTGAAGAAGTGGAAATGAATGGGGAAGTGAGGGGTATGAGTATAGATAATGAGAGAATAGGTGTGCAAGAGGAGCAGGGAAACGGGTAGGCTCAGGGTGGACAGGGGTACACAGCGTGAAAAAGGTGGATGCTCCAAGAGGAGGTGAGAGCATGTGTTGGCAAGAAAGAAATGGGATGACCAGGGATCAAGAGGAAACAGATGAAATTGAAAAGGGTTCTAAAATGAAGAAGCAGAAAGGGAAATGGCCCCAGTCCAGCATGGAGAGATCACATCGAGTGAGTGGTATTAGTGGAACTAGCTGTAGATCCAGAAATGAGTTGTCGTGTTTGTATACCAATGCTAGAAGTAAAAGAAACAAGACGGATGAAATGTTTCCACTAATTGCGTCTGTTCACCCAAAGATTGTCAGAATAAGTGAGACATGGTTACATGAGGACGACATCCTGACAGGAATAGATATGGAAGGGTATGATATGTTTCATGAGGAGAGAAGAGGTAAAAAAAAGGGAGGAGGAGTGCTATTGATGATAGAGAAAGAGTTATGTCCATACAAGGTAGAGATGCAAGAGGGAAATAGGGCCAGTGGTTTTGAGGCAGTATGGTGTGAGATAGAAGTGAATAGAATCAAATACTTGAATGGATGTTGTTATAGACCTGGTAATGTGGATGGTGGTGATAGTGAAATGTATAGTCAAATAAGCCAAGCAAATAAGAAAAGGGTGATCATTATGGGTGATTTTAATTATGGCAATATACACTGGAATCAAGAGATAGCAACTGGAAGTATAGAAAATGGGTTTCTTGAGTTTTTGAGGGATAACTACCTCAGACAGTATATAATAGAGGGCACACGAGGATTAAGGGTCTTGGATTTGGTCATCTCATCAGTGGATGTAATTATAAATGAGGTGTCAAATCATCCACCAATTGGTGAGAGTGACCACGAGGTGATTACCTGGGTTGTTGCCAGCAGTGGGAGGACCTCCGTTAGAAAAGGGTATATGTGAAACTACAATGGGGGAGGGGTGATTATGAAGAGCTCAGGTGACAGCTTGCGGATGTAGTGTGGAATGAGGAGTTAGCTGGAAAAGAGATCAATGAAGATTGGAGGATTTTCAAAAACTGTTTAGTAGATGCAATTTAGTAGATGTCGATGCAAAGATGGATGAATAAATAGATTAAGCATGCTATACAGAGAAAACGGGCTTTGTGGAAGAAGCATAAGAGAAGTGGAAATAACCAATTCCATGAGGTCTACAAAGACCAAACAAGGAGGGTCATTTGGTTGGTGTGGGTAGCTAAAGGGAGGTATGAACAGCAGTTGGCTAATGAAGCCAAAAAGAATCCAAAGGAGTTCTTTCGATATGTAGCCAGCAAAAGAAAGAATAATTATGGAAGGATGACATTGATTGGAGAAAATGGTAAAAAGACAGCTGATGCAGAATGTGTGGTCAAGATACTTGATGAGCAATTCATAAAGATCTGTCAATCTTGTGAATGTGACTTCATGGAGGAATTGAGAGCAGTTGGTGATGGGGAGGAGAGACTGACTGTAAGTGAGAAAGAGGTGTACGGGAAGTTGAGTAAACTAGATGTTAATAAGGCTCTGGGACTTGATAATATATTGCCACGTATTCTGAAAGACTGTACCAGGTAGTTGACACTTGCCTTGCCACATTTTTTTAATATGAGTGGTGCAGTCGGTCAAGTTTCTAAGGAGGGCAAGATTGTGCCACTTCATAAAGGAGGTGATCGAACTCAAGCATCAAAGTATTGGTCTATCTGTATGTCAGGTGTTGTGGTTAAGTTGTTGGAGATGCTTGTGAGAACTAGGATCCAGAGTTGGCTTGATAACAATGGTATTATCTTTAATTGACAGCATGGATTTGCTAAAGGGAGGTCATGTTTTAGTAATCTTACTTATTACAATAAAGTGACTGCTTCCTTGGACAGAGGAAAAGTATATTATTATTATTATTATGATTATTATTATTCAGGCCTCCATAAAGTCGAAAGACTCATCGTGGGAGGTCCTTCCTAAGAACATAAAGTCTGTCAAGACTCATCGAGAGGAGGTCCCCCCCCCCTAAGAAACACAAAGTCTATCATACCACTCTTTGAACTCGTTGACCATTCTCGCTCTCACCACTCCATCAGGCAATGCATTCAATGGTTCAACCACCCTCCATGCAATGAAACCACTCCTCACCCTCTTGCTCACAGTTTCCATTCGTAACTTCCAGGGATGGCCTCTTGTCATCACTCCTTTCCGCTGTTCAACCAAGCAAAAGAACTCAGAGATGTCAACCCTGTAACCATCTCTCAACAGTTTAAAAGTATCAATCATATCACCTCTCCTTCATCTATCCACCAAACATTCCAGTCCACATTCCCTTAGTCGATCCTCGTAACTATCCTTGTACAGTCCTGAAACCATCTTTGTCATCCGTCTTTGTATGCTTTTCACAGTTAATTTATCCCCTTCAAATCCTGGAGACCAAATCTGAGAACAATAGTCCAAGTGTGGTCTGATCAGAGAATTATACAACGGAATGATAACCCTCTCATCTCTGCAGGTCAGTGTCCTTCTCATAATTGCAGCAAACCTCTGTGTTACCTTCACTACCTTTGCAATATGTCCCTAAACTTCAGGTTTCTATCAACCATCAACCTCAGATCTCTTGTCTCCCCTACTTCCTCCAGCATAACTCCTCCAATAGTATGCTGCATCCCATGATTGTTTGGGAAACAATCGATGTTTCCCAAACCTCAAGACCTGACATTTTGCTGCATTAAACCAACATCCCCATTCATTTGCCCATCTATCTAGCTTATTCAAATCCTCTTGCAGGGATAACACATCTGCACTATTACGAATAATCCTTCCCAGCTTCGCATCATCCGCAAACAACTGAATATCCCTTTGCAATCCACTAGCAATGTCATTGATATAAAGGTATAACAATATAGGTCCTAGTACTGAGTCCTGTGGGACCCCACTTGTAACTCTCTGCCTCCTTGAAACTGCTCCACCATACACAACTCTGATACCAATCAGACAGCCAATCCTGAATCCAGTTGACCAATCTGACATCCAGACCCATGTGGTGCAACTTAAATATCAGCTTAAGCTTATCATGTGGCACCCTGTCAAATGCCTTGGCTAAGTCTAAGAAAATTGCGGTATATGCACTTCCCTCATCTAATGTTCTTGTAACTTTATTATAAAAGGCTAGTATATTGCTAAAACAAGAACACCCTTTCACAAATCCATGTTGACTCTCACAGATAACATTACCCTCATCTGCCCAATGTTGTATACGGTCCCTCACTACTTTCTGCAAGATCTTAACAACTACTGATGACACACAGACTGGCCTATAATTATACACTTCCAGTCTGTTACCACCCTTATGCAATGGCACTATCTTACCTTCCTTCCATTCCCTGGGCCCCTTTGCCAAAGCCAGACTTTCATTGAAAAGCCAGGTTAAAGGTAATGTCAGTTCCCTGGCACATTCTGTCAAAACTCGTGGTGAAACACCATCCAGTCCCAAAGCTTTACTGACATCCCAAGGGCTCAGTATCTGAAACACACTCTCCTCCTGTACTTCTACACCTCGAACTAGCCCTACCCTTTAGCATTAAAACTGACTCTCTAGCATGCAATACTCCAATAAAGTATTCATTGAACAATTCCACTATGTCCTCTGCATCAGTCACTCCATTCCCATTTTTATCCCACAATATCATTCTTCCACAGTCATTTCT
Source organism: Typopeltis vanoorti (assembly GCF_054136105.1). NCBI lineage: Eukaryota > Metazoa > Arthropoda > Arachnida > Uropygi > Thelyphonidae > Typopeltis > Typopeltis vanoorti. The sequence continues at coordinate 21,488,878 of NC_143553.1, read as the reverse complement.
CCTCCTACTGGCCACATAGGTAAAAAATTCCATAGGATTTTCTTTGGATCTTAGGGCCAACCCCCTCTCATATTCCAGTTTCTCTTTCCGTACAACACTAGTCACTCTTCTGGCCTGTGTCTTATATTCTTCATGCATCCCCTCTTCACTTTTCTCCTTATATCTCTTCCATAGCCTCTTTTTCGCATGCACTTCCTGTTTAATATTGTTTGTCATCCACTTTACTCCAAATTGTGTCCTCTTCTTCACTCGTGGTATACAAGTTACCATTGCTGCTAACAAATATTCTTTCACAATTTCCCATCACTAATGATATCCTGTCCTTCCAATTCCTCCCTGCATGAAACTTCCAAAGTTGCAAGTGTCGAATCACCAAGTCCTCTGCCATTTAAGAACTCTATTATATGCAATATCATAAGGGACTTTGTGGCATGCAGTATTTGCAGCATGTATGCCTCTCACGAATTGGATACGTGGCTTGTGAAAGAGAGCGGAGAGCATATGTGCCCAAAATGCAGGCAGTGGTAGGAAATAAGGGCAATAGAAATATCAATATCCGACCTTGTTGCTCCTGGAATGGGGAATCAATGTAGGAAGACAAGTAGTGTGATAGGCGAGAATGAAATATTTATATATATGAATGAGAAAAGAATAGTTGATAGTAGGCATGTGTGACTGTGAAAGTTTAGGAGATGGTTTTGTTTGGGAGAGTGAATTTAGATTAAGAGTGACTGACCTGCAGAGGGAGATAAATGAGCAGAAATAGAGGATGGAATATGTTGTGAATGAGAGCAGAAGTATGAAAGATAAGATTAGGAGAATGGAAGAGATAAATGCAAGCCGAATCAGAGTAGGGGAGAGAGAGAATTTTGGGAGTGTTAGAAGAGGAGAAAAAGGAAACAGTAGAAGAGAGGAAATGAATGAGAGGTATGGAAGTGCTAGAAGAGGAGAGATGGAATGCGAGAGAGGAATGGGAATGGTAGAAGATGAGAGGATGGAAAAACTAGGAGAGACGGAATGAGAGAGGGATATGGAAGTACTAGAAGTGGAGAAAATGGAAACAGTAGGAGAGAGGGAATGAGAGTGACGTATGGGAGTGCTAGAAGAGGAGAGAATGGAATCAGTAAGAGGGTGAGGTATGGGAATGCTAGAAGAGTGAATAGCAATAGAGGAGAGGGAATGAGAAAGACCTATGGGAATGAAAGAAGAGGAGAGAATGGAAACAATAGGAGAGAGGGAATGGTGAGAGGTGTAATGTATGGCAACTCAATGATCCATGGTGTTCAAGATAGGATGCATGAGGAGTGTTTGCTACGAGGAACAATAGAAAGGGTGGCTGTGGCAATTAAGAGAGGTGAAAGGGTGGATGAGATGATTGTGATGGTAGATACAAATGACTTGAGTGTTAATGTAAGTCAGGCAGCGAGAGATATGAGGTTCCAACAATATATTCTCACCAAGCATAAATTCTGCATCCCATCTTTGTTTTCCAAATTTTAAAAACCTTACATTTTGCAACATTGAACTCACATCCCCATTTGCTTGCCCAATTACTCAATGTATTCAAGTCTTCTTGCAAGGCCACAACATCTTCACTACACTTTATGGTTCGTCCAAACTTTGCATCGTCTGCAAACAACTGAATATTTCCATCAAAATCTTCGCCAATATCATTAATATACAAGTTAAATAGTAATGGCCCTAAAACAGACCCCTGAGGCACTCCAATAGTGACTTTCCTTTTCCTGGATATTGAACCCCCGTACACAACTTGATACCTATCAGATAGCCAGTATCCAGTCCAATGCACTAATCTAATATCCAACCCCATCTGCTATAGTTTGACTGTCAACTTATCATGAGGTACTCTATCAAAAGTTTTTGCGAAATCCAAGTATATTACTGTGTATCCTTCTCCTCTGTCCAAGGAAGCAGTCACTTTATTGTAATAAGTAAGTGGATTACTAAAACATGACCTTCCTTTAGCAAATCCATGCTGTTCATCAAAGATTATACCATTGTTGTCAATCCAACTCTGGATCCTAGTTTTCACAAGCTTCTCCAACAACTTAACCACAACACCTGACACACAGATAGGCCTATAGTTTGATGCTTGAGTTCAATCACCTCCTTTATGAAGTGGCACAATTTTGCCCTCCTTCCACTCTTTAGGAACTTGACCAAGTGCAAGACTCGTATTAAAAAATATGTCAAGGCAGGGGTCAACTCTCTGGCACATTCCTTCAGAATACGCAGTGCTATATTATCAAGTACCACAGCCTTATTTACATCTAGTTTACTCAACTCCCAAAACACCTCTTGCTCACTTACAGTCAGTCTCTCCTCCCCATCATCAACTGCTCTTAATCTCTCCATGAAGTCACATTCACAAGATTAAAAGATCTTTATGAACTGCTCATTAAGTATCTCCACCACACATTCTGCAACAGCTGTCTTTATACCATTTCCTCCAATTAATGTCATCCTTCCATAATCATTCTTTCTTTTGCTGGTTACATATCAAAAGAACTCCCTAAGATTCTTTTTGGCTTCATTAGCTAACTGCTGTTTATACCTCTCTTTAGCTACTCTCACCAACCAAGTCACCCTCCTTGCCTGGTCTTTGTAGCCCTCATGAAATTGGTTACTTCGAATTCTCTTATGCTGCCTCCACAATGCCCTTTTTCTCTGTATTGCATGCTTAACTCTTTATTCATCCATCTCACACCTACCTTATTTAACCTTCTCACCCGTGGTATACATTTACACATTGCATCTACTAAATAGTTTTTGAAAATCCCCCAAGCTGCATTGATCTCTTTTCCAACTAACTCCTCATTCCATGCTACACCTGCAAGCTGTCTCCTGAGCTCTTCATAATCATTCCCCCCTTGTAGTTCCTGATATACCCTTTTTTCACAGGGGTCCTTGTACTGCTGGCAACCCCCAGGTAATCACCTCATGGTCACTTTTACCAATTGGTGGATGATTTGACACCTCATTTATAATTACATCCTCTGATGAGATGACCAAATCCAAGACCCTCAATCCTCGTGTGCCCTCTGTTACATACTGTCTGAGGTATTTATCCCTCAAAAACTCAAGAAACTCATTTTCTTTACTTCCAGTTGCTATCTCTTCATTCCAGTCTATATTGCCATAATTAAAATCACCCATAATGATCAACCTTTTCTTATTTGCTTGACTTATTTGACTATACATTACACTATCACCACCACCATCCACATTACCAGGTCTATAATAACATCTTAGTTCAAATAACTTTTTATTTTAATTAAAATTCATTTTAATTTTGTTAGCGATTCGGGTAGGTGAGAAGGCTATAATCCCAGTATCATTATATTCAACGATTAAAGTGAAGTGGCTTTATCAAAATTTACTTTAACTTTTGCGAATTTTTTGAATATTCGAGTTTTTAACGATTATCCTGCCTAGTCAACAACTGCGGTTCGTTACATTTAGCGAACCCATGTGTGGCTGTTCTGTCAAAATTTATTTAAGAAATTTCAAATAATTTATATTTTTATTATCGTAAAAGAACCACACACGACTGGATCGTTATAGGGGACGCTTAGATAGACATTGCATGCGAGCAACAAAGACCCTAGCACTGGTTCCGGCAGTAGTTGACTCTTGTGGGAATGGATACTTGGGAGAAGGGACATGACATCAGGCCCAGTGGAGAATAGAGGGGATAATGCTGGGTATAGAAACAATGGCATTTATATGCTTTATACTAATGCCAGGAGTATCTGGAATAAGGGTGAGGAATTGGTAGCGCAGATAGCATCAGCCTGGCCAAAAATTATTGGGATCACTGAGACGTGGTTGACGGAAGACGATATAAGGAATAGAAGTAACAGGGTACAGCATTTTTCCGCAGGATAGGAGGGGAAAGCGTGGTGGTGGGGTACTGCTTATGATATGTGATGACTTATGTCCTCTAAGAGTGGAGAATTTGGAAGGCAGTGGGACAAATGATTTTGAGAGCATATGGTGTGAGGTAGAGGTGGGCAAGACAGGATATTTACTGGGGTGTTGCTACAGACCCAGGAGCACAGAGAATGGGGACAAGGAGATGTTTAGACAGTTAAGTTTGGCAAGTGCAAGAAGAATGATTGTTATGGGAGATTTTAACTACAGTAGTATAAATTGGAGAGAGGAAGACGCATGTAGCAATAGGGGAATGGAATTTCTAGAATTCCTGAGGGACAAATATCTTAGGCAACATGTAATAGAGGGAATAAAAGGTTCAAGAGTTTAGGACTTCGTTATAGCATCAGAAGAGTTCATAATAACTGAGATGACATCGCTCCCACCAGTTGGAGAGTGACCATATGTTTTTCACTTGGAAAATGAAGAGACATGCAGGAGCATCAAAGAGATGGGAACTTATGTGGAATTATAAAGCAGGTGATTATAATAGTCTTAGACGTCAACTTTGGGGAGTTTCATGGAGGGAGGAATTGAAGGCCAGGATATCATTAGTGCATGGGAAATTGTGAAAGAATATTTGTTAGCAGCAATGGTAAGTTGTATACTATGAGTGAGGAAGAGGACACAATTTGGAGTAAAGTGGATGACAAACAATATTAAATAGGAATTGCATGCGAAAAAGAGGCTATGGAAGAGATATAAGGAGACGGGTGAAGAGAAGATGAATGAAGAATATAAGACACAGGCCAGAAGAGTGACTAGTGTGGTAAGGAAAGCAAAACTGGAATATGAGAGGGGATTGGCCCTAAGATTCAAAGACCATCCTAGGGAATTTTTTAGCTATGTGGCAAGTAGGCAGAGAAATGACTGTGGAATAATGATATTGTTGGATAAAAATGGGAATGGAGTGACTGATGCAGAGGACATAGTGGAATTGTTCCATGAACATTTTATTGGAGGATTTCATCCTAGAGGAGTCAATTTTAATTCTAGAGGAATAGGGCAGGTTCGATGTTTAGAGGTACAAGAGGTGAGTGTGTTTCAGTCACTGAGCACTCTGGATGTCGGTAAAGCTTTGGGCCTGGATGGTATATCACCACTCGTTTTGAGAGAAAGTGCTACGGATCTGACAGTGCCTTTAACCTGGCTTTTCACTGAAAGTCTGGCTGTTGGAAAGGTGCCTAGGGAATGGAAGGAAGGTAAGATAGTGCCATTGCATAAGGATAGTAACAGACTGGAAGTGGCTAATTATAGGCCAGTTTGTGTGTCATCAGTAGTTGTTAAGATCTTGCAGAAAGTAGTGAGGGTCCGTATACAGCATTGGGCAGATGAGGGTAAAATTATTCGTGAGAGTCAACATTGATTTGTGAAGGGGCGCTCTTGTTTTAGCAATATGCTAGCCTTTTATAATAAAGTTACAAAATCATTAAATGAGGGAAAGGCATATACTGAAATTTTCTTAGACTTAGCAAAGGCATTTGACAGGGTGCCATATGATAAGCTGATATTTAAGTTGCAGCACATGGGTCTGGATATCAGATTGGTCAACTGGATTCAGGATTGGCTGTCTGATAGGTATCAGAGAGTTGTGTATGGTGGAGCAGTTTCAAGGAGGCAGAGAGTTACAAGTGGGGTCCTACAGGGCTTAGTATTAGGACCTATATTGTTATACCTTTATATCAATGACATTGCCAGTGGATTGCAAGTAGATATTCAGTTGTTTGTGGATGATGCAAAGCTGGGAAGGATTATTCGTAATAGTGCAGATGTGGTAGCCCTGCAAGAGGATTTGAATAAGCTGGATAGATAGGCAAATGTATCGGGTATCAGTTTAATGCAGCAAAATGTAAGGTCTTGAGGTTTGGTAAACATCGATGGGATGCAGCATACTCTATGGGAGGAGTTATACTGGAGGAAGTAGGGGAGACAGGAGATCTGGTGTTGATGTTTGATAGAAAGCTGAAATTTTTGGGACATATTCCAAAGGTGGTGAAGGTAACACAGAGGATTGCTGCAATTATGAGGACACTGACCTGCAGAGGTAAAAGGGTTATCATTCCTTTGTATAAGTCTCTGATCAGACCACACTTAGAGTATTGTTCTCAGTTTTGGTCTCCAGGATTTGAAGGGGATAAGTTAACTGTAGAAAGTGTACAGAGACAGATGACAAAGATGTTTGAAACTCAAACATTTTTAAAATTCAACACTGGCCATTCTTCCTGCACAAGGTTATGGGTGTCAAACGTTCAAAGTTGAAAGGCTTTGGCATGGCTCAAATGGCTAGTGCAACATATCCATACAACATGCACATTTTGTGTGTGGGGTGGAGTCTGCATCAGATCATATTTTGTCAATGGGAAAAGTGGAAATACTTTATATGAATTCTATAGTTGTTTCCAGTATGGTTGTCAAAAATGCTAGAGACCAAATACTTTTCAGACACTGAAATACAAACACGATCACCCTCTTTGAGGAAACAAAGGATCACGGATGCTATTTTCGAAGTAAAGGATTCGATGTGATCTCAATTTGGGAATGCCAGCTAAATATTGAAATTTTTGAAAACACAGCCATGAAAAAATATTGCTGCTCTTAGAATACCTGATCCCATTTTGCCTCACAGTGCTCTGCATGGTGGTAGAACCGAATGCTATAAAATGTATCACAAAAGTCAATTAGAAGGGGAAATGATTCGAAATTTGGATTTCATTAGCCTTTATCGTTGGGTAATAAAATATCAAGTATTTCCTATGGGACATCCCGAAGTTATTCTTGATAATATTGACTATAGTTCTGGGGTATACTTTGGTATTTATCATGTGCCAAAGTGGAAGCACCTGACATACTCTTTTTACTGGTTTGGCTCATCACTGTGAATGAAAAATTAATCTTTCATATATGCGGAGTAGTGTTGCCAATTTAGCTCTTTTGGAGCTAGATCTAGCTCTTTATTTTCTTCCCTAGCTCCAAACATTTTAATCTAGCACCTAGCTCCTTCAGAACTAGTTTCCTCACTTTTTAGTTGTTTTTATAACTTACTGTTAAAGAAATTGTTTTGAAAGTTTTCCAGATGTTCGCATTTGATAAGGAATTGTATTGTATGTTTGGTGCGAGCATTGTACATGTTTCAAATGTATGATGACGTCAGTCAGTCACGTGGCCCAAACGGCCTACCATTTGGTCACCTTAAAATTGATAGCATCACTACAAGTTAGTCTTTGCACATTGTTCTGGTTGGCAGTTACAATAGTGAGTGGGAAGTTTTCAAAGACTGATCGTAATTCGTTGCAGTAAAGAGTTTTATACCCTTCTTCAAAAATGACAAAGAGAAAAATAAAGCTTACAAGCAAAAATTTAGGAGGGAGTGGTTGCAAACAGGAATATTTAGTAAGTGGTTGTGTGAAGTTCCTGGTGACGCTACAAAAGGCTGCTGTAAGTTTTGCATTTGTTTCACATCTGCAAATCTTCCAGTGGCCTTTTGTAGCGTTAAACTAAGAAACATCTTGCTGCAGTTCCATATGAGGCTGTTCCTATTAGAAACATACTTGTGAAAAAGGCTGATGAGACCGCGAACTTTGAAGGTAGGTTAGCATTATTTCTTTGTTGTCACTCATCACTCAACAGTTGCAATCATCTAGTAGATCTTTGCAAAAATATTATCCCAGACAGTCAAATTATTCCAAAGGTAAAAATGCACTGAACTAAGTTCTCTGCAATTGTAAAGAATATTCTAAGTGAGCATTTTGAAGAAGAACTAATTGCGGACATTGAAGATGAATATTTCAGCTTGCTAATAGACGAATCAAATGATATCACAGTGAATAAGATTTTAGGAATGGCCATTTATTATAGTAAGAAATTCAACAAAATTATGCATACATTTCTGAGCATGGTGGTTCTAGAAAAGTGTGGTATTGTGGCTGTACTGAAAAGAGAGCTCTTGACGAAGAAACTGGACATTAAAAATCTCACTGCAACTGGTACAGACAACGCCAGTGTTATGGTTGGTATCAATAATGGCGTTTATGAACTACTGAAGGTATATATTTCCTCCTTAATTTTAATTAGATGTGTATGCCATTCATTACAACTGGCAATGTCTCACACTTGTGCAGAATCTCTCCCAAGAAAATTAAAATTTTTAGTTGCTGAAACGTATAAGTGGTTTTCACATTCTTCAAGACAAGCAGCATATAAAGAGCTGTATCAAACTATCAACGAAAATGATGCTCCTCTGAAAATTATAAGCAATTGTGCAACAAGGTGGCTTTCCATTGAACCTGCAGTAGACAGAATTCTCATCCAGTGGTTGGAATTAAAAACTCACTTCGAAGTCGTGAGTGTGACTAAGAAATGTTACAAAGCTCAAATTTTGTGGGAGATGTACAAAGATGAAAGGAATCTCTTGTAACTTTTATTTTTGCATCTTGTTCTAGTTGAAGTTTAGCAAGCTAACAAAATTTTTTCGAATCTAACAGTGCAGATAAGATGAGATTATTTGAAGACCTTTCCCGTTTGATTCGTTCTATTGCTAATATGTTAGTGCTGCCATCATCCACAGTGGATCCTCTAGAGTCAGAGATTGATGACTATTTGGATCCCAATCCAAATCTTGGTTACAGATTTGTAAGAAAATTTTCTGAGTTGATGATACAAAAGAAAATAATGCAAAATGATGAGTAAAATCTTAGAAGTAGAGCAAGACAGTTTCTTCTTGGTCTCTTCAAACAGCTTAAGCAAAGGTTGCCTGAAAACTTGAATATTTTAAGAATGATCTCTTCTTTTTCTGTTGACAATACCCTAAAACATAAAAGAACATATTACTCCCATCTTAGAAATAATGCTGAAAACAGAAACATATGTCGCTGCTGCTGAATACCAGTACAATACTATCCACTTAAATAAATAAACAAATATAGAAAACACTAAGCTATTCTGTACTGAAGTATGAGAATATAAAGATGCATCTGGAATGAATCCATTTAACGAAATCGCTCAATTTGCAACAAATTTATTAATGCTGCCAAATTCTAATGCGGAAATTGAACAAATGTTTAGTTCCATGAATGTAGTTAAAACTACGGAGGCTGTTCAATAAGTTATAAGACTATATTTATACAGAAAACAGATTACCTTTAATCGTCCTGAGTAGCTCAGTGGATGTGACGTTTGCACACCACCGCGCTTGGCCGCACGAAGGAAGAGTTGGTTTCGAGTCTAGTCGGCGACTAGAAGAAATTTTTCTAAGCCTTTTTTCGACCGGTTCCCGAGTTAGTCGATCTCTGGCACGGGCAAGCAGGTTTTCCTCCCGGAAACTCGGGTTTTTCCTCCTGTAAACTCAAGAAAATCGACCATAGAACCCACATTATTTCAGACATTAAATATATTGTGTTAGGGTTAGGGACCACGAGATGGCGGCACATTTGAGCCGTCTCTCTTCACTGCGTACCGCTTAATTAGTGATAGCCTTGGGCCATCTGTTTCTGATTGGGTACCAGTGGAGATTGAACTGCCCACTCAGTCTCCAAAAGTTAGATAGGGCTAAATGGCCTCGCCTACTCCCGTATACGGGAATAAAAAAAGGCGTTAGCTGATTTTTTTCTTTAATCGTCATCATTTACATGGTCTTTTTCGAAGTAACTACCGTGAGACGCGATGCATTTGTCTCAACGTTACGTCCAATTCTTAAACACATAAACACATAAAAGTCCGTTTTTTGAGCGTTCTTTCAAAACCGTCTCCGCAGCTTTTACACATGTTTTGTTACTTTCGAAATGGCTGCCTCTTAGTGGTTTCTTGAGCTGAGGAAACAGCCAGAAATCGCACGGTGCGAGATAAGGACTGTATGGACTGTGTGGTAGGATATCTATGTTGTTCTTCTGCAAAACGTCCACCACACCACCAGCAATATGTGGCCTTGCATTATCGTGGTGCAATAAGAAGCCATTCTTCAGCAATGGACGCTTCCTTTTGACGCATTGTACTATTGTCCGTAAAACATCCGCATAGTATGAGCCATTTACAGTATTCCTGGGTTTTACAGCGTGTTGGTAAACAATGTCATCATAGTCAAAAACATTATGGTCATAATTTTATCAGTCGATTTTACAGTTTTTGCTTTCTTGGGGGTAGGCGAAGATGGATGCTTCTATTCACTGCTTTGTTGTTTTATTGTAGGATCATAGTGATACAACCAAGCTTCATCTGCTGTAATGATGCGTTTTAAGAAGTTGTCGCCTTCTTGTTCCAGTCTTTCTTTCCATTCTGTGCACACATCCGCTCGATGCTGCATTTGCTCCGGTGTCAAGAGTTTGGGAATCCATCGAGCGCAAACACCTTTCAGTCCCAAAGGTTCAGCCATGATTGAGTGCACACTTCCCACAGAAATATTCAGGACAACATGCAGCTGGCATACTGTAATTCTGCGATCCTCCTTCATGATAATCGCTGCTGTGTTGATCATTGTCTCTATGATGGACGTTGAAGGTCTTCCCTCACGTTCAAGATCTTCCACATTTTGCCATCCTTCCTTAAAAGTTTTATGCCAGCGAAAAACACTTGCCCTCGACATTGCTTCATCGTGGAATGCTTCGCGTATCATGTTAAAAGTGTCCGATGCCGATTTTTGCAAATGCTCACAAAATTTAATCGCATAACGTTGTGCCAAGGACGCTTCCATTTCGACGACTGGTCGCGGCTCGTAGGCGTGCCGAAACAAGCTTGAGTTTACTCACGTGACACTCTGGCACATCAGCCGTATACGCCATCTATCAACCTCTTTTGTTAATACAGACAGCAACATTTCTTTATTCCACGGAAATTAATATTGTGATGAGTGGTTTCGCGACAGTAAAATTAGTCTTATTACTTATTGAACAGCCCTCGTATATTAAGAAACAAGATGGAATTGTCAATACTGACAGCTATTTTGTCAGTCAAGTATAGCTCGGGCATAACAACAAGTGCTGTGCAGACTATCATTTACCAGCATCTACACTGAGTAATATTGGAACAATTGCCACATATAATAAAGCTGAAAATCTAAGTGAAAACGTGGGCGAATTAAGCGCAGAAGAACCACATGGAAGATGTATTTAGCCACTTATATGCAAGTATCACTTCAACTTGAATAAAGTAAGTAACTTAAAAGTATCAGCTACTACTTTTAAAATTTTAGCTTCAAATTTTTATTTTTAACTCCTTTTTTAGTTCTTTTTTTTATTTTTATTTTTTTAAGATTTAGCTGTTTTTAGTAATTTTCATTTGGCAACACTAATGCGGATCCTGTGGTTCGGAAATGGCACCCCGCTATTTACATGACGACTGCTCGTTTGCAGGCATTTGGTGCACTCCAGAATTTGATCTCGTCTGTGCTCGCAGTTATAAAGTTTTAAAAATTTACGAGGTGTGGCAGTTTTCTAAAAAAATTTGAAGGTAAAGAAAACATCTTTGCTCACTAAATTAATACATTTCTGAAGATAAAACACTAATCATCTGGATAGCATGAGGGTAAAAGACGACAAACTTATCTGGATGAGTTTTTGCTAAGGGAAGGTATGTTAGATAGTGAACACATTAGTTATAACCCTGGAAAGTGTTCGCTTGCTAAGCTTTGTTTGAATTCCTTATGGGAAGGCGTGGAATGAGAACCTTGAGAAATCAAACCCAAGTGGTTTCCTGTTATGAAGACCTCATAGAACTATTCCTAGATAACAGTAAAGCTATACAAGATGCCAGATTAGTTTTGGAACAGCAGATGATGGTTGCCTACTCTCTTATTCAAGGCACTGAGCCTGAAAATAGGGGAGAGAATGCTATCATCTCTCTTCGTTTGTAGCTGCCTATGGTAGGATAAAGTTATATGAGCTCATGGAACCTTTGCAGAGATGGCTTTTATACACTGATTTAGATTGTGTCATTTTCACTGAAAAACTGGGCGATTATTCACCATCCACTGGTCACTAAATTGGAAAGCTATGTGATGAACTGAACGGTGATGATATTGAGTTTCTCACTACTGGTCCCAAATCTTATTCCTGTGGAACGCAAGGGGGGGGGTAAGATTGTAACCAAATGTGAAGGTTACTCTAAATTTTTGCGCAGCCACTGATATTAAGATGCAATCTCTGATAACAGCGGTAAGGGGTGTGCCACAAAACATTCAAATTCCGGCGTCATTTTCTGTCTAAAGGGACAAGTGGAGCTGTCAACTCAACAGGATCCCCCCCATAAGAATAAGATTTCTATACACTTTTACGAAGCGCACTGGGTCAACGGACATGCACTTTTCGTTATGTACATTTATTATTACTATTCAGGCCTCCATGGGGTCAAAAGACTCATCATGAGAGGTCCTACTCAGGAAACACAGTCTATCACAGTGGCGCACCCAGAGAGAGGTCAAGGGGCTCGGGCATCCCCCAAAGAAAAGGAAAAAACACTAGAAAATTTTCCAAGAATCTTTTCCTAATTAAAATTCATTTTTTTAAATTTATGTTGTGTCGTGTGTTCTATTTCTATTCTACTTATGAATTAGCGATCACTACAGATACTCGGTCATATGCGATGCGTACTGTGTCTTCGCAAATCGTCTACTCAACTCGCCCCCCCAAGGTTAAATCCTGAGTGCGCCACTGGTCTATCATACCACTTCTTAAACTCATTGACTATTCCTGCTCTCACCACGCTATCAGGCAATGCATTCCACAGTTCAACCACCCTCCATGCAAAGAAACCATCCCCGCACCCTATTGCTCACAGCTTCCTTCCATCACTTCCAGGGATGGCTCTTGTCATTGCTCCTTCCTGCTGTTCCACAAAGCGAAAGAACTCCCCAGTGTCCACCCTGTAACTGCATCTCAATAGTTTAAAAGTCTCGATCATATCACCTCTCCTTCCAAACTCTGCAGTCCACATTCCCTCAGCTGATCCTCATAACTAACATTGTACAGTCCTGAAACCATCTTTGTTATCTTCCTCTGTACCCTTTCCACAGTTGATTTATCCCCTTCAAATCCTGGGACCAAATTTGAGAAGAATAGTCTAAGTGTGGTCTGATCAGGTCTTAGACAATGGAAAGATAACTCTTTCATCTCTGCAGGTCAGCATCCTTCTCAGTATTGCAGCAGTCCTCTAGGCTACCTTCACCACCTTGGCAATATGCTTCCTAAGTTTCAGTTTTCTATCAATAGCCATCCCCCCAGATCTTTTGTCTCACTTACTCCAGTACAGCTCCAATCGAGTATGTAGCCCAAACTTTACATTTTGCTGCCTTAAACCGATACTCTCATCATTCGCCCATCTGTCTAGTTTATTCAAATCCTCTTGCCGGGCTGCCACATGTGCATTATTACTGATACCTCTTCACAACTTCACATCGTCTGCAAATAACTGAATATCTCCTTGCAAGCCATTGACAATGTCATTGATATAAAGGCTGAACAATACAGATCCCAGCACCGAGCCGTGTGGAACACTACTTGTAACCTTCTACTTCCTTGATATTTTCCTACCATATACAACTCTCTGATACCTATCAGACAGCCAATCCTGAATCCAGTTGACTGACCCAACATCTAAACCCATGTGCTGCACCTTAAATATCAGCTAATGTGGCACCCTGTCGAATGCCTTTGCAAAATCCAAAAAAATGACAGTATATGACTTTCCTTCATCAACTGCTCTTGCCACTTTATTATAAAAGGCAATTATGTTAAAGATACGAAGCAATTTTATAAGCCAGTTTTTAATCCTTTTTCCCAAGTAAGCAATAGACAAGTCAAGTTTGCGCCTGAACATATTTCAAGTCTGAGGTAACTCGTATGTGTGTGTGGGGGGGGGGGTTTAATAGTAGACGTTTATAAAGACGCTACCCTGGAACCCCCCTCATATTTAATTTTAGACTTTAGATAGGAAACACTGGATAATTTACGCCTGCATTCACTCATATTACCTGAAGAGGAACTGAATGTGGTGTATATTATATTCCAGAATGGCTGATCGACTCAAACGATATGTTTAACTCAACAAGTACTTATCTCATTCCTCTCCTAAACAGGCAAATGATGTTCTAAAACATTGCACCTCCCGCCAAATCACAACGCTCTGCAAAATCTGCAAAAATATTATATCTGGCAATATTCCACTATATAATCACCATGCCTATGAAAGAAAAAAAACATTATAAGAACACTAAGCAATATCGGTTCCGTTCACTACTTGGAGAAAATTGGTTTTACAGCTCGAGGAGTGGAAACACTGTTCTCATTATTCAGCAGATCATTGTTTCTTTATTGAGTTCACTTATTTCAAAATGAATCTTGTTAAAAAAATTTACACTTCTACAGCGACTATAGCAGCACAAGTCGTACAATTTAGAATGAAATGATCACCTTTTTAAAAAGGTCTAATGATAATCCAAATGACAAAGTCAAAGCATATTTAAGTGTTTTGCAGAACTATTTAGGTTTGAAAAACCAACTGGCTCTCAGAAGAACAGGAGCAGTGGCAATCACATTTAGAAAAAAAAAGCACCCAATTCCCACAGTGTGCAAACAGAATATCCAGTCTCTTCCCTGTCTTGCATCATTGGTCACAGCCAGTGAGGAAGATGTTTCCATTCCATACCCCATCTGAAGGAGAGATCGGAGAATAAATGCCAATTTTGTCTTTTTTTTTATCTCCGTGAAAAATGCGTGGGAATAAGAAACGTGTGGAAAGAATGGTAACTGAAAAATTATATTTTATTTTCATTAAATGATCTGTTACAGCATAGGTGACAACAACATCATTTAACCACAAATCATTTGATAGCATTTGCTAATAATATTTTGCATAGAAACACCATGACATCTCAATATTAAAAAATATACACTGTGTAAACCACATTCGACAGATTCCTTAGCTGGTACACACACCCTATTCTTCTTTCACTATACCTTATCCTATGTTAAACGAGATCGGCGCACCGATCTTTAACCTTCCTCTTCCAAGTTCTCCGGTCCAGGGCGTCCTTCGGACTCCATCCTTTCTCCCTAAGATCTTCTGTCACCTTATCCCTCCACCTGAGTTTGGGCCTGCCTCTTTTCCTCCTTCCCTCCAACTCCATATACTCCACTCGTTTACCAACATACTCTCACCCTTCCTCTCTACATGTCCAAAGCACCTCAGCCTACTTTCTTGTATCTTCTTGCCGACTGGTCCCACCTTAACCGTCCCTCTAATGTAGTCATTCCTCATCCTGTCCTTCTTTGTCACACCACTCATCTATCTCAACATCCGTATCTCTGCTACCTACATCTTCCTCTCCTGTGCCTTGGTTATAGGCCATGTCTCCACACCATGGAGCATTGCCAGCCTCACCACCATCTTATACAGCTTTCCTCTTACAACTCACTCTCTCTTGTCGCACAGGACCCTGCTAATCTTCTGCCAATTCATCCAACCGCATGTTATTCGGTGCTGTATTTCCTCATCCAAGTCACCATTCCTTTCGACAAACGAACTAAGATACTTGAATTTCTTCCCTGAAATTATCCTTTCACCCTGGAGTTGTATGGCCATATCCTCGTCACTCTCCGTTGATATATATATATATACAGTCTTCACCCGGTTAATTCTCATGCCGCTCTCCTCCAATGCCTTTCTCCACTCTTCCAGGGTATTTTCAAGCTTATCTCGGGATGATTCGCATAGAACAATGTCGCCGGCAAACAGCATGCTCCATGGTGTCTCCTTCTTGACATCCTCCACTAGTACATCCATGACCAGGTCAAAGAGGTAGGGGCTCAGAGCTGACCCTTGGTGTAGCCCTATGACAATGGGGAACCCTTCTGTCATGCCGACACTAAACCTGACCTGAGTTTCTGTTCCCTCATACATCTCCTTCACCAACCTCGCGTACTTCTCCGACACCCCCTCCTTCCTCATACACCTCCATACCTCCTGCCTGGCCACTCTGTCGTATGCCTTTTCCAGGTCTATAAACGCCATGTGCAGATCCACTTGCATCTCTATATTTCTGCATCAATCGCCTTAGCGCAAATATCGCATCCGTTGTCCCTCTTCCTGGCATAAATAAACTGCTCCTCACCAATTTTTGTTTCCTGCCGTATCCTTCCTTCAATTACTCTTTCCCATATCTTCAATGACATCAGCTTGATCCCTCTATAGTTGCTATAGTCTTGAACATCTCCTCTTCCTTTGTAGATTGGGACGAGAATACTTTTCCTACATTCCTCTGGTATCTTTTCCTGTTGGGCTATTTTCCTCATCAGATCCCATAACATATCCACCTCCTCACTTCCCAAACTTTTCCACACTTCCCCAGGTATCTGGTCTGCCCCCACAGCCTTTCCATTCTTCATTTTTCTTAGTACCCAATCCACTTCCTCTCTACTTATGTCTTGCACCAATCTCTCATTTTCCTCTCTATCCTCACACCTTTCTCTCGGATTCTCCTCATTTAGTAGTTTACGGAAATATTCTTTCCATCTTCCTCTGATTTTGTCCTCCTCTTGTAATACTACTCCTGAAGCATCCTTTATCTGCTTGACTGATGTTGTCTTTCGAGGCCTTATCTCTGGCTTTCGCTATTCTCAACAACTGAGCTTCACCACCGTTTCTCTCCAGTTCTTCATAAACCTCATCAACTGCCCTTGCCACAGCTCTCTTTGCATTTTTCTTCGCTAATCTATATGCACAATCTACACACCCTATTATAACGCCATAAATTAGTATGGATATTCAGAAAGTTAACAATATCACTTTCGGATGGACGGATGACCGAAGCTGTTTAAAAAATCGCAGCGATTGTATAGATAGCTTGCCAATGTTGTCCTGGCAACCAGGTCGGATCTGTGTTCACAACAAATATCGACTTTTGTTGTCTGATCAGATGAAATGGCAATTCAACACGAGTACAAACTCCTAATGCTACTTTTGTTGTGGTTCTAACTCTAGTACACTTTTCTAGATGTTCAGTGTTCATAGTCCAGTATCACAGAACGATCCTTTTCATGGATAACTGTACTCAGATTTTGCATAAAGAACCACTGTGATGTTTTCAGGAACAGGTTGAGCAAATTTAACTTTGAGGCACACACTTCCTCTTCTTAACAGACTGACATAGGGAGCAACGGCATTTTGAACTGGCAATAACTCAAATCCATAGAGAATGTTTCCATTTATGTATTCCTCATAAGAAATGTCATTACCACAGTCTCTGCTCCACTTGCCGAACGATGTGAACAGTGATATAATACCTTTCTTTGTAGTTCGGAGTCAATGATTGCGAGAGATATTGAATACCATCAGCTGTTGCAACTAGATAGTTCAGAATGAAATGATGAATATTAAATGGATTTCTGTTGGAAGCTCCATTAAATCCATCACTCGCAACCATTCCAATAATTAATATAGATGATATTTCTATATGACATGCCCTTGGTAATCGAAAATTAAGACACTTGCACTCGATTGATGGGATACACAATGTTTTACGGGACCTCCACTGTCTAATACAGACAGGTGAGCCAGTTGAATCTTTGGGTTTATTTTGACTTTGCAGACAAAAAGTGTAGCTCTTCAATTTGTACTTTAGCCTTAGCTTCTACACTTGCAGTCAGTAAACAAAATTAGGGAGAATATTGAATAGGTTTGCCCTCGTTGTCAGTGATGTGCACATGAACAGGTAGGTATGATTTTCCCAAATCCAGGTATTCTTCAGATGTACCTAGTATGCAAAATCCACGGGACCTCCACTGTCAGTACTCAATATTGGTTGGTACATAAGAGCTTCTTTCCACACATAAGTTGACACGAGGGCAGGAAAAAAAATCTACCCCTGACATCATATCCTCAGCAAAAGATGTCATCTCGCTTATGCTTTTTTGTATTCTTCTTCTTTTTCTTGCTTCCTTGACTCAGAGCTTTTTCAGCAATGGTTTTCCGAGTTTCTGCTGCTCTGTTTATAAAGGCGCAAGGTACAGGTACCTTTCAATATATCTCCTATCATCTGTTGACCAGATTTTAAGGTTTGACAACCGAAAATTGAGCTGCCTGTTTTAAGAGTGGACTTAAAAAGGAGAAGGCACTTCTGAAAATGCCACATAATCCACACTCATGCTGTATTGGTAGTCCCGCAAATACGTGAGCTTCAACTACCTGCACAGCGTAGTATGTGAGATGAGTCGTAATAAATAACTTTTAATATGCCGACGTTTCGATCTTCATATTAAGATCATCATCTGGAGCATATACAAATATACAAGACAAGCTAAGTTACATTACATGCAGTAAGCTAGAGAAACAATGAATCGATTACAAGTTATTCTACTGGCATGACCTCTAGTGAAAAAAAAGAAAAAAAAATTATAAACTATATTAAACTATCAAGCTAAATTCTATTTATGATAATATGAATAAACATTCTTTCTTACAGATAGTTTTCTTTCGATAACAATGATGTCCTATATTTAGCATTACAATTGTTATTTTTAATTTAGGATTCTGGATTTTCTACAGTCCTATTTATAGTTTCTCTTAGAGAGGAAGGTTCTGTCGGTCGAATATATGCCTTCCACATGTTTGGGATTTGTAGACCATCGTTTTTGTTCAGATTGGGATGGTTGGTAATAACCTCACAGGCTTCTTTAAATTTTCGTTCATACCATGTTTTGGTGAGATGTAGACAACTAGTGCTTTTCCAGTCAATTCTATCTAAGGTGTTCGGGCATGATCAGAAAGGCCAGCTTCACCATAATTATTATTATATTTAATGTGTCGTTTATGTTTTTTTTTTTTTGTCTGATAGGAATTGTGTGCCCTGTTTCTCCTATATATGGTGCAATAAATACGATATACTTCAAGGTGGGCCAGCGGAGGAAGTGGATCTTTGGATGAGTTGAGTAAGCTTTTTAATTTTGCAGGATAAATTTAAATTCGTCTTTCAGTGCCTGTTCACTGGAGCAGATATTCAGAGCCCTGTTTTTTAGAGTGTTAATGACACCTAGTTTTTGTGTTGGGTGGTGGTAGGAGTTTATGTGTATATATTGGCCAGTATGTGTCGGTTTCTGGTAAACAATGAATGAAAGATTGCTAGAAGGAAGACGTGCAACAAGTGTATCTAGAAACGGAAGTCGGTTCTGTTTTATTGTATTATGTTAGTATGACAATGTGTTATTGTCATACCAACTCGTTAATTACAACCCAACCAATAGAATAAAAAAGAAAACAGAGAAACTACATAAGTCAATTACCACATGGCCCGAAGATACGGTCAAAAAATTATTTCTGCACTACGCTTGTTCCCCAAGAATTTACGAGCTACCGAAAATTCACCACAGCCTATAGATGAAGGGATAGATATAGCCCGAATTATCACTTAGCCAAAAAATTAGCGGCAACACTCAAGGTTGGTAGGTCATTCCCCCCCCCCTCTTATATCAAAAACACACAACACTTCATAGACATCATCAAAGACATTACATTAGAAAAAGATGATTTATTAGTCAGTTTTGACGTCACTGTCCTCTTTACGAATGTCCCAATCAATGACACAATCCTTCTTTTACAGAACAAATTCCTTCCAGATATCACAGCGCTCTTTGCACATATATTGCGTTCTGGTTATTATGTATGGCAAAACGCTTTCTACCTACAAAAAGAAAATCACAGCCAGGGGCTCGCCATTATCCACCCTCTTGCTAACTTTTATATGGAACATTTTGAGCAACTTGTTTTAGGTTCCTCTCCTTTAAAACCCAAATTCTGGCTTAGATACGTTGATGATGTTTTCGCGATCTGGTCCCATGGCTGCAAGACACTAGAGACATTCCTCAGCCTCCTAAACAAACACCACAAACTCATAGAGATCACAACTGAGATTGAAAAACAGAACACACTTCCGTTTCTAGATACACTTGTCAGACGTCTTCCTTCTGGCAATCTTTCTTCACTGTTTGAAGGAAACCGACACATAACGGACAATATATACACATAAACTCCTACCACCACACAACACAACACAACACAAAAAATAGGTGTCATTAAGACTATAAAAAAACAGGGCTATGAAGATCTGCTCCAGTGAACAGGCACTGAAAGATGAATTTAAAGTTATCAGCAATATTTAAAAAAAAATAGGTGCAGCCAAAACAATATTAACAAAATTCTCTACAAGACCTCAATAAAAAAAAACAAAGACAAACCAGACTACAATAAAACTATAGCCATTCCTTACATTAAAGGGACATCAGATAAAATAAACAGAATACTACAAAAATACAACCTTAATGACACCTTTAAACCTCCTGCAAAATTAAAAAGCTTACTCAACTCATCCAAAGATCCACTCCCTCTGCTGGTCCACCCTGGAGTATACCATATTTATTGTACCTGTCACATACCATACATAGGAGAAACAGGACTCACAATTCTTATCAGACAAAAAGAACATAAGCGACACATTAAATATAATAATTATGGTGAAGCTGGCCTTTCTGATCATGCAATGAACACCTTACATGGAATTGACTGGAAAAGCACTATGGTCAGTGCTGGCGGAAGCGGACATGCAGAGCATGTGGTGCATGCGAGCACCGCTATGAAGGGGGCGCCGGGGCACGGGTCATAAGTTTATTTTTAAGAAACAAAATTTTTATCATAAAAACAAAAAATGCTTAGAATGATCAATATGAAAATAAATAAGGCCGGATACACCAAATAAAAAATTTTAAAAAAATTGTATATTGCCGGCTGTTTACAATTTTGCAGGCGAGAGGAGGCTAAATGCTTGCTCCAGAATCTAAAGTGAAACGGTGAACGGTTTTTATGTGCAGAAACGAATTTTCGTACAAAACATTTGTTGCTACATAACCAGTCATGTGGTACTCTAAAAACTCATTTGTAACTTAAATATTCCAAAGCACATTACATTCGATTGTTTACTTAGGTTAAGTCCCATGTGAATATTGTAAAAATAAACTTTGTTTGTCTCTGTATAGTTTGTTTTAGATGTTATTGTAAATAACACTGGAAGTTAACTGATCATATATACTGCTTTAATAAGAATATGTTAGAGTGTTAAAAACAAAGGCAATGTTTATATTGCCGAAGCTGCATGTAATAGATCTACATGGCAGCATTAGAAAGACTGTTATTAAAATTTGTTTGTATGAGAAAGGCTTGCAGGCTCTAAATGTAAACATCTGGTAAGTCAGTCAGAAAGGTTCACACAACTTTCCGACGGCTGGCAACTTACAATTAAAAGAAAGGAGAGGAGAACAAAAGGCATGCCGAACTTGAAACTTAAGATGAAAGAATCATACTGATTCTTTGGGGATTGCGAAACTTCATGCAAGGTCTCAGAGGAGGTATAATAAAAAGGGACTGAAGCAAACAGAAGGGGCTGCACGGGTCCAGAGATTGCTGAAGAAGTAGAGGGGGCCTGGTTCCAGAGACGTCCACAGAGAGACAGGAGAGGCTACCCAGTTCCAGACGCTGTCAAATGCAGCTCGGTTCCAGACATTACTAAAGCTTCCCGGTCCCAGACGTTGCCGAAGAGAGGCAGAGCTGCTCGGTTCCAGACATCGTCAGAGAGCATCCCAGATCCAGACGTTGGTTGAGAGAGGAGTTTTCCGCTTACAGAAAGGAGCTTCTCTGTTCGAGACGTCGCTAGAGAGAAACGACTTCTAGGCCACAGACAGGGCTTTCAAATTGCCGATAAGAGAAGTCCCAAATGCCGTAGAAGAAAAAAGTTTCCAGTACAGAGGGATCCTGATTGACAGTTGACAACAGTTTCATTTTTCTTGGAAGTGGCATTTTCAGTTTCTTAGAGGTGGCAATTCAAGCTATTTGAGACAGCAGTCGTCCAGGCATTTTCGGCGAGCCCAAGTAGAAGAGAAAAGGCGAGGCAAATTTCCCGAAGTACCTTTGCTCGTAAGTTTTTCTTTTCTCCCTGGGAGAATAACATTTTTCCGGAACTGTACGAGTCCTGCTACATTCCCAATTGATATAGCCGAAGTCAAAATTTCAGATGAAGATCTGAGATGAAAGAATTGCCATAGAACTTTTAGTGAAAGACTTTTGACTAATTGTGAGATACGGAGCCTTTGTAAGTTCAAAACTTTTATATAATTCTTCTTATAGTTGTATTAGAAAGACTTTTAAGATATATGTTTAATGTTTAATAAGGTTAAGAAGTGTCCTTAAGTGAATCAACTGGCATGTTAGAAGTTGATATCAAATTTGTAAAGATAACTTAACAGAGAGATTTAGATAACCTCTTTGCGAGTAAGCTTGGAGTTTAATAAGTAAAATTTGTAAACTGAGAGTAGATAACGTTTTCTGTTAAAGAAAGTATTTTAAAGTTCAAGAAAAAAGGTTCTAAATTTTGCTAAAGAGTTTTTATAGAAGGATAGAGAAAGCAATCTCCCTAATGTTAAATTCGTGTACATTTCATAGTAATGTAAATAAATGTTATTTGACTTTCTTGTAAACATAGCACATAATAATATAAACAAGAGAGATTCGGAGAGTGAGAAAACGCACACAGCTACATTAGAATAACGGAGAATAAAATATAAAGTAAAGAAAAAGACATCACAAGTAATCAATCGAAATTACAACTATAAGTGAAATTAAAGTTAAAATAATAATAAAATTTTACAATGTCGCAGTAATGACAGGATAGCAACAGTAGATTTATAACAGTACGCATCTTAATAGGCTACTGACAGCAGCGCAGTGCGGACTATTGTTTCGTCTCTGTGTTGTGTTGTGTAATAATTTCTTGTGGGTATAAAATAGAAATGGGATCAAAAATTAAAAAAATGTTATCTGGTGCACAAAATCGTAAGCGTCATGCTGCGAAAAAAGCAGATATCAAGAAACAAACTGGAATTCTTAATAAATTTGTTAAAATATTAAAATATTCTGATGCAGATTGTAACCAACTCAATACATCAGAAATCAGAGTTGAAGAACCATGCACACCATCCAGTTTGAATGAAAGTACTATTACAACTGTTGAACAAGATAACAACACGCAGGATTTAAGGGAAACACAGTTAGGAGAAGATTAGTTGTAGTTGACCACGAAACTAACACATTAGTTTCTGTAAATTTAGAAGATCCAGGTGAATGAGGAAACATTGATGAAAAATTACGAGTTGTTTTAATTGAAATGGGGCCTGTTCAAAAGAAAAATATAATATATCCCAGAGATACATA
Organism: Typopeltis vanoorti; assembly: GCF_054136105.1. NCBI lineage: Eukaryota > Metazoa > Arthropoda > Arachnida > Uropygi > Thelyphonidae > Typopeltis > Typopeltis vanoorti. The sequence goes on along the minus strand of NC_143553.1, from coordinate 21,465,691 downwards.
TGGTCGTAAATTTGGCGACACGTATTATAATAGAAAAATGGAAAATGGGGAGCTCTCGTTTATTCCGAAACTTTCAATTCTGTTATTTGCTTTTGTTGCAAACTTTTCGCACCTACTGAATCAAGTAGTCTTGTGGAAGGTTATAACGATTAGAGAAATGTAAGTACAACTTTGCATAGATATGAGACTAGTTTAACTCACATGAAAAATTTCTTAAAATGGAAGGAACTTGATAAAAATTTAAAAAACAAAACTACTATTGATTGCTAGACTCAAAGCATGTATGAAATGGAAAAAGAAACATTGGACGAGTGTTTTAGAATGCTTGATTGAAATTATAAAATTCCTTGGTAGCTAAAATTTAGCTTTATGCAGATCATCTGATAAATTATATGAAATGAATAACGGCAATTTTTTAAAATTAGTCGAACTGTGTGCGAAGTTTGATTCCGTTATGGAAAATCATGTTGAAAGGGCCCTACAACGAAACAATAGAGTACACTATTTGAGTAAAGACAGTCAAAATGAAATATTGGAAACTTTAAGTAAGGCAATCAGGGATACAATTTTATTATCAATTCGAAAATCTAAATATTATTCCATAATTTTAGACTGCACACCTGATGCAAGTAAAACAGAACAAATGACCATTATTATTCGCTTTGTTTCCTGTGACAATGGAATTGTCAAGATCAGGGAAAACCTTTTAGGTTTTGCAGATATATCAGATTCCACAGGACGTGGTTTAGGTGCAACAATAGTGGAACAACTGGAAAAATGGAATATTCCCATTGAAGACATGCGAGGTCAAGGGTATGACAATGGGAAAAATATGAAAGGGAAAAAATATGGGCTCCAAAATTTGCTTTTGAACAAAAATCCTCGAGCTTTTTACGTGCCATGTGCTGCTCATACTCTAAATTTAATCATTAGCGATGCAGCCAAAGTGAATGCAGATACAATTAGTTTCTTTGCAATTATTCAAGAAATATACAATTTCTTTTCATTCTCTAACAAACATTGTGCAATCCTTTTAAAGTTCGTAAAAATTTTAACATTGAAACAGCTTCAGAAACGAGATGGGAAAGTAAAATTAATGCAATCCGCTCTCTACGATATCAGTTAGGAGAAATTTACGATGTACTTTTTGAAATTTTAAATAATGAAAAGTTTAATAAAGAAACTCAGCATGAAGCACAAACATTGTGTGCTAAAATGAAGGACTACAAATTTATTTTTTCTCTTATAATTTAGCATGATTTGCTTAACAGAAAAAAGCCTGTTAGTAAAATGCTTCAAGACACAAAATATGAACATTACATTTGCTTTAGAATCTATCGAAAACTTTAAAATATTCTTACACAAATTTTAAAGAAGTACTAAAAACGGCAAAAGAACTGAGTGAAGAGGTGGATGAAGAACAAGAATTTAAAACTGGTACGAAAGTTCGACGACGAAAGAAGACACGACAGTTTCACTAGGAGCATCATGACGAAACGCCACAATCGCCAGAAGATAAATTTAGAGTGAACGTATTTTATACACTTCTAGACGTTGCAATTTGTTCGTTAATAGAATGTTTTGAACAACTAAAAACATATGATGATAATTGTAATTTATTGTATAGATTACTACAAATTAATAACGAAGATTTAACAAAAATTGTGACGATTTAGAGATTCTCTTGATGAACGGCGGCAATAAAGACGTAAATGCAATAGAACTATATGACGAGTTATGTGCTGTCCGGGATATTTTTCGAAAGGATAATTTAAATATTCAAAACTTTTTCGATATTCTTAATTTTATTGTGTCCAATCATTTAATTTTCCTTAACTTTTCAATTGCTTTAAGAATACTATTAACCTTACCTGTTAGTGTAGCAACGTTCCTCTTCCAAGTTGAAATTGATTAAAACCTACTTAAGAACAAGTATGTCACAAAAAAGGCTTGTTAGTTTGGCGTTAATGGCTATTGAAAATTATGTATGAGAGGAAAACTAGACGTTAAGACCATTATTTCTAGTTTGGTGAATATGAAATAAAGAACCTTAAAATTTTAATAAAAACATTTCAAGTATATTTATGTAATTTAATTTATTTTCTGTTATTCTGTAAAGATTTTATTTTTTGAATACTTATATTAATATTAATAAAATGTTCTAATTATTATTTCTGAATTCTTTTCTTATTTTCTCATCTATCTTGAGTTTCTTTTATTTTCCTAAAAGATAGTTCCACTTATAAAAATTATTAAAAAAATTTTTACAAGTTACTAAGAATTTAGTAAAATGCAAGAATTTTTTAAACTTTAGTTCAAATAAATTTTAACTTTAATTAAAATTCATTTTAATTTTGTTAGCGATTCGGGTCGGTGAGAAGGCTATAATCCCTGTATCATTATATTCAACGATTAAAGTGAAGTGGCTTTATCAAAATTTGCTTTAACTTTTGAGAATTTTTTGAATATTCGGGTTTTTAATGATTATCCTGCCTAGTCAACACCCCCGGTTCGTTACATTTAGCGAACCCATGTGTGGCTGTTCTTTCAAAATTTATTTAAGAAATTTCAAATAATTTAAATTTTTATTATCGTAAAAGAACCACACACGACTGGATCGTTACAGGGGCGCTTAGATAGACACTGTATGTCGGCGGCAAAGACCCTAGCCGGCTCTGAGTATTATGGTCTACATTAAATTAAGCTACAGAAAATTTGTGTTCAAAATTTGTGTCTTCCTTAAATTTGTGTTCAAAACATGGTATGAACACAAATTTAAGGAAGCCTGTGAGATTATTACCAACCACCCCAATCTGTAAAATAATGATGGTCTAAAAATCCCAAACATATGGAAGGCATATATTCGACCCACGGAACCTTCCTCTCTAAGAGCAACTATAAACAGGACTGTAGAAAATCCAGGATCCTAAATCAAAAATAAGAATTATAATGCTAAAAATAGCACATTATTGTTACTGAAAGAAAACTATCTGTAAGAAAGAATGTTTATTCATGTTATCATAAATAGAATTTAGCTTGATGTAGTTTATAAATACTTTTTTTTTCTTTTTTTCACTAGAGGTCATGCCAGTAGAATAACTTGTGATCAATTCATTGTTTCTCTAGCTTAATGTCTGTAATGTAACTTAGCTTGTCCTGCATATTTGTATATGCTCCAGATGATGATCTTAATATGAAGATCGAAACATCGGGATATTAAAAGAGTGATTTATAACATGGTTGTAAAGTCCATAATTTCTAAAATGAATGCTGATCGGTGTGTAGCACTAAAAGAAAAGAAACAAAATTACAAGAATGAAATAGCCATACCCGATGTCAGAGGCATTCCAGAAAAAATAGAGAGAATACTACATAAATACAACATAAAGACTACCTTCAAACCCCTGACAAAATTAAGAAATTTACCCAATTCTTCCAAAGATCCTCTTCCACACCAGGCCACCCAGGGTTTACAAAATTCAATGTATCTGTAACCTACCTTACATGGAGGAAACAGGGTGCACTATTCTAATCAGAAAAGATGAACACAAACGATGCATTAAATATTTCCAATATGGAATAAGAGGCCTATCAGGCAATGCACTCCAAACATATCAAAGAATTGATTGGAAAGGCAACAAGTTCCTACACCGCACTAAAACCTGATTTGAGAGAAGATTTAAAGAATCCCATGAAATTGTAAAACACAATCCAAACCTGAACAAAAATGATGGAGCAATTATTCCAAGAATGTAGAGGACCCATCTGTAACCCTTCTAGCAACCATAACAAGACCAGAGTGACATCTCAATAAGAGAGGACTTTAGAAGTGCTTAATGTAGTTGTGTTTTTAATTTATTTAAAAAATGTATATATATATATATATTTTTTTTTTTTAAATATTTTACAAGGCCTGTGTAGCTCAGTGGAAGTGGCGCTTGCGTCCTCTGCGCTTGGTCGCTTGAAGTCAGACTTAAGTTCAACTCTAGTCGCTGACTGGAGGAACATTTTCTAAGCCTTTCTTCGACCGATTCCAGAGTTAGTCGATCTCTGGCACGGGAAAGCGGGTTTTTCCTCCCGGAAACTCGGGTTTTTCGTCCCGTAAAGTCAAGAAAATCGACCGTAGAACCCACATTATTTCAGACATTAAATATATTGTTAGGGATAGGGACCACGAGATGGCGGCACATTTGAGCCGTCTCTCTTCACTGTGTACCGCTTAATTAGTGATAGCCTTGGGCCATCTATCTCTGATTGGTACCAATGGAGATTGAACTGCCCACTCAGTCTCCAAAAGTTAGATAGCGCTAAATGGCCTCACCTACTCCCGTATACGGGAATAAAAAGGCGTTAGCTGATTTTTTTTTATATTTTAATTTAATTTCTTTTTATATAAATATTGTTTTTTTATTATTATTTTTTTATCTATTTATTATTATTTTTTAATTGAATATATTATTAATTCAGTTTTTTCTACAAGAGGTCTGGTTAGGTAAAAGATTAATAAGCAGATTTATTTTGCCTTTGTAAAGTGCACTGGTATGTAGCTTATATTTTATACATATGTATTTTACTGATGATGACCTCTATACGGAGGTTGAAACGACGAATGTTACTTTCCTAACATTAAGTAAAATAATTATTTTAACACGTATCATGTTCCATAAATTCTTAACTATGAATGCTGACCACTGTGTAACCTTAAAAGAAAGATGTTGTATTTATTTGGTTTCTAAAGACTTTATAAAGTAGCATTCTTGGTGTTAATAGTAAAAAAAATTGTATAACCCAAAATGAAGGTTCAAGGTGTAGAGATGAAAAAAGACTGTTTTCTAAATGCTCTAAATAAAGGTTGGCGAAGCAGGGGAGAGTGGAATTCCCATGGCAATTCCTGTTCGAATTCGTGATGCATTCTAGATATTTGATTTGTCAAAACAAATTCTACAACCCAACCAAGTAGATGGAACCGTCATGGGAAGTCCACTCCCTCCTGCTTTAGCCAACTTTTATTTAGAGCATTTAGAAGGCATCCTTTTTTCATCTAAACACCTTTAACCTTCATTTTGGGTTAGATATATAGATGACATTTTTGCAGTGTGGCCTCACAATATAGATCGTATCAAATTCACTATGAAAATTGAAAGAGATAACAAATTATCGTTTTTAGACATTCTTTTCAGATGCTCACTATCAGGTAATTTAACAACAGAATTTTATAGAAAACCAACTTTCGGTGGACGTTACATTCTTCAACAATCTGCACATCATCATTCTCAAAAGACAAGAATCATAGTGTTTAATTCAACGACCGAAGACTAATTGTTCAACTACTCATCATTTACAGGAAGAACTCTCAACTATCAAACAATATATGAAATTAGATGGCTTCTCCGAAAGAACTACACAACATGTGTTTGAATCCTACAAACCTAACCCAAACAACAAGGAATCGATATTTCGAGTTCCAATTCATACATATCTGACATTTCATAACCGATTTCAAGAAATCTGAGGAAATATAATTTAGCAGCGACTTTTATTCCTATTAAATTTTCAACGTATTTTCCCTTTTCTAAAGAAAATCACTCTCCTATGTCTCTTTCAGGTGTATACCAAGTTTCACGTGATTGACATTTCCCCCTACAATGGACAAACTTTCGTTCAACAGAAAAAAAGAATACATGAACATCTATGTGTTGTCTTTGGTCACTTCTTAAATATTAAACTGGAACTTTATATTGGCTTTATTAGTTGACCAGAGATTTTTGTAAAATATATACAAGAATTTTCTACAAATTTCACCAGCAGTTCTGTCTGGCTTCTTCAGGACATGTATAATGGTACGTGAAACTAACGTTTGCTAGTAAAAAAGAAGAATGGAGTAGCACAGTCAAATAAATTAAAACGACGTGGTGTATCAGTCATTGTTTATTGAGCGCGTCATATAGTTTTTAGCGAAATGAAATTCTGGTAAGCTGAGCGAACTTATTAGACTTTTCGAGATGTCTTTCAGAATCATTCCTTGAATTCTGTTTAGATTTTCTCCAGAGCGCAGTGCAACGGCTGCTTCTTTGAAGTTCCTACATCGAAAATCCTCTTCTATATGGCATGGAGCTTTTATACCAATCGATGGTGTGGTTAGAGATCAAGAAGTGATGGGCTAATCCTGAAGTATCTGTGCTGTTGTTCACGTCTCCTACATTTTGTTTTTTTCGAATTTCCATTCTCGATGTTTGCCATATGTTTAATTACATAATTAAATTACAATTTAATCCACCGGAACATGGAATGTTGTATACACCGGTATTTGATGAAGGCATTAATATCCTTTGTCGATCTTGAAATATGGCGTATTTAATTATAGCAGTATAGATTGGAATGAAGAGATAGCATTTGGAAATAAAGAAAATGAATTTCTTGAGGTCTTAAAATTCATTCGGCAAAGATTGGGTAAAGGAGGGCACACAAGGATCAAGAGAGGTTTATATCTGATCATTTCTTCAGAGTATGTGAGTGGCGTTTTGCACTTGCCTCCAGCTGACGAGAGTAATCATGAAGTGATCATCTGAGTTGTGGTTGGCCATATGCAGACTTCTGTGAGGAAAGGATATATGTGGAAGTGCAAGGCTGGTGATTATGACAAACTTAGGAGATACTTGGAGCCATAGCATGGAATGAGGAGTTTAGCAATAAGGAAATAAATGCTGCTTGGAAACTGATAAAGAAATACACATCCAGTGGCGCACTTAGGATTTAATCTTGGGGGCCGAGTTGAACGGATAAAAATATTTTTAACGCAATGAATTTGCATTAAAATTATTTTTATCCGTTCAACTAAAATTCGTTCAATAAAATTTATTGGGCGATTATAAAAATTATTTAAAGAATAAAATCCAATTTTCTTTTCTTTTTACAAAGCTCTTGAATTATTTCAGTCGTGCTTACATTAATCTGTGTGTGTGTGTGTGTGTGTGTGTGTGTGTGTGTGTGTGTGTGTGTGTGTGTGTGTGTGTGTGTGTGTGTGTGTGTGTGTGTGTGTGTGTGTGTAGCAAAGCCAGTCCGTTCAATCATGATTGTGTCATGGTAGATCTTAAATAGGTTTTTAAAGGCATAAATTAGAAAATGACCTTTCACTGACGCATTTTGTTACCGGAAGCGTTGCAAATATTTTTAATAAGTTATAGATGTTAAGATATATCATTTTGTCACACTTCGAAACTACATCAACGGCATTTTTGCATGGAGCTATTGCAAACGGTTTTTCAAATTTCTTATACCACAACTTGAATTCGGCGTTCAAATTTGCTGGATTTGTATAAGGCAAATCACCGGTATAAAATTCACACAATTGACGAAAATCTTCCATTGCACTTGCTGTTAGAGCATCTTTTTCATTTGGTAGAAGAGAAAAACAAAATTCAAAATGTTGCGGTGCCGAGTGAAACGTTCAAGAAGTTTAGTCAATATTTGGTCAATAAATGGAATGAAAATAGTTCTCCTGAAATACTCTTCTACAGAATCGGCTGGAACATTGGACTTAATGTTTGTTTAGATGAACTCCTTGGCTTTTTAATGTCAATAATAAAATTATTGGCTTTTATACATGCTTCATTAAATATCTTTTAATGAAGAATCTGGTGTTTCACGAACGGTATTTAATTGAGCCACAACAACATCATCAACAAAATTAAGAGTCGCTGTCAGATTTTTGCATTATTTTAGACAATGGTAAGGTGCACGCAACTATTTTTTGCAAGCTAAATAAAGATGTTATAAATCTTAAAAGATATTAATATTATAATATTATAAACAAAAGGGACATCCTGTCTTTTAGGGGTATTGAAGAAATTGTGTACCTTTTCAATTATGCCAATGCAATTTCTTATTTGTCACAGATATAGCATTTTCAAGTGCCAAATTCAAACTATGTGATGCACAATGAACATATAAAGCTTGTCGATATTATTATTACATAACACCTCCAGGTAGTCCAAAGACATATCGAGAAAGGGCACTTACTCCACAACTCTCTGTCTTCACCAACCACAACTACAATCATCATCATCATCTACACCAATGCTGTCTACCGCCGACCACTACCTCTAATATTTTCACAGACAATCATGAACATCCATGCACATGGCGGGATTCGAACTCGCAGCCTTTTAGCTGGAGAGTCGGCCAACCAGGCCGGATATAAAAAAAAAAAAAAAAAAAAAAAAAAAAAATTAGCTAACACCTTTTTATTCCCGTATACGGGGAGTAGGCGAGGCCATTTAGCCCTATCTAACTTTTGGAGACTGAGTGGGCAGTTCAGTCTCCACTGGTACCAATCAGATAGATGGCCCAAGGCTATCACTAATTAAGCGGTACTCAGTGAAGAGAGACGGCTCAAATGTGCCGCCATCTAGTGGTCCCTAACCGTAACACAATATATTTAATGTCTGAAATAATGTGGGTTCTACGGTCGATTTTCTTGAGTTTACAGGACGAAAAACCCGAGTTTCCGGGAGGAAAAAACCTGCTTGCCCGTGCCAGAGATCGACTAACTCGGGAACCGGTCGAAAAAAGGCTTAGAAAAATTTCCTCTAGTCGCCGACTAGACTCGAAACCAAGTCTTCCTTCGTGCGGCCAAGCGCCACATCCATTGAGCTACACAGGCTCTCCAGGCCGGATATATAGAAAAAAAAATTAAATTTTGTGGATAAAAATTAAAAGAAAGTTTTAATTTTTATTAAACAAATAAATAAAATTATATAATTATGTTACTATTTACTTTTAATGAGATGATGAGCTTCTCGACCTTCCAGAGTTGATGGATATCTGGCTCAATATTGGTCAACTTCAGTCTTAGATCGGCACACACACTAAACCGAATTCTGTATTTTGTTTTTATTTGAAGGAGCGATGAAAATCGTTTCTCGCAAAGATAGGTTGTAGAAAACTGCATGACGATTTTCGACTTCTTCAAATAATTCGTGAAATTCACTTCTCACTGAAGGCGAGATCCAAAATCGAGCCAAACCACGATCACGGAATTGCATTTTAAGCCCACTGTCACTTGAAAGCTCAATTAGCTGTTCTTTTTTCGATAACGAAAGGTCGTTCTCGTGACTGCAAGTCTGAAATGGATCGTAAAATCACAGAAATGTCTTATAAAAAGTTATTTGGAAAATGCTTCCAAATTCTGTTTCAGAGTTTTGAGGTGGACACAAACCCTTTCCCAGTGGTTAAATTCTAACCACTGGGAAAATAACCAATTGTATTTACCTTTTGAATACTATCCGGGGAAGCTCCAAACCTCCCCGTCCCTTTCATCAAGCGTTCGTAATCAGGCTACTGTTGATATTGACTTTATACACACATTCAAAACTGTAAACAATTGTTGAATAATAACACAATAATGTAGGCATAATTACCGTAAAGGGAGAAAAGTCACAAAACAGAAAAATGTTCCTACAAACTAAACAACTGTATTTACCTTTGAATACGATCTACTGGTGGAGTGTCCAGGAAGTCAGTAAATCTTTCCTTTCGTTAAGCGTATTAATATTATCGCATTGCAACTGATGGGAATTCTGTGTTTCTGTGGATTCGTTACAGACCTCTTTCTCTTCAGAAACTACACAAATTGTCATTACAAACTCGTTTTGTATTATCACTATCGTCCGAGATATTTTTCCGTTCAAAGAAGGTACCAATGTACTTATCCATAATTGAAATACCGTACTTACTCGCATATAACTGTCACCCCTGATTTTACTTTTCGAAAAAAGAAATTAAAAAGTTTCGCATATACCTCGCAAATAAAAAAAAGCTGAAACACGTTCAGAGCAAAGCGATAGTAACTTGCTCCCGCGGTAAACAACACGCCCTCCCCCAATAGCCACTATATTGCAAAGGCAAGAAAAACGAGTACTTTTATTATGTCAGTGAATAAGGTATAAGCAGTCTGTAAAAAAAAAAAAAAAAAAAAAAAAAAAATCAGCTAACGCCTTTTTTTTTTTTTTTTTTTTTTTTTTTTTTTTTTTTTTTTTTTTATTCCCGTATATACGGGAGTAGGCGAGGCCATTTAGCCCTATCTAACTTTTGGAGACTGAGTGGGCAATTCAATCTCCACTGGTACCCAATCAGAGACAGATGGCCCAAGGCTATCACTAATTAAGCGGTACGCAGTGAAGAGAGACGGCTCAAATGTGCCGCCATCTCGTGGTCTTTAACCCTAACACAATATATTTAATGTCTGAAATAATGTGGGTTCTACGGTCGATTTTCTTGAGTTTACAGGACGAAAAACCCGAGTTTCCGGGAGGAAAAACCTGCTTGCCCGTGCCAGAGATCGACTAACTCGGGAACCGGTCGAAAAAAGGCTTAGAAAAATTTCCTCTAGTCGCCGACTAGACTCGAAACCAAGACTTCCTTCGTGCGGCCTAGCGCGATGGTGTGCAAACGCCACATCCACTGAGCTACACAGGCTCTTGAGCTACACAGGCTCTTAGCAGTATGTATAAGCAGTCTGTATAATATATTTTTCAACAAATAGCGCAATTAGAGACAACCGGGATAAAAACGACACTAATTAATAAATCACATGTCCTCTCATACAGAAACTTTACTGTATATACAGACTCAAGCAAAACCATATGTTGCACCGGCAAACACAGTAACTAACTAAAAACTATTGTTATTAATTAGATTGTGTGAGTTCGCTCAGCAGCAATAAAATTCAACCGAAAGTGTTAAAATTCGTAAACATGTTAAATCTGAGATATATATATGTTATCGGCAAAGTGCGAAAAATAGGCATTCTATAGAACGCGTGACGTTTTTAGGCAAAGTATGAAATGTCTGTTTTATTTTAATATTTTACATACTTTTCCTAGGCATTGTATAGAATACCTAGGTATTATATAGAATGACAAAAAATGAAAAATGCTTTTATTGAAAAGATGCATGTGAAAATGTAAGAACTACAAAATGTAAGACACCAGATTTTACTATAAAAAGAGAAAAAGACCAGTGCGGAACTACTTGTTGCTATAAGGTAGACTGGAATGATATTTTGAATTGCACTTAACTGCCTTTTTCATACAAAAGCACTTCAAATTTCGGCACTTGGTCTTGCAAGTACACCTCACGAACTCTTGGCTGCTACCCATAGACTGAGCGGAAGCGGCTGACCAGAGAGCTATTTCGTGATCGGAAACGTCTCCAACTCTCAGTAAGTCCTTGGGACATAAAGTGAATTGTGATCTGGCATAGAGTTGGTTTAAAATTCCTTCGGCAGTTCCAAGTCGGTAAAAACTATCGTCTGTCACACTCATAAGAACCGTCAGCAGATTGCACGAGTCACCCTGTCCCTTGTTGACGTCTGGGATAGGAACTCGCACAGTGGCCCCCAAAGGTGCAGGAAGAAATTTTTTTAAAAGTCCATATTGAAGAATCCATTTTCATTTTTTTGGCCTGTATTTCCAGATTCAATTTAGATCGAATATTACCTTCGACAGCATTCTCAATATTGAAGCTAAGAGTACACAAAATATTAACATCATAACCTTCTATTTTCTCACTTGCATTGCTTTACTCTCATGTCCATGGGCGGCATGAACGTTTCTGCACGTATGGGCACCACTGGTTACCTCAAACAGACACAGAGGCAGCAAACCCGGAAACCTCTTTGGTAAACATGTATTCATCACCACTTTCGTTTCTTCCATCATGAACTACAGTCTCGTCCGTGTTTTGTGCAATAGACTCTTTCTCTTGGATAGGGTAATCTGTTTCTTCTTGTATTGTTTGAAAGTTTTCCATAATTTTTTCCAGTTGCTCTTCAGTTTGTATGTCTTGTGAAACATATTAGGGTAAGGAAGACGTTGTGAGACTCACTTTAGCTTTGCAGCCAAAGAGAGCTTCATATGGTGTTCTCTTAATCCCAGAATGAAATGCCGTTCTTCATAAGTTGCAAGAAACGTAGTCTCTCACTCCATCGGTCAGTTTTTTCATCTTGCATCCCCGTACACAGCATATTTTCATTGTCCTGATTAGCTCTTTCGATACTTCCTTGGCTCTGTGAGTGGTGAGGCTTTCATGGATGATCTTCAAAGTCGGCCAGTACTCCTTAAGCATTCTCACCACATTATTAGCAAATTCTCTACGATTGTCTGATTGTAGAATCGATGGTGCTCCAAGCAACGTAAATATGTCCACGAGGTTATATGCAACTTCTTCCCTGTCTTTGATGTCAGAGCCTTGAGAACCATAAATTTAGTAAGATGATCTTGGTATACCATTATAAACTTGTATTCCCTGAGAGAATGTGACTGAAAGTCGATGAAAATGACCTGTCAATGGGAATTGAATTCGGAAAAAATCATCGGCTTCACTACAATACCTTTTTGTTTTTTCTGGCACGGTTCACAAAGGTGAATGGACAGTTCCATGACGAGTAATGTTCTTGTACTTGTGTGAGATTTCTTTCAACATTCTGTTACATCCTCCATGGCCAATGGCCAAATAAGCTTTATGAATTACATTAAATAACTCGGAATCTGTGACGTAAAACTGGATTTCACTGACGCCTTCTTTAACAGGGTAAATCAACTTACGTTTGTTCTACAACAATCACATCATAACGATTCAGCAGCCAAACGTCACGTGGTATCTTCTTAGAGGCCATCTTAGCATTTTTCTTGTCGTTCACTAACTTTTGGTAGGTAGTTTCGGTTAAAAAAACGCAATTTTTAGCAGCATTCGCTCGAACTTTAGACAGTTCGTAGAATCGTCGTTGCATGCCAACATACCGTGATTCCTGCCCGGACAATGTACAGTAGCTTGCTCAGCCATTTTTTTGTGCAGCAAGGCGAGCTTCGAAAGTCAAACAAAGCCAGCAGTGCAAATGGCAGAAGTGCTCTGGCTCTCTGCTTGAGGCGAGCGTCGAAAGTCACGTGACTCGCCTAGTGACATTAAACCTCACTGCCGGGAGAATTTTACACTTTGCCCATTTGCCTTTTGGCATTCTATAGAATGCCTAGGAAATGTGTGAAAATCTAAGCGTTTCATACTTGGACGTCCCACTTTCGGCATTCTATACATTGCCTAATTTCACACTTTGCCGGTAGCAGATATATATATATATATATATATATATATATATATATATATATATATATATATATATATATATATATATATATATATATATATATATATATATGAAACTGCTATGGCAGTTTCATATATTATTGGAATTCGGTTGAAGTTAGCATTTCAACTCAATTGTCAGCTTGCTTTTCGCGTGATTTCCGAAAAATATATAAATACTGGAGTTAACTCACAACACATTTTACCTAAGTATTACTTAGCACTTCAGAAAATATACTGAGCCGTGGTTGAAGGAGGAAAAACGTTCAATAATAAAAATCAATAAACAACGAGCAATTGATTGAAATGTAATCATGTGGATAACACAAATTCACTTCAAATCTGACAAAACAGCAAGGGAAGGTGAAAACAATAAAACCATATTGTTTTTCACTTCACTCCTCTTTTATTACTCGTCATTCTGCCGCTACAAATTAAAATAGTCGCAGAATGTTCATGGAATGAGCATTCTACCGCTATTTTTTTTTTTTTTTAAGTATTCATTTTATCAGAAAAAAAAAAAAAAATCAGCGAACGCCTTTTTATTCCCGTATACGGGAGTAGGCGAGGCCATTTAGCGCTATCTACCTTTTGGAGACTGAGTGGGCAGTCTTCATTTTATTTTAATAATATTTACTTATTCAATTTGAATTTGTTTTGTTTGGATAATTAAAATATATAGATTTATTTGGGTAATTTAAGCCTGTGGACCACCTGTCCCATCGTCGCGGACCACTTGTGGTCAGGTTGAGAAACATGCTATAGGGTTCTCTCACCGTATGTGACCCTTAATTGATAAGAATTTTTGAAATAGAAGACATGACACAACATAAATAAAAATGAATTTTAATTAGGAAAAGTACTTTGGAAAATTTTCTACTGTCTTTTAACTTTTTCTTTTTTTGGGGGGGGCAGGGCCCCTTGGCCCCATCTCTGGGTGCGCCACTCTACACATCAATGTGTGAATGTATTCCAAAAGGCTGAATGGATGAATGAAGGGATAAAGTATGAAATCTGGAAGAAGTCACTCTGGAAGCAGTACAAGATGAATAATGGTAATAATCAGTTACATGAAGAGTATAAAGGGCAAGCTAGGTGAGTGACTCATTTAGTGAGGAAAACAAAAGTGCAGTAGGAGCAAAATTAGCAAATCAGGCAACAAATAACCCTAGATAGTTTTTTAGATATGTGGCAAGTAGAATGAAGAATGATTATGGTAAGATTTTTTTATTCGTATGGCATAAATAACAGAACATGCAGTACAATACACTGTCATTTTAAAAGCAAACAGAATTGAGTCATTTTAAAAAACCAATAAAATTAAAAGATTATATCCATATTAGTCAAATAGTTAATAGCTTTGGGAGTACTCTTAGAAAGTAAGATTTGTCTCCTGAATATTCTCTAAAATAACATTGGGTCTCCATATGGTCCACAGTTTGTCTTTGAGCTCCACAATTACAATGCGGGGACGATCGTTTACCCTCATTTAAATAGCATATCCGCACTTACACCATGACAAAGCAATAAATACAACTTGTTGTTGGTGAGTACACAAGCCATTCCCGATCGTATACTTCACCATTAACCTTCCTATTCTGAAAAAGACATCTTGAACAATATCTAACCAGATTTTTGAATGAACGCTTAAGAGTTTTCAAATGGACCGTTCCAGTGCTGGACCTTTTAAGATCCAGTATGAGCGTTCATCCTGTGTGAGGACACCCCCATTGACCAATATCACTGAGTTTCGTGAATTTTTTTGTTTCAACTGTAGATGTCGGTTCTCCAACAGCAGCAACGCTCACACTAGGATCATTTACAATATTTCCATCAGCTGAGATTCCAGACTCTAATGATCTCAGAGACAATAGGCTGTTGTTTTGGAATTGGCTGCTCTCCTTGGGTCTGTGGATCATCTTTCGTTGCTGCGATTTTTGAATGAACGCTTAGAGTTTTCAAATGGACCGTTCCAGTGCTGGACCTTTTAAGATCCAGTATGAGCGTTCATCCTGTGTGAGGACACCCCCATTGACCAATATCACTGAGTTTCGTGAATTTTTTTGTTTCAACTGTAGATGTCGGTTCTCCAACAGCAGCAACGCTCACACTAGGATCATTTACAATATTTCCATCAGCTGAGATTCCAGACTCTAATGATCTCAGAGACAATAGGCTGTTGTTTTGGAATTGGCTGCTCTCCTTGGGTCTGTGGATCATCTTTCGTTGCTGCGGTGAAATATATATCAAGTTTTGTTCCTTTTTTTAATTCGTCTCAAGCTGCTGCTTTCTTTTTCTTTTCTGGTATCCGCTTACAAATGTTCGCTTCATTGTATGGTTGGAAATGGAATAGCAAAAGTAAATGCTAGAAAATAAAAGATTACAAACATTTTCTAAGTAATGATTTTAAAAATTAATTAAAAATTATATAGGTATTAAAGATAAAAATTTTAATTAATACGTTTTTGAGAGGGAAAAAAACTTCCTGAACAAGATCTCTTCCGTGCAATCAGCCAGAATTTATCAATCAACTCTACAACATGTCTCGGCCCCAAGATTGGGGTCGCCCCTGGCTAGGGGAGAGCACGCCGATCCTTCGTTAGTAATTATAAACACATTTTTATTTTATATCGATTTTAATGTTTCATTCTTGGGGTGGGGGAGGGTGTAAAATAATATTACAAACACATACACTTACCTTTTCAAAATGTATTTTTTTTTCAATTTGTTTTTTAATAAGTTTTAACTTCACTTGAGAAGGCAGAGAGCAAACGAATTGGTTGCCATTCACAACAGAAATTAACATTTTAAACTTTTAAAATGTGTTATATTTATTTTTCTATTTTGGAACTTTGTAGTTTTAATTTTAAAAATAATATAATCTTTAATTCTTTTGTATTGTTCTATTATTCCCCTGGGGGGGGGGGCTTTTCTCAGTTAAAGTAGGGAAAGCTGAAAGACAATGACCTTGGGGCAAGCCCACTTAGGACTATTTAAGATTAAGAGTGGTCAAAAATTATTGGATAGATACCCTTTGAAATTAGCCAACATTTTAAAAACTCTGAAATAAATGCTTTTGGAAAGAAAAAAAAAAAAAAAAAAGACAAAATATCTCAATCACTTTTACAATGCGCCCAAATTATTTTAATGTTATATTTTGTATATTTAAAATTATTTAGAAATTATCATCGTTTTATGTCTGACTTCATTTGAGTGATTTTTCTACGAATATTTTTTTTATCAATTTTTATATATTTTGTTTTTTTATGGCCTAGCCTACTCCCCGTATACGGGAATAAAATGGCGTGAGATTTTTGTTTGTTTGTTTGTTTGTTTTTTTATTTGAGGCCCCGGCAGATTGCGAGGCCCTAAGCAGTAGCTTTTTTAGCTTATACGTAAATCCGGCACTGAGTCCATGGTGTTAAAGGAAGTTTATAGACATTGACTATTATGTTGTGGATATTGTTATATGTTGTAGAGCAATAGTGAATGCAGATGACGTCAAAATTTTGCAGGATGATTTGGATAGATTGGAGGTCTGGGCTAGGGAGAATGGATGTCAATTTAATTTGGCAAAATGTAAGGTTATGCATTTTGGGGTGAAAAGATGGGAGGCAGTTTACTGCATTGGTGGAACCGTGCTCCAGGAAATTGATGAGGCACGAGATTTAGGAGTGTTGGTAGATAAGGAATTGAAATTTAGGGGACACATTGCAAAAGTGGCCAAATCAGCTCATCAAATCACTTGGTTGCTGAAGAATACGTTGACAAGCAGAGACAAGCAGGTTATTGTTCCTCTGTATCGAGCCTTGATAAGACCTCATCTCGACTACTGTGCTCAGATTTGGTCACCTAGGTTTCTTCTTGATGGGGAGGAGGTGGCGAGGATCCAGAGGCGAGTGACCAAGATGATAGCAGGTCTGTGGAATGAACCGTATGAGAACAGGTTGAGGATTTGTGGGTTGCAAAAATTGGTTGATAGGCGGAGGAGGGGAGATATGATTGAGACATTCAAATTACTGAAGGGTTTCTATAAAATTAATTCAGAAGATGTTTTTGAGAACAGGGCTGGTTGTGGGAGGACTAGGGGACATCCATGGAAACTGGGGAAAAGTGTGGTTAGTAAAGGTGTTAGAGCTGGGTTCTTTACTTTTAGAGTGGTGAATGAGTGGAATGCGCTCCCTGAGTCTGTGGTGGATGCTGTGACAGTGAATGAGTTTAAGGCGAGGTATGATAGATACTGTAAGAATGTCAAATAGTTGTGATGAAAATGATTTGGGGCCTCCCTCAATGAGTCTAATGACTCCCTGGAGTTGCCCGTAATAATAATAATAATGTTGTATCATTATCACATCTCGTTGTTAGGACAAGTGCATTTTGTATATCTTCCTTAATATATGTTGAAATGCCATAATTGCGATGGTATGTAGCACCAATCAGGGTATAACTAATTAGTTTTCCTCTTCTCTTCTTCTTTTTAGCATGTGTTTCTTGAAGCATAACATCAATGTTATTTTCTTGTAGTATTTTGCAGAGATAATTCACATTTTCCTCTGTTAATTCCCTCAAATATTCAGTTGACACATCTTAAGGCTAAGTCCCAATTTTTTGTCAGCATCATCAATAAAATCAGTATTGTGTGACTGCATGCCTTAGCCAGGAGAAATAAGTGTTAGACTAGCTGCCAAATCGTTCTAGATCAATTAGCATTACCCAATGTGCACCACAAGAAGGCAAGCTAGATTACCCCTATGCTAAGATGACGTTAATGGATGAAAATGGTTTCATCCATTGATGAAAGGTGAAACTCAAGGGTAGAGGAGATATAAGAGGATGGCTCAATTGTGAGCGAGCAGGATATATATGAAGAAATAAATAAATTTGATGTCAATAAGGATAGGATTGATGATATATCTCCATGTGTTTAAAGGAAGTTCCATGGAAATGGCAGTTGCAGTAGCATGCCTGTTTACTAGGTTTTATAACAGTAGAGGTTTCAAGAGAGTGGAAAGAAGGATACTAGAGAGATTGATGAGAAGTTTGCAACCCATTTCAGGATACTGAAATAGGTTGCAAACAGAAGTATTTTCTGAGGCTGTCAGCATGGGTTTGTTAAAGGGAGACCATGTTTTACTTACTTATGTAATATAATAAGGTGACACATTTCTTGGACAAGGGAGATGCATGTACATTTATACTAAGATTTTGCAAAAAACTTTTGATAGATTGCCACATGATAAGCTGTTAAATAAATGGAGATGAATGGGATTGGATAACAGATTTGCAAGCTGGTTCAACAACTGGCTGTCAGATAGACATCAGAAAGTTGTATATGGGGATCCCAAAAGAGGAAGGTCACTAGTGGTGTGCTGCAAGGGGTCCGCTTTGGGACCACTGTTGTTCAATTAGTATATTAATGATAGTGGGATGGGTTTAACTGGTGATATGCAGCTGTTTGTAGATGATGCAAAACTGGGGAGAGCCATGCAGAGTCAAGCAGATGTTATGGCCTTAGAGGAGGATTTGAATAGATTTGCATAAATGGGAGTAAGTGGAACTATCAGTTCATTGTTGCAAAGTGTAAGGGTTTGAAATCTGGTAAGCAACAATCGAATGCAAAGTATATACCTTGTGGGGAAACTTTAAAGGAGGTAGACTTAAGGCCATAAGCAGATATTATGGCCTTTCAGGACTTGAATAGATTGCATAATGGGACACTTAAAAGAAAGTAAAGGAGATGTGAGATCTGGGAGTGGTGGTGGACAAGTACCTGAAATTCAGAGTCCACATTGCACAAGTTGTGAAGACGTCACATTGGATAATGGCAATGATGCACAGGATCCTGACATGCAGAAATAAAGAGGTTATGATTCCATTGTATAAAGACTTGATCAGGCCTTATATGGATTATTGTGAACAGATTTTGTCACCAGGTTTACATGGTGACAAGGATATGTTAGAAAGAGTTCAGAGAAGATTCACAAAGGTGGTTAGAGGTCTTTGGAAAGTGTGATATGAGGTCAGATTAAGAGAATATAGATCGGAAATCCTTATGAATAGTAGGAAGGGGGGAATACAATTGAGACATAAGTTAGTCAGTGATTGTTATCAGGTTGACATGAAAGAAATTTATTCAGAAGGGGTGATAAAACACGAGGCCATCCCTGGAAACTGTATAAGGAGGGTGTGAGCACAGGAGTGAGATGAAAGCTCTTTACATGGAGAGTGGAATGCATTGCCTGAGTGTGCTGTTAATGTAGATACATTGAATCAGTTTAAGGTATAATTAGATGAGCTTTGTGTATGATTGTGTATCTTCCACGATGCATCTCTCTGACTCATGTTAATAATATCCTGAAGTCTGATCATGCAATAATCAGACACTTCATGATATTATTATACCTTTTGCTAGATGGAAAAGGTATAATAATGTTTTGCATCTTATTTATGCATAAAGGCTTTTTGCATGTATACAGTGACAAAAGCCAAATCATCATCATCATCATCATCGTTTGTTTATAATTTTATAATTATAAATAGGGAAACCAATCAAAACAATTACGTAGTCTGTGTATATTTAGATAGGACTTAGAGTTTCATATGACATGAAGGAAAATCAGGCTTTTCTGTCATGCTAACTGACGGATCTCTGATGCGGAGAAACGGGGAGAATATTGCTGATGTGTTTCCAAAATTAAGCTTTTTTGGGCTCTACCTCTTTTCCTTTTCCCATCTTTATGGAAAAAGTAATAGAGGAATGAAACCCAGTAAGATGAAAAGCCAAATACAGAAATAAAATGGATGTAGAACCAGAAATCAATTGCAACAGTCATCAATAAATCACTCATGTTATAATAAATTTATTATTATTTAGTTATTACTAATAAATAAACTAATAATTAAATGCATTTATAAATAGTTTGTTTACATTGAAAATATAATTATAACATTTCGTTCAAATAAAATGTATTCATAAATGAGTTACTGAAAAGAGGTCCTCGAGTGTCTCAAGTTTGAAGACCAGTGGCTTATATTTTTGTAGTTATGCATGTTCCTGATCTAGTTTATATAAAATTGAAAAAAATTTTAGTTATTTTTTTCCTGTTCAATAATAAAAGCTTAATATACTACTACAGTTATTGCAAGAGGTTAGTAAGGCCAAAACGTTTTTTTTCCCAGTGAACAAGACATCGTCAACATAAAAGCTGTAAAATTAAATAAAATGTGTAAATGTTAGTAATAGTATATTTGACTTCTAGCGTGCCAAAAACCACTCAATTAGTCCGCTCACTGGGAATCCAAATGTTTGCATATAAAAATAATTTTCAAATTTAAAATAACTGGCTAAGAGATAATTAATTTAATCAAAGACGATGTCTGAGCAGGCCAGTGTAGACCTGTGAAAATGACATTTACATCCACAGCACTAGGCTGCCTAAAGAGAGAGTTAGATAATAGTGTCAACTTTTTCTAATCTTTTCTTCAAGTGGTTTCCAAGTCAGTCAATCTCTGGCATAGGCAAGCAGGTTTTTTTCCCTCCCAGATGATTGTTTTTTTTCATCCTGTAAACTGAAGAAAATTTACACATAACCCACACTATTTCAGACAATGATATATTATGATAGCATTAGGAATTGTGAAATGGTAACACGTTTCTCATACTCTCTTTACCAGATGCCATTTAATATCACTGATAGTTTGGGCTAGATCTCTCTGATTGGCTAAGGGTGGAGAATGGCTGTCCCTCAATCTTGTAGTCAGATAGGGCTAAACATCCATGTCTACTCTCTTTGGGAAATAAAAGGTATTTAGGTTTTTTATTTTTTTTAAATGTCTGAGAGTGGTTAACTTTGTGGGTTATTTTAAGTGTGATCATTTAATAGTAATCTGCAGATGATATTGAGTGTCTTGGTACATCTTGCAGTAGTATAAAGCAAGGTCGTGTCAAAGGTTAGAACATAATGACTGCATAAAATAATTTTTTTTTTTTTATTTGTTTGAACAGATGATTTGTGTTCTTCAATCTGGAATTATGTACTATTGGTTTTAGTAAACATGCCAAGAATTTAGACAATGGGGAAGTATTGTTTATATAGCAATTATAGGATGCATGGGATAACCTTCCTTGTGGATTTTAATTTGGCCAAAAATATTGGGACAAGAGATTTTTCATAACAAATTTATCAATTTTTTCCCCCTTTATTTAAAGAAATGAATGTGAAACTTACAACCAATTGGAATGCTAACTGATGACATCTATATAGGGAGTGCTTCTATCATCCTCCCCCCCCCCCCCCACAATTTTGATGAAAGCTGTTTGAAACGGTTTTCACCAAAATAAAGTGTACCTTGCTAACATGACTAATTTTTTTTATTGGTTGTCGAGTTTTTGTTTAAATTATACATGTTTTCATTCCTTTATTTTTTCATGAGGAACTCTTTTTAAAACCTTCAAAGTTTCACATGTAATTCATATTTTGGTTTTTATAACTTTTTTATTCATATTTTGCATCTTGGGTTATATTTTGAGCTTTTATTCAGTACTTTTTTTCATCTCACTTTTTATATCCAAGGTTTTAATCATTACTTTTTTTATACCTCAAGTCTTACTTGTTACTTCTCAAATGATTGATATTTTAAACTTAATGGTAATTTATATATACTTAGAAGAAATTCATACTACCACTATTATTGGCTATGATTGATTCATCACATGAACAACATGAAATGTGATTTCAATCATTAAAGAAGTGACATCAACAATCAACCATAGCCAAAATTACTGGGTGTTTCATGGAATAAAAAGTTTACTTATATATATAGGTATTAGGAAAGGTAGTAAGCGTGTTACCTAGGTATGACAGTGGTGATATGAGGCAGAGAGCAAGGATTATGAATGTGTTAGCAGAAATGTGTAAGGAGAAAGGAATGCAGTATGAGTTGAAGGACGAAGTGAACTGTATAAGGATGATGGACTGCAATTGAGTGGTTTTGGTGTGAGTCGCTTGGAGAGACTGCTGCTGGAAGGTAGAGAAGTGAGTGCAGAGAATGAATCTAATCAAGTGGGAAGCGATGTGGAAGCGCAGGAGATTGAAGAGGTGGTTATGAATGAAGAAGTGAGCAGCATGAGTATAGAGAATGAGTGTGCAAGACGGACAGGGAAATGGGGAGGTTCAGGGTGAACAGGGGAACACAGCGTGAGAAAGGTGGATGTGCCGAGAGGATGTAATGCATGTGTAGACAGGAAAGGAAGGTTATGACCTGGGATTAAGAGGAAACAGTTGGATTTGAAGAGGATTCTAAAACGAATAAGGAGAAAGGGAAATGGCTTGAGTTGAGCATGGAGAAATCATGTCGAATGAGTGGTATCTGTGATCCAGGAATAAGCTACTGTTTGTATATAAATGCTAGAAGTGTAAGAATCAAGGCAGATGAAATGCCTGCATTGAGTCTGTTCATCCAAAAATTGTTGGAATAAGTGAGAAACAGGAATAGAGATGGAAAGGTATGATGTCTTTCGAAAGGATAGAAAGAGTAAAAAGGGAGGGGGAGTACTATTGATGATAAAGAGTTATGTCCATACAAAATAGAAATGCAAGAGGGAAATAGTGCCAGTGGCTTTGAGGCAGTATGGTGTAAGATAGAGGGTGAAAAGAATGAAATTCAGGTATACCTCGGTTAAAGTTACCTCTGTTAACAAAGTCTGCAATTTCAAGCCCCATTTTACTTAAAAATATAAAAATTTTAAGGTCAACGCCTGGCAATCATCCGATTGGCGAATGACGACGACTCGTCACATACTCCCAAGCTGTCAGTGTCTGTTTTAAGAATTCCGCGCGTCATCCGCATGAATTTAGTCATTGCTTGCACTTCGTAGTGTGTGGTGCATTGCAATAAATGACGTATGTTCTCTGATAGCATTATTGTAGATTTTGTAAATATTAATTGATTATTTTGTTTTTCCACCATTTAGTTAAAATGTCAGAATCAAGGAAAAGAAAAGCAATTTCTTTAGAAACTAAATTAAATATACATGTTGAAAGGGGTGAAAAAAAATCCGATGTGGCACATTCTTTAGGATTAGCGCAGTCAACTTTAACAACCATATTTAGTCAATCAGAAAAAATATAAGTGCTCAGAATTGTACAGATGTTAAGCAGTAAAATTAACTTGCTTAAGGAGTCCAATTTTAGAAAAAATGGAGAAAATGTTAAGTTTGTGGATAGATGATATCACTTCATATGCCGTTAACTCATATGGTGATTCAAGAAAAAGCAATATTTTTGTTTAATCACCTGAAATCTAAACAAACTGAAGAAATTGCGGAAAATTTTGAGGCTTCTCGTGGTTGGTTTGAGAAATTTAAAAAACGGCCAGAATTCATAGTGTACAATTATCAGAAGCTGCAAATAAGTTTCCAGAAAAACTAAAGGAAATAATTGAATGTGAAAAATTTTCACCAAATTTGGTGTGCAATGTATGTTGACATAAGCAGTTTGTTCTGGAAACCATTACCATCGAAAAGCTTAATTTCTATTGAAGAAAAATCAGCAGCTCGGTTCAAAGCAGCCAAAGACAGTTTAATGTTACTCTTTGGATTAAATGCCTCTGGCGATTTTAAATAAAAATTGTTATCAGTTTACCATTCAGAAAAATCCAAGGATGTTAAAAGGTAACATAAAAACGAATTTACCTGTAATATGGAAAGCTAATAGAAAAGCGTGAATTACCAAGGAGTTATTTAATGATTGGTTTGTTAACAATTTTTGTCCAGAAGTCAAACGGTATTGCCTTGCCAAAGAAATAATTTTGAAGAAAAAGCTCTTTTGTTCTTGGACAACGCTACGGGACATCCTACTGATCTTAATACGTTAGACACATGCATGCATTCCTGTCAAAGTTGTCTTTTTTCCAGCAAACACAACTTCCCTGATTCAACTGATGGATCAGGGAGTATTAGCAACATTTAAAGCTTATTATATGCATGTACCATGCATATAATAAGCTTTAAGTGTTTATAATTAATAATTAAGCAATTTAATTGAACTAGAAGATAAAGAGCAAATGTCAATTAAAACTTTTTTGAAAACCTACACCATTAAAGATGCAACTGAAAACATTAATAGCTCTTGGAAAGAAGTCACTCAGAAATGCTTAAAGGGAGTTTGGTGCAAATTATGGCCAGAAGTTGTGCAAGAAGAAAATAACATTATTAAATGCAGATGATTTTTCAGTGGAAGATTTAGAAACACTTGTTAGCAACGAAGCCAAAGAAACTGAAGACGAAATTAAAGAAAGCTCTTACCAAAAAAAGTGTTAGCAATGAAAGATTTAAAAAGGTGCTTGAATGACATTGAAAACGTTTTAAATTTTTTCAGTGAAAATGATCCTGATTTAGAAAGTAGTGTTACTGTAAAGCGATCAGTTGTTAAATGCAATAAATCTGTATAGGCAATTGTTAAATGAAAGAGAAAAAAAGCATAAACAATCAACTTTAGATTCATATTTTAAAATATTGTGATTTTATCTTTGTCTGGTATATAATATTGACTTTTTATTTAATAAAGCTTTTTTTTTTTTCAAAAAAAAAGTCTCATTTTCTTTACATATGAACGTATCCCTATTATGGCCCTAGTATTTTTACCTATGAGAATGAAGTTTCGATTAACAAAGTAATTTCGTGGAACACATCCTCTTCATTAATTGAGGTATACCTGTACTTGGTTGGATGTTGTTATAGACTTGGTAATATGGATGGTAGTGACTATGGAATGTGCAATCAAATTAGCCAAGCAAATAAGAAAAGAGTGATCATTATGAGCAATTTTAATCATGGCAATATAGACTGGGATGATGAGCAAGTAGAAGTAAAGAAAATGAGTTCGAGTTTTTGAGGGACAACTATCTCAGACACTACGTAACAGAGGGCACATGAGGATTGAGGGTTTATTTTTCACTTGGTTAGACCAGCGTTTCTCAAAGTGTGGTACGCGTACCCCCAGGGGTATGCAAAAGGTCGTTAGGGGGTACGTGGCAATTTTCGGCTATGCATAATTAAAGGAGTCATTATATTTTTCAACAAACAGTGCAATTAGAGATAACTGGGATAAAACTGCACTAACTAATGAATCACATCCCCTCTCCAACAGAAACTGCAGTATAGACCAAGCAAAACCATATGATACCGGTGGAGCATATGGTTTTGCTTGACAACACCCCCGTCGATAACATGTTAAAACTAAGAAATATATAGTGAATGTGTTTCATTATGGAATCGGTTGAAGGGAATTAGCATTTCAACTCAACTGTTGAAATGCTAATTTGTCTTTAGTTCGCACAATCTTTTGTTAATACCACACCAATCATATGCAGTTCTTCACTGCTCTACGTATCTCAAGTCTTGTAAATTACTGGTAAGTTTTGCTTGAAATAATGGGAAAGAAGATGACGCTATTTGGGAAGATGATGTTGATGATGCACACAAAGAAACTGTTCTCGATTCCAAAAGTAGTGATAGTGAGTAGGAGCTTCTTGGTATGCACCATTTTCAGTTTTTTTTCTGAAAACTTGAGTTTCCAAAAATTCCTGCATGTATCTCACAACACAATTTTTTAACTTTAATTTCGGGAAAAAAGTTAGAGTTATATTCGAGTAAATACAGTATTTTTTTTAGCTTTCAAATTCTTATGTATGGATCGTTAAAAATTGGATTTATAAAACCCCCAAAAGAGAGCAATACAGCAAATACAAGTAGCTGTAAGCAACAAGAAAAACGTTGATACTGCATCTGGATCAAATGAAATTGATGAGTGTGTCGTCTGGCATCTCTAGAGAACCAAAATTTAAAAATAAATCATATTTGTTGTTTACATGAACATATAAATTCAAATAAAATAGATATTTAATTAATATTTTTAATTAATTAATGAATTTATTTTTTAATTAATTAGGGGGTACTTGGTAATAATGAAAATTTAAGAAGGGGTATGCAGACATCTGTAGTGTGAGAAACACTGGGTTAGACTATAATAAATTTAGTTTTATCCTTTATTCAAGCGTGAGCAAACAAAGTTTGAGCCTGAAAGTATCTTCAGGACAGAGCTAAGGTGGTGCAACACCAAGGCAACATCAGTATCTCCCATAATGCAAAGCACATCTCCTTGTAGATATGTTTAATGCTATTCATTAAGGCAAGGGCCACTACCCAGACTGGTTTCAACTTTTAGTGAGGTCTCGTCAGTGGGAGCCAGGTCCAGTAGTGGAGATACCAAGGCAGAAGCAATGAGAGGTCATCCCCACCTATAGGAGTTGCCAAAAAGGTGTAGGATTCTCTGAATTTAGAGTAATTTAATAATAAGGTTGTACACCTTTTGGCAACTCCTACAGGTGAGGATGACTTCTCATTGCTTTTGCCTTGGTATCTCCACTACTGGGCCTGGCTCCCACTGACGAGACCTCACTAAAAGTTGAAACTGGTCTGGGTAGTGGCCCATGCCTTAATGCATAGCATTACACATATCTACAAGGAGATGTGCTTGGCATTATGGGAGATACTGAGATAGGAGTGATGATGCCTTGGTGTTGCACCACCTTAGTTCAGTCCTGAAGATACTTTCAGGTGCAAACTTTGTTTGCTCACACTTGGATAAAGGATTAAACTAAACTTATTATAGAGGATTAAGGGTGTTGGATTTGATCATCTCATCAGAGAATGTAATTATAAATGAGGTGTCCAATCATCCTGCAATTGGTGAGAGTGACCATGAAGTGATTATCTGGGTGGTTGCCAATCAGTGTGGGAACCTCTCTGAGAAAAATGGTATATGTGGAACTACAAGGCTGGTTATTATGAAGAGCTTATCAGGAGACAGCTTGCAGGTGTAGCATGTAATGAGGAGTAAGCTGGAAAATAGATCAATGCAGCTTGGGGGATTATTCAAGAACTATCTAGTAGAAGCAATGTCTAAATGTATTCCAAGAGGCAGAAGGTTAAATAAGGTAGGTATGAAATGAATAAAGAGATCAAACAGAGAAAAAGGGCATTATGGAGGTAGCATAAGAGAAGTGGTAATAACCAATTCCACGAGGATTACAAAGATCAGGCAAGGCAGGTGACTTGGTTGGTAAGAGTAGCAAAAGTGAGGTATGAGCAGCAGTTAGCCAATGAAGCCAAAAAGAATCCAAGGGAGTTCTTTCAATATGTAGGCAGCATAAAAAAAAAAAAAAAAAAAAAAATAATTATAGAAGGATGACACTGATTGGAAAAAATGGTATAAGGACAAATGTTGCAGAAGATATAGTAGATACTTAATGAGCAGTTGATGATGGGGAGGAGAGACTGACTGTGAGCAGTTGATGATGGGGAGGAGAGACTGACTGTGAGCAAGAGGTGTATGGGGAGTTGAGCAAACTTGATGTTAATAAGGCTGTGGGACTTGATAATATATCACCATGTATTCTGAAGGAATGTACCAGGGAGTTGACATCTGCCTTGACATATATTTTTAATATGAGTCTTGCACTCGGTCAAGTTCCAAAGGAGTGGAAGGAGGGCAAGACAGTGCTGCTTCATAAGGGAGGTGATAGAACTCAAGAATCAAATGATAGGCCTATCTGTGTGTCTGATGTTGTGGTTAAGTTGTTGGAGAAGCTTGTGAGAGCTAGGATCCAGAATTGGGTTGGCAACAATGGTATTAACTCTGATGGACAGCATGGATTTGCTACAGGTCATGTTTTAGTAATCTGCTTACTTATCACAATAAGGTGATGGCTTCCTTGGGCAGAGGAGAGGGATATACAGTAATATACTAAATTTTGCAAAGACTTTTGATAGATTACTGCATGATAAGTTGATAATCAAACTAGAATGGATGGGGTTGGATATTAGATTAGTGCATTGGATCGGAGACTGGCTATCCGATAGGTATCAGCAAGTTGTGTATGGGGGAGCAATATCCTGGAAAAGGAGAGTCAGTAGTTGTTGAAGAAATCTCAGGGTGTACCTCAGGTGTCTGTTTTAGGGCCATTACTGTTTAACTTATATGTTAATGATATTGGCGAAGATTTGGATGGAGATATTCAGTTGTTTGCAGATGATGCAAAGTTGGGACGAACTATGAAGAGATGTTGGCAAGTGACTGGAATTTCGAATGTGAGGAAAGATTGAGAAGATGCAACTTACAGAGTCTAGTGGATAGGAGGAAGAGGGGGAGATATGATAGAGATCTACAAGTTAGTAAGGGGCTGTTATAGGATCAACTTTGGAGAGATTCTGCAGAAAACTGTGAGAGATCAGGAGAGAACCAGAGGTCATCCCTGGAAACTGTATAAAGAGGGTGTGAGCAGGGGAGTGAGAAGCAGGTTTTTTGCATGTGGAGTTGTGAATGATTGGAATGTCTTGCCTGAGTGTGTGGTGTCTGCAGAGAATTTGAGTGTTTAAGGCACAGAATGATGAGCTGTGTGTATGATAAAAAGGATCTCCTAGGTCAGTAGTGGCGAACCTTTTTATGTGCATGTGCCAAAAGTTTATATATTGAGTTGCTGATGTGCTGGCACTTGCAAAAAATTTACAAATCAAGTTGCTGACGTGCCGGGCAGTTTTTAGTAGGGAAAAAATTAATAGAAAATTAATTTATAATATATAATATTTTATAAATAGTTATTTATAATTTTATACATATTTTATTCTATTTATAATGTTTATATATTATAATATTATTCAGTGTAAGTTTATTATTGTATTATTAAATTGATTTTAATGATGTTGGTTTGAAAAAAAAAAAAACAGTAGTGAGAATAATATTTCTGCATTGTAACTCACCATAGAAGCCAGCTGGGCAGGGAACTCGCACCCCTGATTTTACTTTACGAAAAAAGACATCAAAAAGTTTGCATATTATCTCGCACACGAAAAACGTTTAAACATGTTCACGTCGAGGCGATAGTAACTCACTCCAAGCAGTAACAACATGCCCTCCCCAACAGACATTATACTGCAGATGCAAGAAAAAGAAGTGCAGTTTTATTGTATCCTTTAATAAGGTACAGAGGCTTTTGAAGTCTGTATAATATATTTCTCAACAAATAGTGTGATCCATTAGTTAGCACCTTTTTTATTCCAGCTGTCTCTAATTGCACTATTATTGTCCCCCTCCCATAAACTATGCTGTATAGACTCGAGGAAAACCATGTTGCACTGGAACACGGTATCTAACTAAAAACTATTATCAGTTTTTCAATTACATGAAATAAGTGTTTGTTTTATTGCATTTGAAATTCTCAATGTCATTATGACAGATCACTAAGGCTAACTTCAAATAAAATTCTACCATGAATTGACATGCTATATAATTATGGTGACCATACATCCTTCATTTATTTAATATGACAATCCTTTATTTCATTGCTCTATCCTTTAGATTTATTTTTTTATAAAATGGCCATTTTGTCCTTTATTTTGTGAATTAAAATAGTAAATTGAATATTAATACCAACATATTTAAAGATGTAATTCATAAATTTTACCAACCTGCATTGATAATTTAAATTAATCGGAGAGCCGTTTCGTGGAAATGAAAGTATTTGAATGGGTCCTACTACGAGAAATCACTCTGCGGGTGAAGATCGAGGAAAGTGTTTGTTTATTTCCAGCAGGGGCCGCTCGTGCATAGGCACTGTGGAACTACAGCACCCCCAATTTTTCTCGATATATAAATATATTTATTAATTTATTTATATTTTCTTATAATATTTAATTTTATCATCAATGGTCCGGATCATACAATTCTCTTATTTTGATTAAAAAATAATAAAAATCCATCTTGTAGCACTTAGGAGGGCGAAGGATGCTAGCAGCACTGTGTTTACCACGTTGTCATATTGTCATGCACCCAAGCATATGCACGTCATAATGAGATGTGTGGTATTAGCATAATGCGGCACTGTCCGTCGTACAGTTCCACTGTTGTTTATATGCAGTTTGCGCCAGTAGTTAAGTAATTTTGAATTATACTAAACTGTATAATTTTATCGATAATAAACAAATATTTTTCATGTTTATTATTTTTTAAAAAAATGTTAACATAATTTTGATATTTTATCCAAACACGTATACACTGTACTTACAATGTGTATGTGTATTTTGAAAGTTACAGCACCCCCCACGATTTCAAACCACGAGCTGCCACTGATTTTCAGTCACTGGAACTTAAACATAAATGACGTCAAACTATTTGATGAAGTTTTGTGTATTAAAAGTTATGTCACCAGTGAAAAGATCGAAGAATGGTGACAAAATGACGAGTCCTGCCAACGTAGAGGTTGAAAATTTTAAATATTTCGCAGATAAACACTTATCTTTTAAAAACATTTTAAAAATCGTCGACTTTTGCTTATGTCTCCATGGATCTAATGCCTCCATTGAACGAGTATTTTCATTAGTGAACAATATGTGGACCAGTGAAAAAACCCAATTAAAAATCAATTGAAAGCATGAATTTATATCAAATGGAACTTTGGCTTGAATTGTATACAGTTTTATGCATTTTTAAACCACAAACCTGATTTATTAAAAGTTCATTCTTGTGAAAAGTATCAAAATTAAATTTTTTTAAAGTAATAATATGATTATTTAAAATGCTATGTATATGCTTATGTTGTACAATAAATGTTATAAAGCTTTTTAGTTTTAGTGAAACAAACAAACGCAATTTTTTTTTTATTATGAAACAATTTCTGATTTGTCCTTTATTTTTTCCAAAAAAATATGGTCACTGTACATATAATGTGTATGAGAGCTCAAACGCAAACAAGCAGGAATAAAATTCAACCAAGGATTGAAACTTTGTGTAAGTTGAGCCTGCCGGTAATGAGAAGTTCCGTCGTAACGATAAATGATACCCCGTCATGAATGTGTTAAAATTAGAAATATATAGTGAATGTTGTTATGACAGTTTCAGATGTTATGGAATTCGGTTGAAGAGAATTAACATTTCAACTCAACACTTGTCGGTTGCCTTTCTGCTTAGGGCACGTGATCTTTTGTTAATACCGCACCAATCATATGCATGTCTTCATAGCTACTCTCCTGTGTAAACCAAAACTTAACTTGCACATATTGTAATAACTAAAAAAAAAGTTAAATAATTTATAAGCATATTAAAGGATATCACCTGTAAATTGTTGGCGTGCCAGCAAAATTCTCGGACTTGCCACCTCTGGCAACCTTGCCATAGGTTCCCCATCTATGTTCTAGGTGAGTCTTTGACTCCATGGGGTCTTGAGATGGTAATAATATTCTTCTTATGTTTAAATTTAAGGAGCAATATGAACCCAAGGTTCAGAATAGTTCAATAATTTATCATTTAAGTTCTGAATTATGTTAAATGCAATTCCCCCCCCCCCCTACAGAGATCAGGTCAGAAAATTAAATGTTACTGTTACCAGATATACTGTGCATGTTATGACAGCACGACATTCAAGTAGCTTTTGCAGACTGTATATTTTATAAATGAATTACTCAAGATGAATTTGATATAAAAGTTGAAATGTAGAGCTGCATTTTAGTTTTAACTCAAGTTATTTAATTCAATATGGTAGTTATGTCTCCTAAAGTTCAAGTGATTTTAAGCAATGATTGGAACGATTCTTTATCTCCAGACTCTAAGTAATTATTTAAATAGTCTACTACTGCTGAACTACTAGACAGAACATTAAACACACGCTTTTCTGTACGTGGCAGCAATTTTTCCAACATGAAGATTAAATGATGATGGAAAGTCGTGAATGGTGTGCCATGAGATAGAGATATATCTATCCAGTCTTTTACACATTTCCAAGGTGTATATTTACAACCACAAAAGAGAGCTGGATTCTGAAGCAATCCTCTTGCAGCCATAACTCCTAAACAAAAAAGAAAAGTGAATAAGCATTCGGATAAGTTCCAAAAATTGATTTCAAAAGGGAAGAATAAAATGTTCACCAATACTGAAGTTAAATTACAATAACAAAAAGAAATAGATATCCAGAAAACATTTTCAAATTTATAGGCCACCACAGCGTTCAATAATTATTTTAAAATAATTTTATTATATAAATAAAAATTGTATTATACCATTATTATTATTAGTAACATCAGTTTTATTATTAATAAAGGCCAAAAGTTAGAAGCATTAGATTTGGTTGATGGAAGATGATTTAGTTTCATGGGCAGAATATAAGGAGTATACTATTTTCATGGAGGATGGAGATAGGTTAGGGGATATATATGTTGGGATATGATAAAGTAGGTACAAGACAACTAGGCGACGTAATAAGAGATCAAATATGCAATTCTATTCTGTTGATCTATTACCAGGTAAATTTAAATATTTTTTTGAGAAATGAGTTAAAAAAAAGGCATAAACATAAAATTTGAAAACTCTCACTTATAATTAAGTTTATTTTTCTTGTGTAGAATTATGAATTGTATAGAAGTTATATTGAAATTTCCCATACAAAAAAATGAGTCAGCTAGTTAATAAATATTTATATTATATATTTTCGTTTATATCATATATCAAAATTTGTAGGATCGTTTAAGAAAGAGATGGTTAAAAAGAGTGGTCCGAAAATGATTTAAAAATGAAAAGGTATAATTGCACAGTATTAAAATAAAGAAAAAATATAGTTTTGTTTTAATTCATTGATTAATATTATTTTGTAATTAACAAACATATTTACAAATGTTACATATATACAAAAAAACAAAAAAGTATATGAAATTCAAGTAACTTTTTTTAAATTTATTCATTCATATTATAGTTATATGCAATACCACATAAATATTCTATTATATTTTCCCTATCGTAATTAATAACTTTTTTTCAAAATTCTTTGGTCAGCTTCATCATAACGTCTACGTTTGTGCTCATGTTGAAAATCTGCTACTGCTCTTTCATAATCAACATCATAGTTTTTTGAATTTTTTGTAGTCCATTTATAAAAATTTAAAAATGGATGATTTGCATTGCTGCCAAAACTCAATTGCAGTTTTTGATGACAGGCTTCCGCAAAATTATTTGTTCTATTGCTTCCATTTATTGTTCTTTGGTACACAGACCAAACGTTTGAGGGAAAAATCGGTGGAGCCCTGGTTCTGTTATTCCTTAGACGACCTATGTATGTGTTCGTAAACGATTCTAAAATTGGTGCAAATTCATTGGATAAATGATTCTCAAGTTCAGAAATAGCGTAAATAATATCTTGTTCTGGAACAAAAGCAAGCGAAGTGATCATTTTTGAATTTAAAGCGAATTGTGCATCAGAATTATATCTGGTTAAAAGACTGCATGAAGCTAAATGCTTACGAAGATTTTGTACGAGATGAAAAAAGCAATCATGGCCACATTTCATGTATCATATAAAATAATTTTGTATATGTTTCAAGAGTCTTATTAGGTAATAAACAATATATAAAACAGGACCTCCATCCTTTCTAGCCAAAATAACAAAAATTTCAGCAAAAAGAGAGAGAGAAAGTAAAAATGTGCCATCCATAAATAATTCATTCATGCTTTGGCTCCACACTGCATGGCTTTCACGACCAAAAATTAATATTCTCATGGGGTCGACCTGTTCTGATCCAGAATCAGCCAATAAAAAACGTTCGAATTGTGATGGACTGAATTCATAATTTAAGTATTCTTCAGGAATAATTATTGTTTCCCTAGAATCAGGATTAATTGGGGCTTTTAAATTTTTTAATCTTCTTCTTCTTTGAATATTTCTGCACAGACTGCTATAATTTGGAAGCATTCCTTCTACTGCAGAAGAAACATTTTGTAGAACTTGAGTTCTGATTTGTGATGGGTTGCTCATTGTCGTATCCGCTAATTTTTTTGGCTCTTGTACTAACTTCTTGCGTTATTACCCTGGCCGCATTTCCAGAACTGCTACATGTGTGTTCCTGTTTTTCAGAAATTAGTCATCCATCACTGACACTTGTCCAGATTTTACCTTTGCATCCTTTGTTTTTATTTTCACATTGCCAAAATTGAATTGAACCTTTCTTATCAATCTTGTCAACATAAACATAAAGATACCCATTCCAATCATATTTTTCCTTGTCTCTTTGACTTAATATTCTTGAATTATCCATTTCTGAAGAATAGAAACAAGAAATATAAATATAAAAATAAAATTTTAAAAATTCTTAATTATATCAAGTGAAATATTTCTATACTTCTATATAATTGTACTTAGCAATTTGTTTCATTTGAGAGATAATCAAGAGTTTGAAATTTATTTAAATTAATTAAGATGTCACATGATTAAGATTATAAATTTTGAATACTTCTTCAGACAATAAAAATAAACTTAATTATAAGCGAGATTTTTCAAATTGTATGTTTATACAGTAATTCTATGGGAAATTTCAATATAACTTCAATACAATTTGCAATTCTACACAATAAAAATAAACTTAAATAAACTTAATTATAAGCAAGATTTTTCAATTTTGTTGTTTGGCAATTTATCATTTGGGCGTTTTGTGTGCGGTTATTTAGTTTAATATGCATTCGCAAGATATTTTAACTAGTCTTACTGTTTAATAGAAGTCAAAATATCTTGCGAATGCGTATTAAATTAAATAACCGCACACAAAACGCCCAAATGATAAATTGCCAAACAAGACACCTTATGCAGTGAAGCTCAGAAATAAAAATTATAAGCAAGATTTTTCAATTTTTTTGTTTATACCGTTCTTTTAACTCATTTTTACCTGTAATAGATCAACAGAATAGAATTGCATATTTCATCTTTTATTCCGTCGCCCATTTGTCCGTGTCCTTGATAAAGCCTACCTGGAGAAAACATACAGCTAGTTCCTGCTATAGGCCAAGGGAAGTTGGGTCCACGGTGAAGCAGCCTGTGAAGGTAGGTTTATGGTGACCAAATGTTGTACATATTCCAGATGGGGGTACAGGAAAAGAGGATGTCCAGGAAGGCTAATTTTCTGTTCTTTTTTTTTTTTTTTTCATGGTGAAGTTGATGTGTGGGTGTAGGCCGTTGATTTTGGTTGTCAATGCTGATCTTTGCTCAATAAAGAACACATCACCTATTTCAAATCTAAAGCTCTCCAACAAGAACTAGGAATGATCCAATGTATCATACTACAGAATGGCTTCACCTCAAGAAAGTTTAAATGTGTTCTGGACACTTACAAGTCTATCCCTAAAAATTCTGAAACTGTACAGTGAGTACCTATTCCAAACATCTTCCCTATCAACAACATCTCCTGGTTTCCAGAACTATTTATCTTTCTACGAAAGATAAATAGTTCTGGAAACCAGGAATCTCTCTCTCTCCGTTCCTGGTGTTTACCAGGTTCAATGTATTTGCTTCTTCTTGTACTCTGGACAAACAGGATATTCTATTGACAAATGATCACAAGAAAAACAGTCTTATATCAGCAACAGTAAACTTGAAAAATCTGGCCTTGTACAGCACAGAGTGGACACTAACCACATTATTATTATTATCAACAGACCTCCATGGAGAGAAGAGACTCATCATGGGAGATCCCACTCTCACACATACAGCTCATCGTACCTCAACTTAACCAGATTCACTATCCCTGCACTCGCCACACTCTCAGGGAATGCATTACAATTGCCCACCACTCCCCATGCAAAAAATCTACTCCTAACACCCACCTTATGCATTCAAGGATGGTCTCTCATTCTCCCCATCTCCAGATATTCTATGAAAAATCTCATTCATATTAATCTGGTAATTATCCCTTATCAGGGATAATTGCCAGATTAATATGTCTTGGTCATGTCTCCCCTCTTCTTTCTATTCATTAGATCTGTCCTCATATTTCACATTACAGAGACAAACTTAGTCAATTATCTCTGAACCTTCTCCAAAACTTCATCATCCTTTTTAAAGTCTAACGACCAAATCTGTGCACAGTACATATGTAGCCTGATATAGCCTTGTACAATGGAATCAAAACATCCTTAGTTCTACACATCAATATTCTCTGCATCATTCCCATAATCCACTGTGTTGTCCTCACAGTTTTAGTAAAATGTCTACAAAATTCCAAGTCCTTCATATCTTCCACCTCCTCCAAAATATCCTCACAATACTATATATACCCAATTTTGCTTCCCAAATTTTAAAACCTTACATTTTGCAACATTAAAGTAACATCCCTACACACTCATCCATTCAGAGTCTATTCAGGTCTCCTCTTGTAAAGTTACATTTGCTCTACTCTCATAACTCTCCCCAACTTTACATCATCTGCAAACAACTGTATATTACCATTTAAGCCCTTTTCAATGTCATTTACATACAAATTAAACAACAATGGCCCCAAAACAGACCACTGAAGCACACCATTAGTGCCTCTCCTCTTCAGGGATATCACCTCTCCCCAACATACAACCCTGTTGATACCTATCAGACAGCTCATTTCAATTCAACACACTAATCTACTATCCAACCATGTGGTAATTTATCGAAAGCATTGCAAAATCTAAATATATTACTGTATATGCATCCCTCTTGTCCAATGTATTCATGTCCTGTTATAATAAGTAAGCAGATTGCTAAAACACGATCTACCTTTAGCAAACCCATGCTGCCCATTAAAGAGAATTCTACTGCTGTCCACCCAGTTCTGAATACTTGTCCGTGCTAGCTTCTCCAATACCCTGACCACAACTTAAGACCAGCAGATTGACCTTCAAAATGTTTAATAAAGGCTGTTAAGATGATAACCTTCCCCCCTTTTAAAATATTTATAATGCTATGTCATTCAATAATTTTATTTATCTCCTTTTTGTTATTTTATTTCAAAGTTAATTATTTTAATTTTAGGTTAAACTTTAACTCAATCTCATTTTATTTTCTAACCACCCATATGGTGACACGTGGCTCAGCTGTAATAAATAGGATTAATGTTCTTTGTGCTAGATTCATCTTTTGATTATTATTACTATTACTATTATTACGAGCAACTCCAGGGAGTCATTAGACTCATCGAGGGAGGCCCCAAATCATATTCATCACAACTATTCAACATTCATACAGTATCTATCATACCTCACCTTAAACTCATTCACTGTCACAGCATCCACCACAGACTCAGGGAGCGCATTCCACTCATTCACTACTCTAAAAGTAAAGAACCTAGCTCTAACACCTTTACTAACCACACTTTTCCCCAGTTTCCATGGATGTCCCCTAGTCCTCCCACAACCAGCCCTGTTCTCAAAATATCTTCTGAATTAATTTTATAGAAACCCTTCAGTAATTTGAATGTCTCAATCATATCTCCCCTCCTCCACCTATCAACCAATTTTTGCAACCCACAAATCCTCAACCTGTTCTCATAAGGTTCATTCCACAGAACTGCTATCATCTTGGTCACTCGCCTCTGGATCCTCTCCATCTCCTCCACATCAAGAAGAAACCTAGGTGACCAAATCTGGGCACAGTAGTCGAGATGGGTCTTATCAAGGCTCGATACAGAGGAACAATAACCTGCTTGTCAACGTATTCTTCAGCAACCAAGTGATTTGATGAGCTGATTTGGCCACTTTTGCAATGTGTCCCCTAAATTTCAATTCCTTATCCACCAACACTCCTAAATCTCGTGCCTCATCAATTTCCTGGAGCACAGTTCCACCAATGCAGTAAACTGCCGCCAATCTTTTCACCTATAAATGCATAACCTTAAATTTTGCCACATTAAATTGACATCCATTCTCCTTAGCCCAGACCTCCAATCTATCCATATTCACATATGGCACCGATAAAGAAAAAAATGGCGGCCAGGTCGCCATGTTTGTTTAAGAGTTTTGATGTAAACGAATTTATGCAATGTGCTGTCTGTGAGATGTATGCCTTGCGAAGAGCGGTGGGAGTCTGGTTAGAAAGTGATAGTGGAGTTGATATGTGCAGAAAGTGTAAAGAGAATGAGGATTTCAAGCGTGTTTCGTGTGGCAAGAGTGATATCATTAACGATAGTCGGAATGTAGAAAATGGCGGTGTGCTAGAGAATTGCGTGGTAGTGCCAGATAGGTGTGAGAGCGTCGTTAAAAGTGTAAATGGAGGTAGAAGTACAGAACGAATGCATGATTTGATTGATAATGAAACTGGTGAGATAAATGCGAGTAGTGAAATTGCCCGTTTGAACGGTGTGATACACAGAGCTAAAAGGCAACTGGAGCGTATGGAAAAATGTGTGCTGAACGTACCGACAAATAACCGGCGAAAGTCTGTGACGGCAAATAATAGAATGTTCGTAAACATCAATAAAATGAAGAAGCGAGTGCTGTATGGGGATTCGCTATTAAGAGGTGTAATAGTTGAGAGTTTAACGAAGTCGTACCAGCCGTGTGCGAACATAAAGGACGTCAGCGAATCTATTCGACTGCAAAAACAGAGGGTGAAAGAGATGATAATCGAGGCAGGAACAAATGATTTGAAAGAGGATAAAATGGAAATGATAGAGGATGTGAGGGAATTATTTGAGGTAGCAAAAGAGAAGAGTGAGAGAGTTAGGATGGTGAGTATCTTACCGCGGTATGACAGCGAAGTGTTTAGAAGGAGGGCCATAATTGCCAATAACTTTATGCGTGGGTTATGCATGGAGAGTGGTGTGGAATTTGTGGATGTATGGAATGAGTTCGATGGGCGAAAGGGCTTATATAAGATGGATGGGTTACATTTGAATGGAGTTGGTGTACGCAGACTTGAAAAAGTGTTGATAAATGATGTGGAAGTGGATGAACAGACTCAGGGAAACTAGATTTATTAAGGGTGGGAATATGTAGACTTTAGGGAGGCAGTGGAGTGTATGAATGAGTATATTATGCCCAAGCGAGTACGAAGGATAACAAATCAGAATGGGATAGTTAGTATAAGCATCAAAGTAGGGACAGGACAAATGGGCTTCTGCAATTCATGTACACTAATGCCAGGAGTATTAGGAACAAGAAGGAAGAGTTTTTGCCCATGGTTGGCACTTCCAGGCCACAGGTTGTTGGTATTAGTGAAACGTGGCTGACAGAAGATGATAACGCTAGTGGGATTGAATGCGACGGGTATAGCGTGTTCAGGAGTGACAGGGTGAATAAAAAGGGAAACGGGGGGAGGAGTGTTATTGATGATAGCTGATGAGCTGCAGCCAAGGAGTATAGAAGTTGAACTGCAGGATAGAGAAAAGAGCACATTTGAGGCTGTTTGGTGTGAGATAGAATCTAGCAGAACAAAATATACAATTGGGTGCTGCTATAGTCCATCACCTGGTCTATAGGCAAATAGAAGAAATGAGTGGAAGGAGGGTAATTATTATGGGTGATTTCAATTATGGTAACATTGATTGGAAAGAGGAGAGGGCACATGGGAGGAAGGAATTGGATTTTATGCGGTTATTAAGGGACAACTATCTACGGCAACATGTGGTGGAAAATACCAGGGGGCAGAGAGTGCTAGACCTTGTAATTGCAACTGAGAATGTGGCTGTAACGAACATGACCATGTTGCCACCAACTGGTGAGAGTGACCATAAGGTCATGTCTTGGGAGGTGGCTAATGGAGTGGAATTTACAATTAAGACAGAGTACATGTGGAATTACCGGGCTGGTAAGTATGACAAGCTTAGGTGTGTGATTGGCTCAGTGCCATGGCATGTAAAACTGCAATGGCTGGATGTTGATAGTGCATGGGAGGTGTTTAAGAACTGTTTGCAGGAGGCAATGGTTGACTGTATACCAAGAATCCGAATAATAAATCAAGTAGGGGTTAAATGGATGAATAACACTATTAAGCTTGAGCTGCAAAAAAAAGAAACAATTGTGGAGGGAATTTAAGGAGAAAGGTGACCATCAGGTGCAGGAACAGTATAAAGCTCATGCCAGGATGGTAACAAAGGTGGTAAGAAAAGCAAAAGCAGATTATGAAAGAAAATTGGCCATGCAGAGAATCCCAAACATTTTTTTCAATATGTTGCAAGTAAAAGGAAAAATGATCATGGTAGAATGATCTTAAAAAATGCTGAGGGTAGGGAGGTAACCGAATCAGTCGATATTGTGGAATTACTGAGCGAGCACTTTGCAAGAGTATATCATCCAGGTGGTGACTTTGCAGGAATGGAAGAACCAACAGCTTATACTGGAATTGTGATGAATGAAGTAGAGGTAACTAGTCTATTACAGAACCTCAATGTCAATACATCTGTGGGATTGGATGGTATACCAGCTCGTGTCATACGTGAAGCGGCTAAAGAATTGTCAGTGCCCTTGACCATTTTGTTTAATTTGAGCCTCGGGTCTGGGTCAGTCCCAAGGGGGTGGAAAGAGGGGAAAATAGTTCCGCAGCACAAAGGTGGTTCCAAGGCTGCTGTTGAAAATTACCAGCCAATCAGCATAACAGGAATCATTATCAAGGTCTTAGAGAAAATAGTGCTAATTATGCTAATACATTGATGCTGGCCTGTTAATTTCTGGCCAAAATAAAATTATTCATTATTCTTGTGAAATAATTATGACTATGTCACAAGTGCCATTAAAAATATATCTTCTTCTTTGAGTGCCATCTCCTATCGGAGGTCGGTGACCACCTTGGCAAATTTTGAGCGATTCTCAGCTATTCTGAGCAGTCTCTCAGAGTTCATGCCAGTCCACTGTCTGATATCTGCCAGCCAAGATTTTCTTCATCATCCTTGTCCTCTTCTTCCATTTATCTTCCCTTTTATAATCAATTGAAGTATTTTATATTTTTCATTACGAAGTAGGTGACCAAGAGTTTTCCCTCTTTTTATGGTATCTAAAAGTTCATGTGATTTCCCCATTTGTTCCAGTATTGGACCTTTTTGCTGTCCATGGGATTTTTAACATTCGTCTGTATAACCACATCTCAAAGGGTTCAAGTCTTTTTATTGATGTTGTCTTCAAGGTCCAAGTTTCTGCACCGTACAGCAGTACAGACCATATATAGCATTTAACCATGCGTACTCTAAGTTCTAAGTTTAAACTGCGGTTACACAGTGTTGATTTCATTAAGAGAAAATCTTTTCTTGCCATTTCAATTCTAACTTTTATTTCCATTTCTGGATTGCAATCTTCATTTAACCAGCATCCGAGATATTCAAACTTTGCCACTCTTTCTATTTGTTTCCTATTTAAAGAAAGTGCTAAATTAAGAATTGGTTTCTTACTTATGACCATGAATTTAGTTTTGGTAATATTTATTTTTAATCCCATTTTTTCACTCTCTGCATTTATTAGTTCCAAAAGATTTTGAAGATCCTGAATATTGTCAGCCAGAAGAGCTGTATCATCGGCATATCGGATGTTACTGATGATTTCACCATTTACACTAATCCCTTCCTTTCTTCCTTCCAAGACTTTTTGAAATATGGCTTCTGAGTAGATGTTAAAAAGAAGAGGTGACAGCACACATCCTTGCCTTACTCCTCGTTTGATGTTAATGGAGTCTGTAATAATGTCATCAACTTGAACAGATGCCTTTTGGTTCCAATATAAGTTTTCAATGATCCTGATGTCTTTACCATCTAATCCAATTCTTTTTAATACTACAATCATTTTAGCATGTTGGACGTTTTCAAATGCTTTCTCGAAGTCGATGAAGCAAATGAATATTACCTTGTTTTGGTCAATACATTTTTGAAATAAGATCTGAGAACAGAAAAGGGCCTCTCTTGTTCCCAAGCCGTTTCTAAAGTCAAATTGGGTATCACTGATGGTGTCTTCACATTTTCTGTATATTCTTTTTTGAATTATTTTCATAAACATTTTGAGAACGTGACTCATTAGGCTGATCATTCTATAGTCATTACAAGTTTTCGCATTTACTTTTTAAAAAATATATATATAAATAAATAAATAATAATAATAATAATACAAAAACATCTTATGTGACAAAATGTCCTTCCAAGTTCTGCATGCTGCCTTATTGTGGTTCCACTTTGTCCAGGTAAATAATTGCATGCAAGGACAGGTGAGAAATAGGTACTGCCTGTCCTTAATTATCAACAAAATAGATATATGAGGGTGGTTCCATAAATTTTCGGCCTAACTTTTAGAGGTGATAGAAAGAAAACAATTGTCACTTTTCAATATAATCTCCCTTTACTTCAACACAGTTTTCACATCTTTCAATTAACATTTCTATGCCCTTGAAAAAATAGTCTGTACTTTTGTCTGCAAAATGGCCTAAAAGTGCATCTTTCACTTAATTGTTATTTGCAAATTTTCTTCCTGAAAGGTCTTTCTTCAGTTTCAAGAAGCAGTAGTAGTCACTGGATGCTAGATCCGGGTTGCAGGGTGGGTGTTCAATCTCCTGGAAGCCACAATCCTTCACTGAAGTCTTCACAATGATAGCAGTATGGACAGGAGCATCGTTGTGAAGCAGGCAAACACCATGACTCAGCATTCCTGGTCTCTTCTCCTTTATAGCATCACACAGTTTGTGCAGAAGTGAAGCATAATATTCTGCATTGACAGTGGTATTCCTTTCCTTGAAGTCAATCAAGAGAATTCCCTGGCAATGGCAAAAGATTGTTGCCATGATCTTCTTGGTGGACTGAATGACATTGGCTTTTCTCAACAGTGCTTTGCCCGGTTTGCATCACTCCATGGATTCCCTTTTGGAAAGAGGCTTGTAGTAAAATACCATGGTTTCATCCCCGGTGACAATGGATTCCAGCACTTCTCTCTGATTCCCTTGGCAAAGCTCAAAAAACTTGAGGGGAACAGGTCACACGATGCTCTGTCTAAACTAAAGAGAAAAGTTGGGTCACCAACGTTGAACTCGCCTTCATCACGTGAATGATGCGAAAGCCCCAATCTTGCTGAGATTTCTTTGATCTTCAGCCGTCTGTCATTGAGCAGTTTCTCTTCAACAAGAGACATTTTCCTCAGTCATTACTTCCACAGGCTGACCATCGCAAGGATCATCTTCGATGCACTCTCTCTAGGCGAAACTGTTTAGCCCATTCCATCATGGTAGAATATGAAAGAGAAGATTCCCCATAAATAACCATCCAACAGCTGTTTGATAGCACTTGGAGAAAGCCCATCTTTGGTGAAAAACTTTATTATAGCACAGTATTCAACTTTTAACACTACAGCCACTTAATGTGCCACATGTTAGTCAAACGAGTGCCCCCCCAACTGAATGACAGAGGTAGAGAGTTGAAACTGGTACACCAACCTCCCCATAGCTGGTGCTATCTGTCACGCATGGTGTTTTAAAATTGGTACGAATTTTTTATTTCAAGCCGGAAACTTTTGAAACCTACCTCATATATGGAAGAAACCTCATAGAATACCATGCCAGCTCAGTTGTCACCCATACATACAAACTACTATCATAGTTTCATTTCATGGGTACTAAGAGAGATGTTTGAAAATGTTCTATTAGTGACAATGACCTTTCAAAGAATCCTTTCCATCATGCTTACACAGTGATCAGAATACATTATGCAAATTATGGAAACAACTACAGTGTTAGAGTAAAACTTTAGTTTAATATAAACCAAAATGATGATCTTAATGTGAAGATCTTCACATTAAGGTCATCATCTGGAGTACAGGTATCCCTTGCTTAACATGCCAAAATTAATTGCGGCAATCCCTCGATATATGCGGCAAGAGTTTTGATTAACACGCCTTTAACCCTGAGGAGCTCGCAGCTGATCTGACAGATACAAGCAAAATGCTTAATATAAATATTCTCACACAATTCAGTGTATAGCTTGGAGGTCAAGAGTAGTGTGCATTCATATGTTATGGGTGATAATCCGCACTGTTTTTTGCTGTCAGTTTGGTTTAACACATGTTATGTAAAGGTTTGTGATATCTGACAGTAAACTGTATCTGAGATACCACGACCTCCGATGTCAGTATAGTATGGTTTAGTTTTTTTTTTTTTTTATTCTTTGTTCAATAATTTTTAGATTGTAACTGAAAATAAATAAACCATCACGTATTACAATAGAGAGCCAAAGACTTATTTATCATACATGTCCTCTAGGAGACGTGCTTTACATTTATGGAAAATACTGAAAAAATTATTACTTATATAAGTATACATATAAATTACAGCCAACAGCTGGTATGGATAATGGCCAATAAAAGCTGAAAAATTGTTTCAAGTCCTAAAGTCAGGGTATGCTGGAAACTAAGTGGGCTGAATGTGTGCCATCCAAATTCTTGGGATTTTTATGCCGTCATTGTTGTTAAAATTGGGGGAGTTTAATCAAAATTTCACAGGCTTCTTTAAATTTCCGTTCATACCAGGTTTTTCTATGATGTAATGAGCAAAT
Organism: Typopeltis vanoorti; assembly: GCF_054136105.1. Taxonomy (NCBI): domain Eukaryota; kingdom Metazoa; phylum Arthropoda; class Arachnida; order Uropygi; family Thelyphonidae; genus Typopeltis; species Typopeltis vanoorti. The sequence continues at coordinate 21,421,203 of NC_143553.1, read as the reverse complement.
ACTTTTTCAATCAATTTGGTGTAGAGTGTTAAGAGCGTGATCCGAGAGGTTTGCTTCACCAAAATTGTTAAATTTAATGTGTCGTTTGTGCTCTTTTATAGGGATAGGGATTGTACCTCAAGTTTTCCCAATATAAGGTAAGTTACAGGTGCAACAGATGCACTAAACTCCAGGATGTACCAATGGGTGGGGGGGGAGGATCCTTAGAGGAGTTTAAAATTAAAAAACATTCGTGTTTTTTAATTTTAAAGGTGGTTTAAAAGTGGAATTAAGATTGTAAGAGTGTAGGATTCTATTAATTTTCTCTGATAACCCTTTAATGAATGGGATAGCTATGGTTTTCCTGTAATCTATATATATATATATATATATATATATATATATATATATATATATATATATATATATATACACCTAAACCTCTTTTTATGCAAATTTTTTTTACGCAAATTGGGATATCAAAAATAATTTTTTTTACACGATTTTTATTCACTTTTACGTGACCAATCTAAAGTCTAAGTTAGGAAAAAATCCGTAATTAAAGAAAATTCTAAATTCTTACGAATTTCATTTATTGGGAATTCCCCAAATTACAATACATAACTGACTGCGCATAAAAAAGCAGTTCTTAGCAGTTTGAATTTGGTATTCGAGTAGACAACACAGTTATGCATTTTTTGTATTTGCATTTTTTAAGTGAAATTAAAATAAAAATCGCGTTATAAAATTAAGAAATAATAAATGGTAAGCTATATGTAATTTTCAAACTTTCATTTCATTAACAGAAGATTTTAATCCAACCCTCACATGATGTTGCCGAAATAAAAAAAAAAAAAAAAAAAAAAAGGAAAGCCATTTCCTTGGATTATAAAAATTCAAATTTTAGATCGTCTTCAAACTGGGGAAGGTGCGACGGCTGTGGGTAAGCATTTTGGAGTCCGTGAATCAACTGTAAGATCTATAAAGAAAAATGAAGAGACTATTAGAAAAGCGGTATGTTCTGGTACAAAATCGAGTGTGAAATTATCAACAAAAGATGTTGTTCTAGAAAAGGCTGAAAAAGCTTTAGTGATGTGGATAGAAGATAATGTACAAAAAGAATTTTGTACATTATCTTTTTTAATCTGTTCATTTTATGAACAGATTAAAAAACTGCAGCCAGATACTTCATATCAATCGAGAAAAAAATATGAATTTCATGCAAGCAATGGTTGGCTGTCTAAGTTTATTAAAAGACACGCTCTTCATAATATAAAAATTAAAGATGAAACAGCTGCTAAATCATTTCCACAAAAACTTACTAAAACAATTAAAGATGGAGGTTACGCTCATGAACAAGTTTGGAATATGGATGAAACCGGCCTTTTCTAAAAAAAAAATGCCAAACATAACTTACTTATCAAAAATGTAAAAACTGTTGGTGGGTTCAAAGCAGCAAAGGATCGCATAACACTCCTATTTTGTTCGAACGCTTTAGGAGATCGGATGTTAAAACTACTGCTCATAAATCGATCATTAACACCACGGCCAATGAAAGGCATAGATTTTCAAAAATTGCCAGCTTATTGGATGGCTAACAAAAAAAAAAAGCTTGGGTGACCAATGATATTTTCACTGAGTGGTTCCATAAACATTTTGTGCCAGAAGTTAGACACTATTTGAATGACAAGGATCTCCCATTTAAAGTGCTTTTGATTCTTGATAATGCACCCAGTCATCTTGCCATAGAACACCCAAATGTGCAATTTTTTTCTGATGCCCAATACCACATAATTGTTACAACCTCTAGATCAGGTATAATTGTGACTTTTAAAACGTATTATGTCAGATGAACATTTCAGTATGTTTTGAACAAGCTAAATGATGATGAAACACTGTCAGTTATGGATGTGTGGAAAAAATTTTCAGTTATGGATTGTAGTGATCAGGTTTGGTTATCGTTATCTGAATTGAGACCAGAAACTATGAATGCATGCTGGAAAGCTATTTAGCCCGCATGTGTTAAAGAGAATGCTCCTGTTCCCTTCAACCATACTGTAGAATTCCCCAATATAATAAGTTTGGCATGTGAAACTGGCAGAGAAGGATTCGATGATTTTACGTCGGCAGATATCGAAGAATTGTTAATTAATAAACCTCTTAGCGAAGACGAAATAGTGGAGATTGTTTCTAAGACTCCTGAAAGCGAAGAAGTTAATGATAATGATCAAGATAATCCTACTTTTATTGCTGATATAATTAAAGAAGCTCTTAAACTGGCCACTAATTTAGGCAATTATTTTGCCTGACATTATCCAAATGAAGAATGTGCTGAGAAGTTTTCACGTGGGCTTAAGTTGTTCATAATGTCTTCATACAGAGAATTATATCGCGACTTATCTAAAGCATCAACACAACGAATAATAACTGAGTTCATGCCTAAAACTACTGAAACAACCAGTGGTACTTTTGTTCAAGACATGACAAGAAGAATTCCACAAGTTGAGGTGGAAGTCGATGACAATAATACCATATCAAGTGGTTCTAGTGATATTACAGTCTCACGAAAACAAAAGCTTTCTCATTTATTGTCAGAAACTGATAGTGAATAACATAATTTTTTTTTATAGAATCCTTAGCAAACAATTGAAATGAATATGTTTTTTTTTAAGTTATTAAAATTCATTATATGTATGTGTGTTCTCCATGAAATGTAAATAAAAATCTTATGATCCTAACGAATTTAATGTTTTTTTTTTTTTTTCATTATTTTGTTTATATTTCAGGTTTGGAACCAATCTTCACTTTTTCTATGGAGTCAGTTGTTCTTTTCACGCGACTTCTACTTATGCGTAATTTTTAGGAATGTATCTATCTCGTAAAAAGAGGTTTAGGTGTATATATATATATGTGTGTGTGTGTGTGTGTGTGTGTGTATATTTTTTTTTTTTTTTTTACTTTTTCATAAAATTTCATCAAAAAAAAAATAATAATATAGATTACAGTAAAACCATAGCTATCCCATACATAATTTCCATATTTTGCATAATGTACCTTTCCAAGAATATAAAGATATTTAAACATGAATTTTTGCTGATAATTCATGTTTAAATTTGTATGTGGATCACTGTATGAATGTGGTCAACTCAAGTTGCTGTAACAAGAACTAGCACACTTTGAATGGTCCATAATTGGTATGTATTAGACATGATAGTCAGAATCTGGAGTAATAACAATAGAGGAAATCTCTTTCTTTACTCAGGTACTCAAGATCAAGAAACTAACCCATTCTTGCCTGCCAGAACACAGACAAGAATGGGTCGGTTCTTCATCACAAAGAATATTATGCAATGTCTTAGACTTCAAACCTGTGAATGGCAGACTTGTCATAGTAAGAATAAAAGATAAACCTCTATATATATCTATTATATGAGGGTGGTCTGAAAAGTTCTCAGCCTCAACCATAGATGGCAGCACTATTGGGAAGACTTTTTTTTCCTAAGTTGGTACATCTGTCATAAGCATCCATGTGAAATTACAAGTCATTCTATCAAGTAGTTTGTTTTATACAGCTGTCTGAAGCAAAAGTGTTGTCAGTATCCCTTGAAATGGATAAAATTGAGTATTATGCAGTTATAAAATTCTTTGTAAAAGAAGGTTTAATGCCAAAGGAAATTCATTCGAAGTTCATAAAAGTTTATGGGCACTCTTCTCCTTCCTTTTTTGACAATTAAGAAATGGGCTGCAAAGTTTAAACATGGCGATACAACATTGAAGATGATCCATGTGAAGGATGTCCAAAAAGTGTAACAACACCAGAATACATTGATCAAATGCATGATATGGTATTGGATGACTGACGAGTCAAAGTGTGCGAAATTGCTGAGACTATAGGCATTTAAAAAGAACGTGTAGGATATATTTTGCATGAAGAATTGCAAGCGAAAAACCTTTGCGCAAGATGGGTGCCACGCTTGCTCACAGCAGATCAAAAACATACTCGCATCAAAATCTCTGAACAGCGCTTGGAGCATTCTAACAAGAATAAAACTGATTTTGTGTGTCGATTTATTACTATGGATGAGACTTGGATTCACCATTACACACCAGAATACAAACAGCAGTCAAAACAGTGGACAGAAGCCAGTTATTCAGCACCAAAGAAGAAAAAGTCGGTTCCATCAGCAGGAAAGGTCATGGCATTGGTGTTTTGGGATGCTAAAGGCATTTTGTTTATTAATTATCTTGAAATGGGTAGAACAATAACTGGGGAATATTATTCCGATCTTTTAACCAGACTAGATGAAAAAATTAATGAGAAAAGATCCGGATGGAGAAGAAAAAAATCAATTTCATCAGGACAATGCACCTGCCCACAAAGGTGTTTTGGCAGTGTGAAAATTAAGGGATCAGCACTATGAATTGTTTTTACATCTGCCCTATTCCCCAGATTTGGCTCCCTCTGACTTCTGTCTATTCCCAGAACTAACACTCTTCCTCAGTGGTCGGCGTTTTTCTTCGAATCAAGAGGTTATTGTGGCTGTAGAGGGGTATTTTGCAGATCTTACTGAAAACCACTACAGGGATGGGATAACGGAGCTGGAGCATTGCTGGAATAAATGTATTATAGGCCGAGAACTTTTCAGACCACCCTTGTACAAGATATATGCACCAACCACTTCATATGATGATGAAGAAATGGATCTATTTTATTATTACGGGCAACTCCAAGGAGTCCTTAGACACATTGAGGGAGATCCTAAACATTTTGTCAAGAACTATTCAGCATTCACACAATATTTATCGTACTTTGCTTTGAACTCAATCACAGTCATGGCACCCACAACAGACTCTGGCATCTTATTTCACTCATTCACCACTATCCGTGTAAAATAAAAAAAAAAAAACTAGTTGACACCTTTGCTAACTACACTTTTGCTCAGTTTCCATGGATGATTCCATGGATCAGTTTCCTAGTTCTCTCACCACCAGACCCGTTCTGAAAAATTTCTTCTGAATTAATACTTGTAAAACCTCCCTTAATAATTTGAATGTCTCAATTATATCACCCCTTTAACACCTATTAACCAATTTCTGCAATCCACAAATCTTCAACCTATTCTCATAAGGTTCATTCCATAGACCAGCTATCATCTTGGTCACTCACCTCTGGATTCTCTTTATTTCCTCCCCATCACCAAGAAACCCTGTCACCCAGATCTGCACACAGTAGCCAAGATGGGGCTTATCAAGGCTCGATAAAGAAGAACAATAACCTGCTTGTCTCTGCTCGTCAAAGTATTCTTCAGTAACCAAGTGATCTGATGAGCTGATTTAGCCACTTTTGCTACGTGTTCCCTAAATTTCAAATCCCTGTCCACTAACACTCCCAAGTCTCTAGATTTGTCAATTTCCTGGAGTATGGTTCCACCAATGTGGCATACTGCTGATAATCTTTTCACCCCAAAATGCATAAACTTACACTTTGCTAGGTTAAACGGACATCTATTCTCCTTAGCCCAATTTATCCAAATCATCCTTCCTACAAAATTTTTACATCATGTGTGTATTCACTATTGCTCTACCCAAGTTTGCATCATCGGCAAATAACTGAATGGTTCCTCTCAGATACTTTCCTATATCATTAATGAACAAATTAAATAGCAGGTCAACTTTCTCCTTAAATTCACATCCTATCCATCTCACCAACCCTATATCCATCCCCATGTGCTGCAGTTTACCAATCAGAATTCCACGTGGTATCCTGTCAAAGGCCTTTGCAAAGTTCAGCAGTATCACTATAAACCCATTACCCTAATCCAATTCAGCTGTCACTGTATTATAAAATGTGAGCAAATTACTGAGGCATGATCTACCCTTCACAAAACCATGTCCCACCCCCGATACAGTATCCCATTTCCATCTTATGGACTAACCCATTCCTGTATTTTGCTCTTGACCAACTTCTCCAATACTTTGACAATGACTCCTGATATGCTGATTGGTCGGTAATTTGCAACAGCAGTCTTGGAGCCTCTTTTTATGCAATGGAACTATCCCCCTCCCCCGGACTAACCCAGAGCTGAGACTTAAATTAAACAATATGGTCAAGGGCGCTGACAATTCCTTTGCTGCTTCACGTAAGACTTGAGCTGGTATACAATCCAATCCCACAGATGTATTCACATTAAGGTTCTGTAATATGCTATTCACCTCAGTTCCTGTATAAGCCATCAGTTCTCTCATTCTTGCAATATCACCGTCTGGATGATATACTCTTGCAAAGTGTTCACTTAGTAATTTTACTATTTCGACTGATTCAGTTACCTTCCTAGCATCCCTAAAATTCCTTAAAATCATTCTGCCATATACATTTTTTCTTTTACATGCAGCATATCGAAAGAACTGTTTGGGATTTTAGCCTGCGTTGCTAACTTCCTTTCATAATCTGCTTTTGCTTTTCTTACCACACTAGTTACTCTTCTGGCCTGTGCCTGCAGGTCACCTTTCTCCTCATAATCATTTCTTTTTTGCAGCTCAAACTTAATGGTGTTATTCATCCATTTAACTCCCATATCCTTTACCAACTACACTTTTGCTCATTTTCCATGGAGGGTGCCTAGTTCTCAACCACCAGACATGTTCTGAAAAATTTCCTCTGAATTTCCCACTTCCAATGCACTATCAACATCCAGCCCTTGCCATTTTACATACCATGGCACTGATCCAAGCAATATCCTGAGCTTGTCATACTTGCCAGCCCGGTAATTCCACATATTATTATTATTATGTGACACCTTCAGGGAGTCCAACGACTCATCAAGGGAGAGTGTGCCAACAGCATCGAACGATTGATTCCCTTCCAACTACTAACTGCGCTCAAACTTGCTTAACTTTTTGCTGAGCCATTGGTAGCAGAGACTCTACCAATCGACCAACCTTTGCTGTCTTAACTGAAAATTCTACACATTTAGCCACCTCCAAGGTCAAGATCATATGATCATTCTCACCAGTTGGTGGCAATGTGGTCATATTCGTTATAGTCACATTTTCAGATGCAATTACTAGATCGAATTCTCGACCCCCTAGTATATTCCATTACATGCTCTCTCAGGTAATTATCCCTTAGTAACTGCATAAAATCCATTTCCTTCCTTCCTCCCATGTGTCCTCTCTTCCTTCCAGTCAATGTTATCATAGTTAAAATCCCCATAATAATTACCTGTCCTCCACTCATCGAGTCTATTTGCCACTGCATACTATCTCCATCATATATTCCATCCCCTGGTCTATATCATCACCTGACTGTATATTTTGTTCTGCTGGCCTCAATCTCACACCAGATAGCCTCAAATGTGCTATTTTCACTATCGCGCAGTCTAACTTCTCTTTGGCCACAGTTCATCTGCTATAATCCCACTAATTATATCATCTTCTCTTAGCCATGTCTCACTAATGCCATTAACTTTTGGCTGTGATGAGCCAAATAAGGCCAAAAATTCCTCCTGCTTGTTCGTAATACTCCTGGTATTAGTGCACATAAAGTGCAAAAGCCCCATAGTCCCCCCCCCCATCTTGATGCCTTATACTAACTCTCCTATTCTGGTTTGTTATCCTTGGTAGTAACTAAGGCATATTACACACATTCTTACACTGAACTGCCTCACTAATGTCTGCATATTTACTCAATAGCTTCCCCACCCCAAAAGCTGCAGATTCCCTGATTCTGCACACACCCATTCACTTCATTTAGCAATTTTTCCAGTCTCTGAGCACCATCTCCACTTAGATGCAAACCATCCTTCTTGTATAACCTTTTGCCCGTTGAACTCACTGCATTACCTACGCATAGTCATTCGCTATTATGGCCCTCCTTCTCAAATCTACTCTGTCATGCTGCGGCAACAGACTCACTATCTCTCACTCTTTTCTTTTGCTACTTCCAGTAATTCTTTCAAGTCTTCTCTCATACCATACTTATTTCTCCTTTTAAATCATTTGTTCCAGCCACTACAATCATTTTTTTCGCCCTACGCTTCTGTGCTCTAAAAGCCTTACTTACTTACATCATTAATTTTCAAACTATTTGCATTTTATGGCCAAATCAATAACCAGATCCACAAAACACCCAAGAAAGACTTTCTAATAGTACAAGGGGGCTGGAGTGCAAAATCTGGAATAAATTTATGAAAGAATTTTCTCCCTTCTGTTGGTCCCTTTTTGGACTAGGAAAAACAAACAATGAGTACAAAACTGATAGAATTTGCCTTGCAGAATGATATGATCACAATATAGTACACTTTTCTCATATAACAGGTCAAGAAAATGGACTTGGACTTACCTAGATGGAAGAACTAGTTAATAAAGTATATATTAATGTACTAATAATGTACTAAAATAAAGTACTCCTAACATTATTTCAAAGCCGAATAGAGAAACTACAAGAGTTTCGTGTGTATCCACCTTTACTACAAGTTCCCCAGTCATGAAAGGTTTGCTTACGTGTGGATCTACCGAAACTTTTACAGTTTCTATATTCGGCACGAAACTCTTGTAGTTTCTCTATTCGGCTTTGAAATAATGTTGGATTCAATATCCACTTAATTTGAATAGTTTTGCATTGCCAAAGTGAAGCCTCTTGGCTTTCTTTTTCAGTAATTCTTGGTGCCTTTTGTGATGTGACACCTTTTTTGGCAACTCGTATGGTATAAATTCTGCATCACTTCGACCTGAGTATTTACATCTGGGTCTGCAAGATTCCCTGACTAAATTGAATAACTGTTGTAATAGATATGGTATGAAGGTCAGCAATAAAAAGACAAAGACAATGAAAATAGGCAAAATCGTTGAAATTGTCAACTGCTTTGTGAACGGAGAATCTGTGGAACAAGAAAAACATTTCAGCTACCTAGGCATGATTTTTAGTGCAGATGGTAAATTAAATATGGAAATAAACAACAGAAAAAACAAAGCTGATATGGTAGGAAGTCAAATGAATAAATTCATATGGAACAAGAGAGAAATTAATCGGAACACTAAATTAGCTGTATACAAGACAGTATTCAAACCAGTTTTAACTTATGGATCTGAGAGCTGGATCAGAAGTAAAACACCTGACCAAAGACTAGAGACTGCAGATATGAGAGTCCTGAGAAAGATTAGAGGTATGAACAGATGGCATCAATGGCAATATCAGATTAAAAACGAGAATATTAAGAAAGAACTTGACATTCTCAGCATCCAGGAATGCATTAGCAGAGCTCATCTCAGGTGGTATGGTCACTTAAATAGAATGGGTGAGGAAAGATTAGCAAAACACGTGTTCTCTGCCAGGTTGGCAGGAAAACGATCCAGAGGAAGACCAAGATATATGTGGATTGATACTGTACAAAGTACCTTAGATGATAGAAATATAAGATCTGATAATGTTGGAGTCTTGATAAGTAACAGACTGGTTTGGAGAAATATTGTAGATAGGAAGTTAGTAATGATGTAAATTTTTCATGTACTACTATCATATCCTGTACACTCCTTGAGAGTACATGGCAGGAATTTCATGATGATGATGATGATGAAATTTTTCAATATATGACAAAAAGAGAACCAGGGGTCATTTGTGAAAGCTATATAAGAGTGTGTAGATTATACCCTTTGTATAGAGAGTGGTAAATAAGTGGAATGAATTGCCAGAATTAGTTGTGAAAGTGAGGGAAGAATTCCTGATGATTGGAGTAGAGCTTTCATAGTACCCATATATAAAAAAAAAGGGAAATTTTTTTTTTATATACTGAATTTTAAAACTGAATGTGAGAATTATAGAGATATTTCCTACTAAGTGATATTGGTAAGATTTATGCAAGTATACTTCAGAAACAGTCGAGAAGCATCGTGGAAGAACAAGCTGGATTCAGGCCAAATAGAGGCTGTCAGGATCAGATCTTCACTTTAAGACAAATAGTTGAGAAATCATGGGAATATAACAAAGATCTGTATTTAAGTTTTGTCGATCTGGGAAAGGCATATGACAAGGTGCCAAGAGAGAAGCTATTCAATACGCTACAGTTATATTGTGTCAATGGGGCATTATATCAAGTAAATACTTAGTCAGTATTTGAGTTGTAAGTCAGCAGTTAGAATTGAAGGAAGTATAGGAAGATGGTTTAATGTTAAATCTGGTGTGAGACAAGGATGTACATTATCCCCTCTGTTATTCATTATCTATATGGATCACATTATGAAGGAAAGTGGTATTAAACATGATATCAAAATTGAAGATGTTAATATCAGCTATTTGCTTTATGCAGACGATGTTATACTTCTAAATAAATGCGCTACAAGTCTGCAAGGTTCCCTGACTAAATTGAATAACTGTTGTAATAGATATAGCATGAAGGGCAGCAATAAAAAGACAAAGACAATGAAAATAGGCAGAATCATTGAAAATGTCAACTGTGTTGTGATCGGAGAACTTAAGGAACAAGTAAAACGTTTCAGCTACTTAGGCATGATTTTTAGTGAAGATGGTAAATTAAATATGGAAATAGACAAAAAAATCAGCAAAGCTGGTATGGTAGGAAGTCAATTGAATAAATTCATATGGAATAAGAGAGATAATTTCTGTCTGATAATGTTGGAGTCTTGATAAGTAACAGACTGATTTGGAGGAAAATTGTAGATAGGAAGTTAGTAACGATGTAAATTTTTTATGTAGGACTATCATATCCTGTACACTCCTTGAGGGAACATGGCAGGAATTTGATGATGATGATGATGAAATTTTTCAATATATGACAAATTTAGTGTTCCAACTAATTGTTGGAACACTAAATTAGCCGTATACAAGACAGTGTTCAAACCAGTTTTAACTTATGGATCTGAGAGCTGGGTCAGAAATAAAGCACTTGACCAAAGACTAGAGACCACAGATATGAGAGTCCTGAGAAAGATTAGAGGTGTGAATAGATGGTATCAATGGCAATATCATAATTAAAAAACGAGGATAATAGGAAAGAACTTGACATTGTCAGCATCCAGGAATGCGTTAACAGAGCTAAACTCAGGTGTAATGGTCACTTAAACAGAATGGATGAGGAAAGATTAGCAAAACAATTGTTCTCCGCCAGGTTGGCAGGAAAATGACCCAGAGGAAGACCAAGATATAGGTGGATTGAGACAGTGCAAAGTGCCTGTTGAGTCTTCAAGACTTAAATCTTAAAGAAAGAATTCTTTTGTAATGTAGAAAGTAAGAGAAAGAAAAAATGAATATAGTAGAATAACTTGAATGCATGAATCCTAATCTCAGAGAGGTTACAAGAGTAGATAAAACAGGTGATTTACTGAAAGTTCATTTTGAAAGAAGTGAAGATAATATTCAGGTGACTGCAGTGACAGATATGACAGGAACTGATATGGGAACAGAAATCTGTGAACTAGAGACATTTAAGATATTGAAGAATTTAATGTGAATACGGCTATGAGCCCACATATTATCAGAATTTGTAAGGGAACTAGCAGTGATTCTGACTAGGCTATTTAAGTGACATTACTGATAAGGTCCCAAGGTAGTAGCAAGAGGCTGAAATAGCATCATTACATAAATGAGACCCAAAAAAGAGGCAGTAATTATATAAACCATTCAGTATCTATTTAAAGACTAGTAAAGGTATTGAAAAAGTTTTTCCATTGGTTATACTATAAATTAAAGATAACAAGAAATTATATTCTGGTTTATTCTCATAGACAGGCTTGTACATTGGTTATGCATTTCTAAATCACTTAGGGAATTGAACAACGTAGATTCGAATATAAATTAAATTATACTTTAATAAATTCCGATATTTCGGCAACGTCACGTTGCCATTTTCAAAAGGAACTTAAAAAAAAGGCATGTGCATGCAGGCACTACAACACAGTAACTGAGAATGAAGATATGAAGCTATCATTTTCTTAGAAGTCCTGATGGTGCCCTCTAGCGGGCTAAGTAGGTGTTCTTGGCCGTTGGGCTGAAGGTCTGCTGATGTGTGCCTCCCAAATTTGGGGCAGTCGCATACAACCAAATTTGTTGAGGTTTGGAGAGTTTCTTAGGGCTGAGGCAGATTCCATAAATAGTTTTTCGAATTTGTATTTGCTATGGTGTATTACTGTAGCTTTCTTCCACCGTATTCTGTGGCGTGTATCCAGAGTATGGTCTGCAAGACCAGAATGGCTATACTTTTGAAACCGGATGTAGTCTTTGTGTTCAGAAATTCTGATATTCGCTGTCCTGCCTATTTGGCCAAAGTACGACAGTTTACAACTGCAAGGGACCTGGTATACACCAGGTAGGTCTAGGGGAAGTGGTTGGTCTTTGGTGGAGCAGATAAGGGATGCCAATTTTCTGTAAGGCCTGTAACAGGAGGTGAGGTCATGTTTTTTTAAAATTTTGGTAATTTTTTCCAAGGTGCCTCGGATGTAGGGAATGGTGATGGATTTAGATTAATCTTTGTTGTGGAGGGGGGGCTGTGGTTTGTAGGTTTTAATATTTTTTGGATTTTTTTTTTTTTTGGGGGGGGGGGGGTAGTCATTGGCTGAGAAAGTGTTGAGGATGTGATTTAGTTCAGTGTTTAGGGCCATGTCGTTAGAACAGATTAGTTTAGCCCTGTTGTATAGTGTTCACCACTCCATATTGTTGTGTGTGGGGTGGATTGTTGGTGAATGTATCTGCCTGTATGGGTGGGTTTTCTATAAACTGAGAAAACCAAGGTTCCATCAGGCTGGCGGGTGACTAGTGTCTAGGAAAGGGAGGCTGTTGTTTTCCTCTCTTTCCAGGGTGAACTTGATTCTGGCGTGTTGGTTGTTTAAGTCTGTCTGAACACAAGGACTACATCCGGTTTCACAAGTACAGCCATTCTGGTCTTGTAGACCATGCTCTGGATACACGCCACAGAATACGGTGGAAGAAAGCTACAGTAATGCACCGTAGCAAATACAAATTCGAAAAACTATTTATGGAATCAGCCTCAGCCCTAAGAAACTCTCCAAACCTCAACAAATTTGGTTGTATGCGACTGCCCCAAATTTGGGAGGCATACATCAGCAGACCTTCAGCCCAACGGCCAAGAACACCTACTTAGCCCGCTAGAGGGCACCATCAGGACTTCTAGGAGAATGATAGCTTCATATCTTCATTCTCAGTTACTGTGTTGTAGTGCCTGCGTGCACGTGCCTTTTTGTAAGTTCCTTTTGAAAATGGCAATGTGACGTTGCTGAAATATCGGAAATATTTATTAAAGTATAATTTAATTTATATTCGAATCTACGTCGCTCAATTCCCTAAGTGATTTAGAAAAGAAATATATTCTTGTTTAATCCTTTATCCAAGTGTAAGCACACAAGTTTGCATTGCACCTGAACTATTTTCAGGACTCGGGCAACTAGTATAAAGAAGCTAATGACTTCACATCACTTGCCATAGTATCCCATAATGCAAAGCACACATCCTTATGGACCTGTATAATGCTATGCATTATGGGAAGGATCACTATCCAGCCCAGTTTTGACTTTATTGAGGTCTCATCAGTGGGAGCGAAACCCAGAAGTATAATGCAGTCCTATTTTCATATACGAGTAGCCAAAAGGTGTTACACCTTATTATTAAAATACTCTGGATATAGAGTATTTTAATAATAAGAGTAGTTGTTGTAAGCTTTTCCACTTTGTTACGTCCGTAAAGATATGTACTTTGCATTATGGATACTAAGGCAAGTGATGTGATGTCACTAGCTTCTTTATACGAGTTGTCCCAGTTCTGAAAATACACTATCTGATCAAAACTATCCAGACAAACCCTTTGTAATTCGTAAACTGACGTTAGATGTCACTATGACCTCACTTACTGATATAAAAGGAAGCATGGAGCTGTGTGTTGTTCAGTGATAAGAATATGAGCAGAATAAGTAGGTGAAGGAGCTCAGTGACTTCAAATGTGTACTAGTTATTGGTTGCCATATCAGTAAGAAATCTGTCAGAGACATTTCAACCCTCTTCAAGTTGCCGAAGTCAATAGTTGGTGATGTGATTATGAAGTGGAAATGTGAAGGCACAACTACAACAAAACCACGGTCAGGTAGGCCGCATTTAATGACAGACAGGGACTATCGAGCCTTGAAGAAGGTGGTTAATGGAAATCACCTGACATTAAACGTGGCTTACCTGACCGTGGTTTTGTTGTAGTTGTGCCTTTACATTTCACTAGTAAAGGTATCGAAAAAGTTTTTCTAGTTAGTTATACTATAAATTAAAGATACCAAGAATATAATTTCTTGTTTTTGTTAGTAGCACTGAGTTCCACAGTACCACTAACTGTCCAGCCAGCACCATGAGTGTGCATCGAAAGTTAAGAGGAATGGAGTTCCATGGTTGAGCAGCTGCCAATAAACCAAACATTTCTCCTGTGAACGCTAAGCGTTGCCTGCAGTGGGGTAAAGAGCAACACCACTGAACAGTGGACAACAGGAAAGGTGCAATTTTGAGTGATGAATCACGCTTTACCATGTAGCAATCCGATGGGAGGGTCTGGTTGTGGCAAACGACTGGAGAATGATCCCTGCAAGAGTGTATGGTGCCAACAGTGAAATTTGGAGGAGATAGCGTTACAGTGTGGGGGTGTTTTCCATGGAATGGACTTGACCCTCTCATAACACTACACGGAAATCTAAATGTGGAAGTATACAAGGACAATTTGTGGTTTGTGGACAATAACATTCCAAAAATGGACTGGCCAGCCCAGAGCCCTGACCTGAATTTCTTAGTTTGAAGTAGCTGTCCTGATATTTTTGATTAGACAGTGTAGTTCAGATGCAAATTTGTTTGCTAACACTTGGATAAAGGATTAAACCAAGAATATAATTTCTTGGTATCTTTAATTTATAGTATAATCAAGTGGAAAAACTTACAACTATCTCTATATCCAGAGTATTTTAATAATAAGGTGCAACACCTTTTGGCTACTCGTATATGAAAATATGATTTCTGCATTACTTCAACCTTAGTTTTACCTCTGGGTCTGGCTCCCACTGATGAGACCTTAATAAAAGTTGAAACCGGTCTGGATAGTGATCCTTCCCATAATGCATAGCATTATACATGTCTGTAAGGATGTGTGCTTTGCATTATGGGATACTATGGCAAGTGATGTGAAGTCATTAGCTTCTTTATACTAGTTGCCCAAGTCCTGAAAATAGTTCAAGTGCAATGCAAACTTGTTTGCTTACACTTGGATAAAGGATTAAACCAAGAATATAATTTCTTGATATTTTTAATTTAAGGTATTGATAAAGCTGGTCAAAGAAAAAATTTAGAAATAGGTAGAGAAGAATATGAAACTGTGTGTGTGTGTGGGGGGGGGGAAGGCTTTATGAAAGGTATATCATGCTTTAGTAATGTACTCACTTTTTTATATGAGTAATAACCGAGTTGGTTAAAGGAAATGGCTACACGATGATAGTGCTGGACTTTGCAAAGGCATTTGACAATTACAGCATAATGGAATGAATATCAAGCTGGATATATGGATACAAGGGCAGCTAATGAACAGATATCAAAGAGTAGTATATGGAGTGAATCCAGAAGGACTGAATAATGGTGTGCCATGCCACAGGACTCTTACCTGGAATGCTGTTATCTAATTTATACAATAAATTAGATAACAGCTTTTTTTGTTGTTACATTGAAAAGTAACAACAAAAAAGATGTTACTTTTCAATCGACTTGATAGAAAAACGACTTTTATAACAAAGTAAAATATTTTGTTTCATGAATGCAAAACCAGGTAGTGTAACAGTTAATCAAAGCAATGCAGAGATTGTAGAATGAATTAAATAGGCTAACAACATATTCAATGGATAACTGATGCCAGATGAATGTGAAAAAAAAGTGCAGAGTTATGCAGGGATGAAAAGATTACAACTTTGTGTACTAAACTAAGAAATTCTAGCTAGCTAGGGATTTGGGATTACTAGTGGATAGGAAGTGGAAGCTCAGAAGGTATACCTGCAAAATGGCCACTGCAGCTTACTTGATTGCTTGAGTACTGTCATCATCATCATTTCATTGGATGTTGCTATAGACCTGGTAATGTGGAGGGTAGTGACCAGGAAATGTACAAGGGTGGCCTGAAAAGTACTCGGCCTAACAATGAAAAAATGAATTTATTTTTTTGAAATTATTTTTATTTTTCAACATAATCTCCCTTAAAACGAATACATTTATTCCAGCGATGCTCCAGTGCCATTATCCCATCCCTGTAGTGGTTCTCAGTAAGATTTGCAAAATACCTCTCTACATCTGCAATCACCTCTTGATTTGAAGAAAAACGCTGACCAGTGAGGAAGAGCATTAGTTCTGGGAAGAGACAGAAGTCAGCGGGAGCAAAATCTAGGGAGGGCAGATGTAACAACAATTCATAGTGCAGATCCCTTAATTTTCATACTGCCAAAACACCTTTGTGAGCAGGTGCATTGTCCTGATGAAAATGATTTTTCCCCTCCAAACTGGGTCTTTTCTTACCAATTTTTTCATCTAGTTTGGTTAAAAGATTGCAATATTCTCCAGCTATTGTTTTACCCTTTTCAAGACAGTAATAAATCGATGCACAAAATCAGTTTTATTCTTGTTAAAACCCTCCAAGCACTGTTCAGAAATTTTCATGCGAGTGCGTTTTTGATCTGCTGTGAGCAAGCGTGGCACTCGCCTTGCACAGCTTTTTCATGTGCAATTCTTTGCAAAATATATCCTATACGTTCTTTTGAAATGCCTATATTTGACTTGACTTGCTAGTCATCCAATACCACATCATGCACTTGATCAATGATTTCTGGTGTTGTTACACTTTTTGGACGTCCTTCATGTGGATCATCTTCAAGGCTGATATGGCCACGTTTAAACTCGGCAGCCCATTTCTTAATTGTCAAAAAAGGAAGGGTTTGGCATTAAACTTTCTTTTACAAAGAATTTTATAACTGCATAATACTCAATTTTATCCATTTCAAGGGATACAGACAACACTTTTGCTTCAGACAGCTGTATAAAACAAACTACTTGATAGAATGACTTGCAATTTCAATGGATGCTTATGACAGATGTACCAACTTAGAAATTAAAAAATCTTGCCAATAGTGTTGCAATCTATGGTCTAGGCCAGTGGTGGCGAACCTATGGCATGCGTGACAGAGGTGGCACACCCGAGAATTTTGCTGGCACGTCAACGATTTACATGTGATATCCTTTTATATGCTTATAAATTATTCAGCCTTTTTTTTAATTGTTACAATACGTACAAGTTAAATTTTGTTTTACAGGAGAGAGCAACTATGAAGACATGAATTTGATTGGTATTAACAAAAGATCACGCAATCCAAAGACAAACGAAACCGACAATTTTTGAGTTGAAATGCTAATTCTCTTCAACCGAATTCCATAACATCTGCAACTGTCATAACAACATTCACTATACATTTCTTAGTTTTAAGACATTCACGAAGGGGTGTCGTTTATCATTCCGACAGAACTTCTCATTACCGGTGGGTTGAACTCGCACAAAGTTTCAACCCTTGGTTGATTTTTATTGCTGCTTGTTTGCATTTGAGCTGGAAGGGGAACTCACACAAGCATTATATGGCATGTTTCAATTCGTGGTAGAATTTCATTTGAAGTTAGCCTCTGTGATCTGTCATAATGACGTCAAGAATTTCTAATGCAATCAAACAAACACTTATTTCATGTAATTGATAAATTGGACAATAGTTTTAGTTAGATACCGTGTTTCCGGTGCAACATATGGTTTTGCTTGCCTATACAGCTTAGTTTCTGTGAAAGGGGGACATGTGATTCATTAGTTAGGTGCCGTTTTTATTCCAGCTGTCTCTAATTGCACTATTTGTTGAGAAATATATCACACAGACTGCAAAAGCCTCTGTATCTTATTCAGGGATACAATAAAACTTTTTTTTTCTTGCATCTACAGTATATAATGGCTGTTGGGGAGGGGTGTTGTTTTTTGTGTGGGAGGTATATATGCAAAACATTTTAATGTCTTTTTTCCTAAAGTGAAATCAGGGGTGCCAGTTATACGCGACGACAAGTTATATTCTCGGTAAGCATTTGCCGACAAGTCGACATCCTTCTGCTGCTTCCCCTGCTCCGCTGACTTCTATGGTGAGTTACAATGCATAAATATTTTTCTCACTACTGTTTTTTTTTTTTTTTTTTTTCAAACCAACATCATTGAAATCAATTTAATAATACAATAATCAATTTTAATACTGAATAATATTATAAATTTTTGGTGATCAGAATGGGATATGTCAATGAAACTTACCAGAAGTTAATTTAATGATGTTGGCCTGAGGAAACTACAATATTGTAGCATTAGTTCTGTGATCGATAACTAATTTAAATGCATATTTTTATATTTGTCAACATGCTATACCATATACATTAAGTGAATTAATACTCTTTATGATTATGCCATAATTAATTATTAATACTTATTTACTACAATAAATAGCCAAAAGGCTTCACATCGGCAATACAAAATTATATAAATTAAGTGGATATTAAATCCAACATTATTTCAAAGCCAACTACAGAAACTATAGTTTCTGGTGAAATTTGACCAGAGATCTTACGGGAATACACTTGCCACCATACTACGAGTTGTCTTAGCCGCTAGAGTAACTGGTAGTATGGCAGCGAGTGTATTCCAGTAAGTTCACTGGTCAAATTTTCCACGAAAATTCTATAGTTACTGTAGCCGGCTTTGAAATAATGTTGGATTTAATATTCACTTAATTTATATAATATTAATACTTATGTTAGTTTAACATATGAACTTTAAAAAAATCGGAACGGTATTTACGAGTAAGTTTGTTGGGACTGAGCCCTCTAATACAGATAAATAAAAATACAGTCTATAGAAAAAGAATTGAGAACGACTGATCCTTAGGATTCCCTGACTTTTCCCTTTTCTAATCGTATGTGCGTTCATTATGTATTTTGCACCGCACATCCGCCAGTAGGCAGAAATAAGCAGCGTCAAGTGCATTATTGTTGCATATGTGCACTGTTTTGTTTTTGCTACTATAAATGGGAATTATAAAGATAATTTAATTTTTCTTTATAATAAATTAAATTATCAAATTTAATTTAATTTAATTTAGGCATATAATAAAATGTTGATCTTTTTGAAACTATAAAAAATGCATTTGATTTAAGTTGTGAATTATTTAAATTACAGTTCCACCGAACATGGCTGGCAAAAATAAAAAACGAAAATTATCACAGTCAAGCAGCAGAGAGTTCCAAAGCTGGTGGACTGAAGAGTATGGCATGATTAATAAAGACAATAAAGCAATATGCGTTTTATGTTCCGGGACAGTTGTGTGCAGAGCGTCGTCAGTAAAACGGCATTATGAGACAAATCTTAAATCGCTCCTTGAGAAAAGCAAGGACGAACAGAAAGAATTTATTGCTCAGGCAATTAAAAATAGGAATATCCAGTCAACAACCTTAATGAAATTTATCGGCAGTCATTCAAATATAACTGCTGCTAGTTTTTTTGCCTCAAATGTAATTGCTAAACACGGGAAACCTTTTAGTGATGGGGAATATATAAAAGAAGCATGGCTAAAATGCGCACCAGTTCTCTTTGAAGATTTTGAAAATAAGGAAAAAATTATTCAAAGAATAAAAGATATGCCTTTGGCTAGAAACATGGTGAAAGATAGAATCATAGAAATGGCTAAAAATATAACTCATCAGCAAAAAACAGATATAAAATCTTCTGGTTTAATTTCTCTTTGTCTTGATGAGAGTACTGACATAACTGGATCAGATTGTTTAGCAATTTTTATTCATTATTGTGTTGGGAATAACATCCAAGAAGAATTTGATAAGTTTAACATCATTAGCAACAACAACAAAAGGAATAGATATTTGCAATGCAGTTGTAAATGCACTTGCTGAAAGAGACATAGATCCCTCCAAAATTGTATCAGTAACTACTGATGGTGCTCGCAGTATGACTGCAGAAGAAAATGGGTTCGTCAATTAATTTACCAAATATATTGGACATTCAGTTCTGAGTTTTCATTGTATTATACATCAGCAGGTTTTATGCGCAAAGGCTAGTTTCAAGCCGCTGGAAGATATTATGAGCATTGTAACAAAATGGGTCAATTTTATATCGGCACGTGCTTTAAATAAACGAAAATTTATAGAAAATAATGAGAAAATTATTGAAAAATACAATCGATTAATTAACGAATGTCGAATGGCTTTCGAAATGAATGTTTTTTTACTGATTTGTGTTTACATTTAAATGAATTAAATGTTAAACTGCAAGGTGTTAACAAGACAATTATTGTCATGTTTGATTTAATCAAAGCATTTGAAGCTAAATTACCAATTTTTAATCATGACGTCATTTCCAATACCTTCTGATATTTTCCAAATAAAAGTCTTTGCAGATCTTGAATCCAATGAAAAAAAAGACCAAGTTAAATTGACAAAAGAGTTTTCTTCAAGATTTATGCAGTTCAGGTAAGTTGCAGAGACATCAAAATTTATTTTGCATCCGGACACAACATCAACAGATAAACTCAATTTGGAGATTTTCGAGTGGCTGAATTTGGAAGATATAGAAATGCAGCTAATCGATTTTCAATCTAGTTCTATGTGGAAACAAAAGTTTGTCGATTTGAGAAATGACTTGGAAATAATGGAAAATGATCGATTATTGGGAGCAAAAAAAAAGAATGCAGAAGAGGAAATATTGAGAACTTGGAATGCCATTCCTGAAACCTTTTGTTGTTTAAAAAAAACTAGCGATGGCTATATTATTAATTTTCTCCTCTACATATGCTTGTGAGTCATTATTTTTTTGAAATGAATTTTATAAAAGACAATTTAAGAAATAGAATGACTGATGAATCTAGTTCCACGTGTGTATTACTAAAAGTGACAAAATATGAACCTGATATAAAGCATTTGGCATCTAATGTACAACAGCAAAAATCTCATTAATAAATTGATATATTGATATTGATAAATTAATAAATTGATAATAGGTTAATATTGATTTGTATAGGACAATGTGTATGTCAAATTATGTGTTCATTATTATGAAATTCTATATTAATTTTTAAACTTGTCTCAATAAATTACTACAATTAATTTTGTATTAATTAATGTTAATTAATTGGTGTTGTATTAATTAGTTGCTGACGTGCCGGACACGTCAGCAACTTGATTTGTAAATTTTTGGCATGCACCGGCACGTCAGCAACTCGATTTGTAAAATTTTGGCATGCACCGGCACGTCAGCAACTCGATTTGTAAAATTTTGGCATGCGGACATAAAAAGGTTCGCCACCACTGGTCTAGGCTGAGACCATTTCAGACCACCCTCGTATAAAACTGTGGCTTCACTGCATAATTTAGTGCACCTGACTAGAAAGTGGTGGGTTTTGGGTTCAAAGCTGTAAAACTGGGAAGACCTCCATGTAGCCATTTAAGAAATGTGGAGAAATGACTGCGGCTTCTGCCCTAATGTCCAATTCTCACCTTCTCATGTTGCATCCTGTTAGGTATCTACCTAGATACTGAATGAAAGAGGATGGGCTGGCAATTTGGGATTTAGCAGACCAAATTGTATTTTTATTGCTTAAACCACAATATAAAATGATGGTACAACATGACAGAATTTCATGCTGGTTGGAATGTCACACTCCAGATCGAAATAACAGGCATGACTCAAACAAAGAAGACAAAAACAGGTTATATCTTTCTAAGTGACAAATACAAAATGTTATATTCTGACAATAACATCCAAGGAAAAGAGGGAGCAGCCATAGTATTCAACACTACATATGAGGATAATCTTCTTAAATAATAGGCAATATCAATTAGAGTGATGTGGGCAAATATCACAAGGGGAAACTGGATAATGAGATGTTTTTATGCTTATGGTCCCACAGAGGATTCTACCAAGCAAGAAATGGAGGAATTTTTTTGAGGCATCAGAGAAGGCAGCTGGCTCAATGAAAAAGCAAAAGTTGGTTCTTGTTGAAAATCTAAACAGTAGAGTAGGAAATGATTACCAGACATATAGAAATGTTTTGGGTAAATTTGGACATAGGTGCAATAACAATGGTAAATGATGACTGGTGGATTTCTGTTCAGAATATAGATTAGTTATTACTAACACCATGTTCCAACATAAAAATGTGCACAAATTCACATGGAAAGAAGATACAATAAGGAAAGTCTTGTTGACTATGTTATAGCGGATAGCGATGCTTTCCCACTGGTTCAGGATATAAGAGTATACAGAGTATTTGAAATAGGAAGTGATCACTATTTAGTTTTGAGCAGGATAAAATAAAATTTCATATTGAAAAGACGAGTGTGTAAGAAAGTATTAAAATGAATCAAGGTTGAGTAGCTTTCAGAGGTGAACTGTAGACTCAAATACACACACATCATTGAAGAAAAAAATGAAAGAGTTTGGAAATAAGAACCAAACCGTGGAGATTCAATCAGAAATCCTGAAGAAAACATCGATGAGGCACGTGGTGAGGTTGACTAAGAATAGAAACATCAGAACTCCATGGTGGACTCAATAAGTTAAAGAGGCAGTGAAGGAAAAGAAAAAACATTGAAAGTTCTTTAGGAAAGCGAAGCACTGTGTAAAACTATCTAAACAAAAGTAATGAGAAGACTTTGGTAATAACATAGAAAATAAATACCAGGAAGAAGGCATCATATTCTGGAGGCTATTGAAAAAGCTTAGAAATTGAAGAAAGAGTGCTGTAAAAGGAATTAGAGATGATAAAGGTGATCTGAAAACTGAAGATAAAGATATTCCAGATGTCTAGAATGATTACTTTGAAAGACTGCTAAATGAAACAAGCAGTGTCAACATGATGGTAGAAAACACCCAACAAGAATGCAGTCAGGAATACATGTCCATACCTGAAGTAGAAAAAGTCATCGAAGACCTGAAATATGGAAAGGCAGCTTGAGTAGATGAAATTCAGCAGAAATGCTCAAATATGGAGGTATAAAAGTTTTTACAGTGACTGCATTGCATAATTGAGAAGGAATGGTCAGAGGTTCCAATTCCAAATGATTGGAGCAGAGCTCTCATAGTACCCATCCATAAAAAGGAAAATAAACTGAATATGAGAATTATAGAGGTAATTCCCTACTGAATATTCCTGGTAAGATTCATGCAAGTATACTTGAAAAATGGCTATGATAAATTGTGGAAGGGAAGTGAAGAACAAGCTGGATTCAGCTTGTTCTTCAGTAAAACAAAGGTTGTAAGGATATCAGATTTTCACTTTAAGACAAATCTTGGGAATATGACAAGGATTTGTACATAAGTTTTATTGATCTGGAAAAGATACATGACAAGGTGTCAAGAGGAACACTCTTCAAAACAGTGCGGTTATATGATATGAAATTATATCAAGTAATACATAGTCTCCATTTAAGCTGTAAGTCAGCAGTTAAGATGGTTTGAAGTAAAATCAGGTGTGTGACAAGGGTGCATATTTACTCCACTATTATTCATTATCTATATGGATCATATTATGAAGGAAAGTGGTATTAAATTTGATATCAAAACTGGTAATGTTAATCTTAGCTCTTTACTTTGTGCAAATAATGCTATTCTTCTGCATAAATCAAGCACAAGCCAGCAAGATTCCCTGACTAAACTGAATAACTGTTGTTCATTTGGTATGAAAATCAGCATTAAAAAGACAAAGGCAATGAAAATAGGCAGGAGGATTGAAAACATTAACTCTATCCTGAATGGTGAACCTACAGAACAAGTAAAATATTTCAGCTATTTAGGCACAATTTCTAGTGAAGATGATAAATTAAATATAGAAATAGACAACAGAATTCGTAAAGCTGGTATGGTAGGAAGTCAGCTGAATAAATTAATATGGACTAAGAAAGAAATTAGTTAAAACACTAAATTAGCTGTATACAAGACAATGTTCAAACCAGTTTTAAAGTATGGCTCTGAGAGCTGGGTTAGAAATAAAACACTTGATGAAAGACTAGAGACCTCTGATATGAGAGTTCTGGGAAAGATTATTGGAGTGAACAGATGGCATCAATGGCTGCATCATATTAAAAATGAGGATATCAGGAAAGAACTTGCCATTGTTAGCATTCAGGAATGTGTTAATAGAGCTAATCTCAGGTGGTATGGTCACTTAAACAGAATGAGAAAGTAAAGATTAGCAAAACAAGTGTTCTTTGCCAGTTTGCCTGGGAAAAGACCTAGAAGAAGACCAAGATGTAGATGGATTAATATATTAAAAAGCATATTAAAAGACAGAAATATAGGATCTGATATTATTGAAATCTTGACACATAACAAATTAATGTGGAGGAAAATTGCTGATCGAAAGTTTGTAATGGTGTAACTTTTTCATGTAGTAGTATAATTATCCTATACACTTCCTGACAGTACATATCAGGAATTTGATTATGATGGTCAGAAGCTCCAATTCCAGATTATTGGAATACAGCTCTCATAGTCACCATCTGTAAAAACAGGAATAAATCCGAATGCAAGAATTACAGAAGAATTTGTTTACTAATTATTCTAGGCAAGGCTGTGGAGTCAGTACATAAAACTTTCGACACCGACTCCTGAATTTATGGTACCTTTGACTATGACTCCAAGTTTTCTAGCCATTTCTCCTTTAAGCCTAAAAAGGCTGGTTGTGAAAAGAATAGAGTTACACTATTCTTCACTGCCATTTCAATGATGTGGTTTTTAAACTTTTCTGGCATTATTGTCACAATAACTTTCAGATGTAAAGAATCTTGGTAGTTGTGTTTGGTCTCTAGTAGATTTCTGATCTTTCTTTAGCCCTGAAATAGAGGGAATGTTTTTATTTCTGTCCTTCTCATTCATAGTTTCTAACACGTGAAGATGAAAATGCTGGAAGTGCCTTTTTAAATTTGATGCTGTTGTACGTGTGTTTTTTTTTAATCAAAACCACAAAAAGTACTAATTTTTGCATCACATGCTTTTTCACAAGCATCGTATTCTATAATAAATTGACACATTATATTTCCCATCTGTTGTTACTGAAAAAATTTACAATGGCAAAAAAAAGTGTCAACAGTGGAATTTATTGCCACTTTTTTTGCCACTGTGAATTTTTTCATGGGATGTTGCTTTCACTAATATGCTGCTCAAAACAATTAGGGGATATTTGGGGATAAAATATTCTTACTATACAACAGTGTAGAACATGCAACTGCATACAAAATCATGTTAAGACGTGTCGAAACATGTCTTAGCCGGATTGATATTTTTTCGGTTGGAAATTACCGACCGAAAAATGGGTTGTCAACTTATCTAGCCATCCACTAACAGAAGATGAATTAAATGTTCTAGCAAGAGGGTCATAAGTTTGCCATTTCACCTAAATGCATTCCACATTTAGATTTTATACACAATATTGAAAGAAATATCGGCCATCTTTCCAGTAATGAAGCCAACAGACTTTGTTTTGAAATAGCCAAAATAATCTATGTTGCCAAACCTTCTGACTTGAATATCCAAACTTGATTATGATCCTACAAAAAGACAACTCAAGAAACTGAACAAGTTAGTTGATGAAACCACTTCCTTAGATGAAGAAACAATAAAAAAACTCAGGACATACCATGCTAGGCCTCCTAGAATATACAGTTTACCTAAACTTCACAAGAATAACGTTCCACTCAGATCTGTCGTGGATTCTATTAGCAGCCCGACTTATAATCAAGATTTTTATCTAACCTTCTCCATCACATAGGCCACTCAGCCTCATCAATTAAAAATTCCACACAGTTTTATGCAAAAATAAGACATTCAACCGTTGGAAACTGACATGCTAATTAGCTTCGACATTGTCTCCCTCGTCACTAATATTCCCCATAAGGAAACAATATACTTGTTAACACAAAAATTTCCATCCGATATTGTTGAATTATTCAAATTTGCTATTATGTCTAGATACTTCACTTGGAAAGAGAAATTTACAAGCAGGAGGAAGGAACAGCAATAGGGTCTCTCTTATCACCAAACTTGGCTAAATTTGGTGATAAGGTATTTTCTTCAAGGTATTTCTAGAATACCTTGAAGAAAAAATTTTTACATTTAAACCTAAACCAAAAATTTGGCTACGATATGTTGATGACATCTTTGCTGTCTGGGGTCATTCCGAACAAGAATTACACCTGTTTCTAGATAAAATAAATCTTCTTCATCCTCACATCAAATTCACGCTAGAAAAAGAATCTCCACAGGGTATCCTCCTTTCTGGATTTACACATCCAAAGAAAACAAGATAGTTTCACCTCCACTTCTGTCCATCACAAGCCGACATTTTCAGGTCACTACATTCACAATTCTTCTGCTCATCATCTATCTCAAAAATTTGGCATCATTAAATCATTAGTAACCAGAGCACACAGATTCTGCTCCTCTGAAGAATCTCTAAATCAAGAATTGAAAATAATCAAAAATACAGCCATACTAAATGGATACAATCCTAAAACAACTCAAAAAATCATCAGTCACTTCCCCACACATCAACCTAAACAAGAACAAGCCCATATGATTCCCATACCTTATGTCAAAGACATCTCCGAACGTCTTTCAAAAATTATGAATACAAATTTGCTACTACCTACAAACCAATCAACCAGATCTATAACTTGTTACTTTCTCCTAAAGACAAACTCTCACCTCTGATGCTACCTGGCATGTACGAGGTTCCATGCTCCTGTATATTGTGTTACTATGGACAGACAGGTAGATCTGTTCATAAACGCATTTTGGAACATCAAGACCATATCCGTCTTATCAAACCGCAGAAATCTGGCCTCGCACAACACGGAGTTGAAAACCCAAACCATAGGATCCATTGTAAAAAGACCAAACTTCTACACAGATCTTTATATAAACATGAACATTTATATAAAGAAAGTGCTGAAGTCCTGCTTCACAGACCAAATCTAAACCATAATGACGTTCTTTCTATCTCTAAAGTATGGGAAATTGTCATACAAAATTGGGTAAAATAATTTTTATATATGTTATCTTATTTTAATGTAATTTTTTTTCCTCCAGATATATTTTAATTTAATTCTATAACATGCTACTACATGTATATTGGGATTCCATTGTAATCAATGGAATTGCCCTAACTGTACTGACGATGTCCTATGATACTTAGGATGAAATATTTACTTATTAAAACTTATTACTGTGGTTACATGTGTTTGTTTAGGCATGAATTCTCCACAGGTTTCATTGTACAATAAATGTGTGCCTAAGACAAAGCCACTTATGACTTCCAAGCAAAAGGCAGCTAGAGTGCGATGGTGTAAGACTGTGGTGGAGCAAGAGCACTGGAAAAAGGTACTTTTTAGTGATGAAAGTATATTTTGCATATCCCATGGTCATCAAGGGATATGTTTTTGGCATCTTAAGCAAGAAGCATTTGACAAAGAATGCATGAAATGTTTGGCAAAATTTGAAACATCTGTCATGGCATGGTATGGGCTCGTATGACCGCAGAGGATCCAGGTGGGCTGTGTACGAATGAGCATACCAAAGTATACTAAGAAATCCTTGAGAACTTTATGTTACCAGCATTGGAAGATTTATGTGATGGTGAGTTCCTTTTTCAGCAAGATTCAGCTTCTTGTCACACTTCTAAGACCACTACTGGATGGCTCAAAGAAAGGCAAATGAATGCAATTCCTTGGCAGGCAAACTCACCAGATTTAAACCCCATTGAGAATTTTGGGAAATTATTAAGAAACATCTTCAAGAAGTTGCCCCAAGAGACAAAAATGGACTTGTTTCTAGTCAGCATATGGGTGTTCTCATATAAAAGCCTGTGAACCACTAGTAAATAATATGCCCAACCATTTACAAATGGTCATAAAAGCTAGGGGGGGGGGATGCAACAAAGTACTAATTATCATGCTGTTTCACTTTGTTGCCCTAATTATGTGGGTGTTTTCAAATAACAGTTTTCTTATAATTTATATTACGTTTTTATGTGTTTACATGGTTAAATAATCTACACAGTAATTAGATTTAGATGATGCTAATTCATATTTGGTAATAATTATTTTCTATGCAATAAATCAGAATTGCAAATCATTCACAACACATTTTCTTTGATTATTCTAATTTTTTGATTCAGAGGCATATAAAGGATACAATACTACCTCTTTTGTTATCAGATGTCTATTAAGTACCTTGCTCATGTCAAAGTACTCGATTAGAGAACTGAAAACCATCAAAACTATATTACATTTTTGGAATCCAAACGTTATTGACAATAGGCATAAATTTGAAACCAAGCAAAACCTCTTCACTCCAGCAAGCTTAAATTTGATATTCTTTTCCTTGAAACATGAAACGCTACAAAATTGTCCGATCAGATTGCATGCCAACATGCAAATTTTGGGAAGTAATCCCTATTAATTATTCATAAGTTTTTTTTTTTAATTTTAAATTAGTAATTATTTTAAATTATTTTTTATCTATGTAACTTTCTACAATTGTTCCTTTGAACTCTAATAGTGTAATATCATATACTTAACTGTAACAAGACATGACCTAAAATACACATGATTGATGATTCGTTACACTGGATGAAATATATTGGAGTTTTTGAATAAAATTCTATATAATTTTTGTTACACATGTAAGCTGTGAAAGTTATTTAAATATGTCTAGTGCACATATTCCATTAAAACTATTTATTCGTGCCAATAGTTTGCTAAGCTCATTAATGTCCATGTCAGTATTATTGTGTGTGTAATACTGAGCCTCCCAACATAGAGAAAATATATTATGTCAAGTAGGAGGAAGAGACTTTATTTTTAGGGCAAATTAAGAGACAACTGTTTCAGTCTAAGTGAAAAAGCAGGTTCATTTGCTTCAATAGAAAAACTCTGAATGGGTGATGTGAAAAAAAAAAAAAAGCTATCTATTTAATATGCTGAGGAATAGGACCGAATCATCGCAGGTTACTCTGCCTTGCAGAACTGTACACAGACTTGGGACCCATAATCCAGCTTTGTATATATAAGAGCACAACAAAGATTGATCTTTGTCATTGATCTTGGTACAGATGGGGTGCAATATGCACCCATCCAGTAGAGGGAAGACTGTAAGTGCATAGGACATTCAATGCACTTTAATTGACAGACATGATAAGTAAGCTTTCTATCAAAGGTGAATCCTAAGAACTTGGCATCTGTTGCTATAATACTTTGTTTGGCTCTTAATTCAGGATCTGAGTAAAGTGTGTGTTTTCAGTATATACAGACACTTTTTTTTCTGCAGAAAATCTGAACCCATTACTAAGAGAGCCTGTGAAGAGATATGATCAGTTGCTTGTTGACACTATTTTTCAATTATCCCCAATATTTACATGTTACAAGAGTAACAATAAATTGTGAAGTCATCAACATAGAGAATTCCCTACTGTGAGGAAGATGTTCAATGATTGAATTAACTCAGGTAGCAAAGAGTGCCACAATTAAGACAGCCTTGGAGAACACCTCTGGTTATGGTTGAGATAACGTGCTTCCCACTTGGATTTGGAAGACTCAGCTAGACCAACTTTTTTTAAACAAAAATAGAAAAGCGTCCTCTTCAAGGACTGGGTTATACAAGTGTTATACAAGGTTATAGCAGGGTTTTTTCTCCCGGAAACTCGGGTTTTTCATCCCACATGCAGACAAATCGGCCCTTCAGAACACACACAATTTACAGACAAAAAATACTAGTTGTAGTGGGCGATAGATGGCGTTGATGGAGATGATTTTCGTAGTAGAAGTTCAACGTAGTGGTTGAGACAGTTGTAGGTATCCTCCCGCGATGACTCTTCGGACTCCTTGGAGGTGTCAGGAATAATAATAATAATAAGTCTTTTAATATGCCACATCTCTAGGCTGTGTAATCAGCTATTACCATGTCAAAAAACATTCAAACCAGATGCACTCATTTTAGGAATGCATCTCTTACACATGTTTCTAAATGGACCATGGCCCAATGTTGAACAATGTCTACGAAAGCCACTGTAGGATAGAAGATCATTGCCTTCTAAACACTAAAGTCTGGCCTTCAGCCTTTTCTACAATATCTTATAACAGACAGCTGGACAGAGTAATAGGTTGATAACTGTTTGCTTGCGTTGGTTCCCTTCCTAGTTTTGGGAAGGTAATAAGAAATAATTCCAAGAATTTGGAAAATCTTTCTCTGTAATTATTCTATTGTATTTTAATAGAAGGAAATACAGAAAACAGAATGGAAGATATTTTATCATTTCATAATGGATGTCATCAGGCCTTACAGCACTGGCATGAAAGAGAGAGAGAGAGAGAGAGTGGGAGAGTAAAAGAGCTCTTTTTAATTCCTCCTCATGAATGGCTGCTTATACAGCCCTAGTCCATTGGTAGAAAAATGTAGTCATTTTTCTCTAGTTCTTTCAACATTATAAATTTAGGAGGATATGAAGCTGTTGCTGAGATTCTAGCAAAATTTTTTCCGAAAGTGTCTGAAAGAGCTTTTTTGGATTCAGCAACAACAAATCCATTATACTCCAAGGTAGAAAAGCAACGTGTTCTATATCGACCTCTCATTCTCTAGATTTTATTCTATACAAGTTTTGGAGAGGAAGTATTTCTCTTTTATCTACATAATATCTTTCATCATAAATGCACTGCAGCCTTTATTGGGATCTTGAACACAGGGCTAAACAGGGCAAAAACTCATACAATAAGAAAAGGAATTGAAACACCTTTAATTCTTCAATGCAAATTGATAGTTCTTTATTTTTGCATTAGTTAAAACTTCCATTTTACATTGGCTTTAAGAAGCCAAAAATGCATTGGCTAGATTGCACAATGTTTATATGGATATTAATAAAAACACAAGAGTAAAACAGGACAAAAATGCAACAATAAGAAAAGGAATCAAACAATCTTTGCTGAAAAATCTTCAATCATTCAATGCATGCTGACAGCTCCTTATTTTTTCTATGTATTAAAACTTAACGGATGAAGATCTAAACAACATATATATCTTTAGTGTTATAAGTGGAGGTATTATGTTCTTCATTAATAAATCAACTTCACAGAAATGTTTATTGTAAATACCACCAATGAGAGGTTGTAAATCTATAGTAAATTAGTACTGCAAATAGACTTGATTTAGATAATCCAGACATCCTATTTTAGAGATAAAACATGGAACTTTGAGTCCCTCTTATTTACAGGGACTCAAAATCAGGATGGTGGTCAGATTCCAAGGAAAATGTATTTCATTTTTCTGAATGAAAGGTATTCATTCCAAATAAGGCATAAATTATTAATTTTTAACCTTGAAACAATATTTTGCAGAATGCTAGGCAAGTTATATGTAAAACAAGGCTTATAAGGAAAATTGCTCTGATTGTGATTTTAGGCTGCTAAGTATTTTTTTTTTTTTTTTTTTTTTTTTTTTTTTTTTTTTTTTTTTAGCAAGGAGAATCTGATTTTTCATAATCATAACAAGCAGTAACTGTTTGTGGAACAATAAATATTGATATTTGAATACTTATGGGAGATATGTATGTATTTTTCTTATCAAGAAATATAGCAGACAGAACAAGGAACACTATTCAATAAACAGTGCAGTGACCAAACACTTAGTCACTGCAGATAATTAAAGAACAAAAATAATGTGATATCATGTAACTTTTAAAAGCATCTTACAAAAGATTAAAAACAAAACAAAAAAACTAACCATTAACACCAGTTTTTTGTT
Source organism: Typopeltis vanoorti (assembly GCF_054136105.1). NCBI lineage: Eukaryota > Metazoa > Arthropoda > Arachnida > Uropygi > Thelyphonidae > Typopeltis > Typopeltis vanoorti. Next base: position 21,389,330 of record NC_143553.1, on the reverse strand, counting down.
TCAATATAACTGCATCTTCCAAGCTGAATATATCTCCATTTGCAATTACAGGCACACTCACACTTCCCTTAATTATTTTAATACTTTCAACATCCACTGGCTCTTTTCTTTGGGCAGGAGTTCTTCCATGGACTGTTAGCCAAGAAATTCCAGCATGTTCCGCATCTCTACAAAGTTCAACTGTTCTACTGAAATCATAACATTTTAACTTTTGAGTACATGAAAAATGTACTCATATAATACAAATAAATGATAATTATTAAAAGACAAAAATGCAACATTTTTCATAATGTTCACACTGTGAAAGATCCAAGGCAGAGCCAGACTTTCGTACAGAAGCCCCCCCATGCCAGTGACATGTGCTTCTTTATGGACACCATTTTCAGAAGCTGAAGTAGTACAAACAAACAAACAGCAAAACACAATATAAACAATAAAAAAAATGTCAACACCACTACCACTGAAGGACACATGTATCCAAACTGAAAAAATGCAGCAGAATTTGCGATAAAAAACTATACTCTAATTAAAAACACTTTTTTTTCTTTAGCACAGTTCTAATTTACCACTATGTTCACTCACAACACTAGCGACGATGCCATAAATCAATGAATCATCACAATGTTCATTTCTGCAATTAGAATTTTTATTTTATTTATTTTATTTTTTTAAGTGATTAAGAAATATATTTACTCTTCTTTTATGAACTTTTGTCAGCTGTGCAAATTAACCAGCATTCAGTTTGTAAAAATTAAGGTGAACAAATATGCAAATTGCCAGCAATGATAACTATCATTTATATACCGTAGAGAACAAAATCTCCATTTCAAAGTGCAGATTTTGTGTTACTTCACCTAATGCAAGATGTAAGCGATATGTTTTTTATGTCTCAGTTTCTCTTGTGTGTGCATATCTGATTGATGTTGCAAGCAGTCTATATTTATTTAAAGAAGCTAATATTTCACATTCCAAACAAAAGTATAGCACCAGCCCTATTTTTTTTTTGTTGTGTATTATTTATTCTTATTAACAAAATCATGCTTACCAATCCAATGTAAGACATTAAAAACCCAAGGGGGGTGGATAGCAACGATACACTACTTATCCTGAAATGATTGCAGATTATTCATTTTTCTACTAATAAAAAAAGTGCAGAAAAGAGAAGTGATAATTTTCGACATTATTTGCTTACTAATATCAAATATGAAATACAATTCTAAGCTACTTAAGTATAAAGAGCTAATAAGCTTCATTTCGGCAATGAAAACATTACTTAAATTAAGGGGATATTAAATCCCACATAGTTTTAAAACCGAATAAGAAACTCAAATGAAGCTTATTAGCTCTTTATACTTAAGTAACTTAATGGTTGAACCTGTTTGGAAAACTCGTTCGCAGAGTATTAAATTCTTTTCGCTATACACTTTGGTATTAGGTCTAGCTACTCACTGATGAGGCCTCAAAAAAGGCTGAAACCGGTCTGGGTAGTGACCTCCCTCCATAATGTAATAACAGCATACATTTCCTAGGAAATGTGTTTTTACATTATGGAAAATACCTAAGAATAGCGATCTGAACTTCCCCCACCTTTGCAACGAGTCATCTGGTATTGTACTACGTACTAGGATCACTTGCATTGGTTAACGCTAGTGTCGCCGATACTTTATAGTTTACTATATTCGGCAAGGAACTCTCTGATTCCAATCTTTGAGTTTCTTATTCGGTTTTAAAACTATGTGGGATTTAATATCCCCTTAATTTAAGTAATACAATTCTAAGCCTTTATCTTAGTTGCAGAAAAATTTTATACAAGGATGATTATCATAAATATATATCATAATATGGAAAATGGATGTTACTTCAATGTCAGTAAATGTAAAGTCATTCACTTCGGCAAGATAATATAACTAATCCTAAATTTTTACAATAAAATTAGGAGTTGATAATATATCACGGCGTCTTCTGCAGGAATGTGCCAAAGAGTTGACACCTGCCTTGACATATTTTTTTAATACCAGTCTTGCACTTGGTCAAGTTCCTAAAGAGTGGAAGGAGGGCAAGATTGTGCCACTTCATAAAGGAGGTAATCGAACTCAAGCATCAAACTATAGGCCTATCTGTGTGTCAGGTGTTGTGGTTAAGTTGTTGGAGAAGCTTGTGAGAACTAGGATCCAGAGTTGGGTTGACAACAATGGTATAATCTTTGATGGACAGCATGGATTTGCTAAAGGGAAGTCATGTTTTAGTAATCTACTTACTTATTACAATAAAGTGACTGCTTCCTTGGACAGAGGAGAAAGATACACAGTAATATACTTGGATTTCGCAAAAGCTTTTGATAGAGTACCTCATGATAAGTTGGCAGTCAAAATAGAGCAGATGGGGTTGGATATTAGATTAGTGCATTGGATTGGAGACTGGCTATCTGATAAGTATCAACAAGTTGTATATGGGGGTGCAATATCCAGGAAAAGGAAAGTCACTAGTGGAGTGCCTCAGGGGTCTGTTTTAGGGCCATTACTATTTAACTTGTATATTAATGATATTGGCGAAGATTTGGATGGAGATATTCAGTTGTTTGCAGATGATGCAAAGTTGGGACAAACCATAAAGAGTAGTGAAGATGTTGTGGCCTTGCAAGAAGACTTGAATAAATTGAGTGATTGGGCACGGAAATGAGGATGTTGCAAAATGTAAGGTTTTAAAATTTGGAAAACAAAGATGGGATGCAGAATTTATGCTTGGTGAGAATATATTGTTGGAAGTAGAGGAAATAAGAGATCTGGGGGTGATAGTGGATAAGGATCTAAAATTTAGGGGACACACCTAGCCAAAATTGTGCAGACAACACAAAGACTTCTGGGAATAATGCAGAGGACACTGACGTGTAGCAGTAGGGAGATACTTGTTCCATTGTATAAGACTTTGATTAGGCCACACATGGACTATTGTGCCCAGATTTGGTGGTTTTCAGAAGGATGAAGAGATGTTGGAAAGGGTCCAAAGGCGACTGACTAAGGTAGTTTCTGACCTCTGGAATGTCGAGTATGAGGAAAGATTGAAAAGATGTAATTTGCAGAGTCTAGTGGAGAGAAGGAAGAGGGGAGATATGATAGAGACCTACAAGTTGGTAAGGGGTTGTTATAGGATCAATGGTGGAGAAGTTCTACAGAGAATAGTGGGAGATCAGAGGAGAAACAGAGGTCATCCCTGGAAACTGTATAAAGAGGGTGTGAGTAGGGGAGTGAGAGGCAGGTTTTTTTCATGCTGAGTTGTGAGCAATTGGAATGCCTTGCCTGAGAGTGTGGTGTCTGCAAGAAGTTTCAATGTGTTTAAGACACGGTATGATGAGATGTGTGTGAGATAAACGGACCTCCTAGATGAGTCTGACTCCATGAGGTCTTGTATAATAATAATAATAATAATAAAAAACTTATGGGTAATTAGCATCTTGTTTTTCTGTGACTGGTTACAATTCTGTAGAACTGCTATTAACTTTTCTACACCAAATTACCAAGTACTGTAGTCACTGTAAATTATGAAAAATACTTTGGGACAATTTCAGAGGCCATCTTTTAAATAGACAAATTTTATTCATTTGCTAGGAGGCTTTGGAAGGAAGGGAGACTAATGATTTTGAGAGCATATGGTGTGAGGTAGAGGTAGGCAAGGCAGGATTTAGTGGGGTGTTGCTACAGACCCAGGAGCACAGAGGATGGGGACCAGGAGATGTTTAGACAGCTAAGTTTGGCAAGGGCAAGAAGAATGATTGTTATGGGAGATTTTAACTACAGTGGTATAAATTGGAGAGAGGAAGATGCACGTAGCAATAGAGGAATGGAATTTCTAGAATTCTTGAGGGACAAATGTCTTAGGCAACATGTAACAGAGGGAACAAGAGGTTCAAGAGTTTTGGATTTGGTTATAGCATCAGAAGAGTTGATAATAACTGAGATGACATCTCTCCCACCAGTTGGAGAGAGTGACCATATGGTTTTGACTTCGAAAATGAATAGACATGCAGGAGTATCAAAGAGACGGGAACTTAAGTGGAATTATAATGCAGGTGATTATAATAGTCTTAGACGTCAACTTCGGGAAGTTTCATGGAGGGAGGAATTGGAAGGGCAGGATATCCTTAGTGCGTGGGAAATTGTGAAAGAATATTTGTTAGTAGCAATGGTAAGTTGTATACCACGAGTGAAGAAGAGGACACAATTTGGAGTAAAGTGGATGACAAACAATATTAAATCACAGGAATTGCATGTGAAAAAGAGGCTATGGAAGAGATATAAGGAGACAGGTGAAGAGAGGATGCATGAAGAATATAAGAGACAGGCCAGAAGAGTGACTAGTGTGGTAAGGAAAGCAAAACTGGAATATGAGAGGAGATTGGCCCTAAGATCCAAAGAAAATCCTAGGGAATTTTTTAGCTATATGGCCAGTAGGAGGAAAAATGACTGTGGAAGAATGATATTGTGGGATAAAAATGGGAATAGAGTGACTGATGCAGAGGACATAGTGGAATTGTTCAATGAACACTTTATTGGAGTATTTCATCCTAGAGGAGTCAGTTTTAATGCTAGAGGGATAGGGCTTGTTCGAGGTTTAGAGGTACAGGAGGAGAGTGTGTTTCAGATACTCAGTACTCTGGATGTCAGTAAAGCTTTGGGACTGGTATTTCAACAAGAGTTTTGAGAGAATGTGCTAGGGAACTGACAGTGCCTTTAACCTGTCTTTTCAATGAAAGTCTGGCTTCGGCAAAGGTGCCCAGGGAATGGAAGGAAGGTGAGATAGTGCCATTGCATAAGGGTGGTAACAGACTGGAAGTGTATAATTATAGGCCAGTCTGCATCATCAGTAGTTGTTAAGATCTTGGAGAAAGTAGTGAGGGACTGTATACAGCATTGGGCAGATGAGGGTAATGTTATCTATGAGAGTCAACATGGATTTGTGAAAGGGCGCTCTTGTTTTAGCAATATGCTAGCCTTTTATAATAAAGTTACAAGAACATGAGATGAGGGAAAGGCATATACTGCAATTTTCTTAGACTTAGCAAAGGCATTTGACAGGGTGCCACATGATAAGCTGATATTTAAGTTGCAGCACATGGGTCTGGATGTCATATTGGTCAACTGGATTCAGGATTGGCTATCTGATAGGTATCAGAGAGTTGTGTATGGTGGAGCAGTTTCAAGGAGGCAGAGGGTTACAAGTGGGGTCCCACAGGGCTCAGTACTAGGACCTATATTGTTTAACCTTCATATCAATGACATTGCCAATGGATTGCAAGGGAATATTCAGTTGTTTGCAGATGATGCGAAGCTGGGAAGGATTATTAGTAATAGTGCAGATGTGGTAGCCCTGCAAGAGGATTTGAATAAGCTAGATATATGGGCAAATGAATGGGGGTGTCAGTTTAATGCAGCAAAATGTAAGGTCTTGAGGTTTGGGAAACACAGAGGATTGCTGGAATTATTAGAAGAACATTGACCTGCAGAGATAAAAGGGTTATCATTCCGTTGTATAAGTCTCTGATCACACCACACTTGGACTATTGTTCTCAGATTTGGTCCCCAGGATTTGAAGGGCATAAATTAACTGTAGAAAGGATACAAAGATGGTTTCAGGACTGTACAAGGATAGTTATGAGGATCGGCTGAGGGAATGTGGACTGCAAGTTTGGTGGATAGAAGAAGGAGAGGTGATATGATTGAGACTTTTAAACTGTTGAGAGGTGGTTACATGGTTGACACCGAGGAGTTCTTTCGCTTGGTTGAACAGCGGAAAGGAGTGATGACAAGAGGCCATCCCTGGAAGTTACAAAAGGAAACTGTGAGCAAGAGGGTAAGGAGTGGAGGGTGGTTGAGCCATGGAATGCATTGCCTGATGGAGTGGTGAGGGCAAGAGATTTTGTGTTTCTTAGGGGGGACCTCCCCTTGATGAGTCTTGACAGATTTATGTTCTTAGGAAGGACCTCCCACGATAAGTCTTTTGATTCCAAGGAGGCCTGAATAATAATAATAATAATATCCAATATCGTATTATATTAGTGGGATTAGGATAGAAGAAACTGATGAGGCTAGGGATCTTGGAGTGTTAATAGATAGGAAATTAAAGTTTAGGGGCCATGTGGCAAAGATTGCATATACAACTCAAAAGATAATTGCAATGCCGAAACGAACGTTTACCTGTAAAGATAAGGATGTTATTTTGCCTCTTTACAAGACCTTGATAAGACCTCACTTGGGCTATTGTGTGCGGGTCTAGTCTGGTATCCAGAGTAATTTAATAAAAAAGGTGGCACACCTTTTGGCAACTCCTATAGGTAGAGATGACCTTGCTATTGCTTCTGCCCGGTATCTCCGCATCTGGGCCTGGATCCCACTGAAGAGACCTCAATAAAGGTCGAAACTAGTCTGGGTAGTTGCCCTTCCCTTAATGCATAACATTATACATATCTGCAAGGAGATGTGTTTTGCATTATGGGAGATACTGAGATAGGAATGATGTAAGCTTGCTCCACCTTTGCAACGAGTCGCCCAGTTTTGTACTACCTTACCCCAGTCCTGACGATACTTTCAAGCGCAAACTTTGTTTGCTCACACTTGGATAAAGGATTAAACTAAATTTATTATAGTCTAACCAAGTGAAAAATAAACCATCAACATCTTTCTCTAAATCCAGAGTAATTTAATAAAAAAAGCTGGCACACCTTTTGGCAACTCTTATAGGTAGATATGACCTTGCTATTGCTTCTGCCTGGTATCTCCACATCTGAGCCTGGCTCCCACTGAAGAGACCTCAATAAAGGTCGAAACTAGTCTGGGTAGTTGCCCTTCCCTTAATGCATAACATTATACATATCTGCAAGGAGATGTGTTTTGCATTATGGGAGATACTGAGATAGGAATGATGTAAGCTTGCTCCACCTTTGCAACGAGTCGCCCAGTTTTGTACTACCTTACCCCAGTCCTGACGATACTTTCAAGCGCAAACTTTGTTTGCTCACACTTGGATAAAGGATTAAACTAAATTTATTATAGTCTAACCAAGTGAAAAATAAACCATCAACATCTTTCTCTAAATCCAGAGTAATTTAATAAAAAAAGCTGGCACACCTTTTGGCAACTCTTATAGGTAGATATGACCTTGCTATTGCTTCTGCCTGGTATCTCCACATCTGAGCCTGGCTCCCACTGAAGAGACCTCAATAAAGGTCGAAACTAGTCTGGGTAGTGGTCCTTCCCTTAATGCATAACATTATACATATCCACAAGGAGATGTGTTTTGCATTATCGGAGATACTGAGATAGGAGTCATGTAAGCTTGCTCCACCTTTGCAACGAGTTGCACGTTGATGTACTACCTAACCCCAGTCCTAAAGATGCTTTCAAGTGCAATCTTTGTTTGCTCACACTTGTATAAAGGAATAAACTAATTTATTAGACTAGCCATAGTATTCAACACAAAATATGAGGCTAATCTTCTTGAATGGCAGGCAGACTCAAGTAGAGTGATTTGGGCAAATATCAGAATGAGGAATTGGACAATGAGCCTTATTTGTGCCTATGATTCCACAGAAGGTTCTACTAAGGTAGAAATGGAGGAATTTTTTGATGCTTTAGAAAAAGCAACTGACACAATGAAAAAGGAAAAGTTGGTTCTTGTTGGGGATCTACATAGGAAATGATTGTGTATCATTCAGGTGCAAACTTTGTTTGCTCACACTTGGATAAAGGATTAAACTAATTTATTAGACTAGCCATAGTATTCAACACAAAATATGAGGCTAATCTTCTTGAATGGCAGGCAGACTCAAGTAGAGTGATTTGGGCAAATATCAGAATGAGGAATTGGACAATGAGCCTTATTTGTGCCTATGGTCCCACAGAACGTTCTACTAAGGTAGAAATGGAGGAATTTTTTGATGCTTTAGAAAAAGCAACTGACACAATGAAAAAGGAAAAGTTGGTCCTTGTTGGGGATCTACATAGCAGAGTAGGAAATGATTGTCAGACATACAAAAATATTTTGGGAAAATTTGGGGAAAAGAGCAAATCTAATAATAGTGACAAATACTTCTTGGATTTCTGCTCAGGACATGGACTGGTTATTACTAACACCATGTTCCAACATAAAAATGTGCACAAATTCACATGAAGAGAAGAGGCAAGGAATATGAAAAGTCTCATTGACTATGTTATTGTTGATAGTGATGTTTTCTCCCTGGTGCAGGACAACAGAGTATACAGAGGATTTGAAATTGGAAGCAATCACTATTTAGTCTTGAGCAGGATAAAACTGAATTTGAAAAGAACAACACATGTAAGAAAGTTTTAAAGCGATTAAAATTTGAGCAGCTCTCAGATGTGAACTGTAGACTAAAATACACAAAAAGTATTGAAGAAAAAATGAAAGAGTTTGAGAACAGGAACCAAACCTTGGAGATTCAGTGGCAAGCCTTAAACCCTGATTGATTCAGCCAGAGAGGCATGTGATGAGGTTGTCTGCAAGGATAGAAAATTCAGAACTCCATGGTGGACACAGGAAGTTAAAGAGGCAGTGAAGGAAAAGAAGAAAGCATATCCAAAGTTGCTGGCAAATAAGTCACCTTTTGCTCTTAGAGAATACAGAGACAAATGCAAGAATGCTAAACATTGTGTAAAACTAGCTAAACAAAAGTCATGGGAAGACTTTGGCAAGAATATAGAAAATAAATATCAAGAAGGTGGCAAAATATTCTGGAGGTTGTTGAAGAAGCTTAGAAATGGAGTAAAGAGCGCTGTAAAAGAAGTTAGTGATGATAAAGGTGACATGAAAACAGGAGAAAAAGATATCTTTGAAGTATGGTGTAATTACTTCAAAAAACTGCTAAATGAAACAAGCAGTGAGAGCACAGTGGTAAAAAAAACTCAAAAGGCATACAGTCAGGAATACACATCCATACTTGAAGTAGAAAAAGCCATCAAAGGCTTGAAATGTGGAAAGGCAGCATGATATTCATCCAGAAATGCTGAAGCATGGTGGTATAAAAGTCATACAGTGGCTGCACTGCATAGTTCAGAAAGCCTAGACAGAGGGACGAATTCCCAATGATTGGAGTAGAGCTCTAATAGTACCCATATATAAAAAGGCAAATAAAACTGAATGTGAGAATTACAGAGGTATTTCCCTACTAAGTTTTCCTGGCAAGATTTATGCAAGTATACGTGAGAAACGGTTGAGAAGAATTGTGGAAGAAAAGCTTGGTGAAAAACAAGCTGGACTCAGGCCAAATAGAGGCTGTCAGGATCAGATCTTCACTTTACGACAAACAGTTGAGAAAGCATGGGAATATAACAAAGATTTGTATTTAAATTTTGTCGATCTGGAAAAGGTATATGACAAGGTGCCAAGAGAGAAGCTATTCAATACGCTACAATTATATGGTGTGAATGGGACATTATATCAAGCAATACTTAGTCTTTATTTGCGTTGTAATTCAGCAGTTAGAACTGAAGGAAGTGGAAGTACAGGAAGATGGTTTAATGTTAAATCTGGTGTGAGACAAGGATGTACATTATCCCCTCTGTTATTCATTATCTAAATGGATCAAAAAATTTAAGGAAAGTGGTATTAAACATGATATCAGAATTGGATATGTTAATGTCAGCTCTTTGCTTTATGCGGACGATGTTATACTTCTAAATAAATCCACTACAAGTTTGCAAGATTCCCTGACTAAATTGAATAACTGTTGTAATAGATATGGTATGAAGGTCAGGATTAAAAAGACAAAGACAATGAAAATAGGTAGAATTGTTGAAAATGTCAACTGTGTTATGAATGGGGAACCTGTGGAACAAGTAAAACATTTCAGCTACTTAGGCACGCTTTTTACTGAAGATGGTAAATTAAATATGGAAATAGACAGAAGAATCAACAAAGGCAGTCAATGGAATAAATTCATATGAAATAAGAGAGAAATTAGTCGGAACACTAAATTAGCTGTATACAAGACGGTGTTCAAACCAGTTTTAACTTATGGATCTGAGAGCTGGGTCAGAAGTAAAATACTTGAACAAAGACTAGAAACCGCAGATATGAGGGTCCTGAGAAAGATTAGAGGGGTGAACAGATGGCATCAATGGCAATATCATATTAAAAATGAGGATATTAGGAAAGAACTTGACATTGTCAGCATCAAAGAATGCGTTAACAGAGTTAATCTCAGGTGGTATGGTTACTTAAACAGAATGGGCTAAGAAAGATTAGCAAAACAAGTATTCTCTGCCAGGTTGGCAGGAAAACGACCCAGAGGAAGACCAAGATATAGGTGGATTGATAAGGTACAAAGTGCCTTAGACAATAGAAATATAAGATCTGATAATGTTGGAGTATTGACAAGTAACAGACTGATTTGGAGGAAAATTGTATATAAGAAGTTAGTAATGATGTAAATTTTTCATGTAGTACTATCATATCCTGTACACCCCTTGAGGGTACATGTCAAGAATTTGATGATGATCTTTTAAATAGACAAATTTTATTCATTTGTTTGTTTACAAATTTCAGGAAAACATTACTTATCCAGGTTAAAAAATAACAGGTAGTTAATAACCTACATAAAAGTAGATTTTTATTATTACTAGCAAAGATTAACGTTATAGTAGCCATTTTCTTTGATGATTTATTTCTACTCAAGTTATCGATATAAGGAAAATAAAGTAAAACATTCACATGGCATGTTCCGGTAATTGGACCACATTTTTATAATAAGCTATATAAAACACAATGAATTCATAAAAGACCCGACAAGTTTCGTAAATCATTTGACTCACATCTTCAGGGGTAAAAGGTAACTTAAAGTTTAACACACAAAGAAAAGAGAAATTATTAGTATTAGTTCATACTCTACAGTTGTAGCCATCTGACTATTCAGAAAATTAAAAATCAGAATGCAGATTCAAAGCAGTGCTGAGTTTAAACAATGCTGGATGATGCCACATTCTGTTGTTTTCATGCGATTTTCCTCAGATCTTCCTGTCTGTCCTAAGTAGCAGATGCTGCAAGATTACTTAACAAATATAACATCAAAGTAGCCTTTGTGCTGCTGGAAAAAATTTCGAGATTTCTACATCCCCCGAAACCTCCTCATTATCCTTTAAAAAACCAGGTGTTTACAAAATTTATTGTTCTTGCAGCATCTGCTACATAGGACAGACAGGAAGATCTGGAGGAATTGGCATGATCGAACACCAAAAGGATGTGCAAAACAGAAGAGAACACAAATCAGGTCTAGCTTTCCATACCACTTCCACTGGCCACAATGTACTCTGGCAGAAAAAAAACACGTCGTACATAGAAAAAAACTATTACATAAGGAAATTAGAGAAGCTGCAAACATGCTTAAAATACCAACACAATGCAATAAAAATCAAGGATTAATTCTCCTCCAAGTTTCATCAGCTTTAATGAAAAATATACCTCAATCAGACCTCGGACATTATGAATGTTAACAACAGAATCCAGTGTTTAAACTCAGCACTGCTTTGAATCTGCACTCTGATTTTTAATTTTATGAATAGTTAGACGGCTACAACTGTATAGCATGAACTAATACTAATAATTTCTCTTTTCTTTGTGTTTTAAACTTTAAGTTACCTTTTACCCCTGAAGATGTAAGTCAAACGACTTACATCTTCATGTATATGGCATGTTCCTGTCAGTCAGTGAACTTTTCAGGCTAAATATCAATTAATTAGCCTTATGAAGCCACATCCTTGAGATCATAATTCGCACATGATGGAACTTTTACTGTTCTTATATTATAAATATAGAAACCAGAAATGTGGGAAAGTATAAGCATACTTCCAGAATACCCAGTTCTTCCTACCATATAAAGGCAGCTGGCTAAACACACGATTGCTCGGCTGACACCAAATTAATTATTTTTAATTAATTAATTATTTAATTATTTAATTAGAGTGTACTTGGTAATAATGAAAACTTAAGATTTCATTATTACAGGCAGCTGGCTAAACACTCGATTGCTCGGCTGACACCAAATTAATTATTTTTAATTAATTAATTATTTAATTAGGGTGTACTTGGTAATAATGAAAACTTAAGAAGGGGTATGCAGATATCTGAAGTTTGAGAAACACTGATCTACACCAACACCATCTACTGCCGACCACCACCAGTATTTTCACAGACAACTTCAAACATCCATGCCCACAGCAGGATTCGAAGCCGCAGCCTTTTGGCTGGAGAGCGGGTATGCTAACCAGGCCAAAAAGCATACCTCCGTATGAGACTGGCTAACTCACCTTTAGTCGAAAGAGACCAGATAAAGTTCCTCATGTCGCTGACGGGAATTGAACCCAGATCTTTCATACCAAAGGGCTTCATCTAGACCGACTGAGTTACGGAAGTTGTTCACTTCACAAATGGAAAGGGGATAAGACTAACACTACAAATTATAGACCAATCTGGAATTGTTGTTAAGGTGATAGAGAGGTTGGTGATGACTAGGATTTAAATTTGGGTTGATAATAGTATTCTACATGATGGTCTGCATGTGTTTGTTATGGAGGGAGTCATGTTTTAGCAATCTGCTTATATTTTTCTAAGCCCTTTGATAGACAGCCACACAACAAGATCGTAACTAAACTGAAATGGATGGGCTTGGATAAGAGAGTAGTGGAGTTGAATAGATAATTGGCTGTCAAATAGGTATCAGCAGGTTGTGCATGGGGAGTGATATCTCAAAAAAGGAAGGTAACAAGCAGAGTACTGCATAGGTATGTCTTGGGCCATTATTATTTAACTTCTATGTTAATGATATTGGGATAGGCTTAACTGGATATGCAATTGTTTGCTGATGCAAAGTTGGGAAAAACTATAAGTAGAGCAGATGTTGTGGCCTTGCAGGAAGATCTCAAAGACTATGTTAATTTAATGTTGCAAAGTGCAAGGTTCTGAAATTGGGATGCAGAGTCTATGATTAACAGAGAAATTTTGAATGAGGTGGAAGAGATAACAGATCTGGGAGTGATGGTAGACAGAGACTTGAAGTTTAGGGGTCACACTGCTAATAATGTAAGAGCATCACAACTGATTATAGCAATAATGAGGAGATGTAGAAGCAAAAAAGTTATGGTTCCCTTGTATAAGACTATGATCAGGCTGCATGTGGATTACAGTGCACAGATTTGTTTGCCTAGTTTACAAGGAATGAGGATGTACTGAAGAGGGTACAGAGAAGGTTTGCTAAGTCAGTTTCAGGTCTATTGAATGCCATTTGCAAGTCTTGTGAACAGAAGAAGTATAGGAGATATGATTAAGACATGCAAGTTTCGGAGGGGTTGTTACTAGATTAACATGGAGATTTTTCACGGAGTAGAGGGAGACAAGCAGTGGTGAGCTATAAGCCCTTTGTTAAATTTTTCTCAAATTTGAGAGCCCCTTGTTCTTCTTGTTCACCAATTATTTATTTATTTTTTTTCAAAAGAAAAAAAAAAAAAATTTTTTTGAAATATATTAAGCAACAAACTCATATGGTGGCCTAACAAAAATTAGTCTATTTGGCAGTGTATAGATTATTTGGAGTTATTGTTTCAACTCCTCTATAACGAATGTGCCCCAGTTTGAAAATAAAATAAGCATATGCGCTATCTTTACTCTTCTCCCTTCTAGTAGCCAATCGTATGGTAAAACCGTTGATTATCACTATAAAAACAAAAGAGAAATACAGTATAACATATTTCAATATTATTGTGTATAGATAATATTTATTTATTATTTATAGATTGTTTGTCATAAAAACTTCTATCGCAAACAAAACAAATTTATTTTGTTTATAAAAAAATGCGAACTATTGCATATGTGCAATTATAAAAGATTTTATTCTTATTATATTTTGATATTAAAAAATGTTTTTCTTACGTAAGATAAATTAACACAGATGATAGTGTGCAAATATGTTTAGATCATGAAATATTTGTTTAAAAATAATAGCCTTTACAGGCTGATTGTCCCCTCATACTTTTTGATTGGCATTTGTACACAAGCTGTATTAATAAAAGTTTTTGTGTGAAATAAGGCTTTTTTTGCTCGATGATGCGAGCCCTTTGTTAAAATTTCCATAGCTCACTACTGGAGACAAGGGTAGAAAAAAAGAGGCCATCCCTGGGAGCTTTATAAAGAGGATGTGAACAATGGAGTGAGGAACAGATTCTTTGCATGGAGAGTGGTTGATGAGTGGAATGCACTGCCTGAAAGCGTGGTGAGTGCAGAAACTGTGCATGGGTTTAAGCATGATTCAATGATATTTATGCACAGGAATGTGGATCTCCCAAGATGAGTCTTGGCTCCATGGAGTTCTGATGTTATAATAATATCATATCTCAAAATCTGGAGTTAAATCTGTAATCAAATTTGCAATAAATCAAATAGTCTAATGTACAGTTGACAATTTGAATGGCAAACTTCATAAACAAACTGCTGAGTTACATGATAATTTCTGATATAACATTTTATATTGCTGCATCTTTTTGCAATTTTCATAGTAATCACAGAATGATGTAGCAGGTATTTAGATAAGCAGGGTTACTCTTTGTCAATGTTAAAGATATTCTATATACACTAAAGGTTTAGCCCCAGTTTATCTATAAATGTTAGATAACTAGCAAATAATAAACATATGACACCATGTATACAAAAAGAAACAATAAAGAACTTCCATTAGCATTTTAAGTAACCTATGTAGCAAGCTCTTAATTTATTATTATGCGATGCTGAATTCTTGAAATATCTGTAAAAATTTTGGCTACATTAAAGCATTGTGTATAGTTATTTTCTCCAACTTATTTTCAACTGATTAACTGCCAAGTCATGTTATTCGGAAGTTAATGATGAATTCATTCATATGAGAAACTGCATAATATTTTATACAATGAAGTATAAATATTCACTTGTACCATCATCTCTTTCATTTACTTTACAATAAGTGTTTAGCAAAAATCAGCAGAGCTGGACAGTAATCGATGCCATAGCTCAGCAAAATATGTCATTTACTAGAGATTATGAGTTTTAGGGTCACAATGTCTGATGAATCTTTAGAACTTTCTTTTGAAACTCTTAGAGTCCTAAAGTGGGTCTACATCTGGATCAGAGCAAAAAAATTTTCTACAACACTATCTGATCTAATCTAGAATTTACTACTTGTATATGGAAATATACAAGTAGTAAACTTGTATATTTGATTTAATCTCAGTATCTTCGTAGATTTAGTTCCCACTGATGAAACCTCAATGAAGGTTGAAACCAGTCTGAGTAGGAATCCTTCCCATAATGCCCAGTATTAGACATGTCTGAATGGAAGTGTGCTGTGCACTGTGAGATATTAAGGCAACCAACTCTCTATTATGTATCTTCATAAGTTTCTACTTATGAAGATACATAATAGACCTGGTTTCCTTATATTGGGTTAAGGATTAAAACAAAAACATAATTTCTTGTCTATTACAATTTGCTTTGTATACTAATGTAAGGAATATCAAAAACAGGAGAGCTGACTGGGGTTCATTGTGGTAGTGGCATTCCATAGGCCCAAAGATAACTGGTATAAGTAAAGCTTGGTTATCTAGAGATGATATACCCTCTTAGGAAAAGCATTCGATGCTCCTACAATTCTCCATGCAAAAAAACTTACTTCTTATCCTTTTATTTGCTACTTCCTTTTGTAACTTCCAACTCTTGTCACTTATTTGACCATATGAAGAATCTCCTCAATATTAATCCGATATAATAACCCTTCGAAAGATTAAATGTCTGGATCATAGCTCCCATTTTGCCTTCAATCCAAACTTTGCAGTTTGAATGCTCTCATAATTACCATTGAACAGCCTTAATATCACTTTTGCGATCTGTTTCCCCCCAACCCTCAGGTTACTTCACACCCCCCTTCAAATCCTGAGGACCAGACTGAGTACAGAAATCCAGATGTGGTCTGATCAACGCTTTATACAATGGAACCAGAACACTTATCTCTCAATGTCTTCCTCAATATTGCAGCAATAATTATAGACAGAAATATGAAGTCCTTTGGACTTCATATTTCTGTCTATAATTATTCCAAGCTTCCTCCACTTCTTCTTGTACAAATCCAACAAGTGAGTATGAGGCATCCCATTTGTGGATCCCAAATTTCAAAACCTTACATTTAGTGGCATTAAATTAATATCCCCATTCATTTTTGCCCCACCTTTGCAGCTTATTCAAATCTTTTGAAGAAAAGCCAAAACATCAACATTATCACTAATAACCCTCTCCAGCTTCACACCATCAGCAAACAGATTATCTTTCTGTAGTCCAGTGATAACATTACAGACAAAGTTTGCAGTATTGATCCTAGTACTAAACAATCCTGTGGAATTCCACTTGTAACTTCCCTACTCCCTGATACTGCTCCCCCCCATACAACTTTTTGATATCTATCAGAGAGCCAATCATCTATCCAGTCCACTAACTTGATATCCAAACCCATATGTTACAACTTCTTGTAAAGTGGCACCTTGTTAAATGTCTTTGAAAAATCCAAAAATCCACTGCTCTTGTTACTCTAATGTAAAGGATAACCAGATTATTAAAATAAGAGTGCCCCTTATCAAATCCATGTGCTGGGCTGCATAAATATTGTCTTCATCTACCCAATTGTGTGTGTATTTGCATTCTTACAATTTCTCCAAAATCTTAAACCTACAGAAGAAATACAAACAGAACTAAAGTTTAATGTCTCCATTGTACCTTTATGCAATGGTACTATCTTATCCTACCTCCACTCTCCAGGAACCTTTTCTATTGCAAGACTTTCATTAAACAGTCACATTAATGGACAAATCAGTTCAACACACATTCCTTTAAAACATATGATGAAATTTAATCTAGTCCTTTCCTTTGTTATTTAGCATACTCACTATTCGGAATACATCCTCTTCATTCACTTCTAGCACTTCACCACTCCTTAACCATCTAAGAATACTAGTCCTTTTCCTAGCCTGAGCCTTATAGTTCTTTACCCCTCCCCTCTTTATATATCTTCCATAATATCTTTTTCATTTTCAATTCCCCATTAATAACTCTTGTCATCCATTTGACTCCAAATTGCTTTATCTTCTTCATTTCAAGTACACAATCTGCTATTGCTGTTAATAATTTGTCAATAATGACCTCTCCTCCTTCAAAATCTTTCATCCATTGTACTGTTGCAAGCCAGTTTCAAAGTCTATGACAGTGTCTTATAATTCTATATAAATTCCTTCTGCCTTGATACATGACTATTCATTCTCTAAGTCAGGACTACATGGTCACTATCACCAACTGGAGACATGCATGACATCTCAGTAACAATCATATCCTCTTATGCTATGACCAAATCCCAAATTCTTGATCTTCATGTTCCCTCTACCACAATTCATAGACAAAATACTCAACAAGAAATGGAAAAATTCAGTTCCCTTAGTACTGCATGCTACCCAGATTATACTGCTATACGTGAAGTGCCACATAATGATCACTTGGCAAACAATAACCTGCTCATCACCACCTATGTTCCCTGGTATATAGCGACATCCCACTAAATATCTTATCTTATAAATGTCTACTCAACACCATATACTCTCAAAGTCATTAGTGTTCCACTGTGATTTTCCACCCTGAGAGGGCACAAGTCATGCCTTATAATGAGTATTGCTCCACTACGTTGCTTTCCCTATCCTGCAAACCCTTTGATTTCCATCTCTGTTAAAACATTCTGCTCAGTTAACTAAATTTCACTGATACCAACAGTCTGGAAAGACTGAGCCAACCAATGTCACAAACTCATTCTCTCTATTCCTAATGCTTCCAGCATTTGCACAGAAAAACCAGTGCACTGATAGTATTCTTACAGCCTTTATTACCCCCTCCCCCTACTTGGCTCTGCAATATAGTGTACACACCCTCATTTCTCAAGCTATTATCCATACGAGGGCATCCTTGCCACATTCCACCCTTGCAATTCTAGTATCTCTACTGACATATTCACTTGCTCAGATCAAGTCTCTCCAAATGCCTGTGTTCCTCTGCATTCAAATGTAATCCATCTTTTGCAAACAGCTCTCTTCTATCCTCAAATGCACCCAATACATTCAAATATTCCAGACCTTTTCCTACACATTTTTGCTATCATCACATCTGTTATCGCTGTTCTTAGCGATCATCATACAAAACAAGACACAATTACAGACAGAGCAAACAATGCACATAGGATTAATTGTACTATTTATAATCATTGATCAAGTTTATAAAAAGCCAAGTTACTTGGCCATGACAAGTCATTAAGCTTAACACAGAAAGGAAGGTGGGATGTTTCACATAATCTGGAAACTCTAGTCTAGAGATCAACCATGGAATTTTTTCATGCAACTCAGGTCTCCAATAAGCATGGTGGTGTCTCACACTGAGCATTGAAATTCATTTCTTGCATAAAGACAGTCACAAACATCCATGTCCATAATGAGATCTGAACCTGTAGGTTGGAGCATGGATACACTAAATCAGATCGGAATAATAACTACCTCCATTACTCAGCACTTCAGCATTGCTGGTCAAATATCATCTACTCCATCTGACTTTTCACATTTCAGTCTTTTGATGGCTTTTTCTACTTCAAGTATGGATGTGTTTTCTTGATTGCATGCTTCGTCAGTGTCTTTTACCACTGTGCTGTCACTGATTGTTTCATTTAACAATTTTTCAAAGTAATTAATCCATACTTCAAGGACATCTTTTTCTTCACTTTGCAGGCAAGGAGGGTGACTTGGTTGGTGAGAGTAGCTAAAGAGAGGTATGAGCAGCAGTTAGTTAATGAAGCCAAAAAGAATCTTAGGGAGGTCTTTCGATATAGAATTTCGATTTGTAGCCATCAAAAGAAAGAATGATTATGGAAGGATGACATTCATTGGAGACAGCTGTTGCAGAATGTGTGGTGGAGATACTTAATGAGCAGTTCATAAGTTCATAAAGATCTTTCAATCTTGTGAATGTGACTTCATGGAGGGATTGAGAGCAGTTGATGATGGGGAGGAGAGACTGACTGTAAGTGAGCAAGAGGTGTTTGGGGAGTTGAGTAAACTAGATGTAAATAAGGCTGTGGGACTTGATAATATATCACTGCGTATTCTGCAGGAATGTGCCAGGGAGTTGACACCTGCCTTGACATTTTTTTTTAATACAAGTCTTGCACTTGGTCAAGTTCCTAAGGAGTGGAAGAAGGGCAAGATTGTGCCACTTCACAAAGGAGGTTAATCGAACTCAAGCATCACACTATAGGCCTATCTGTGTATTAGGTGTTGTGGTTAAGTTGTTGGAGATGCTTGTGAGAACCAGAATCCAGAGTTGGGTTGACAACAATGGTATTATCTTTGATGGACAGCATGGATTTGCTAAAGGGAGATCATGTTTTAGTAATCTACTTACTAATTACAATAAAGTGACTGCTTCCTTGGACAGAGGAGAAGGATACACAGTAATATACTTAGATTTCGCAAAGGCTTTTGATAGAGTACCTCATGATAAGTTGACAGTCAAACTAGAGCAGATGGGGTTGGATATTAGATTAGTGCATTGGATTGGAGACTGGCTATCTGATAGGTATCAAGAAGTTGTGTATGGGGGATGCGATATCCAGGAAAAGGAAAGTCACTAGTGGAGTGCCTCAGGGGTCTGTTTTAAGGCCATTACTGTTTAACTTGTATATCAATGATATTGGCGAAGGTTTGGATGGAGATATTCAGTTGTTTGCAGATGATACAAAGTTGGGACGAACCATAAAGAGTAGTGAAGATGTTGTGGCCTTACTAGAAGACTTGAATAAATTGAATGATTGGGCACGGAAATGAGGATGTGAGTTCAATGTTGCAAAATGTAAGGTTTTAAAATTTGGAAAACAAAGATGGGATGCAGAATTTATGCTTGGTGAGAATATACTATTGGAGGTAGAGGAAATAAGAGATCTGGGAGTGTTAGTGGATAAGGATCTAAAATTTAGGGGACACATCACCAAAATTGTAAAGAAAACACAAAGGCTTCTGGAAATTATGTGGAGGACACCGGCGCGTAGAAGTAGGGATTTTCTTGTTCCGTTATATAAGGCTTTGATTAGGCCACGCATGGACTATTGTGCCCAGATTTGGTCACTGGGTTTTCAGAAGGATGAAGAGATGTTGTAAAGGGTCCAAAGGTGACTGACTAAGGTAGTTTCTGACTTCTGGAATATCAAGTATGAGAAAAGATTGAGAAGATGTAATTTGCAGAGTTTGGTGGACAGGAGGAAGAGGGGAAATATGATAGAGATCTACAAGGTGGTAAAGGGTTGTTATAGGATCAATGGTGGAGAAGTTCTACAGAGAATAGTGTGAGATTAGGGGAGAACCAGAGGTCATCCCTGGAAACTGTATAAAGAGATGGTGAGTAGGGAGTGAGAGGCAGGTTTTTTTCGTGTAGAGTTGTGAATGATTGGAATGCCTTGCCTGAGAGTGTCTGTGGTTTCAGCAAGGAGTTTGAGTGTGTTTAAGACATGGTATGATGAGATATGTGTGTGATAAAAGGACCTCCCAGATGAGTCTTTGACTCCATGAGGTCTTGGGGTAATTATAGTAATAATAATAATGTCACCTTTATCATCTCTAATTCCTTTTACAGCACTCTTTCCTCCATAGCATTTTCAACAACCTCCAGAATATCTTGCCACTTTCATGATATTTATTTTCTATGTTCTTACCAAAGTCTTCCCATGACTTCTGTTTAGCAAGTTTTACACATTGTTTAGCTTTCTTACATTTGTCTCTGTATTCTCTAAGAGCAAGCTGACTTATTTGCCAGGTACTTTTGATATGCTTTCTTCTTTGTTGGAAGTGTTTTCACTTGGTAATAATAAAATGATATAATAATAATAGTAAATAATAATAAAATGCTCCAAATACTACCTTTACCATATGGTGCCTCAAACCTGAAAATACTTCAGGCGCAAACTTTGTTTGTTTACACTTTGATAAAGGATTAAACCACATATATAATTTCTTGGTATCTTTAATAGTATATCCAAGTGAAAAATTCTTCCAACAACTTTTTCTCTAATCCAGAGTAAGTTAGTAATAAGATGTAATACCTTTTGGCAATTCGCATAGAAAAATATGACTTATGCATTATTTCAACCTTATACCCACTGAAGAGACCTCAATAAAGGTCAAGATTGGTCTGGGTAATGATCCTTCCCATAATGCATAGCATTATACATGTCTGCAAGGATATGTGCTTTGCATTATGGGATACTAAGGCAAGTGATGTGAAATCATACCACCTTTACCACAAGTTACCCCAGTCCTGAAAATACTTCAGGTGCAAGCTTTGTTTGCTTACGCTTGGATAAAGGATTAAACTACGTATATAATATAATTTCTTGGTATCTTTAATAGTATAACCAAGTGAAAAATTCTTCCAACAACTTTTTCTCTAATCCAGAGTAAGTTAATAATAAGATGTGACACCTTTTGCAATTCATTTAGAAAAATATGACTTCTGCATTACTTCAACCTTAGTATCACCTCTGGGTCTGGCTCTCACTGAAGAGGCTTCAATAATTCAATTGATTGCATGCCTGTTGAGTATTTTTTTTTTATCCACTGTGCTGTCACTGATTGTTTCATTAAGCAATTTTTCAGTGTAATTACTCCATACATCAAGGATATCTTTTTCTCCAGTTTTCGTGTCACCTTTATTTGAGCTT
Organism: Typopeltis vanoorti; assembly: GCF_054136105.1. Lineage (NCBI taxonomy): Eukaryota > Metazoa > Arthropoda > Arachnida > Uropygi > Thelyphonidae > Typopeltis > Typopeltis vanoorti. Next base: position 21,367,516 of record NC_143553.1, on the reverse strand, counting down.
TTTCAACAGCCTCCAGAATATCTTGCCACCTTCCTGATGTTTATTTTCTATGATCTTACCAAAGTTTTCTCATGACTTTTGTTTAGTTAGTTTTACACAGTGTTTACTTTTCTTACATTTGTTTCTGTATTCGTTAAGAGTACAAGCTGATTTATTCGCAAAGAACTTCTTATTTGCTTTTTTCTTTTTCTTCACTGCGTCTTTCGCTTCTTGTGTCCACCAGGGAGTTCTGATTTTTCTGTTCTTGCAGACAACCTCACCACATGCCTCTCTGGCTGAATCAATCAATGTTTTCTGCCACTGAATCTCCAAGGTTTGATTCCTGTTCTCAAACTCTTTCATTTTTTTTTTTTTTTTTTTGAATAATGTTTGTGTATTTTAGTTTACAGTTCACATCTGAGAGCTGCTCAACTTTTATTCATTTTAAAACTTTCTTACATGTTGTTCTTTTCAATAATGGAAGAGAAGAACTTAATCCATCTTTACCACGAGTTGACTTCGTGTTGCACCACCACCTAAGTTTTGAACCATGTTCAGGCGCAAACTTGACTTACTTGTCTGTTTGCTTACTTGGGAAAAAGGATTAAAACCAAGGTTATAAAATTACTTGATATCTTTAACAGATATTATACCCAAGGTAAAAAACTTTCTCTCATATGGAATTTTCATCTCAAACAGATGAAAGTCAAAAAACAAAAATCTGGAGATTTTTGTTTTTTGAGTTTCATCTGTTTTTGCATGCGTGAAGTGTGAACTGACGTGGTAGGCAAGTTTTTATATATAATAGATATAATAGATTTATAACTTTTTTGCTCATATTTACAATGGGAAACAGTATTATAGTCTAATGAGTTTTCTAATATACAGTATCTTAAAACAAATACATTGCCCTCACTCTGCGAAGATTTACAATACAATACAAAGTTTATTATTCTCATCATGTACACATAAATATTTACATTGGTTTTTACATTTATTTTTGGCTGATTAGTTTGTTATAGACAAATAAAAATATTTTTCTTATATATACAAGTAGAGTAAAATATATCATCAGATAGTTTTCATAGTTTATAAAAATGTTTAAAATAAGTTAGTGTGTTTTTACAATTTTTTATGAGAGTAACAAATGGCCAAGATTTGGTTACAATTAATCGACCAATTAAGATGAGCATTGATGTGTAATACACTCTTAAAACTTTCATACAACAATAAAAATGCAATCATACAGTCAAACTGGCGTGAATTTTGTAGTGTGGGTTGCATAAGCCACGACAGCACATCCAACCGAAATGGGCAGGCGACACCCCTGGTGTGAATATATATATATATATATATATATATATATATATATATATATATATATGTATGCATAGATTAGTTAGGAGGTCAGTTATAGAATGAGAATGGTGAAATTCATGTTGGTGATTAACTGATGGGTCTCCAGGTAACGAAGAAATTGGTTGTTCACAACATTCTCTATCACTTTTGAAATTACTGAGGTGAGAGCAATGGGATGATAGTTATATGGCTGACTTTTGTCTCCCTTTTTGGGTACAGGCCGGTTGGGCTTGCTTCCATGCTGTTGAGTAAATGCCAGTAGAATAAGAAAGTTTATATAAACAATGTAGCACTGTTGTCAATTTTGGAGCACAAGTCTTGAGCACAACTGGAGGAATACCATCTGGACCAGGAGCCTTATTAGTATCAAGATTAATGAAGGTTTTTCTGATATCCTTTTGGCAAAAAGTTCAGAGGAGGCATGCAGTATGCAGTTTGTGATAGTACTGGAGGTGATTTGCTTTGGTCTTCCAGGCAGGAGCTAAAGAAAAAAACTGAAGTGAAGAGGTCTGTCTTTTCCTTGGATGAGGCTTACCATGGTGCCCTCAAGATGCAAGTGAGTTGGCAACATGGAAGGGGAGAAGTTTAGCCCAACAGCCTTAGCAAGTGACCAGAAGGCTTGACTTCCAGTTGACCAGGAGACTAGTTTAATGCATTTCATTTTTATGAAGTCCACCTTGGAATCGGTGAATAACGTTTTTACACATTTCTAGCTGTTGTGTAAGCTAAATGAGAAGCTGGAGTTTTTAATTTAGGCCAATGAACATAAGCTGCATTTTTATCATGGATGACAGAGACATATTTTTTTTTTTTTTTTTTAAGAATCAGGACTTGTATACAGGTTGGGGGTTTACAGGTGTATTGGGAAATAAAGGCTCTCATTCCAGTGAGGGTTATTTCAGTTATCAGTTCACAGTGCAAGTGTTTAGATCATGAGAGTGAAAGTCATAATCTGACCATGGAAAGGCAGCATAAAAATTCCAGAGGGAATCCCAGTTGTCACAATTATAGTGCCATCGGATATGAGGCTGGGTGGAGGACAAACTGAGAGATGAGACTTGAATAAGATTGTGGTCAGAGTTGCCAAGGGGAGACATTCACATTATATTTGGAGGGAGTCATTAAGAAAAGATCAAGAATGTAGGTAGAATGATGAGGATTGTCAGGTATTCTGCTTGGTACATTGATTATTTGTGTTAGGTCATGATTTATGAATTAGAATATTATTCCTGCTTTTGCCTTTTCTTTATTTTAAACTTCAAAGATGGCCTCCCTCTTTTCCTCCAAAAACTGGAAATTCAGCTTAGAGGAGGCATGTGTGTGTGTGTGTGTGTGTGTGTGTGTGTGTGTGTGTGTGTAGAAAGTTTTTTTACCTTGGGTGTTAAAGATACCAAGAAATTTTATAAACTTGGTTTTAATCCTTCTTTCCCAAGTAAGCAAACAAACAAGTAAGCCAAGTTTGTGCCTGAAGTATTTTCAGGTCTGAGACAGAGAGAGAGAGAGAGACTTTGTGGAGCAAAACCAACAATCTGTTGTCTCTTTCAGTTCTTTCTACCTTATCAGAACACGGTGAATGACATTTCTGTCATTCTGAGATGCTTTTCATGAATGATATTCTGCTGAATTGGTCACCTACAAAAAAAAAAAAAAAAAAAAAAAAAAAAAAAAAAAAAAAAACCTGTTGTTCTACATCCAATTATTTTTTATGTTGAGACCCATACACAAGAGGTTGGCTGGCCAACCTATAGTACATTATTACCGTGTATGGGAAAAGAATTGGGAAACGAGGAACTTGTTCACATTGGATTTGAAGACCTTTGCACTGTATTTCTTGGGAAAAAACACATGGGAGGTGAAGGCTGTTCCACAATAGAGCAGCAGCAGTAAGAATGGAGGAGGAAGATAAACATGTTCTATGAGATGGACTTTTGACCATGAAGGGATGTTGGGTGGTAGCTGCACGTGTTTCAATGGATTTTGTAGAGAAAGAGAGAGAGAGAGAGAGAGATTGGGGGAGGGGATTATTGAGGATATTTCTGATCAACATTTACCATGGAAATATTTATAGAAGATGTATGCAATAGATACTTGGTGCCTTTGTGACATCAGTTAGAGTGAGTTGGTAAGAGATGAGCTGTTAATCAGCGAGACTGCTCTCTCTTCTGTATTGTGTTGAGTATTTTTAGAGAACTTATAGGGAAATCTCCCGAGATGTGCAAGCTGTATTTGATGGATGGGTGGATTTGTGATTTATACAGGGTTCATAGCTGTTTGAGGTAAAGTAAAGCTTTGAACAAAAGAGAAATTTTGGATGCCGAGGAGCAAATGGCGGCGATGTGTTTATGCCAAGAGTCTTGATGTCAAGGTAATCCCAAGGAGAGAGATCTCATCTTGTATAGAGATCTGAGTGTTGTCAAATATGGTTCTTATTTTGGGGGAAAATAAGGCAGAACTGTGTTTTGCAGGCATTGAAACTGACAAGGTTATCTGAGCTCTATCAAAGAATGGTAAGGAAATCAGAATTTAGGCATGCAGAGGTTGCTGCCCTGCAAGTTGTAGTTAGTTTACTGCAAGGTTTGTCAAGTGAGGAGGAATGTGGGGTCAACAAAACTGTATATCGGATAGGGTGGTCAACCAGAGCAGGTCACTGATGTACAGAAGAAACAGGATGGGTCAGAGGAGAGAACCTTGTGGGACCCTAGCATTAGTTGCATAGTTAGAAAATAGGAACCATCAACCATCCAGTGAGAAAACTAGCAACCAAGTTGCAGAAGCCACGGGGATGACTGAATGGTGGAAGTTACTTTATAGGCCCTTCTGCTAGACCCAGTCGGAAGTCTTGGGAATATCTAGTGCAACCACTTGGGATTCACTAAACTTTTCCACAGTGCTTAATCCAGAGGTGTGTAACATAGGTGAGAAGATCCCTGTTGAATGGCACTGGTGGAATACGCATTGGCTGTTGTTTACTAGTTGCTAGTTGTTGTTTATTAGTTGAAAAGAAGTATTTTTAAGATATCTTTTGAGAGGTTCTTCGGGACACTTGACAAGAACTATATTACAAGTGAAAGTTGAGGAAAAGAGAAGATGTGGAAGACCAACTAGAGAATGGTTCAATGACATCGTGGAATGGACTGGTTTAAGAATGATGGAGGCGACAGACTGAGAAAAATAGAGAAGAGCTGCTCATCTGCTGCAACCCTCTTGTTAGAGAATGCTACCAGACGACGACGATGATTTTCAACATAGCATAAAAGTTGGTTGTTGATGGTTCTCCCCATTACTTTAGAGAGGACTGAGGTGAGGGAGATTGGGTGATAGTTTGATGGCAAAGATCTGTCACTTTTCTAGGAAATATGGTGGACATGGACTAATTTCTAAGGTGTAGGATAGATGCCTGTGGAGTAAGAGAGCATAAGGGGGTGACACAGAATAGGAGTCAACTTTATATCTTTTCAGAACAATTGGAGGAATGCCATCATGGCCAGGGAACCTTTTAGTATCTAATTTAAGATAGAATTTTTCTGATCAATTCCTGGTGAAAGGCCAGAGGAGGCATGGAGTGTTGTGTGTTTGGAATAGTTGGGAGATGTTTATCAAAATCATCTATACAGGCATATGATGCCAAGAGATTGGCTTTCTCTGTAGGTGATGTTGCAATAGACCCATCTGGGTGCAGAAGCAGTACTGGGCAAAAATTGTGGCCAACTGCTTTGGCCAGAGACCAAAATGCACAGCTGTCATTTGGGAACAATGCAAGTTTCCTGCTTATAACTTTTGAGAATCGGTTTTTGATGCATCGATGATTTTCTTACAGCTGTTTTGGGATTTGTTGTAAATGGTGAGAGAAGGCAGAGTTCTTGATGATAGCTAGTTGCGGTATGCTTGTTTTTTCATTTGTACAGCCTTGATGCATCTTTTGGAGAACCAGGGCTTACTTAAAGGATGGGGATTTAGCCAGGAATGGGGAATGTGTACTTCCATTCCAGAGAGGATTAATTCAGTGATGTGTTTTCAGTGCAGATGCTTGAGTTGGAAGACCAAAAGCAATAATCTAACCATTGGAAAGAGGCATAGAAATCTCAGAGGTCATCCCACTTGCCATTCTTATAATGGCAGACAACTCTTGGTTGAGAATGGTGTGGATGTTGCTTGGTGTGGGAAGCAATAAGTACAAGGTTATGGTCTGATTTACCTAGGGGAGATACAACCTTCACAGTATATTTGGAGAAATCACTAATGAGGAAGAGGCCCAAAGTGTTTGGAGAGTGGTTGGGATTATCTTGTACTCTGGTTGGCATGTGAACAATTTGCATAAGGTCATTTGTGATAGCAAATGTCTCAGCATCTCTATCTGCTTGATCTGTGCAGCTGGAGAAGGAAAGCCAGTTGCTACTATATACAATGAAATCACAAGGAAGATAATTTCACTGCAGAGAAAGTAGGATTAAAGAACATTGGCTTTCAAAGATAGGAAATTAGATTCTGAGAAGGTAGTGGCATTGGGAGAGTGACAGAGATAGCATCTGAATTTGACAGAGTGGAGGTAGAGAGATTTTCAGCCAAAGTTGATTGTGATTGAGAGATTCCAAGTTGAATGCACTCTGGCATGGAATGTCAGAGCAAACATATGCACAAATGCTGGAAAAGTTCCACTCCTGCCTGCTTCTAAGCAGGCAGGAGTGGAAGACTAGAGGTGGAAGTTGACACTATTGAGGTTGGAGCAGAGACCATGTATATTTGTAAAGTGGATGTAAAAGTCTCTGTGAGGATGAAAAACCCCCTATCTCCATATGAGACCAGCTAACTCACCTTTAGTTGAAAGAGACCAGATAAAAGTTCCTCACATCATGGACTGGAATTGAACCCAGGTCTTTCCGACCAAAGGGCTTCATCTATACTGACTGAGCTACAGAGGTTCCACCTCCCTATTGGCCAAAATATATGTATCTGTTTGACCAAAAAATATAGCAAAATGCATGATACTTGTTGAAATAACATGGAGAGGGGTGCAAGATGGTCACTATTTATCATCCATTATGACCAGTCAGATGGTTAAAAAAAATAGAAATAGTACATGCCAAGAAATCTTACATTAAATAAAATGTAATGAGTAGTTGACAAACAAGATTAGTGTGTCTTTCTTTTTAAGGTTACACGGTGATCAGCATTCATATTTTCAAATTTAGGGACACAAAACACACGTGTTGAAAAGATTATATGTTTTGACCCCTGTATTGAGATCATCATCAGAAGGATACATGTGTATAGGGAACCAAGCTACATGCTCTTGCACTCTATACCAGTAAAATAAATTTACTGTTAATTAATCTTTTTCTTAGCCTGACCTCTAGCAATAATTAAACAAAATAAAATAAAATAAAAATTGAAAAAAAAAATTAAAAAAGAAATTAAATAAATAAATAATAAATAAATAAAATTAATAATTAATAAGTAAAATAATTAAAAAACTACAATAAACTCTGCTAAAGTCCTTATGTACTAAGATTCTTCTGGATTTGTACAGTTGAAGTTGCTATTGAATGTTAAGGAAAAAAACACTTCACCAAGTCTTCTTGTAGTGGAATTTTTCTTTGGCTTCTTCTGGTTGCGATAAAGGTTGCAAGTGGGTCCTCCACATTCTTGGAATGGTTAGGCCATCATTTCTGTTCAGATTTGGGTTATGTTTGAGCATTTTACATGCTTCTTTAAATTTCCTCTTGAAGAAAATTCAAGTGGGAAAGTAGTGAGCCCCCCCCCCCCTTTTATATGGAATTGTTAACTTTTATATGGAAGACTTTGAGCAATGAGCTCTAGACTCAGCATGCCTAAAGCTCAAAATTTGGCTCAGATACATCAACGATATTTTCGCCATTTGGTCCCATGGCCGCGAAGCACTAAATACATTCCTTAGCCACATGAACAAACAACACAAACGTATCCAATTCACCATTGAAATAGAAAAAAACAACTCGCTTCTGTTCCTAGACACACTTGTCACACATCTTCCCTCAGGCTGTCTCTCCTTCTCAGCCTACCACAAACCTACATATACAGGCAAGTACATACACAAAAATTCTTATCACCATCAACACAAAAACTAGGTGTCATAAGCACCCTTCAACACAGAGCTCAAACTATTTGTTCAAATGAACAAGCTCTAAACCAGGAATACAAGATCATGAACCATACATTTATTAAAAATGGATACAGTAAAAAACTATTCACAAGATCCTCCACAGAGATACTAGTAAAAACAAAAAAGATTTCAAGAATGCTATTGCCATACCTTATATTAGAGGCATTTCTGAAAAAATAGACAGAACACTACACAAATACAACCTCAAAACCATCTTTAAACCCCTGACAAAATTAAGACACCTACTCAGTTCTTCCAAAGATCCTCTTCCACACCTAGCCCACCCAGAGGTATACAAAATACAATGCACATATAACCTACCATACATAGGGGAAACAGTGTGAACCATCCCAATTAGAAAGGCTGAATACAAACGACACATTAAATACCTCCATTTTGGAAAAACCAACCTTTCTGACCACGCACTCCAAACATACCACAGAATTGATTGGAAAATACCAAGTCCCTACACAGCACCAAAACCTGATTCGAGAGGAAATTTAAACAAGCATGTGAAATGCTGAAACATAACCCAAATCTGAACAGAAATGATAGCCTAATCATTCCAAGAATGTGGAGGACCCATTTCCAACCTTTATAGCAACCAGAACAAGCCAAAGAAAAATCCCACTACAAGAAGACTGGTGAAGTGTTTTTTTTTTTTTTCCTCCTTAACATTCAATAGCAACTTGAACTGTACAAATCGTAAACTGTGTGCTACTATTCCTTGCTATTTATAAAGCCTGCTTGGTTACTATGTCTTTGAAATACCGTTATTCTAATTAGCAGTGCGCGCTTTCTCTCTTGTAACGTTTCTTGCTTATTCTATTGCATACTATGTTTATCTACCTTTCGCACTATGAGTCTCATGCCAATGGTTACTAGAAAATTTATTTTTATTGAGACTGTGCCACTAATATCTTTTAATTGGCATAAAACTCAGTAATATGGCCAGTTGATTTCTTTCTCTAACACAAATTCCTTCAGTAAAACTTTACACAAACAGTCGTGGTCTATTTGCACTTAAATATACGTTTCGGCTATCTCACTTGGTTTCCCGCTCACAAGTCCGATATTTTTTTTTCTAGGAACAGTGCACTGTAAAATAAACAATCAGGTGGCACTCTATTGACATATAATTAAAACACATTTATTTACATTAAAAATAAAGTACATTAAATAAGCGATAGTGAAGTTACTCTCTCTCTCTCTCTACCTATCCTTTTGGTAATAAAGAAACAAACTTTCTATTTTCAATATTAAATGACGAAACAATATATTTACTCTGTTACTTCTCTGCTTAGGAAAACCAAATTGCCGAGACTAATTTACTCATAAAGAGATTAACTAGCTATGGCAAGTTATCTTACAATTAAAATTCCAGTTAACAACAATTCAGAGGACTCTCTTATAGATATTTCTTATTACTATTTCTTATCAGTCCATCTATGACATATCTCCTTAATTACGAAAAGAATGTACATTAGAGGTTGGAACACACTTACGGAGGTTCTTTGTCATGACACCTTCCAAAGGTCCTGCATCAAAGTCACTATGGTTCTTCTTTCATCTTAGGCCTTGCTTCAGGGGGGTGTTTCGTCGGAGTAATAGTGGTTCTTGGACTGCAATTTTCCCAGTAATCAAAAGCTCAGGCAAGAAGTTTCGGCATACAGGCTTGAAGATCGTTCTACGGCTTTTGGCTTCGATTGATTTCCCAATTTTTTCCCTCTGGCGTGGATTCGCTGTAAAGTTTGTTTCTCTGGATCAGTATGCTTCTGATTCTCCGCCGACTGCCTCTAGCTCTCTTCGGTAACAGAGCGTTGCCTCTCCTGCTTTGGCAACTGGACCTCGCTTCTGCTCTCTCGGCAGCTGGATCTCGCCTCCCCTCTGTCAGCAACTGGACCTCGCCTCCTCTCGACTGCCTCTGGTTCTCTGCCGAAGACTGCCCACCGATCTTCAGCTCAGTCCTCTTTTATTTTCAGGATCTTGCAATAAGGGTTGTAAACCTTAAAGAAATCGGCAGTTCTCCTTGATCCTTTTGTTAAGGCAGGCCCGTTCTTTTTTCTCCTCTGTGCGCTCTTTTTTTTCTTGTTGGGCAGCAGAAACTTCTCTGAAACTAATGGGCCTCTTTGATACTAACTTTGAAAGTGGTCATGCGCAGAGCTTACAAACAGCTTTCTCACACACTTAATCATAAACAACTTTCTTGTGCTCTTATACATAGCTATTATACATTATACAAAGTTCCGATGGCAAAGCATTGCGTTTGTTTTTGACATTCTAGAAACTTTAGTTAAAACGGTAAATACGATCAATTCCCATAGGGTTATTTACATTATATATTTAGCAAAAATTACATAGAGACAAACAAGGTTATTTTTGTAACAGTTCTCATGACACTTGACCTCTGTAAAAATCAATGTAAAGCACTTTGGTATTTTTAAGCTACATTGAGTTTTACAAAATCCAGAAGAATCTTAGTACATGAGGACTTTAGCAGAGTTTATTGTAGTTTTTTATTTATTTTACTTATTAATTATTAATTTTTTTTAAATTTATTATTTATTTAATTTCTTAAAAAAAATTTTTTTTCAATTTTTATTTCATTTTATTTAATTATCACTAGAGATCAGGCTAAGAAAAAGATTAATTAACAGCATAGATTTAATTTACTGGTATAGAGTGCAAGAGCATGTAGCTAGATTCCCTATACACATGTATCCTTCTGATGATGACCTCAATACAGGGATCAAAACGTCAAGTGTTATTTTATTAATAATTAGTAAAATAATCTTTTCACCATGTGTTCTGTGTCCCTAAATTCGAAAATATGAAAATTAGTGTGTAAATATATAGACAAATGAACATATTCTAATCATATGAATGCATGCATTATGCTAGCCTCCACAAAGTTGAACAGAAGCAAATGATATACCATTACCTCTTCTGGAGTTAGTCACAAGGGAAAAAAAAATAACCAGTTATGCAAAAATGTAAATCAGGCACAAAACATCACTTAAATCTATGGCGAGAAGAAGAAAAAAGTATTTTCTTCCATTTAAATCATTACAAAAATACAAGCAGATCAATGTACTGACACCTTATTTATTGGAGGGCTGAAGTGGTTTGAGGAAGTTCCATGTCTTCAAGAGTAGGGCAGAGTTTCTAGATTATCCAACTCTTCACCTGTACTAAAGTGCTGAAGGTGTACAGCCTTTTGTGTGTAGAATTAACATAAAAAATTTGGAAATACTGTAATTTAACTGAAAATTCCAATCAGTATCAATAAGAAATAAAATGATTATTAATTCACTTAAGGAATTCAATGTACACTAGAATATAAATTAAATTAAACTTTAATATATATTTCCAATATTTCGGCAACGTCACATTGCCATTTTGAAAGGAACTTACAATAAAGACACGTGCATGCAGGCACTACATAGAGTAAATGAGGACAAAGTGAGGAAGTGTCCTCATTTACTGCATGTAGTGCATGTGTCTTTATTGTAAGGTCCTGTGAAAATGGCAACTGACATTGCTGAAATATTGGAAATATATATTAAAGTTTAATTTAATTTATATTCTGGTGTACGTTGAAGTCCTTAAGGTGAATTAATAATCATGTATAACCAATGTATAAGCCTTTCTACGAGAAGAAATAAAATGATATAATAATCTTTAAGTGATAACATACCTTATATTTTGATGAATGCGAATTTTCATCGATATAGTAAATTCATTATTAGATATCCTATTTCTAGTCTGCTTTATCATATCATGAACTAGTTCTGGTTTATTAATCAGACTTGATCCATAACCTTCTGAAAGAGCCCATCTAATGAAAAAAAATAAAATAAAAATAAAACTAACAAAAACAAGCATTAAGGGTATTTAAACATGGAAAAAGAAAAGTTGGAAAATACATACCTGAACAAATTTTGTAGATTGCAATATATATATATATATATTTATTTATTTATTTTTACCTCAGGGGAATGTAAATATAGTAGATATTTAGTGAACAATGAAAACTTCATTAATGAAATATACAGATCCAGTATTCTGAAACACAATATATATATATATACAGCCAGGATATTTATTTCAAGACTAAAGAGATTTACAGAGAGAGATTAGAGAATGGCATGGCTGAAGAGTGAAAGAGGAAGACTATCATGTATTACTAAGGTATGACAGTGGTGAGCTCAGTAGACAAATATTACCAATGGTGAAATGGATGAAATAACCAGGATCAGTGGTGCAGTGGAAAGGGGACTGCCCCCCCCCCCCCAAAAAAAAAAGAAAAAGGAAAAAACAGCAGAAAATTTTCCAAAAAACTTTTCCTAATTAAATTCATTTTTTTATTGATGTTGTGTCGTGTCTTTTATTTCTATACTACTTATGAATTAGTTGTCACAACATAAGGTGGGAATACCATATAGCTCTCGGAATCACGGCCACTGCAAACGCAAGGCGAACAAAGTAATGCTTGGGCGGAATAAGCACTACTCTGTTTGCCTGAGCTGGGCCAAAGGAGATCATGGGTATCATGTATTGGCAATTACTGCAGATGCTCAGTCATATGTTGTATGCAATGTGTATTCTCAAATTGTCTACTAACTCAGCCCCCTCACCCCAAGATTAAATCTTTAGTGCACCACTGACCAGGATATATAAGAAGAGAGACTTAAGAATATATGTGGATATCTAATATGCATTTCAGAAATAAAAACATTTGTATGCTAAAATCGGTTTATATCTTAAGTTAGAAATGAAGTATGCATTCTGAATGAATGAAATGATAAATGTGGTGATTCAGGAAAAATTAGAGTAGTTAAAACATATGGGAGTAGGAATGAACTCTAATAATGGACATATTTGGAATAAGAGGAAAAAGCTCATAGCATTAACAGAGTCAGTCCAAAATTTGTGGCATTAAGAAGGCTTAAAAGGGAGGATGGTCTAACTCTTCTGCTTTCACTAGTACTAATGATATGCTTAACTTTTATGGTTACAATAATCTGGTATATCATGTCAATTAAATGACTATGCATTCCCCTGGCCTGTTTGCTTATTTTGTGAGATGAAAAATCTGAGTATCCAATAAGGAAAAAATCCTGCTGCATGCATATGAGACCAGATAACTCACCTTCATTTGAAAAGCCCTTATAAAGGTTCTTTGTTTCATAGACAAGGTTCAAACATCAGGTCTTTCCAAATGATGGGCATCTTCGTATTGACTGAGCTAAGGGGGGGGGGGGGGTCCTGGAGAATCAAGAGTATGTATGGTAATTCTCTTCTGATGACACCAGCAGAAGAAAGTGAAACTACAGAATTTTTTCATATTGCAGTCAGTAGAAAAGAAGTATCAGAAGAACAACTTTGTTGGATGGAGACAGTAATAAAGTGACCAGAGCAGAGGACGGCAGAGCTATTTAGTGATTACATTGTCAGAATCTTTAATTTGGATGACAATGATATTATTATCAGAGGGAAAATGAAGAGTGGCTAATTGGAGAAAATGAACTAAGTTTTTATGGTTTAATGGGAGTGCAAAGGTTTTTTGCTTGTTTTGAAAATTATGCTAATAATGTAATTTGTGTTATTTGAAAACAGAAGACAGGGACTAGGTATAAGTTAATATGCAACAAATTAATGTGGATTTTTGAAACAATTTAGCTTAGAATAATTCAAAATGCATGAGTGTAGTTCTACTGTGTCTAGTGAACACAGCTTATGTACATGGTGAACTAAAGTTTTAATTGCACCCTATTTCTTAGAAGGGTGATAAGGTGATGTAGAATTAATGAATTTTCCAGTATGTTGTTGTAGAATGTGATGAAATTTCAAGAAAGAGAAGGCAAAACTTTAGTTCACTGTGCACATAAGCTGCATTTTCCACTAATTTTCTTTTAAATACAGAAATGCTCTTTACCATAGCTGCTTACATCTCTAATGGATATAATTCTAAATTAATTAACAAAGGTATTAATAATTATAGCCATTTTCCAAATCGGCCTCTAGAAGAAGATTCTAGAATTTAAATTCATTATGGAGAGGGAGTATCAGAGATGACTACAAGACTTCTTTGCCAAATTGTCATATCCCCATGTGACATCGAGGGTACAGAGATCTGATATATGTCAGTTTACAGGCCCAAGTTAACCCTGTGAGAATGGCCAATCCTCAGCAGAGTGCCAACAGCATCGAACTATTGGTCCCCGTCCAACTACTAAGTGTGATCAGACTTGCTTAATTTGCGTGAGTCATAAGTAGCGGAGACTCCACTTGACCAACCTTTGCTGGCTCTTTGGACAAATTAACCTATATTTATATCTTTCCATCCAGTTCAAAAATTAAATTTCTTCCAAGAATCTCTGAAAGATTAACATCTTTCAGATGTTTATCTTTCTCTTGTCATGAAGCTTATAAAATTCCATGATAATGGGGCATTTGTTATTACAGGAAGACTGGTCATCCAGCTCAGATTCGTACGGGAAAACATCAATCGTATTTTACTTAATTTTACTTTGCTCTGCATTATGGAATACTAAGGCAAGTGAAGTCATAGTATCCCATAATGCAAAACACATATCCTTGCAGATATGTATAATGCTATGCATTAGGGGAAGGGTCACTACGTCAACCGGTTTCGACCTTTACTGAGGTCTTTTCAGTGGGAGCCAGAACCGAGGTGATACTAAGATTGAAGTAATGCAGACGGTATATTTTTCTATGCGAGTTGCCAAAATTCCTTTGATGTCAATTATAACAATGATAGTCTTCGCCAGCTGTCAGCGAATGGTGATGGCTTACCACTAATCACAAGTTGCCCCAGTCCTGAACATACTTCAGGTGCAAACTTTGTTTGCTTACACTTGGATAAAGGATTAAACCAAGTATATAATTTCTTGATATCTTTAATAGTATAATCAAGTGAAAAAACTTCCAACAACTTTTTCTCTAACCCAGAGTAATTTAATAATAAGGTGCGACACCTTTTGGCAACTCATATAGAAAAATATGACTTCTGCATTACTTCAGCCGTTTTATTCTGAAGTTGAAGTAATACAGAATTAAATGAATTCTGTATTACTTCAACTGCAAAATCAAGCGTTTCTTGCAAAATGCTTGATTTTGCAAGAAACCGGTCTGGGTAGTGACCCTTCCCATAATGAATAGCATTATGTTGGTCGATTGGCAGAGCCTCTGCTACTAATGGCTCAGTTAAGTAAGTTTGAGCGCAGTTAGTAGTTGGAAGGGGACCAATCGTTCAATGCTGTTGGCACACTCTCTCTCGATGAGTCTTTGGACTCCCTGGAGGTGTCAAATAATAATAATACATGTCTGCAAGGATATGTGCTTGTGCTTTGCATTATGGGATACTAATGAAAGTGATGTGAAGTCATACCACCTTTACCATGAGTTGCCCCAATCCTGAAAATACTTCAGGCACAAACTTTGTTTGCTTACACTTGGATAAAGAATTAAACCAAGTATATAATTTCTTGGTATCTTTAATAGATAACCAAGTGAAAAAACTTCCAACAAAGAAGAAAGCATATCAAAAGTTTCTGGCAAATAAGTCAGCTTGTGCTGACTTATTTGAGAATACAGAGACAAATGTAAGAAAGCTAAACAATATGTAAAATTAGCTAAACAAAAGTCATATGAAGACCTTGGTACAGTCCGTTTTTCTATATTTTTGTAGTACTAAGTTGTTTCTGGAATACGAGTGTCCTTCAGTGGTTGTTTTTCGAAGTTAGTTGTTGTCGCATTATTGTGTATTTTGGTTACGGAGAAGACGGGGTTGGAATCAAATGCATAACGGTGGAAGACAAGACAAAGGATAAGTTTTAATTATTTAGTATTTCATTTTATTTATTTATATCTAGTGTACTTAAATGTTCTGTTTGTAATTGTTTGTACTTTTTCTTATAGTTATACTCCCTAATACTTATTAGCGTTTATTTTTTTACACTAATTAGCGACACTATTTTGAATAATAGTGACAGCAGCAGTTAAAATTGCAATTGGTGTATCACCAAGGTCCCCCCCCCCCCATTTAAGAACTCCATTTTGCACGATATCATACAGGATTTTGTAGCATGCAGGACTTGCGGAATGTATGCGTCCCAATGACTATATATGTGGCAGGAGAGAGAAGGGGAAAAACGTATGTGCATAAAATGCAGGGAATGGGAGGAACTTGGTGATTTAGAAATGATCATAACTGACCTCGTTGAGTCAGAAACAGGAGATTCTCCACGTAGAGAGATGACTGGTATGATAGAGGGAGAGAGAAGCATGAATAAAACAATAAGAGTGGGGAGTATGGAAAGGTTGAATGATTCCGAAGTTTTAGGAGATAGTTTCAACTGGGAGGATGAATGGCAAACAAAAGTGGCTGACTTACAGAGAGAGAGAGAGAGATGGGCTGAAAGAGCAGGTGGAATGTCTCGGGAATGAGATGAGAAGTGTGAAAGATGAGATTAGGCGAATGGAAGAGACGAATGCAAGGTGAATCAGAGCAGGAGTGAGAGAGAGTTATGGGAATGAAAGAAGAGGAGAGAATAGGAACAATAGTAGAGGAGAGGGAATGAGAGAGAGTTATGGGAATGGTAGAAGAGAGAATAGGAACAGTATAAGAGAGGGAATGAGAGAGAGAGAGAGAGAGAGAGTTATGGGAGTGATAGAAGAGGAGAGAATGGAAACAGTAGAAGAGAGGGAATGAGAGAGTTGTATGAATGATAGAAGAGGTGAGAATAGGATAAGTGGAAGAGAGGGAATGAGTGTCAGATATAGGAACGATAGAAGAGAAAAGAATGAAAACGGCTGGAGAGAGGGAATGCAAGGGAGCACAGAGAGAAACTGTTACAGGAGAGAGAGTGAGGGATGCATGTGAGCAATTGAGGAATAGGGTTGTAAGAGGTCTAATGTATGGAAACTCAATGATCCGTGGTGTTCAAGATAGGATGCATGAGGAGTGCTTGCCAGGAGGAACGATATAAAGTGTGGCTATGACAGTTAAGAGAGGTGAAAGGGTGGATAAGATGATTGTGATGGTGGGAACAAATGACTTGAGTGGTGGTGTAAATAGGGCAGCGAGATATGGGATTCTTGCTTGAGGTTGTACGAAAGAAGACAAAGAGAGGAAAGATAGTGTGTGTGTGTGTGTGTTGCCTAGGTATGATAGCGACGAGCTGAGCAGAAGAGTGGTGATATTGAATGGCATAATAGCGAGAATGTGTCAGAAGATAGGATTGGAAAATGTGGATGCTTGGAGTGCGTTTGAGAGCAGAGAGGAATTGTATGCGAGAGACCGCTTGCATTTGAATGAGGAAGGATATAGACATCTGGAGAGATTGCTGTTCTGAACAAGTCAGTGCATCCCAGTGTGGATGGTAGCAGAGGTAGCCTCTTGTGGGAATGAGTACTTGGGAGAAGGGGGACATCAGGTAATGCCGAGCACAGTGGAGTCTAGAGGGGATAATGCTCGGTATAGAAACAATGGCATTTTTATGCTATATACTAATGCCAGGAGTATTTGGAATTGGTGGCACTGATAGCATCAGCCTAGCCAAAGATTATTGGGATCACTCAGACATGGTTGACAGAAGAGGATATAATAACAGGAATAGAAGTTGCTGAGTACAGCATTTTCGGCAGGATAGGAAGGGAAAGCTTCAATATCACCTAGGGAATATTTTAGCTATGTGTCTAGTAGGATGAGCAATGACTGTGGAAAAATGACATTGTGGGATAAAAATGGGAATAGAGTGTCTGATGCAGAGGACATATAATTGTTCAATGAACACTTTATTGGAGTATTTCATCCTGGAGGACTCAATTTGAATACTAGAGGGATAGGACAGGCATGAGGTTTAGAGGTGCAGGAGGAAGGTGTATTCCACATACTGAGTACTCTGGATGTTAGTAAAGCTGTGGGACTGGATAGTATTTCACCAAGAGTCTTGAGAGAATGTGCTAAGGAACTTACAGTGCCTTTGACCTGGCTTTTCAATGAAAGTCGGGCTGTGGGAAAGGTGCCCATGGAATGGAAGGAAGGTAAGATAGTGCCATTGCATAAGGGCCATAGCAGACTGGAAGTGCCTAATTATAGTCCAGTTTGTGTGTCATTAGTAGTTAGTAAGATCATGGAGAAAGTAGTGAAGGACCGTATACAGCATTGGGCAGATGAGGGTAATGTTATCTGTGAGAGCCAACATGGATTTGTGAAAGGGCGTTCTTGTTTTAGCAATATGCTAGCTATTTATAATAAAGTTACAAGAGCATTAGATGAGTGAAAGGTATATATTGTCATTTTCCTAGACATAACAAAGGCATTTAACAGGGTGCCACATGATAAGCTGATATTCAAGTTGCAGCACATGGGTCTGGATGTCAGATTGGTCAATTGGATTCAGGATTGGCTGTCCAATAGGTATCAGAGATTGTGTATGGCAGTGCAATATCAAGGAGGCAGAAGGTTACAAGTGGGATTCCACAGGGCTCAGTACTGGGACCTATATTGTTTAACCTTTATATCAATGACATTGTCTGTGGATATTCAGTTGCTTGCGGATGATGCAAAGCTGGGAAGGGTTATTAGTAATAGTGCAGATGTGGTTACCCTGCAAGAGGATTTGAATAAGCTAGATAGATGGGAAAATGAATGAGGATATCAGTTTAATGAAGCAAAATGTAAGGTCTTGAGGTTTGGGACACATCGATGGGACGCTTCATACTCTATTCGAGGAGTTAAACTGGAGGAAGTAGGGGAGACAAGATCCGGGGGCTGATGACTGATAGAAACCTGAAATTTAGGGGACATACTGCAAAGGTAGTGAAGGTAACACAGATTATTGCTGTAAGAATGCAGCAATAAATTAATAAAAAAAAAACATATATTAAGTTGATAAGAAGGACGCTGACCTGCAGAGATAAAACAGTTATCATTTCGTTATATAAGACCCTGATCAGACTACACTTGGACTATTGTTTTCAGATTTGGTCTCCAGGATTTGAAGGAGATAAATTAACTGTGGAAAGGGTACAAAGGTAGATAACAATGATGGTTTCAGGACTGTACAATGATGGTTATGAAGATTAGTTGAGAGAATGTGGACTGCAGAGTTTGGTGGATAGAAGGAGAGGTGATACGATTGAGACTTTTAAACTGTTGAGAGGAGGCTACAGGGTTGACACTGGGGAGTTCTTTCACTTGGTTGAACAGCAGGAAGAAGTCATGACAAGGGGGCCATCCCTGGAAGTTACGAAAGGAAATTGCGAGAAAGAGGGTGAGGAATGGTTTCTTTGCATGGAGGATGGTTGAACAATGGATTGCATTGCATGATGGAGTGGTGAGAGCGAGAACGGTCAATGCATTTAAGGAGTGGTATGATAGACTTTGTGTTTCCTAGGAGAGACCTCCCATGATGAGTCTTTTGACTCCATGGAGGCCTGAATAATAATAATAATAATAATATGACCACATTCAAGATCCATTTTCCAATTTACTCCAGTTCATGCAATAGAATTTTTCATGCAGTATCCTGGAAAATACCTTTGCAAAATCAAATGTGGACATGAATTTATTTCAGCATACTAATAAATTATTATATAAGTAAAGTGGATATTAGATCCAGTTATTTCAAAGCTGAATGCAGCAACTATGAAAGTCTGATAAAAATAAATTGACCAGAGAGCTTATGGGAATACACTCACTGGCAATCACAAGTTGTCTTTTGTCTCTTAATTTTAGTAAAAAAACTCATAAATGACATCACACAAAACGTGTTACAAATTTCGTACAAATTAAAAATTGCAATATGTTTTTGGTGAAAGTTACAAATTTCTGAAGGATGCAGATAAGGAATTAATATACAGTACTTACAGAAAACTATGCAGAGAGAGAGAGATTTAAGTATGGTATATGTCCACTTCAAAATGTGATGAAGCTCTTACCACATTGTACTATGCTTAGCACCAAGTGATTCAGGAGATCTAAAAGCAAACTGGCCTACTTCAGAGCAAGGATAAGGCCTTGTTTGTTTTCTGTCAGGGAATTTCAAGCAGCAATGCATCTCCCTATTGTGCCCTAAATGTGTTCTATGGAGTTGGAGAACTGGGGAAGGGTGCTAGCTACTCAATTCGATTAATATCCTCAGTTTCAAGACATACCTCCATTGCTCATGCATGATGTGGTGTGGCATTGTCATCCATAAAAATTAATTCTTCCCCTACAGTACCACATAACAATCAAATATAACGTTGAAGAACTTCGTTGCAATATCATTCACCAGTCATGACCCTTTTTCCAGCACTTGTAGCTCAGTGTGTCCATTAACCATGCCTCCCTACACCATGACCCCAGTGTTGTGTCGGAAAAAGTGCCGATTCACTTTTGATGAGTCATCCTTTTTCCGACCCTACATAAGGTAACCTCAGAAGGGATGGATAAAGACATACTTATGCCTCCAGATGGAAAATGTGCCTATTAATGACCCAAGAACATGTATATATATTCAGATTTGTAAAATTTAAGTAATGTTAAAGAAGCCCATAAACTAAATAGAGAATGTTTGTAAATTAATTAAGATAGAAAATCATGTATAATTGCTAAAAAGATTGTGACTGCGGTAACCAATCGGCAGCCGCCGCATGCATGACGACACCACCGAGTGAGGGCGCTGTTTTGTAGTATATAGGTTTCGGCGGGGATTTGAATCATTGCTCTCTTCTCTTCTCGTTTTCGTCGGTTCCTGGTTTCCTGAGCGGAAAGCTGAGTAGTTGTGGAAAGCTTGCCACCATGCGTAGCAAGAAATTCTCCTTGTTATACGTGCCACAGGGATCAAAGCTTCTAGAACTCTGGATGCAGCTATAATGCATCCAGAGTTCTAGAAGAAAGGGCCACTGGTGAATTTACACCAGTGTATAAGTCAGTGTAAGAGTGCTTCTTTTCGAGTGGAACAAAAGAATAGCGAAGACGCCATTAAAGAAAATACAGTGAGGAGATCCGAGTATCCATATAAGAAGGTCCTAATTCCACCAGATAAAGCAAGAATGATAAGCAGAAACCTTTTGTATTAAGTTAGAGTAATCGTGCAGGAAAGAGAACTGAACATCGAGAAAACAGCCAATTTCCGTGTTGTGCTTAATGAACTATCTGCATTTCGACATTTTGTCTACATCTAAGGAATAAAAGGCATCTTAAGCTTAAGCCAAATAGGAAACCGAGGCTTCGGACTGTTTGTGTCGAAAGAAGGAAATTAATGTCATTATGTTAAAGTTTAATTTGAATGCTAACTAAGATTTTTTTTTTGGGGGGGGGGGTTGAAATATAAGGAAGAATGTTATCTCATGAAAACTATGCAAGAATTGTAAAATTGGCCTATATATATACATGTGTGATTTATACGTGTGATAGTAATGGGTAATTTAGTATATATTAACAGAGTTTGAGAATAGGTATATAAAGAAGTGTAAGATTGTGACAGTATAAGAAATTATAGTGTAGAACTTTTTTTTGGATGTGTTAACATAAACGGGACCATTAGTAACATAAGAAACGGGACCACGACTGCAAACTTCTTGATCCCCGCATTCTTTTTCTTAGTATCCTAGAATAGTATATTAGAATTCAGTTGTCAGCTGGCGCAGTCATAAAATAATATAAATTTGTCGGCTAACTAAATAACTGATAATAAGTAGCGTAAAATAACAACTGGTAAAGATAATAAAATAATAAAGAAAGCGAAAGATATAACACCAGCATCTATCCCTTTCAAGAACATTCTCACAATGGTAAGTAGTACTACTTTCACACCAGATTAAGCGTCATCTAGAATCAGAGGAAAGACTAAAACGACTCTCATCTGTAAAGGGTACATTAGTCCATTAGTGTCTTGCCAATTTTTATGAATATAACACCAATGAAAACATGCTCTTTGATGAACTGTGGGTAAATGGACATAGACTACAGGTCTTCAGGTATATAGGCTTACTTGCTGCAGATATCTTGTCACAGTTTGTCGAGATATCCGCATACCTGTGCTTGAACGGAGTCGACCTGCAAGCTGACCTACCATGGTGCTTCAATCACATTTCGCTGTTATAACCAAAAATCTGATTTTATCCTCTGTGGTAGAAGGCAACCTCTTAGCAAACGTCTGGAACACATTGCACTGGTGTGAAATCCCACCCAGAGCCTGGATGCAAACGCTATGTGAGATTCCAAACTCTTTGGCAATATTAATAATTCTGTGGTGTTTTTCAAGCTTTCCAATAATTCTTCTCCACATGAAATCATCTCAATTATGTCTTTGAGACATTGTAAGACATCCAAATTTGCAACTTTATTCCTTCACGAAAACTAAGTGAACTGTGTTTGAATTCCTTCAAACACAATTCACTTAGTTTAGCCTTTTGTCATTTATCCTGTTGAGTGCTATCACGTGATCCCTTTACACGTGATTTGAATGTGTACCCACTTTCTATTTGAAATCATTAGTTATACAAATTGCTACAAGCTGATTCATATGAATTTGCAGTTGCAGTCTTCAGAATTAGTATTTGTCCTTCGGTTTTGGACACCAGTGCATATACATATATATCTGCCACGTTTCTTCCAATTTTCATTATCTTTGTTTTATTTGAATTTGAGACTGTGAAAAAGAAATTATATCTAAAATTCAATTAAGTTGGATATCCTTTGGGAAAACACTGTTAAGCACTAAAAGGAAACATAACATCCCAATCTGTCTTAAAAGAAAAATATTCCATAGTTGTATACTTCTAGTCTTGACATATGGAAGTGACACATGGAATTAGACAAAAATTGGCCAGCAAGTTGAGAGTTTATTTTTCACTTAGTTAGACTATAATAAGTTTAGTTTAATTCTTTATCCAACTGTGAGCAAACAAAGTTTGTGCCTGAAAGTATCTTCAGGACTGGGGTAAGGTAGTACAACACCTTCGCATCATCGCAAGGAGATGTGCTTTGCATTATGGGAGATACTGAGATGAGATAGGAGTGACGAGATCTTTCTCCATCTTTGCAACGAGCTGCCTAGTGTTGTACTACCTTACCCGAGTCCTGAGATACTTTCAGGCGCAAACTTAGTTTGCTCACACTTGGATAAAGAATTAAATTAAATTTATTACAAGTTGAGAATTATCCAGAGGAAAATGGAAAGATCATTACTTGGTATTACCATTCTCAGCAGAAAGTGCAATACTTAGATGAGAGCTCAGACTAGAGTGAGAGACATTATAACTACTGTTTAAAGATCCAAATAGGCAATGGGCAGATCATATTGCAAGATCTAGCACTCAACGATGAACAAAGTTGATATCTAAACGGTATTCCAGAGAGCTACAATAGAACCACAGAGACAGCGAGATGATGAAATTAAAGAGATGGCTGGAATTCAATGGCACAAAATGAATGGAGAACTTTAAAGGAGGCCTTCAATCCAGCAGTGGACAGAAACAACGTATAAGCCTAAACACCTGGAGTATACATGATGTTTTTTGAGATGGTACAGTGTATCAGCACTTTAACAGTGAAATGTGGCAGATGTAGAACATTTAGGAATTTGTAATATTCAGTAATTTTTCACAAATTTACCTGGTATGCAAATAAGTTTAGCAATTTAATGAAATTTACATTTTTACTATGTCTATTGTTAAGATATTTGCTATCTAAAACTTGTTTTTCTATCTGTTTTATGTAAGTTTTATTAAAATTATTATACATTTTACATATTTTTATATACTTGTACAATACATTTATGCTTCAAGTTATGTGCTTAATTTTCTGTTCTTATTCCAAAAAAATTATCACCCTATGAAGTAAAAATATCAGTAAATAGATCTTCTAGTTTTCTTTTAATATCTTATTAATTTTCAATTTTTCCTGCTAGCAAATATTGTTCTACAAAGATAGCACTAGGTATACATATATATGAAGAGACAGCTGCATTACAGTATACAGAGTATGTTCAAGTAACACACTAATTTGGTCTACCATTAACACTACTGGACTGACCACTAGTGAGAAAAAAAAAATCTACTATATTCAAAACTAGAATTCTGTTATCTAGAGATTATTAATGGATAAAATAAAGTTGTATTGGTGGTTGCCACTATGTGAAATTTGAGTTGAACTCATTGCTTGAAGTCCTGAAGTGATGGTTTAATAGAGAACTAAACAGAAGTTAAGTGGGCTGAATGTGTGCCATCCACATTCTTGGGATTTTTAGACCACCGTTATTGTTCAGATTACAATGGGTGATCAAAACTTCCAGGCTTCCATAAATTTGCATTCATACCAAGTTTAATACAATTTAAGGAACAGGTTCCTTTCCATTCAATTTGGAGTAGAGTGTTAAGTGTGATCAGAGAGATTTGATTTAACAAAATTGTCAAATTTGATGTGTCATTTGTGTTGTCATTCATTTTTCCAGATTGGAATCATGCATCCTGTTTCACCAATATAAAGCAAACTAGAGAGAACTGGATTCAGTACACCCAAGCAATATTTCCTCTAACTTTTGCCAGATGCGTACACATGAAAAACATTGTGTGCTTTCTAGAATTGACACAATGTGTGCTGTAGCTTGTGCTCACAATAGTGAAAGTCAAAAACCCTTAATTTGATATGCCTGAAATTTATAATGATAATTTTGTTAAAAGATCTTGTATGGGAATGGTAATGTTGTGTCGGAAAAAGGGCTGACTCACTACCCGTAATCCAATTTGTTTCCGACCCAACACAGAGACAATGAAACCCAAAGGATAAGGACATGTTTGTACTTCCAAGAACAGGGCTAAGGGAGTACTGTATATATATTCACTCAAAGGTATATCAACTCGACTGAGATTATTAACATTAAATAAGCTAAGGAAATCTGTGTTTAGAACTAATATTGTCCTTGTATTATAAGGAAAGGAAAATGTGTTTCAATACCAAAATTGTTGTTTTTAAATGTGCTTAAGAGATCTATGTTTTAGAACCTTGTTAAAACAGTTCGGAGTTAAGGTGACCAATCGGCCGTAGCTAAAATATATGACGTAGTCGACGAGAGAGGACGCTCGCAAGGGAGCGTTTGAGTCTCGCAGCGAGACTCAAACGCTCTCTTGTTTTCTGTTCCTGTGTTCCCGTCCAAGCCTGGATAGCTGAGGAAGCTTGTCGCCGGTGCCCAGCAACAATCTCCCGGTTGCTGTTGTAACCGAGCTGAATAAAGCTACCTAAGGAATGAAGTCAGAATTTCAGTAAGGAGCCATTGGTGAACCACGGCAACGTAAAGACAGCAAAGGGCAACCTTCGAAGAAAGCATAAGTAAGTCGCAGAGGCCACAGAAACACGTGGCTAAGGGATACAGAAGTGAAAGCGCCGGGGAAGTCAAGGAAACCAGAAAAAAAAAAAAAGACAAGATGGTAATGTACAACCCTTTCATATTCTAGAATTGTAAACCAAAATAAAGAAGAGGAGCTCCATACATTATCTTACCCATAGTGCATTAATGACTGTTTGGACTAATTGTCTGTAAGCTGGTGTTACGCCAAGCTTGTGCTGAGGAGAGAACCTAAATTTTGAACTGTTTGTCAGGAAGAAGCTATTTGCTGTAGTGTTAGATATTAGCCTGATCTTCACTTAAAATGTGGACATAGAGACTTTGCAGAATTGAAATTTGTTTTCCATGTTAGAATATAAGTTGGAAAGAGTTTGATATGCCATGTATAAAGTTTATGCTTAGAAAATGCTTAAGTAAATGCTTAGAAAATGAGCATTGAGTAACCCTGTATGGATAAGTCAAGTCTGAGCTTAATCATAAGACAGAGATATATCATTGAATTACTTAAGCATAAAGATTGAAATTTTGGATGTCTTAATCTAAAGAGGAGGGGGGGGGGAGTTCAGACTCTCGATTTAGTTAAAAGAAGGTAACTCAGCATTGATAACTTTACTTAAAGTGTATCTTGAATGATTATACAAAAGTGTATCCATACTAGTGATTTAATAAATGTGTTCTTTTATATCCAAGTTCATGAGTTCTGTTACTCTGAGACTGAATCACCACTTATAAAAAACTTTCGGACCTTTGTGAGTAAGGAACCACGACTGCACATCACATGATCCCTATGTTAATCAATGTTAACTATTTGAATATCAGAAATTAGTTGCCGGCTGGCGCAGTCGTTCTTAAAAATAAATTTGTCGGCAACGAAATATCTGATACGTGAGATAGATAAACAAAGCATAGAAATTAAGGAGTACTAAGATATAACATAAAAGAAAAGAGGACCAGCAGACGTAACAATGGCGCAGTAGTCGACAGGATGTGCTTGAGAGAAAAAAATCATAAAGCAAGTAAATACAAGCACGATAAGTTGGTCTCAATCTCAGACACAGAACTCAATTAAGATTGAAAATTAATAGAGAGATACCGAGTTAGTAATAGAGTGCATCAATTGAAAGCATAAGTATGTCCTTACCAACATCTACTGAGATGAGCGACCCAGAGTTTTTCAAGAGCATAAACCCTCAACAAATTTTCCCTCAGTTCTCTGGTGAAGAATCAGACGATGTGGGATCATTTTTTGAATACATAGAAGAACTTAGAAAGATAGGGTGATGGAGTGACTTCCAGTTGCTTATTCTGCTCTGCAGCAAGTTGACTGGAAGAGCAAAAAAGTTTCTTTTATTCCTCACCACTATTGAAAAATACGATGGACTACCAGAGGTTCAGGCAAATTCTCACCTCACAATTTTCCAAGACAAAAAACGTGGGACCAAACCTCTGGAAGTTCCAAGGAATAAAACAGAAAGAAAAGGAAAGCATCCCTGAATACTATAACAGGTTACTCACATTTGCTAATATACTGAGTGTACCTGAGGATGAGAAACGCCATTTGGACTGGACCGTGTTCCAACTTTTCAGAGTAGGCCTAAGACAAGAACTAAGGGAAGCAGCGTTTGCAAAGGAATAACTAACTTAAAAGAATACCGTGATGCCGTTATAGAAAGAGAACAGCTGCTTGGGGACATCTGCCCCGCAACCTCTGTAAGTCACATAAATGTTGTGAAGGATAGTAAAGAAGATAATATTAGCCGAAGTCAAACAAGGGTGGGAAGAGAAAAAGAAGTGGAGAAATGTCAGAAAGTGCAGGAAAGTGTTGAAAGAAACAAAACTGAATCAGTCTGTAATGTCGCTATTGACGCCTGTAACTTTAGTGAAGTTCGCTCCTTGGTCAGACAGGAGGTAGGTAGAAAAGTTACAACATCCGCTCATAGAAAGACTTGACTTAGTAATCAGTCAGTTAACGATAAATCCTTCCAATGGTCAGAGTTCTCAAATGGTTCAGGAAGAAAAGGTAACTAATCTCATTCATCGGGAAGTAGAAAAATTGCAACAGCCTGTGCTCGCTAGAATAGACTCCCTGATGGAAAGGTTAACGGAAATGTCTACAAAAAGCGGATCGAACTCTCCTTTGTATTTGGACGGAGAGGTTAGACGAGGTTTCCGCTGAGAGATTCCTAGGTGCTACAGATGTGACAAATTAGGGCACATTACTCGTGACTGCTTTACTGCACCAGGAACCTCAAGAGCCAGGTATCAACCTGAAACTACATCTCACATTTGTGCCAAACCAAATGAAAAGGGAGGGAGAAAATTCACTGGGATGACCATAAAAAGAAGGATATGCAGAAGGGATATTAATGCACTCTTAGACACCGGCTCTCAGGTCTCTATAATATCTGAGAACTGCCTCAGGGAACTGGGTACCTGTGTGAACATAAGAACTAAGAGATTGAGGAAATCCATTAGACTCTTAGTGATATCCCCCCTCTATGGCTCATGCCCAAAAGCGTGTGAGGTTAAAAGCAGAATTGATAGGATTAGGCTTATATGCCTGGTATAACTTCCTAGTTCTACCCAAGTACTCGCACTCTCACGTGGAGATGATTTTAGGTGAGGACTTCCTAAAGAAGCACGGATTCTCATGTGACAATCCCAAAGCGAGCATTCAGTTCCGAGGAAGAAAGGATAATAACAGAACAAAGAATCAGAAGTTCGAATGCCAAGGAAAGGAGGACAAATCCTTGCTCAGTGAGATTCAATGCAGGAAGGAAGCAGAAGTGAAGAAAGGAAGGGAAGATCCCATGACTGACACTCAGTCTAAGATTGATACCATTACAGTCGAGAGAGCAGATGGCAATTTGGTCACAGGTGAAGGGTAAAGCAAGGAGATAGAAAAGGATAATTTGGCTGAAAGTAAGAGCACACATCTGAGTGAGCAGCATGTGTGGATCAAAACTTCACACATATATCATGTTACTGCCGAAAGTCAATGCACATTGGAAAGACCACCCCACCGAGGAAAACTGAGGACTAAAATTTTCTTAGGGAGAAATTCTTGTTTTAGAGAGAGAGGGTGTGGGGGGAAATGAAAAGTAAGAAACAAAGAAATTTTTTTTTGTAACTCCGTTAAAAAAAGAAATTTTTTTTAATTAAAGGGGGGGGGGTTGTTGTGTCGGATAAAGGGCTGACTCACTATCCGTAAGCCAATTTGTTTCTGACCCAACACAGAGATAATGAAAACCTAAGGATAAGGACATGCTTGTACTTCCAAGAACAGGGCTAAGGGAGTACTGTATATATATATATGTACATATATATATATACTGTATATATGTATATATATATATATATATATACTGTATATATGTATATATAAGGGAGTACTGTATATATTCACTCAAAGGTATATCAACTCGACTGAGATTATTAATATTAAATAAGCTAAGGAAATCTGTGTTTAGAACTAATATTGTCCTTGTATTATAAGGAAAGGAAAACTGTGTTTCAGGATCAAAATTGTTGTTTTTAAATGTGCTTAAGAGATCAATGTTTTAGAACCTTGTTAAAACAGTTCGGAGTTAAGGTGACCAATCGGCCGTAGCTAAAATATATGACGTAGTCAACGAGAGAGGGCACTCGCAAGGGAGCGTTTGAGTCTCGCGGCGAGACTCAAACGCTCTCTTGTTTTCTGTTCCTGTGTTCCCGTCCAAGCCTGGATAGCTGAGGAAGCTTGTTGCCGGCGCCCAGCAACAATCTCACGGTTGCTGTTGTAACCGAGCCGAATAAAGCTATCTAAGGAATGAAGTCAGAATTTCAGTAAGGAGCCATTGGTGAACCATGGCAATGTAAAGCCAGCAAAGGGCAACCTTTGAAGAAAGCATAAGTAAGTCGCAGAGGCCACAGAAACACGTGGCTAAGGGATACAGAAGTGAAAGCGCCGGGGAAGTCAAGGAAACCAGAAAAAAAAAGACAAGATAGTAATGTAAAACCCTTTCATATATATTCTAGAATTGTAAACCAAAATAAAGAAGAGGAGCCAAGGCTTTGAGGAGCTCCATACATTATCTTACCCATAGTGCCTTAATGACTGTTTGGACTCATTGTCTGTGTCAAGTAAGCTAGTGCCATTCCAAACTTGTGCCTAGGAGGGAACCTAAATTTTGAACTGTTTGTCAGGAAGAAGCTATTTGCTGTAGTGTTAGATATTAGCCTGATCTTCACTTAAAATGTGGGGCACAGAGACTTTGCAGAATTGAAATTTGTTTTCCATGTTAGAATATAAGTTAGAAAGAGTTTGATATGCTATGTATAAAGTTTATATCTAATTGTGCTTAGAAAATTAGCATCGAGTAACCCTGTACGGATAAGTCAAGTCTGAGCTTAATCATAAGACAGAGATATATCATTGAATTACTTAAGCATAAAGATTGAAATTTTGGATGTCTTAATCTAAAGAGGAGGGGGGGGTGGGTTCAGACTCTCGATTTAGTTCAAAGAAGGTAACTTAGCATTGATAACTTTACTTAAAGTGTATCTTGAATGATTATACAAAAGTGTATCCATACTAGTGATTTAATAAATGTGTTCTTTTATATCCAAGTTCATGAGTTCTGTTGCTCTGAGACTGAATCACCACTTATAAAAAACCTTCGGACCTGTGTGAGTAAGGGAGGGTAAACAATTCATATAAGAAAGAGGGGAGGGAACCATGACTGCACATCACGTGATCCCTATGTTAATCAATGAATATCAGAAATTAGTTGCCGGCTGGCGCAGTCGTTCTTAAAAATAAATTTGTCGGCAATGAAATCTCCGATACGTGAGATAGATAAATAAAGCATAGAAATTAAGGAGTACTAAGATATAACATAAAAGAAAAGAGGACCAGCAGACATAACAGTAAATATTCCTACAAAATCAATCTAAATGCTCACTCCTTCAGCTACTTAAATACTGCATGTACATGCAATTTATAAGCACATTATGTCAAGTCCTAGAACAGGAAATTATATTCCTTTAATTCGCTTAAATCCATCACCGTTTCCATGAGTTCAAGTGACTGTACTGTTCAGACAGTAGACACTCTAATCAAATAGGCCTCTGCAAGTTGTTGACATCAGGGTCAGTTTGGAGCAGGCCAAAACTAATTAAAATGTATTAAGCTAAAATGGTTAGAGTAATACTGGGGTGGAGACACTGGAGAAATTACTCAAAATCAGGGACAAGTATGATTTATCATATAACTTATTTGTATAGTACAATCAAAAATTGACTGTATATCAGAAATTCTAAAAGGAAAACTTTGTGCATGCAGTTACTAGGGGTATGCACATCCTTTTGGGCCAGTATAAGTGCATGTGTGAGCTTAGAGGGATCCCCACCTGTGGTGCAATGCTTGGAGAAGCTGAATATATTAATGTAGCATGAAGGTTGTAATTGTGTAGCATTTTTTTTTTTATATCCTTTTAATGTATGGAATGTATGGTTTTACTGATTTTAGAATTTTATTGATGGTATTTTTGCTATAGCCAATGTCTATAAACGTATTGCTAATAATTTCTAATTCACAATTAAGAGCTTGCTCATTAGAGCAAATTGATGTTGCTCTGTTTTTGAGGGTGTTATTTCACCTAGGTATTTGTAAAGGGTGGTGGTAAGAGTTTACATATATGTATACTTGGCAGTATGTGTAGACTAGTGGCAGTGGCTTTCTGAGGGAATGTGTATGACAAGCATATCCAGAAACACAAGTGAGTTTTGGTTTACTATTTCAATAGTAAATTACTTGCATTTGTGTTGTTTATTCGGGTAACTGAGAATACAAGGAGTGGCTATTAAATAACGAGACTGGTTGCAAAAATGTGGTTTATTATAACTTAATTGTTATCCCCTTCAACATACTCCCATCCTCTATCTATAACACTGTTGCATACAAATTTTCTATTGTTGGAAGAAGTGCTGCAAGACATCATGTGTTATCTGCTTCAGTAGTGCTGCCGTTTTTTCCTTTACCACATCCACTGACTGAAAATGGGTGCCCTTCAATGCGGATTTCAACTTTGGAAAAAGGTAAAAGTCGCTTGGAGCTAAGTCCGGCGAGTAAGGTGGATGGGCCAACACTAGAATCATCTTATCAGCCAGATACTGCTTTACAGACAGTGCACTGTGGACTAGAGAGTTGTCCTGGTGGAGAATCCAAGCTTTGTTCTTCCACAGATCGGGTCTCTTCTTCCTCACTCATTCTCTCAGCTTGGCCAGAACCTCAAGGTAAGGATGTCGGTTAACTGTCTGACCTTCTGGTACCCATTCAACCATTACCATGTTATTGATATATATTTATAAAAAAAAAAAAAAATAAATAATAATAATAATAAAAAAAAAAACAATCAGCATAGACTTCAGTTTTGACTTGCTCATTCTTGCTTTTTTTTTTTTTTCATCCTTGGTGATGTGGGAGTTCTCCAGTGCATCGATTGTCTCTGTTTCTGGATTGTACTGGAAAATCCATGTCTCATCACATGTGATGATCTACTCCTGCAAGTCCGGCTCCGTATGTCAGCTGTTCCATGGTGTTAGTGCAAATTTGTTTCCGGACGTCTTTCTGCTCCTGACACAAGTTTATGGGAATCATTTTGGAGCAGACTTTGTTCATGTTCAATCAATCGCTAATGCAAAATTTGTCATACAGTCTCCTTATCAATGTGCACCATTTCTACTATCATCCGAATGCTTAATCAGCGCAAGGTTGCTGCCGTGACAGGGGGGACCTGGTCGTTCATCATCTTCAATGTTTTCTCGACCTTCAGCAAAGCATTTGTGCCATTCAAACATTCGCACATGTGACATTACATTATCACCATACACTTCCTGCAACAATTTCAAACACTCAGTCAGTGATTTCATCAATTTCACAAGGAATTTGAGATTAATACGCTGCTCGAGTTTAACATTAGACATTATTCCAGCAAAGCGACTTAACACGTATTTCTTTTATAACTGCCTACAGACTAACTACGAGTGACAGTGAAATGCTTATCCCACTGCTACGAGTACATGCTTCACAGCCCACCTTATTTAACAACCACACCTCATAGACTTTAAAGTTTGGCGACTGTTGCCAGATAATGAAAAATCATCAATGTATCTTAGTCAAACTTGTAGGTTTTACAGTAAAAAATCTAGAGTATATTGCTCAAACACTTTCATGTCAAAATTAGCAGTAGAATAGGATAGTAACGAGCAAATGTTATTTTGTATATCAAATTATTTTGTCACAGCTAAGTAACCAAAATGTAGTATTGGACAAAGAGTGCAATAATATTGAGCAAAAAATTATTCTGCAAAAGAAGAATTGTGTTATTGCCTGGGACATTTGTGAAAAAGGCAGAAATATCAAAATTGACTAATAAATCATCTTTGCAGAGCATTATGTTTTTCACTTTGTTTATGAGCTATCTGTTTTTTACATCGGAAGAATGATCTACCAACTCTTTGAATGTTGATATAAGTTTCTTAGACAGTTGATAATTAGGGTTGTCTATATCTTCAACTATTGGTCAAAGCAAAACATTATATCTATGTATTTTAGGAAGATCATAAATTCTAGGAGAACATGCATAATATGGTAATAGCTTTTTACCACAGTGTTTGATGGCCAAGTGACAAGCTTAAGCAATTTAACCATTTTCTTTTTAATCCTGTTAGTTGAGTTATAATTCACGCATTGATCAGTTAAAATGACTGTAGTATTACCTCTGTCTGCTTTTGTGATAACAGATTGCATGAATAGGCAAGTAAGTGGAACTATCAGTTCAATGTTGCAAAGTGTAAGGTTTTCAAATTTGGTAAGCAATGATGGGATGCAAAGTATACACTTGGTGGGGAAACTTTAATGGAAGTAGAGGAGATGAGAGATCTAGGAGCGATGGTGGACAAGGACCTGAAATTCAGGAGCCACATTGCACAAGCTGTGAAGACATCACATCAGATAATGGCAATGATGCGGAGGACCCTGACATGCAGAAATAGAGAGGTTATGATGATTGTATAAGGCCACATATGGATTATTATGCACAGATTTGGTAGCTGGGGTTTCATGGTGATGAGGATATGTTGGAAAGAGTCCAGAGAAGATTCACAAAGGTAGTCAATGGTCTTTGGAATGTGGAGTATGAGGACAGATTGAGAGAATGTACGGTGCAGAGCCTCGTGAATAGGAGGAAGAGGGGGGGGGGCATGATTGAGACATATAAGCTAGTCAGGGGTTGTTATCGGGTTGACATGGAAGAGATTTTTCATAGAATGGGAGAGGGGAGTAGAACAAGAGGCCATTTCTGGAAACTGTATAAGGAAGGTGTGAACAGATGAGTAGGAGTAGGTTCTTTGTATGGAGAGTGGTTGGTGAGTGTAATGTATTGCCTGAGTGTGTTGTGGGTGTAGACACACTGAATCAGTTTAAAGCATGGTTGGATGAGCACTGTGTGCAATAGTGTGTACCTCCCATAACGAGTGTATGACTCCATGGAGGTCAAATGTTAATAATAATAATAATTAGCTTTTAATGATTTGACAGCTGCTAGTTCTGTTTTGGTGACTATTCAAAATGTTACAAGTTTCCAAACTAATTTTACCAGCTATATATTAGTTAGGAGAAATTTAATGTCCCTTTCAGTATGGTATATAGCATCCCATCCAGTTTATTAACTTATCTAGGTGCTACTGTGAAGTTTATGTCTATTAAGTAACAAGAGTCTGCTGATATTTAGGGTGAGGCTGGACAGGTTGATGACACTGTAGTTCCTTGCAGGTGGTTAGTCACTCCTAATCTCTCTTACTTGTGAATAACTCTAGGTTGCTCCTAGAGTTATTCAATAGCCTAGACAAAAGAAACAAGAAAAGGCTCACTTTGTCATTGTTGACAGTGATATCTTCATTCTGGTCCAAGCCACAAGAGTATGCAGAGGACTTGAAATAGGAAGAGATTACTATTTAGTTTTGAATAGGACAAAAATGAATTTTATATTGAAAAGAAAAATACATAAGTCTGAAAGGAATCAAAAGTGAGGTATAAACTTAAATAAACAAACACTATTCAAGAAGCAAACTCTGAACTCTTAGTGGCAGATTATAAATTGATTCAGTTCGGAGGCAGCATTTGTGTGTGTGCGCGTGTGTAGAGGAAGGGGGTGATTCGCAAGGAGAGAAAAATCAAAACTCCATGGTGGACTAAGTATTAAAGAAACAGAGGCAGTCTGGGTAAAGAAGAAAGCATATAAAAAAATTCCAGTTCCTCACAAGCAAGTTAGCAGATGCTCTGAGAGAATACAGAGGAAAATATGAGAAAGCAAAACAATATGTAAACAAACAAACAAAACAAATAACTAAACATGGGAAGACTGGTACAGAATACAGAAGAAAAGTATTCAAAGGAGGCAAAATGTTCTGGCAGCTGTTGGAAAAGGAATTAAAGATGATAAATGTAGAAAGTATTTTACCTTGGGTATAATAAATGTTAAAAATACCAAGCAATTTTAAGTCTGGTTTTACTCCATTTCCCAAGTAAGCAAACAGACAAACAAGTCAAGTTTGCGCCTGCAACTGATGCAAGTCTAGCTGATCCTACAGGTAGTGCAAGACCAAGTATTTAGTGTCTATATTGCACTGTGCCAGACCACACTTTTGGGGTTTCATATATTCAGTTTTTTCAATGTAGTATTGATGCTGATTAATTAATTTTCCCAGAACAGCCTGTCTGCCCAAAGTATGTCAAATTACATTCACAAGGGTAAACATAGAGTAAAGATATAGGCAACAGTTTGTCTTTTGTAGATGGTAACACATGAGAAATTTTACTGATAGGAAAATATATGGGAATAAAGTGATGCTTCTTCAAAATTCTACCACTAGGTTCAGAGATGCCAGAAATATAAGGTATTAGAACATAAGAATCAATTATCTGTAGGAAGTGATGTGGGTTGTAACCATTTAATTCCTTTAAAGTTTTAATAGTCAGAAGTTCTTATTGTAAGCTTGAGGGAGAGGTGCGTGTGCTCTATTAATTAATGACTCGATAAGACCAATTTTTTGCAAGATGTGATGGCAGATTTTTGATGAATGTATCTGCCAGTAACCGTGGGTTTCTGATAAACAATGGTTCACAAAATACTATAGGCTGTGTGAATAGGAAGGATGTCCAAGAATGGTAAATTACCAATAATTGAATGTGTGAGTGAAGGCTATTGATCTAATGCAGGAAAGTGATAATGTCGTTCTCAGAATGAGGCCAAACAGCAAAAACGTCATCAACTTAATGAAATCAAAGAAAGGGTTTTGGATTAATGGATGAGAACAATGTATCTTGCAGATGGTTCAAAAAATAGTTTGCCAAAGGTGGAGACAGCAGGATAACCATGGCAGTGATTTCAATCTGTTTATAGATCTTGTTCTTCCAGCTAAAATATCTTGATTGTATAACAAATTCAAAAATCTTCACAACATCATATAGTAAACTAATAGTGTCCGATAACAGGGCACTATTAGTTTACTATATGATGATTTCCCTCCTGATGTTGTGAAGATTTTTGAATTTATTATATACAATCAGGAAAATTAGATCGTGTAATTTTATTGTTTTAAAGTTATGCCACAGGTACCTTTAAAGATCAGAAATATAAATTTGAGAATATTGGAGTTCCGACAATTTGGAGGAAAACAGTGACTGGAAATCAAAATTTTCTTCTGAATTAATTAACCATGCAGCACTATTAATAGCATCCTGCACACACCTTGAGAGTATATAGAATACTGTAATAGTACATCATGATAGATAATGAAGCAGTAACATCAGGAATTTGATAATGGTGATATCATCCATTCAGAGCGGAGAGCTAAGTTTAAAATCTCTAATTTTGATATCAGTGCCACCTTCTTTCATAATATGATCCACAAAGATGAATAAGAACAGCGATAATATACATCTTTATTATTATTATCAATCTTATCAATCAGAAAAACAGTGACTGGAAGTCAAAATTTTCTTCTGAATTAATTAACCACGCAGCACTATTAACAGCATCCTGCACACACCTTGAGAGTATATAGAATATACTGTAATAGTACATCATGATAGATAATGAAGCAGTAACATCAGGAATTTGATAATGGTGATATCATCCATGCAGAGCGGAGAGCTAAGTTTAAAATCTCTAATTTTGATATCAGTGCCACCTTCTTTCATAATATGATCCACATAGATGAATAAGAACAGTGATAATATACATCTTTATTATTATTATTATCAATCTTATAAAGTCAGCATCCCCGAATGGCAATATCCATCCTATTAACATTCACTAAATACCACCTCACTTGTATATTCTATGGACTAGGATGTTGTTATTGCTGATTTCAAGGATTATAATCCTTTCCAACAAAATTTTTGCTGACTTTTATATGAGACTTGTTTTTTTACTAATTTGGGTGTGCTGATTTCAAATATCAAATCACATCAGGTTTTTCCTCTATGGCATTTTCTTTTTGCTAATTTGTAAGTTTTTGATAGTTTTAAGGAGGCAATACTATTTAGAGAATCAAAAAAATCGATTTTTTAATATTATTTTCTGAAAGTATGTACTTTTAAAAATCTGTTCCTAACTTTTTATCAAGAAATTCGAAAAATTCCCAAAAATATAGCCTATTATTCAAAGCGGTGCACAGATCAGAATCGGAGTGCTCACCGCTCTCGCTTGTAGTAAACGAATAAATGCGAGAGAGGCCGATAATTAGATACATAACTAATTAACAATATTCATTAAAAACTAAAAGAATATTTATAAAAAAAATAACAATTTTACTTACACGAGTTTCAGGGAATAAATTTTTGTTTGTAGCAATTTCTGCTGTGTGTTCTGTTTTGACAATCCCTTTGAATACTCCAACAGTAGTCGGCCATCATGTGAGAATCCTATCTTCCTTG
The DNA here is from genome assembly GCF_054136105.1 of Typopeltis vanoorti. NCBI lineage: Eukaryota > Metazoa > Arthropoda > Arachnida > Uropygi > Thelyphonidae > Typopeltis > Typopeltis vanoorti. Next base: position 21,330,693 of record NC_143553.1, on the reverse strand, counting down.
GCACCGATCTTCCATAGTTTTTAAGTCATTTCTTGATTTCTTGATGAAATCTTTCGCCTTGTTCATCGCTTACAGCACCTAAATTCTCGGGAAATCTATCAAGATGACTCTATAGGAAATGAAGCTTTATGCTCATGTTGCAACCTAGGCGCTGGAAATTTTCAAGCATTGTTTCCACTATAGCTTTGTAATTGCGCTTTTTTTTTTCCAAGAAAATTATTCGCAACCATCGTAAATGAAGTCCAGGCCTCTTTCTCAATTTCGTCCATAGAGTTGATGAAATTTGGGTCTCTCATTAAAGTTCTAATTTGCGGTCCATCAAATACACCGGCTTTAATTTTTTCATAACTAAGTCATGGAAATTTTTCACATATGTATTGGAAACAGTCACCTTGTAAATCTAAAGCTTTAACATACTGCTTCATAAGACCTAGTTTGATGTGTAGAGGTGGAAAAATGATTTTTTTTCTGTCGATTAAAGGTTGATTTATAACATTCTGTTCTCCAACATTTAAGAATATTCTAAGAGGCCAATGTTTCTGACTCCAGTGTTGGTTTCTAGCTTGACTATCCCAGAAGCATAGAAAACACGGAAACTTTGTATATCCTCTTTGAAAGCCAAGTAAAAAGTTCACCATTTTAAGATCCACAAAGATGATCCAGTCATGGTCTGTATATTTTAATAACTTCAGAACCTTTTTAATGTCCTCATATGTTTCCTTTAAGTGGACTGAATAGCCAATAGGAATTGAGCCATATACATTCCCATTGTGTAGTAAGACACACTTGAGACTTCTGCTTGAACTGTCGATAAATAAACGCCACTCATTTGGATGATATTGTACAACACTCATTTCAGTTAGTAAACTGACACATTGTTACAGTAAACAAACCCACACTCGTGTTTAAAATATTGTACAAGATTACTTTCCCTGCTACGATAAAAAGTTTTCTTCGTATCTTGCTCCAGTAAGTTTTTTTCATTTAATCTTAAAGCTAACAATTCCGATGATTCCTTTGATAGGCCCAAATCTCTTACTAAGTCATTCAATTCCGCTTGAGTAAAACGTTGTGGTCCAGAACTAGAAATTAAATTTTCATTGTCTAAATCAACATCCGGGTCTTGCTCCTCAAGAACATCTGGCATATCCCGATCATGCTCGTTCTCAAGTAGAGGAAGTCCTTTATAAATTGGCACGGCTATTTCATTGGAATGAGCAACTGGCCAAATTGCTGAGTCGAGATTTGGATACACAATTTTTTTCTTATTCTTCTTGTTATAACCAGAAGTCTGAACTAAACAAAAATAGCAATCATCTACGTGATTTTTCGGTTCACGCCAAATCATTGGAATGCCAAAAGCTAATTTTTGGCGTTTTCCCTTGCTCCACTGTCGTAAATTTTCTACACGACTTACACACTTTATTTGGAGCCCACGAATTGTCCTAATCTGCAAGTTTAATGTCAAAGTATGCAAAGTACACTTTCTTAACAAAATCAGTGATATTTGTCCTTTGACTGGGAACAGTAAAGCTGCCACAAATGTAGCAGAAGGAATCTACACTATTGACACATTTTCGAGTAGTAGACATGATGTATTTTCTTCACTGCTGACTAACATGAAATTAACAAGACAAAAAAAAACAGAGACTTTATTGAAACATTATAAGTGCTCATCATACTTTCACGATCGATTAACGATTGACTGATTTCAATCGTTCTTTGTCCACTATGACGCATATAGCATTCATTTGTTTTAGGCAGTTGTCATCGCCTACTTTTCGTCACCTAAATGTATTATGTCGGTTATCGGCCTCTCTCACATTCAAAGCACCAGTACGTGCCGTTGCAGGTTCTTATGCATTTATTCGTTTACTAAAAAGCAAGAGCGGTGAGCGCTCTGATTCTGATCTGCGCACCGCTTTGAATAATAGGCTATATCTTCGGGAATTTTTTGAATGTCTTGATAAAAAGTTAGGAACAAATTTTTAAAAGTACATACTTTCAGAAAATAATATTAAAAAATCGATTTTTTTGATCCTCTAAATAGTACTGCCTCCTTAAAACTATCAAAAACTTAGAAATTAGCAAAAAAGAAAATGCAATAGAGGAAAAACCTGACGTGATAGAGAAAAATAGGTTTGATATTTGAAATCAGCGCACCCAAATTAGTAAAAAACAAGTGTCAGATCTTAATCAGAAGAAAAAAAATTTTTTTTTGTTGGCCTGTGTTATTATTTACAAAATACTTTTTCTAAGGCTATTGCTACTGAGGGTTAGAAAACCCTCAGACTTTTGGAAGGAATATATAATATCTGGCAAATGTAGCATGGAGTGAGGTAATAGCAAAGTGTATTAATAGTGTTTAGAAGATGCTGCTGAAAAAATATATATTCATATATTCACAGTATTTGACAAAGCCCTGCAAGTAATTAGTGAAAAGATAGCACTGCTAGGTAGAGTTAGACATAGACAAAGATGTAGAGCAGTTAGCAGAAACTGTGGAAGAAGAAGAAGAGATCCCAAATGAAGACTTTATAGAACACAGAAAGTTACAGAAAAAGAGAGAAAAGAAAAAGAACATGAAGAGAAACCCAAGTGCCCCAAGAAAGTTTCCAGTGAAAATATCGGCAGAGGCATTTACCTGTTAATAGGGCAGTTCGGTTTTAAGAGGAAATGGATCGATTTCAATAACGAAATATTTAGCAAAATAGACAGAATCATGCAAGGTAGAACATTCAAGGACCAGCAATCATGAAATGCGAAATAGAGAATGCTATACAAACAAGTAAAACAGGAAAAGCCAGTGGACCAGATGGTGTGCAAACAGAATTTTTAAAATTAATAGAACCAGATAACATCAAACTTCTTGAAAAACTATTTAATAAAATATATGAAAGTTATGAATTTCCATCAGATTGGCTCAAATCTACATTTATCACTGTCCCAAAGAAACCCAAAGCGAATTCCTGTGGTGACTTCCGACTTATTAGTATTGAGTCAAACATTAAAAATATTTTTGAAAGTAATTCAGAATCGCATTTATAGAAAAAGTGAAGAAACACAATTCGGCTTTCGGAATGGTTTTGGTACTAGAGAGGCCCTTTTCTGTACCCAAATATTGATACAAAAATGCATAGAAAAACAGAAATCTGTCTTTATGTGTTTCATAGATTTTCGACAAAGTCAGACACACTAACTTCATAGAAGTCCTTCAACAAATAAGGCTAGACGAACAAGACATAAGACTAATAACAAATCTGTATTGGAATCAGTCAGCTACCGTTCAATTAGACAACATTACCACCAGTGATATTAACATCAAAAGAGGAGTGAGACAAGGATGTGCTCTCATCACTCCTGTTCAACATATATGCAGAGGTAATCTTTAAAAAAGCATTGGAAGAATGTCCAGAGGGAATCACAATAAATGGAAAGATTGTTAACAACCTACGATATGAAGATGACACCGTGCCAATTTCAGATAATATTATGGATCTCCAAAAACTCATTGACAGAGTATACATAGAAAGCCAAAGAATGGGAATAAATATAAACATGAACAAGACAAAATACATGATCATCAGCAAACATCCAGCCTCATCAATGAAACTGACACTCAATGGGAAAAATATTGATCATGTGTCAAGATATAAATATCTTGGTTGCTAGCTTAATGATCGGTGGGATCCAGAAATAGATATAAAGACAAGGATTGAAGTTGCACGGCAGTCCTTCATGAAAATGAGAACACTATTCTGCAATACAGACCTAAACATGGAAGTCAGATGCCGAATGCTGAAATGCTACGTGTGGTCTATTCTGCTCTATGGAGTTGAAACATGGACATTGAAGGCAACAACCGTCAAGAAAATCGGAGCCTTTGAGATGTGGCTATACAGAAGAATGCTAAAGATATCGTGGACAGAAAAAATTACCAATGAAGATGTTTTAAAATCCATTAGCAAAGCTAAACATCTTGTACAAATAATCAAGAAATGAAAAACATCATATCTTGGCCACATCATGAGAAACAGCAAATACCAACTTCTACAAACTATTTTGGTAGGAAGAATTGATGGCAAAGGAACTAGAGGAAGAAAAAGAATATCATGGTTTGACAACGTCAAGACGTGGACAGGAAAGAGCAGTGCACAACTGCTCAGATTAGCACAAGAGCGCAGTTTGTTCGCTAAGATGGTCACTTCTATCGAAGTGACCATCTTAGCGAACAAACTGCGCTCGATAGAAGATTGCACAATAAGAAGAAGAACTGCTTGCTATAGAGAAATTTATGCAGAAAAGAAACCTATGCAGAGTAACTTGGATGCAATGAACAAATTTTCTGATTAGATAATTTCTGACTTATGATGGAATCGGTGAAACTGAAGTAAGATAAGGACTGATCGTATTTATCTTATGTCAGATTTCACATCAAGCTATGTTACTGTATCACAATCAATTTTAACTGCTGACTTATAACTTAGACTCCATACTGCTGACATTTTGAACAGCTTTTCTCCAAGAACCTTATCACATGCTTTTTTTTTTTCTTTTTCAGATCTATGAAACTTAAAGATCCTTACTATGTTCAACCATTTATCTTTGTCTAGGCTCAACCTTAGGAGTCTAAAAATGCTAAAGGAAGTGATGATCTGATTGACATTTATATGAAATATGCTGAACTTCAATGAAGTCCAATTTGCATAAATAAATCAACATCCTAACTTACGTTGATAGGCACATTAGTAGGTCTGGAAATATATATCCTACAACCAACAGGCATCAGACCTGAGAAAGTGATCCATGAGTAAACTAATGTAGGCAAGTGGTCAATGTGTGGCATCCACACCAAACACGCACATGTTACGACATAGGTCTTGAGACCTGTTGAGTGTGTGTGTGGGGGGGGGGGGTTAATAATATAAAAAAAAAGTGGACAGGCTAAACTCTGTGATACATCATTGGGCAGATTAAATTTCATCACTTAATGTAATACCACCACTATGATTAATGGAAGCATGAAGTTGGTTAAAACCATGCTTGAATTCCTGAGCAAAGTTGTAGTGCACTTTTTTCCCCATTTCATCCAGCATGCAATATGGCAATATTTTCATATTTGCATCACACATGAAGAGCTACAACATTTCTTCTTTTTGAGGATTCAGTTTAAAACACTTGTTACACAGATCAGCATAGTGGCTGATCTGTGTAACAAGCAATAAGTGTGCCAGCAAAGGTTGGTCGATTGGTAGAGCCTCTGCTACTAATGGCTTGCAAAAAGTTAAGCAAGTTTGAGCACGGTTAGTAGTTGGAAGGGTACCAAACGTTCGATGCTGTTGGCACACTCTCCCTCGATGACTCTTTGGACTCCCTGGAGGTGTCACATAATAATAATAATAATAATAATAATAATAATAATAATAATAACAACAACAACAACAACAAGACTTCAGGGGTTTTTCAGGTCAGCTACCAAATAATTTTGTGACTACAGTATTTACTCAAATATAACTTACACATTTTTGCTCAAAATTAAAGTTAAAAAATTATGGTGCAAAATATATGTGGGAATTTTCAGAAAATTAAAAGGTTTTTCAGGAAAAACCAAAATTAACATTTAGTTTTTTCCTCAGAAATCCTCAGTATTCATTATAATTTATAATTACTCACATTATTTATAAAATGAATGAATTTAAATTTTAATTATGAATATTATTTATATCATTGGCCGCTCATCTTCATCATGCAATATTTGAATCGTTTAGCAACGATGCTTCTGTAATTAAATTAATTATTTCTAGTGAAATCATGTCCCAAGCTCTCAAAATTCAGTTACACACCAGTTCTAATGATGGTCTCATAATTTTAATCTGCCCTCACGCAATCCAAGATCAAGCAGAAGTCAATGCTTTCACTCCTGCCCACATTATATCTACTGGTTGCTTCCATCTCTATGCATATGATTGGTGTGGTATTAACAAAAGATTGCATGACTCAATGACAAAGGTAAGCCAACAATTGTTGAGTTGAAATGCTGATTCTCTTCAAACCGAATTTCAAAATATCTGAAACTGCCATAACAACATTCACTATCTATTTCTTCAAGTTTTGAACTTTTTCCATGTTGTGTGGCAATATTTCCATATTACAAAAAAGGAAATTAAAAAATTTTTTAATTTCTTTTTTTGTAAAGTAAAATCAGGAGTGCAAGATATACGCGAGGGCGAGTTATATTCGAGTGCTACAGACCCAAGAACACAGAAGGTGAGGACCAGAAAATGTTCAGACAGTTGAGGTTGGCAAGTGCAAGAAGAACGATTGTTACGGGAGATCTTAACTACAGTATTATAAATTGGGGAGAGGAAGATACATGTAGCAATAAGGGAATGGAATTTCTAGAATTCTTGAGGGACAAATGTCTTAGGCAACATGTAACAGAGGGAACAAGAGGTTCAAGAGTTTTGGATTTGGTTATAGCATCAGAAGAGTTAATAACTGAGATGACATCTCTCCCACCAGTTGGAGAGAGTGACCATATGGTTTTGACTTGGAAAATGAATAGACATGCAGGAGTATCAAAGAGACGGGAACGTATGTGGAATTATAAGGCAGGTGATTATAATATGTCAACTTGGGGAAGTTTCATGGAGGGAGGAATTGGAAGGCCGGGATATCATTAGTGCGTGGGAAATCATGAAAGAATATTTGTTAGCAGCAATGGTAAGTTGTATACCACGAGTGAACAAGAGGACACAATCTGGAGTAACGTGGATGACAAACAATATTAAGCAGGAATTGCATCCGAAAAAAAAGAGGCTATGGAAGAGATATAAGGAGACAGATGAAGAGAAGATGCATAAAGAGTATAAGACTCAGGCCAGAAGAGTGACTAGTATGGTAAGGAAGACAAAACTGGAATATTAGAGGAGATTGGCCCTAAGATCCAAAGAAAATCCTTGTGAAAATTTTTTAGATATGTGGCCAGTAGGAGGAGAAATGACTGTGGAAGAATGATATTGGGGATAAAAATGGGAATAGAGTGACTGATGTAGAGGACATAGTGGAATTGTTCAATGAACATTTTATTGGAGTATTTCATCCTGGAGGAGTCAGTTTTAATGCTAGAAGGATTCAGATGGTTCGAGGTTTAGAGGTACAGGAAGAGAGTGCGTTTCAAATACTGAGTACTCTGGATGTCAGAAAAGCTGTGGGATTGGATGTTATTTCACCACGAGTTTTGAGAGAATGTGCTAAGGAACTGACACTGCCCTTGACCTGGCTTTTCAATGAAAGTCTGGCTGCGAGAAAGGTGAGCATGGAATGGAAGGAAGGTAAGATAGTGCCATTGCATTAGGGCAGTAGCAGACTGGAAATGTCTAATTGTAGGCCAGTTTATGTGTCATCAGTAGTTAGTAAGATCTTGGAGATAGTAGTGAAGGACCGTATACAGCATTGGGAAGATGAGGGTAATGTTATCTGTGAGAGTCAACATGGATTTGTGAAAGGGCGTTCTTGTTTTAGCAATATGCTAGCCTTTTATGATAAAGTTACAAGAACATTAGATGAGGGAAAGGCATATACTGCAATTTTCTTAGACTTAGCGAAGGCATTTAACAGGGTGCCACATGATAAGCTGATATTTAAGTTGCAGCACATGGGTCTGGATGTCAGATTGGTCAACTGGATTCAGGATTGGCTGTCCGATAGGTATCAGAGAGTTGTGTATGGTGGGGCAGTTTCAAAGAAGCAGAGGGTCACAAGTGGGGTCCCACAGGGCTCAGTACTGGGACCTATATTGTTTGACCTTTATATCAATGACATTGTCAGTGAATTGCAAGGGGATATTCAGTTGTTTGCGGATGATGCGAAGCTGGGAAGGATTATTAGTAATAGTGCAGATGTGGCAGCCCTGTAAGAGGATTTGAATAAGCTAGATAGATGGACAAATGAATGGGGGTGTCGGTTTAATGCAGCAAAATGTAAGGTCTTGAGGTTTGGAAACATCGATGGGACGCTGCATACTCTATGGGAGGAGTTATACTGGAGGAAGTTGGGGAGACAAAAGATCTGGGGTTGATGATTGATAGAAACCTGAAATTTAGAGGACATATTGCAAAGGTGGCAAAGGTAATACAGAGGATTGTTGCAATAATGAGACGCTGACCTGCAGAGATAAAACAGTTATCATTCTGTTGTATAAGACCCTGATCAGACCACACTTGGACTATTGTTCTCAGATTTGGTCCCTAGGATTTGAAGGGGATAAATTAACTGTGGAAAGGGTACAAAGACGGATAACAAAGATGGTTTCAGTATTGTACAATGATAGTTATGAGGATCGGCTGAGGGAATGTGGACTGCAGAGTTTGGTGGATAGAAGAAGGAGAGGTGATATGATTGAGACTTTTAAACTGTTGAGAGGTGGTTACAGGGTTGACACTGGGGAGTTCTTTCGCATGGTTGAACAGCGGGAAGGAGTGATGACAAGAGGCCATCCCTGGAAGTTATGAAAGGAAACTGTGAGCAAGAGGGTGAGGAGTAGTTTTTTTGCATGGAGGGTGGTCAAACCATTGAATGCATTGTCTGATGGATTGGTTAGAGTGAGAATGGTCAATAGTTTAAGGAGTGGTATGATAGACTTTGTGTTTCTTAGGTGGACCACCCCTTGATGAGTCTTGATAGACTGTGTTTCTTAGGAAGGACCTCCCACGATGAGTCTTTTGACTCCATGGAGGCCTGAGTAATAATAATAAATACAATGAGGGGGGGGGGTCACTGCTGAGGTCTCAGTTTGCCAGGATTTCAATGAAATTCTCCATATGTACAGTTTAGTTGGTAATCCATTATAATCTACTCCACATTCTTACCAATTTTAACTCACCATGAGAAGTCAAGCAAAGTGAGAATAAGTTGCATGAGGATAAAAGCAACCTCCCAAAGGCTTCAAAATTCACTTAAAAAATCAAGACAGTATTAGATCCAACCTAAATAATCATTTCCAATTCCAGTCTGCAAACAAACCACACATACCTTTCTATACAGAAACTCAAATTTCAACTTATGTAACACCTCAGTTTTCCCAATTAAAATCCCAGTTGATTCTTTTTGTCTCAAAGGTGATATTTGTGATTAATTTTCTCTAATATCATTCCTTACATAAAAGGTTAAAAATTTTGAATTCCCGACAACCTTCAAGCCAATAAAAAGATTACCTCAATCCTGCCTTCCACTGAATTGGAACACAAACTTCTTCACTTGGCTCTCACAGGAGTATACTAGATTTCTTGTTCCTTCAAGTTCTCTTACTTTGGCCAAACTGGTTCATATTGTAGACATCTAAAGATCAGAACATATGGATTACATCTGTTTTCTCCAAGTTAGTTTAGTAGAACACTGAGTTTCTGCTAGCCACAGGATCCTATGGGACAATATAGACTTTTCTGTTATGATCAATGCCCATTTATACAACTCTGCATTTACTGATACAGTGCTTTTACTGACATAATGCTCCCATGAATCAACCAATGAGCAGATTTTGTGAACTTTGTTTACAATGTTGTTACTCACTTTCATGCTTCACTGTGAATTATAATAAATTCTTTATAACTGTTAATAATGGTTGATCAAATTCTAAGTAAGGGTGCTTCTGCTTGCAGTAAAATAAAGAAGCAAAAACCTATTACATTAAATGTTAAAGATTAAAATTATTAAATTTGGTGACTATGGCATATCGAAAACTGAGAGAGGCCATAAGCCAAACTTACATTGCACTATTGTTGTTACAGTGTAATACTACAGTTATCCATAAAAGTGACAACCATACTGCCAAAATAAAAAAAAAAAACTTTTAATGTGTGGATAGACAACCAAAACAGTTCGCATTGTTCCTCCTTCAATAATTTTTTATTTCTAACTTTTTTGTTTGCAAAAATTATTCTACATTTTTGTTTGATATACATATATATATACATATATATATATATATATATATATATATATATATGACATAAATATTTTATTTACACTATTTAGACACACATATATCACTGCTTACAATTACATGCATCTCCAAGGGGAAAAAAAAGGGAACCGTGATTTGCTATACAACAGTGGTCTGCAAACTAACATATTGTATGACCGAGGTATGCCTATATACCTTTATATATGTGTGAGTGAAGTCTGTGTGTGTGTGTGTGTGTTAAGTGCGAAATCAACACCCATGTTATAGTAATTTCATTAATTATATTTTTTGCATTTATTCCTGCTAATTATGTGCTGGCATTGCATCATCATCATCATCAAATTCCTGCCATGTACCCTCAAGGCGTGTGCAGGATATGATAGTATTACATGAAAACAATTACATCATTACTAACTTCCTATCTACAATTTTCCTCCAAATCAGTTTGTTAGTTGTCAAGACTCCAACATTATCAGATCTTATATTTCTATCGTCTAAGGCACTTTGTACAGTATCAATCCACCTATATCTTGGTCTTCCTCTGGGTCGTTTTGCTGCCAACCTGGCAGAGAACACTTGTTTTGCTAATCTTTATTCACCATTCTGTTTAAGTGAACATACCACCTGAGATTAGCTCTCCTAACGCATTCTTAGATGCTGACAATGTCAAGTTCTTTCCTAATATCCTCGTTTTTAATATGATATTGCTATTGATGCCATCTGTTCATGCCTCTAATCTTTCTCAGGACTCTCATATCTGCAGTCTTTGGTCAAGCGTTCTACTTCTGACCCAGCTCTCAGATCCATAAGTTAAAAATGGTTTGAACACCGTCTTGTATACAGCTAATTTAGTGTTCTGACTAATTTCTCGCCTATTCCATATGAATTTATTTAATTGACTTCACACAACATACCAGCTTTCTGATTCTATTGTCTATTTCTATATTGAATTTACCGTCTTCACTAAAAATTGTGCTTAAGTAGCTGAAATATTTTACTTGTTCCACAGGTTCTCCATTCACAACACAGTTGACATTTTCAATGATTCTGCCTATTTTCATTGTTTTTCTCTTTTTATTGCTGACCTTCATACCATATCTATTACAACAGTTATTCAATTTAGTCAGAGAATCTTGCAGACTTGTAGCAGATTTATTGATAAGTACAACATCGTCCGCATAAAGCAAAAAGCTGACATCAATATCTCTAATTTTGATATCATGTTTAATACTACTTTCCTTCATAATGTGATCCATATACATAATGAATAACAGAGGGGATAATGTACATCCTTGTCTCACACCAGATGTAACATTAAACCATCTTCCTGTACATCCTTCAATTCTAACTGCTTACTTACAACTCAAATAAAGAAAAAGTATTGCTTGATATAATGCCCCATTGATACCATATAACTGTAGCGTATTGAATAGCTTTTCTCTTGGAACCTTGTCATATGCCTTTTCCAGATCAACAAAATTTAAATACAGATCTCTGTTATATTCCTATGCTGTCTCGACTATTTGTCGTAAAGTGAAGATCTGATCCTGACAGCCTCTATTTGGCCTGAATCCAGCTTGTTCTTCACCCGGCTTTTCTTCCACATTTCTTCTCAATCATTTCTCAAGTTTACTTGAGAAATGATTGAGAAGAAATGTGGAAATGTTTACTTGCATAGATCTTGCCAGGAACACTTAGTAGGGAAATACCTCTGCAATTCTCACATTCAGTTTTATTTCCCTTTTTATATATGGGTACTATGAGAGCTCTACTCCAATCATCAGGAATTCTTCCCTCTGTCCAGGCTTTCTGAACTATGCAGTGCAGCCACTGTAAGACTTTTATACCACCATACTTTAGCATTTCTGGTTGAATATCATCTACTCCTGCTGCCTTTCCACATTTTAAGCCTTTGATGGCTTTTTCTACTTCAAGTATGGATATGTATTCCTGATTGCATGCCTGGTCAGTGTTTTTTTACCACTGTGCTGTCATCACTGCTTGTTTCATTTAGCAATTATTCAAAGTAATTACTCCACACTTCAAGGATATCTTTTTCTCTCTTTTTCATGTCTCAGTATTTTGTGTTAAATACTATGGCTACTCCTTCTTTTCCTTGATTATCATTGCCTGAATATAACATTTTGTATTTATTGCTCAGAAAGATCTCACTAATTTTTGTCTTTTTTGTTTCAGTCACCTCCATTATGTCGATCTGGTACTTATCTAATTCATTAGCTAGCTCAATTTCTTTGCCATTCAGGCTTCTTATGTTGATAATACTGATCTTTAACTCTGGTGATGTTGAATTGGGGTGTGTTTGCAGATTTGTTCCAGTAGCTGACTTTTCGCTGTTTGCCCTGGTTCCCTGGCGAAAACAACGGAGGCCTTGTTTAACCGGGCGACGCCCCAGCCGGTATGAAGTTTTGTCATGTTGTACCATCATATTTTATTTTGATTTAACAAATAAGAATACAATTTGATCGGCTAAATCCCAAATTGCCAGCCCATCCTCGTTCGTTCAGTATCCAAGTAGATACCCAACAGGGTGCACCACGAGAAGGTGAGGATTGGACATTAGGTCAGAAGCCCTGGTCAGTTCTCCGCATTCCTTTAAAGGCTATTTGGAGGTCTCCTCTCAGTTATAGAGCTTTGACCCTTAAGCACCCCCATTAAGCTTTACGCTTATGCACGCTTAAGGTTTGCATGATTCCTAAAATTAAACACAATATACTAATGCTCATGAAGAGGAGACGTTTTGATACGAAAACATTGTATCACATTCATGCAGATGGTACAGCATGTCAAAATTCTTAGCATTTCGGTGGGTTTAAATAACCCAGAATGTGAGGAACGGTGTGCACTGAGAAAATTGCAGCCAGAAGTCATTAATGACTGTGACTAGTTATTGTGTGAAGCAATCCAATTGAACGCTGTCATTTGTCATGAGTTGCTGTTTTGTTTTCTGAGTTTCATCTGTCCTGCGTGCGCAAAGTGTGAACTGACGTATTTATGACACTAATACAGACAAGTTTTTAATATATATTTACAATTTTCTATAAATAATTTATAACTTTTTTGCCCATATTTACAATGTGAAACAGTACCGACAATGTATTGAACGTCCTGTTTTCTGCCAGCACTTTCACAGATTCTCTGATTATAATTGAGGGAGGTTGGAACTTGTGTATAAATAAAAGTAAGTAAACTGAGTTATTTCAGTCTTTCTTTGGTTCAATGTGGAAAAATAATAATTTCCCAAGTGATTAGTTTTTCCGATTTCTGTGCATTTATATTATACATTTAAATATATAACATATTTGATATTATGTATTTAAAAATTATATCAAAATTCAAATTATCCATGTCTCACTCTAGGATTTGCCAATGATAATCTAATCTCACCACGAAATGTAAACCTGTTGTGCTTCTCAAGTAAACGGCATGCACGAAGCATATCTATTGTTCATTTTACCTTTATGCTTTCCATATTTAAAATTATATTAATTAATAAATTAAAGTATTGAAAGTTATTCTACAATTAATTACAACGAAATCAATGAGCGCTGATGTGCTATGCACTCTTAAAACTCCATACATCAATAAAAATGCAATCATATAGTCAAACTGACATGAATTTTGTAGAGTGGGTTGCATAAGCCACAAACAGCATGCCCAACCAAAATGGGCATGTGATTCCATTGATATATATATATATATATACTGTACTGTTGACCCTTGAACAATGCATGGGTTAGGGTCGTTGACTGCCCAAGCAGTTGATACTTTTTTTTCTTGCCTACTGTTGACCAGAAGCCTTACTGATAACATAAACAGTCGATTAACATATTTCGTATGTTATATGTATTACATATTGTATTCTTACAATAAAGTAAGCTAAAGAAAAGAAAATGTTATTAAGAAAATCATGAGGAACAGAACATACATTTATAATACTGTATTTATCAATACTCTAAGTTTACACTGTATACAAGATGAATCGCCTGTGTCTGTCAGTTACATCAACAGTCTTATATGATACAAAACACTGTAGATGACATACATATTACTAACCTAGACATCAAAAATGAAAAGATAATGTGAAAAAGAAATTCATATTTATTTACAGGTATAACAATTCATGAATTGATAATGAAGAAGCAGCAATATGATTGCTTTATGATAGCCTAATCTATACACTAATGAATGAATCACCATAAAATTTATTTTATGCAGTTATGATTTAATACTGCATCTTTATGTTTGTTTACATTACTCTTGACTGTGAATGATGCCATATACCGACTGTAAGTGTTTGTGTGCGCAAGTTTTGATAATTTTTAACGTCTTATAATAGATTTATGTATATTTTATGGTAATAAATTATAAATTATCTACATATATATTTTATGTATTCATGACATACCTAAATTTTTCTTATTTTTTTCAATATTTCTAAGCTAAGCAATTCATCTCCAAGCGTTTTTCAAATTGTTGCAAATCTCCAAAAAATTTTCCAATATATATTTATTGAAAAAAAATCTGTGTATAAGTGGACACTTACATAGTTTAAACCTTGTTCAAGGATCAACCATATACAGTAGCGAACAAATTAATCCAAACGAGCCGAATTTTGTCAAGGTTTTTGGTTCAGTTCACAATAATTTTGGATTGGTTTCAGTTTACTATTTTTGATTTTGGTTTTAGTTGACTATTTTGGTTGGATGCAGCTTTTTTTTTGAACTGTCTCTACAATGTTTATTAATAGTGTTGTGCACTTTTAGTGTGAACAAGTTGACATTTGTAGTGTTTTATTCATTTTGTGTATAAAATGGATACATCTTCAAGAATGCATTCAAAAATATATACTCTTTATCAGAATACATCCACGACTCAAAAACAAATTGATAATAAATGTGATGTTGGGATTTAGGAAGACAGGTACCTTTCTCCTGCCAAAAAAAGGAAATGTGGGTGAAATTTAATCAGGATCATTCATTCTAGTTAGATAAAGCAAAATGAATCCAAGATTGTCTGCTGTAGGCTTAAATAGATACTTGGTAGCTAGTGGGATTAATGTTTCTGACATGACAGTCCATCAAAGATTGTTGGAAGAAGGGAAGACTGCCCAGAGACCAAAGAAGAAACAACTGTTGAAGGCTATGCAGAAAATGAGGCTCCAGTGTACAAAGATTATACTGTTGAGAAGGAGGTCATATTCTTAAATGAAAACCATTTCTTTGTCCAAGGAGAGTAAGTACCATATGCTCGCAAGTCAGTGGCTGAGAAGATGTCTCCCTCTCACCTTCAACAAGCTCCTAAACATCAGCTAAAAAGATGTTCTGGTATTGTTTTATACATGACAGCCTAGGATCACTTGTATATGTGTACAATGTGTTGTACATTGTACCACAAGTGTACAATGTGTTGTACACTGGTATGATGAAAAGTGACTAATACATAAAAATATTGGAGAAAAGAGTGGTCCCACACTTCCAGAAAGACAAAGAACTCACCTTCCAACAGGATCTTGCTCCATGCTAGACATAAAAAAAGTGAGTGCCTCAAATATCACAACATCCAATTGCTTCAGTGGCTAGGTAACTCTCCCGACATTAACCCAACAGAAAATTTGTGGGCCATAGTGGAAAAAAAAGTGAGATTTGGAAAATTAAATTGTGATATAAAGGATAATTTAATACAATCCATTTAAAAGTATGGTTTCGAGATGCAGAAATAAGAAAATGTGTTCTACATTGGTAGAGTCCATGCCTAAGTGAATTAATGAACTTATTAGGAATAGAGGGGCATATATAAGTTATTAGTTCAAGTTTTATTTTTGTACTTATTTTCTTGTGAAATTAAAATTTATCTTTAAAATGTGAGTGTTAAAATTAATTTCTTTGCCGCTATTGTATGTATACATGCCTGTGTGTGTGTGGGGGGGATCAGTGGAAGTGGCATGTTCTGTCAATGCTGCTAGACCACCCAAAGAAAAAGCATCATAAGTTCTATTCTGGTCTCCGACTAGAGGAGCTTTTACTAAGGCTTTTTTTTTGACTGTTTCCCAAGTTAGTTGATCTCTAGCGCAGACAAATAGATATTTCTCCCAGCAACTCGGGGTTTTTCATCTTGTTAACTCAAGAAAATTGACTGTAGAATGCACACTATTTTCAGACAGTACACGTAGTGTTAGGATTAGGGACCAAGAGATGGCAGTACTTCTCAGCTGCTTCTCTTCACCCTGATACCATGCTTAATTAGTGGTGATCTTGTGCCAACCATCTCTGATTGGCTACTGGTGGAGATTGAACTTCCCCCTCAGTCTCCAAAAGCTAGAAAAGGCTGAAATGGCCTCATCTACTTCTTCCTCCTATCCTATCCTAATTTATGCTCAAGCGTAGACCTACACTTTTTTACCGTGTAGGCATTTGGAACCAAAATCCTACGGAATAGGTTGCTTACTCCTTATTCCTGGAGGTATCCTATGACTGTAGACTGTGTGTTCACGGAGTCAGTTTGACTGCTTGTGGAATGAAAAACCCCAGATAAACTAGGGGGGGGGGACCCTGCTGCCCACGTCCAAGACTGGCTAACTTGGCTATGGCTGAGGAAGCTCCTTGAGCTCCTCATGTCGTTGACAGGAATTGAACCTAGGACACTCCTTCCCCAGGCATATCGTTGCGAAGCACATAGCAACTAGGCTAACCGTGCAGACCTACTTCTTATGTGGGAATAAAAGGCATTAGATGATTATCTATGTATGTATGTATGTACTTATAAATACATTTCATACATTTAATTACACATGCACATATAAGTATGCTATTATACATAGCATACTTTCTTTATTATACACACACAAATGTATTTATTTCCAGGTTGATTTAATCAGCTTGTCTTACATACACTTCACTGCACATAAACTCATGCATATGACTATCAGTACAGATTCTGGTTGATTCCGCAGTCATTCAACAAATTCTTTTTATTGTATGTGTCTCTATGTGCAAATGTCTTGATTTTATTTTTAATTTAGTAATTTTTATTTTTCTGTACCATATAAGTTTACATCTTGCAATGAGCTTTGTGCTTCTTTGCCCTACAACTATGTTTGTTTATAACTGTGTTACTGACTGACTGACTGTGTTCTCAGCTCACAAGGGTTCCTATCAGTATCACGACTGGTGGAGAGTAGAAGAACAGAAGCACTCTGCATTTTCTTCATTTGTTTTTACTTCATGCAACAGGGTGTTCTGCTTGTGTATTCACTCTGATGTGGTGATATGCTCATTAAAGAGATTAAATATTTAATATTAATGATGAAAAATACAAAAAGAAAAGTTGATATCTGACAGCAAAATTTGACTAATAAGAATTTAACCCATTTTAATACAAGTCTATTGAAGGCTATACATAAGTAAACTTACCTTTGTGGGCATCCACAGTTTAGGTCTACCCCATCTGAATATCTGCATATTAAAGTAAGTTTTATTAAATTAACATTTCAACAAAATATGGAATTTATTTCAAAGTAAATCAATCAATATTCAATGATTGATTTTTTTATTTTTATTTTTTTTTTAATTTTTCTAGCAAGAGATCAGAAAAATCTTATCCTACTGAATATCAAAAGTCTCCTCCTGGTTCTGATGGCATTTCTCCATTTGCTTTGCAAGTTCCACCAGCTAATTTCCAAAGTGTAGAATAAATATAACATGTATTTATCCTACAGTACGAAAATTAGCCCACGTTCTGTCTATGCCTAAAAGTAACAACACATCTTTACGATCTCATTCCATTCAATTGATCTCGCTTCAATTTTTTTTCCCCCTAAAATAATGGAAATTCATTAGAACTTCTCTCATAACTAGAAATCTCTTAACTAATAAATAATCAGTACAGATTCTTATTAATTCCACTATCATTCACAAACACTCAAGGATTCATTTCAGACAAATTATGGAAACTATAACTGTGTTAGAAATAATTATTTTAATTTCCCGACGTTTCGACCTTCATACGAAGGTCATCATACATCATCATATATACACATAAACTTCTACCACCACCCAACACAAAAACTAGGTGTCATTAACATATTAAAAACAGGGCTTTGAAGATTTGCTCTAATGAACAAGCACTTAAAGATGAATTAAACATTATCAGCAATACCTTCCTAAAAAATAGCTACAGCCAAAATACTATCAACAAAATTCTTCACAAGACCTCACTTAAAAACAAAAATAAACAAGACTACAATAAAACTGTAACCATTCCATACATTAAAGGGATATCAGATAAAATAAACAGAATATTAGAGAAATACAACCTTAAAGCCACCTTTAAACCTACTGGAAAATTAAAGAACTTACTCAACTCATCCAAGGATCCCCTCCCTCCGTTGGCTCACCCTGGAGTATACCGTATTCATTGCACCTGTAATTTGTCCTATATAGGGGAAACAGGATGCACAATTCCTATCAGAAAAAAGGAACATAAGTAAACGACACATTAAATATAATAACTATGGTCAAGCTGGTCTTTCTGATCATGCCCTGAACACTTTACATAGAACTGACTGGAAAAGCACTTGTTGTTTACATCACACCAAAACATGGTATGAATGTAAATTTAAGGAGGCCTGTGAGATTCTTATCAATCACCCTAATCTTAACAATAACGATGGTCTAAAAATCCCAGGAATATGGAAGGCACATATTCTACCCACTTAACCTCTCTCCCTAAGAGTTAATTATAAATAGACCCATGGGTAATCCAGGATCTTAAATCTAATATACGATTAGATTCTAATATAAGATTATATTAGATCTAATATAAGATCCAGAATCTTAAATCTAATATACCAATTCTCATGTTAAATTAGGACATCACTCTTGCTATAATAAAACTATCTATATGAAAAAGTCCATACGGTTAGCCTCGTGGCTATCCGCTTCGCAACCATATGCCTGGGGAAGGAGTGTCCTAGGTTCGATTCACGTCAACGATGTGAAGAGCTTAATGATCTTCCTCAGCCATAGCCAAGTTAGCCGGTCTTGGGCGTGGACAGTAGGGTTCCCCCCACCCACCCACCCCCAAGTTTATCTGGGATTTTTCATCCAGCAAGCAGGCAAACCAGCCCTGTGAATACACACAGATTACAGTCATGAATATCATCCTTAGGTGCAGCAGAGGAGTGGCAAACAAGCTGCATTATTACGACAGTAACCCCTCATTAGGAGGGGACTCAACCTGTCCTAAGGGACAGATGAGAAGGAGAGGATATGAAAAAATTTTTCTCTGATGTTGTCATAAACAGAATATAGCTTTGATGTAGTTATTTTATTTTATTATTATTTTTTTTTTCACAAAGGGGTCAGGCAACAGAATAACCATTGATCAAATCATTGTCTCTTTAGCATACCATGTGAAATGTAATATAACTTGTCTCTCTGTGTGTGTGTGTGTGTGTGTGCGTGCGTGCGTGCGTGCGTGCACGCGCTCCAGATGATGACACTAATATGAAGGTCGAAATGTCAGGAAATTAAAATAATTATTTGTAACATGGTTGTAGTCTCCATTATTTGCCTGAAATGAGTGTTGATTACTGTGTAACACTAAATTTGCTGTTTTAAGGATACTTGTGACATAAGACTGAATGATATATGCACGTAAACACATGAAAGATATTTAATTAACAAATATTTCGGTCTGGAAATAGCAGACCATCCTCAGTGCTATTACAAGAAAAGTTTTAAAAAATAAATACAAGCTAGAATACTAACAATAGATCGTTAAAAATAGAACATGCCGCATGATGTTATATCACTAAGTATGAAACAGAATATTATGAAGTAGAGACATGATTGGAAAAAAAATAAAAAATAAAAAATTAATGAGTAATCTTGATTAGACTTTCCCAGATTTTTGATATAGAAATACAGTCATTACGATTCAGGTTGGGACGATGGAGCAAGGTCTCCATTTTCCTTCTCCTAAAGACAAATGCTCAACTTTATCCCTTCCTGGAGTTTATCAAATTCCTTGCAACTGTGATCTCTCCTATTTTGGACAGACTGGACGTTCTCTTGAAAAAAGAATCCAAGAACATCAATCTTCCATTCTTCACAACAAACCCAAAAAGTCTGGATTGGCTCGACACGGGATTGAAACTGACCACAGCATCTTTTGGTCCAGGACCCGCCTCTTGCATAGATCCTGTTATAGGTTTGAACGTTTGTTCAAGGAAAGCATAAAGCCTTGCTCCATCGTCCCAACCTGAATCGTAATGACTGTATTTCTATATCAAAAATCTGGGAAAGGCTAATCAAGATTACTCATTAATTTTTTTTCCTTTTTTTTTTTCCAATCATGTCTCTACTTCATAATATTCTGTTTCATACTTAGTGATATAACATCATGTCGCGTGTTCTTATTTTTAACAATCTATTGTTAGTATTCTAGCTTGTATTTATTTTTTAAAACTTTTCTTGTAATATCACTGATGGTCTGCTATTTCCAGACAGAAATATTTGGTTAATTAAATATCGTTCTTGTGTTTATTTACGTGCATATATCATTCCGTGTAACATTAAAGGAAAGGAAACACTCGAGGATGTTTTACAATAGGTATGATGAGACACTGTGCACTGAAGCAACGGCATAGTCTGCTTTGGCTGGAAGGTCACATTCCTTTATGAATATTAGAAGCTACATGGAAAACAAATGATACAAGCAAATGCAATATACAGGTAGAAAGGATAATGCAGGAAAAGTAGCAAAACCCAATGGGTAGTGTTTTGCTATGTTTGCTGGATCTTAGTTAAATTCTTGACTTATTCTTTGCTAATAACATAGACTTGATTAAATGCATGGGCTAAGGTATGGACTTACTCGATACCAACAGGGAAGGGATCCAACATTTCCCAGAATATGAAAAGTACCTTAAATTTTAATTGAATAATGATAGCAAAGTAGTAGTAGAAACAGTCTGCAACATTAGATTGAAACTTGCAGAGGTGACTGAAATTCAGAAAAATCTAAAACAAGAGAACAAGGAATTATGAAATGAAGTAAACTTCCTAAAAACACATTGCATAAAGAGTAAGAAAAAAGAATTACAGATAGAGTGAATACCAAAGTGAGAGGTTAGAAACTGGAACTCCCTAATAAGATGACAAGCACTACCATAGGAATTCATAACAATAATAGATATTCCTTTTAACATGGATTAGAGCATGATAATCCAACAACAATCAAGCTATAAGATGCTGAACATTTGGAAAGACAACTTGCATACAAACTCATCAGTTTTCAAACTATCATGAGTAAAAAAGTAACACTAGCTCATATACTTGTAGCATTCACCATTAATGCTCTGAACTAACACAAACATGCATACTCATTCTGACCAAGCTGCTATAAATTGTATACAAGTTATCACCATCAAAAATATTCACCACAATAACTAGCATGGAGACAAAAAAAAAAAAAAAAAAAAAAGGAAGTATAGTCTTCTTTAATGAAGGATGGAATGTTATTGAAATCTCAAACCAACCAAACATGATATGCAAACACACGCACGCACGCACGCACGCACACACACACACACACACACTAATGAAAATCACAATTAACAATAACAAAAACTACAAATGTGTGGGCTTATGTCTGGAGGTCTACAATTTCATTCAAGAAATGACACCTGAATAAACAGTATTACCATGCAATACACATGGTTGAATGCCCATTCTCACTGGAGATCTTAGTATACATATACTTCTGGCCTGTTGTCTGAGTGGTGCAAATCTTGATGCGGGAAGGAATATTTGTGATTGTGTTTAGGTGGGAGATGAATTTCACTGCCCGATGTGAGACTATCATCCTGCTTATTGGAGACCTGAAGGAACTTGAAAAAATAGTTCCATGTTTGGTTTCTAGAGCAGAATTTTATTATTATTATTATTATTATTTCGGGTGACTCCAGGAGTCCTTAGACTCATCGAGGGAGGCCCTAAACATCACGTCCACACAACTATGCGATTACATTCTCACAGTATCTATCATACCTTGTCTTGAACTCGTTCACCGTCATAGCACCCACAACAGACGCTGGCAGCTTATTCCACTCATTTACCACTGTAAAAGTAAAGAACCCAGCTCTAACACCCCTGCTAACCACACTCTTGCCCAGCTTCCATAGGTGTCCCCTAGTTCTCCCACCACCAGTCCTGATCTCAAAAATATCCGCTGAATTAATCCTATAGAATCCCTTTAGCAATTTGAATGTCTCAATCATATCTCCCCTCCTCCGCCTATCAACTAGTTTCTGCAACCCACAAATCCTCAACCTGTTTTCATATGGTTCATTCCATAGACCTGTTATCATCTTAGTCACTCGCCTTTGGATCCTCTCCACCTCCTCCCCATCAAGAAGGAACCGAGGTGACCAAATCTGGGCACAGTAATCGAGATGAGGTCTTATCAAGGCTCGGTACAGAGGTACAATAACTTGCTTGTCTCTGCTCGTCAAGGTATTTTTCAACAACCAAGTGAGTCGATGAGCTGATTTAGCTACTTTTGCAATGTGCCCCCTAAACTTCATCTCCTTATCCACCAACACTCCCAAGTCCCTGGCCTCATCAATCTCTTGGAGTACAGTTCCACCAATGTGGTATACTGCTGCTAATCTTTTCACCCCAAAATGCATAACCTTACATTTTGTCACATTAAATTGACATCCATTCTCCTTAGCCCAGAACTCCAATCTATCTAAGTCATCCTGCAAGACTTTGACATCTTCTGCATTCACTATTGCCCTACCCAACTTTGCATCATCAGCGAACAAATGAATTGTTCCGCTTAGATTCTTCCCTATATCGTTAATGAACAGATTAAACAGCAGTGGTCCAAGAACAGAACCCTGCGGCACGCCACTAGTCACAGGCCGTCTTTTGGACTCTACTCCTGAATAAACTACTCTTTGATATCTCTCCATCAACCAACCACCTATCCATCTCACCAACCCTATATCCATTCCCATATGTTGTAGTTTACGGATTAGTATTCCATGTGGTATCCTGTCAAACGCCTTTGCCAGGTCCAGCAGTATCATTTCCAAGACTATGTAAAAATAAATTTTTAAAATATACAAAAAATATATATAAAATTAATAAAAATGAAAAAAAAAAAAAAAAAAAATCTCAGCCCACCCACCCACGGTACAAATGTACTATAGGTTTGCAAATAAACCTTTCGTGGGGTGGGAACCATATAAAAATAAAATAAATAAACAATCTCAATCTGAGCACAAAAGCACTTGTATTCATCAAAATCGAAATCCAATGTCAGAGAATACAAAACTCTGATTTTCTGGATTTTATGAGAAAAAAACAAAAACACTAGTTAATTCCAAACCTATTAAGCACCATTTCTTCTTCTTTCAGCAGTGGGTTATTAAAATCTAATTATTTAACTCATATCAGTTTTTCTTGCATATAAAAACTATAATTCTGCATAACATTCTTTGAATAAGAAAATGTTTCTTAAGGAATGTTTTTCTGCTTGGTTATTATTATTATTATTCAGGCCTCTATGGAGTCAAAAGACTCATCGTGGGAGGTCCTTCCTAAGAACATAAAGTCTGTCAAGACTCATCGAGGGGAGGTCCCCCCCTAAGAAACACAAAGTCTATCATACCACTCCTTAAACTCATTGACCGTTCTCGCTCTCACCACTCCATCAGGCAATGCATTCCATTATATTATCATATAATGCACATTATATGATAAAAATAGGATAAGTATAGGATAAAAACAAGAATACAATTTCTTGTCAAATACAAGAAATTATATTCTTGTTTTTATTCTATACTTAAGCATAAGCAAAAGTGTGAAGTAACTTCACGACAAGTCTACTTGTATGTAGAGGATGTTAGCTTCACATCAGTTACCTCAGTATTCCATAATGCAAAATCATGGGGAAAGTCACTACCCAGACTGTTTCAGCCTTTATTAAAGAACTGTTAAGTATGAGGGTTACCCTCCAAAAATTCTTAATTTTAGTGCATAAATCAATATAGGACAGAACAATCGCTGAATGCTCCACTCAGTAACAGATAACAGGACACAGGAGTATACAGAGGATTTGAAACTGGAAGTGATCTTCATTTAGTGTGGAGCAGAATAAAACTGAATTTCATATTGAAAAGAAGAATGTGTAAGAAAGTTTTAAACCAATCAGAGTTGAACAGCTAATCAGATGTGAACTGCACACTCAAATACACAAACATTATTTAAGAAAAACTGAAAGAGTTTGAAAATAAGAACCAAACCTCGGAGTTTCAGTGGCAAACTCTGAAGAAAACATTGACTAATTCAGCCAGAGAGGCATGTGGCGAAGCTCTAAGAATAGAAAAATCAGAACTATGTGGTGGACTCAGGAAGATAAAGGGGTAGTCGCAGAAAAGAAGAAAGTATATTGAAAGTTCCTGGAAAGTAAGACAGCAGATGCCCTAAAAGAATACAGAGAAAAATGTAAGAAAGCTAAGCTATGTGTAAAACTAGATAAACAAAAATCACTGGCAAGAACATAGAAAACAAATATCAGGAAGGTGTTAAAATATTTTGGAGGCTATAAAAAATTCAGAAATGGAGAAAGAGTACTGTAAAAGGACTCAGAGATGATAATGATTACATGAAAATTGAAGATAAAGATGTCCTTGATGAACAGAGTAATTACTTCGAAAGCTTGCTAAATGAAATAAGTGCTAGAAAATATACAACAGCAATGCCATCCGGAATATATATCAGTACTTGCAGTAGAAAAAGCTATAAAAAATCTGAAATGTGGAAAGGCAGCAAGAGTAGATGATATTCAATCAGAAATACTAAAATATGGAGGTAAAAAAGTTTTACAGTGGCTGCACTGCATAATTCAGAAGGGTCAAATGTCAGATGATTGGAGTAGAGAACTCACAGTACCCATCTACAAAAAAGGAAATCAAACTGAATGTAAGAATTAAGGTATTTCTGTACTGAATGTTCTGGTAAGATTTATGCAAGTATACTTGAGAAAGGGCTAAGAAAAATTGTGGAGGACAAGCTTGGAGAAGAGCAAGCTGGGTTTTAGACAAAACAGAGGTTGTCAGGATCAGATTTTCACTTTAAGACAAACAGTTGAGAAATCATGGGAATATTTAAGTATTTAAGTTTTGTAGATCTGGAAAAGGCATATGACAAGGCATCAAGAGGAAAACTGTTCAAAACGCTCCAGTTATATAGTGTAAATGGAACATTAGATCAAGCAATACTTTTTTTCTATATTTGAATTCTAAATCATCAGCAGTTAGTCCTTCTTCATAGTGAAGAATTTATGGAGACACTACACACATTAGAATAATTACTTAACATTAAGCAAGTAACAATTGACGTTTTGACTTCTGTATTGAGGCCATCACCTAACGTACGTTATGGCTATGGCATTCTTGTAATCATTTGTAAATTAATGGCATTTTTATGGAGGATATCGTAAACTGTTTTTTTTTACTGTAGCCATTTTTTTTTTTTTTTTTTTTTTACAAATGGTGAACCAATTGGTATCCACAAATGGTGAATTACAACACTACAAACTGCATCAAAAAAAAAAAAAAAAAAAATCTGTGATCACATGGCCAGAGGAAACAACCAAAAAACTTATACTGCATTATGCCCATGCTCCCAGAATTTCTGGACAGCCAAAAATACACAAAAAAAACATGCCACTATGACCGATAGTTGAAGGAATCGACAGCCCATTATCACTTAGCCAAGAAATTAGCTGCTATACTCAAGGAGTTGAAAGGTCAGTCTCCCCTACATTAAAAATACACAACACTTCATAAACAAGATTAGAAACATCACACTTGACAACGAAGATTTATTAGAAAGTAATGTCCCGATCAATGATACTATTCTTCTCTTATGAAACATATTTCTGCGCGATACCATGGGGCCTCTTTTCCCACGTACTCCACTCCGGGTATTTCATGTGACAAAATAATTTTTACCTACAAAAATAAAAAAAGGTGTATGGCCATGGGCTCACCACTTTCCTCCCCAATAGCTAACTTTTACATGGAAAACTTTGAGCAATGAGTTCTATATTTGGCCAGGCGAAAGTCCAAAGTCTGGTTCAGATATGTTGATGATATCTCCACCATTTGGCCTCACAGCCACAAAACATTAAATACATTCCTAAGTCACCCGAACAAACAACACAAATGTATCCAATTCACCACTGAAAACAACAACTCTCTTCCTTTTCTAAGCACACTCATCACACACCTTCCCTCAAGCTGTCTCTCCTTCAATGTCTACTGCAAACTGACACATACAGGCCAATACATACATAAAGTTCATACCACCATCCAACACAAAAACTAGGATTCATCAGCACCCTCAAACAGCCCTAAGAATTTACTCCAATGAACAAGCTCTGAACCAAGAATTTAAAACTATTAACCACACATTTTTAAAAAATGGCTACAATAAAAAAAAAAAAAGTTCACAAGATTCTCCATAAAAATGTCACTAAAAGCAAAAAAGGATTACAAGAATGGCATAGCCATACCTTATGTTACAGACATTTCAGAAAAAATTGCACTCTACTTAAATACAACATCAAGACAATTCAAACCCCTAGCAAAATAAAGAAATTTACTTAGCTCCTCCAAATATCCTCTTCCATATCTTGCCCACCCAGGTGTTTACAAATTTCAATGTATCTATAACCTACCTTACATAGAGGAAACAGGATGCACCATCCCAATCAGAAAAAATGAACACAAACACCACATTAAATACCTCCACTATAGTAAAACAGGCCTATCAGACCGTGCACTCCAAACATGCCACAGAATTTACAGGAGACACACTAAGTCTCTATACTGCACCAAAACCTGGTTTGAAAGAAAATTCAAAGAAGCTTGTAAAATGCTAAAATATCATCCAAATCTGAACAAAAATGGATTAATTATTCCAAGAATGTGGAGTACCCATCTTCAACCCCAGACAGAAGAAAATCTCAAGACGAAAGGACTGTAAAAATTGTTTAATGTAGTTCCGTGATTATTTTTTTCTCACCAGAGGTCAGGCTAGGATAAATGATTAACAAGCATTTAGATTCATTTTCCTTTTGTATAGTGTAGCGGCATGTAGCTTGTATCTTCGACATATGTTTTCCTCATGATGACCGCAATACAGAGGTAGAAATGTTCATTGTCTTGCTTAATGTTAAGTAATTATTCTAACACGTGTGCTGTCTCCATAAATTCGTTACTATGAATGCTAACCACTATGTAACCTTAAAAGAAAGAATCAGCAGTTAGTATTGAAGGAGTTAAAGGAAGATGGATTGATGTTAAATCAGGTGTGTTACAAGGCTGTAACTTACCTCCAATGTTATTCATCATCTATAAGGATCACATTATGAAGGAAAGTGGTATATAACCTGATACCAAAACTGGAGATGTTAATCTGAGCTCTTCTTTAAGCACATGATGTTATACTACTAAATAAATCCAAGACAAGTCTACAGGACGCAAATTAAATTTGAAAATAGATGGCAGAATTAAAAGCTGGTATGGTAAAAGTCAGCTGAATAAATTTATAAGGAATATGAGAGAAATTAGTCAAAATGCCAACAAGCTGTATACAAGACGGAGTTCAAACCAATTTTAACTTAAAGATCTGAGAGCTGGGTTATAAATAAAACTCTTGATCAAAGACTGGAAACCACAGATATGAGAGTGTTGAGAAAGATTAAGGGACTGAACAGATGGCCTCAATGGCAGTATCATATTAAAAACGAAGATATTAGGAAAGAACTTGACATTGTTAGCATTCAAAAACGTGTTAGTAGAGCTAATCACAGGTGGTATGGTCACTTAAACAGAATGGGAGAGGAAAGAAGTTTTTTATTTGAAGAAGTTGAAGGCCACACAGATCAAAACTGAGTTAGATGCAGTTCATGGGGACTCTGCACTAGCATTAAAGACTTTTTATTTTTGGATAAATGAGAGTTTAAACATGGTCGTAAGTCCATCGAAGATGAAGTGTGCACCAGATACCCGACTGAGGTCACTATGAAGGAAATGATTGACTAAATCCATGGTATCATTATGGAAGACCGCCAAATGAAAGTGCGTAAGATTGCTGACATTATAGGCATCTCAACTGAAAGGGCACATAATATCCTGCGCAAAAAATTGCACATGAAAAAGCTATGTGTGTGATGGGTACCAGGATTATTAACTGTCAACTGTTGCATACGAAAAGATATTTCAATGCAGTGTTTCAGGACATTTAATCACAATTCACAGGAATTTTTCCATCAATTTGTGACTGTAGACGAAACCTGGATCCACCACTACACACCTGAGTCCAAGCAGCAGTCAAAACACTGGACAATGCCTGGTGAAAGAGCACCAAAAAACAAGCATATACCATTTTGTGAGCTGGGAAGATGATGGCCACCGTTTTTTGGGATTCCCAAGTAATTATCATGATAGACTATTTGGAAAAGGGTAAGACAATAACAAGAGTCTAATATGCGTTATCGTTGGACCGTTTAAAATAAGAACTGAAGGAAAAACGGCCAAGACTGGGCAACAACAAAGTACTCTTTCATCAAGACAATGCATCATCCCACACATCAGCCGTTGCAATGGCAAAATTGCACAAATTGAGGTTGGAATTGGTTCCACATCCACTGTATTCACTGGACTTGGCCCCGTTTGACTACTTTTTGTTCCCAAACTTAAAAATATGGCTCGGTGGGAAAAAATTTCTTTGAACGAGGATGTTATCAAGGCTGTAAATGACTATTTGGCACAATTTGACAAATCCTACTTTTTAGATGGGATGAAAAAATTGGAAACTCCCTGGACCAAATGTGTAGACCTCAATGGAGACTATGTTGAGAAATAAAGGTGATTTTTTCCAAAAAAATGTGTTTAACTTATTTTTTTACCCAACTTTTCAAACAACTATCATATCTCATCTTCTTTACCTTTTCAGAAAGATGTAGAGAAGTGATCTGCTACTGTAGAGTGCACAAGTTTAGGTGGAATCATTCACTAATCTTTAAAATATCTGACTTTGCAAGAGATTCTTTCTGGAAGTGACTTCATCTTGTATGAGAGATATGAGGACACTGCTTCTACAGTGTCATGCCCATGACATTCCACCCACAGAGTACAGTGTTAATAAACCACCAGAAACAGTCCAATTTTCTAACTCAGATTTTTCAAAAACTAGTGATTTCCCCCAAAATTTTCTTCACTATATTATTATTATTTTACAGCATCTCTATGGATTCTGGAGATTCATCGTGGGAGACCTAAATTAACCATTATACCAACCAATCCTATTATACCTCTCCTTGAATCTATTCACCGGCAGGGAACTCGTAACCATTTCTGGTAATCGATTCCACTAACTCACCACTCTCATTGCAAAAAATTTGGCCAGCACATGCCTACTAACCACACTCTTACACAACATCCACAGATGGTTCTAGTTCTTTGACTATTATTATTATTACTGCACCCTCCCTGGAATCAGAAGACTCATCATGGACTATTTATTCAACTAATAAGATATTTATCATATCGAATCTTAAAATCCTTAACACTCCTTTTGTTATTTTTATTCTTCTTTATTTTTGTTCCCTCTATAGTATATTAACTTTTTAGTCTACCGGCTGTGCCTTTGTTAATAATTATACTATATACTTATGAGATGAAATATTATATAAATTTCTTTTACTAACAATTATTTTTATTTTGACTCCGAGTGTCCCTATATGTTATTATATTTGCACAAAGAGTTCACTCCAATTGGTGCAATGACTTTAACTCACTCTTTCAGAATCCAACTAATCATTGACTCAATACCAAGTACAAAATAAACACATTTAATAAAACTAAAACAATATACATACATTTCTAGTAATAATACATAACTAGAACTACAGATTATATGGATCCAAGGCCTTATTTAAAAATATAAGCTTACTCTTAAGACTAAACACTTTTTCTTTCACAATCACAAAAAAAATGTTCATAGTCTTTTTCTCTTTCTGTTAAGGCTCTTTTCCAGAAGTTACAAGGCTCTATACTTCATTATCAGGATCCTTTTCATCAATCAATATAACACACAAAGTCTTCTTGACTATATCCTGTTTTCCTTTTAGTAGTAATACTCATCAGATCAGGCACCTCTAATACCTAAAAATCTTCTTAATTCAATATATTTTCTAAACTTTCACTTTCAGGCATTCTTAATACTTATAAAACTTCCTTATCATTATTTTCTCTAAGAAAAACATTCACTTTAGAATGTAAGCAACAAGTTCTCCTTTCATTCACAATACTAAATTGACAGTCTTAACTTATTTCACCATAAAAACTTACAGTTTCAAGATTTCCTTTTATTCATTACTTATTTCTCCTTGAAACCTAATATTTCCACTATTCCCTTTTCGGAATACACTATAAAATATCTTCCGACTGCCACACACAAAAAAATATCAAGTTCCTTCCAACTTGAATATATCTCGGCCAGTTTAAAAAACTTACAGTTTCAAGATTTCCTTTTTATTTTTTACTTATTCCTGCTTGAAACCTATTATTTTCACTATTCCCTTTTCGGAATACATTATGAAATTTCCTTCTGACTGCCGCACAAAAAAATCAAGTTCCTTCCAACTTGAATATTTACCGGCCAGTGTTCTAAAAAACTTCCGAACGCTCTCTTGTTTACAACTGTAACTTGGATACGCAACGCTTTCCTTGTCAGCTGTCAATCACACATCAAGTTCTCTCCGGGAGCATGCGCACTTCACAAAAGTCAGAAACTACGCACTGCAATAAAATGGCTGACTCGCTGTATCCATCAGCGCTAAGAGAAAGTCTTTCACAAAACACAAAATTCAACATTTTAAAATATAACAAACTTTCTTATAAGTAACACAAATAATCAGTTTAGTAAGTACTTCAATATTTTTACTTCTTTACATGTTAGTTCTAATATAACATTTTCATAACGAGCACATCACAAATGCAGACACTGCGTGTATGAAAACAAAAAATAACAAGCATAATTAATACGTAAAAATATGCAGAATTTTTAATATGATTAATTTTACACTTTCATTAACAACACATACTGGTAATGTGTTCCATTTACTGATAATTCATGTAAAAAATCTAGTCCTCACACCCCCCTTCCTCTTTACCACACTCTTACATAAATTCCAGGGATGACCTCGGTTTTTCCTCTATTGACTTCTAATATTTTTACAATCTCATCTGGATTAATCCTATAAATCCTTACACTAACTTAAATGTCTCTATCATATCACTTCTTTTCCTCCTATCTACTAAACTCAGTGTTCCACATTTTTTCAACATCTCTCCACAGATACCATTCCAAAGTCCTGATAATGTCTTAGCCACTCGCCTCTGGACCCTCTCCAATGTCTCTACATCATGATGAAAACCAGGTGACTAGATCTGAGCACAATAGTCCAAGTGTGGTCTGACCAGTGCATTATACAGTGGTACAACCACTTCCTTACCCCCCTACATGCTAGAGTGCTTCTTATCATAGCAGCACTACGACATGCAGCCTTTGCAGCATTAGCAATATGCCCTCTAAATTTCAGTCTACTGTCAACCATCACCCCAAATCTCTAATCTCATCTGCTTCCTGCAGTACGGCACAATCGATACAGTACACAGCCTTATATTTCTGCACTCCAAAATGCAACAAAGTACACATATTGATATTAAAACTACAACCTCACTCTTTTTTCCAAGTAAAAAGTCTATTCACACCTTCCTGAAGGGAATTAACATCAGCAGTGCTACTTATAATTCTCTCAAACTTTGCATCATCAGCAAACAACTGAAGATCCCCAGTCAGTCCACATGATATATTGTTTACAAACAAGTTAAACAGCAGGGACCAAAGAACAGAATCACTGGTTATCCTCATTTTTTGAGATACTGCTCCATCATATACAACCTGCTTGTATCGTTCAAAGCACAAATCTCCAATCCATCTAACCAATATACTATCTATTCTCATGTTCTGCAGCTTGTACACCAATTTATTATGTGGTAATCGATGAAATGTTTTTTGCAAAGACCAAGAATATCACTATTTATGTTTCTCCCATATCTAATGCACTTGTTACCTTATCATAAAATGTAAGTAAATTTCTAAAACAGGACCTATTCTTTACAAATCCATTCTGACTATCCTAAAGAATGCTATGTCAATTAACCCAATCCTGTATTGTATTCCTAACCAATCTCTCCAATGCCATGACCACAACACCAGTTATACAGACTAGCCTTGAGTTCGAGACTTCTGTTTTAGAACCATGCTTGTGGAGTGGTACTATTTTGCCTTCATTCCACTCCTTAGAAACCCTATCCACTGTAAAATTTTCATTACATTACCAGGTCAAGGGCATAGTCAACTGTTGTGCAGATTCCTTAAGAATACGTGGTGATATGCCATCCATTCTCACAGCCTTATTAACATCTAACCCAACAAACACCTGACACACCTCTGATTCTTTCACTTCCAATTCTCCTAATATTTGCCTCCCTTCTATATATTGCATTGCATCATTTATGATATATGCTGATAACTACGTTCAATAATTCAACTACATCCTTTGCAACTGTTATTCTGCTGCCATAACTATCCACCAGTGAAAACCTGCCATGATTATTCTTTCTCTTGCTTGCCATATAGTGTAAAAATTCCCTTATGTTAACCTTGGTCTGACCAGCCAATCTTCTCTCATACTGCACCTTTTTTTTCTTTACCATGCTCGTCACATTTCTAGCCTGCACCTTATACTCTTCATGGATCTGATCATCACCTACTGTAGCATACCTCCTCCATAATCTTTTCCAGGCCAGCTTGCTTGATTTCACTGTTCATTTATTTCACTCCTACTCTATTTACTCGCTTAACCCATGGTATTCAGGAAAAACATTCACACCTAAACATTTCACAATCAGTATTCTCTTCATTCCCTGGCCTATAACAGCATCCTATTATGAAGAGCTCAGGAGACAGCTTGCAGGTGTAGCGTGGAATGAGGAGTTAGCTGGAAAAGAGATCAATGCAGCTTGGGGGATTTTCAAAAACTATCTAGTAGATGCAATGTCTAAATGTATTCCAAGGGTGAGAAGGCTAAATAAGGTGGGTGTGAGATGGATGAATAAAGAGATTAAGCATGCGATACACAGATAAAGGCATTGTGGAGGCAGCATAAGAGAAGTGGAAATAACCAATTTCATGAGGTCTACAAAGACCAGGCAAGGAGGGTCACTTGGTTGGTGAAAGTAGCTAAAGAGAGGTATGAACAGCAGTTAGCTAATGAAGCCAAAAAGAATCCTAGGGAGTTCTTTCGATATGTAGCCAGCAAAAGAAAGAATGATTATGGAAGGATGACATTGATTGGAAAAATGGTATAAAGACAGCTGTTGCAGAATGTGTGGTGGAGATGCTTAATGAGCAGTTCATAGAGATCTTTCAATCTTGTGAATGTGACTTCATGGAGAGATTGAGAGCAGTTGATGATGGGGAGGAGAGACTGACTGTAAGTGAGCAAGAGGTGTTTCGGGAGTTGAGTAAACTAGATGTAAATAAGGCTGTGGGACTTGATAATATATCACCGCGTATTCTGCAGAAACGTGCCAGGGAGTTGACACCTGCCTTGACATATTTTTTTAATACGAGTCTTGCACTTGGTCAACTTCCTAAGGAGTGGAAGAAGGGTAAGATTGTGACACTTCATAAAGGAGGTGATTGAACTCAAGCATCAAACTATAGGCCTATCTGTGTGTTAGGTATTGTGGTTAAGTTGTTGGAGAAGCTTGTGAGAACTAGGATCCAGAGTTGGGTTGACAACAATGGTATTATCTTTGATGGACAGCATGGATTTGCTAAAGGGAGGTCATGTTTTAGTAATCTACTTATTAATTACAATAAAGTGACTGCTTTCTTGGACAGAGGAGAAAGATACACAGTAATATACTTGGATTTCGCAAAGGCTTTTGATAGAGTACCTCATGATAAGTTGACAGTCAAACTAGAGCAGATGGGGTTGGATATTAGATTAGTACATTGGATTGGAGACTGGCTATCTGATAGGTATAAACAAGTTGTGTATGGGGATGCGATATCCAGGAAAAGGAAAGTCACTAGTGGAGTGCCTCAGGGGTCTGTTTTAGGGCCATTACTGTTTAACTTGTATATTAATGATATTGGCAAAGATTTGGATGGAGATATTCAGTTGTTTGCAGATGATGCAAAGTTGGGATGAACCATAAAGAGTAGTGAAGATGTTGTGGCCTTGCAAGAAGACTTGAATACATTGAGTGATTGGGCACGGAAATGGGGATGTGAGTTCAATATTGCAAAATGTAAGGTTGTAAAATTTGGAAAACAAAGATGGGATGCAGAATTTATGCTTGGTGAGAATATATTGTTGGAGGTAGAGGAAATAAGAGATCTCGGGGTGATAGTGGATAAGGATCTAAAATTTATTGGACACACCTAGCCAAAATTGTGCAGACAACACAAAGGCTTCTGGGAATGATGCAGAGGACACTGACGTGTAGAAGTTGGGAGATTCTTGTTCCGCTGTATAAGGCTTAGTTTAGGTTACACATGGACTATTGTGCCCAGATTTGGTCACATGGTTTTCAAAAGGACGAAGAGATGTTGGAAAGGGTCCAAAAGAGACTGACTAAGGTAGTTTCTGACCTCTGGAATGTTAAGTATGAGGAAAGATTGAAAAGATGTAATTTGCAGTGTCTGGTGGAGAGGAGGAAGAGGGGAGATATGATAGAGACTTACAAGTTGGTAAGGGGTTGTTATAAGATCAATGGTGGAGAAGTTGTACAGAGAATAGTGGGAGATCAGGGGAGAACTAGAGGTCATCCCTGGAAACTGTATAAAGAGGTGTGAGAGGCAGGTTTTTTTCGTGCAGAGTTGTGAATAATTGGAATGCCTTGCCTGAGAGTGTGGTGTCTGCAAGGAGTTTGAGTGCGTTTAAGACATGGTATGATGAGATGTGTGTGTGATAAAAGGATCTCCCAGATGAGTCTTTGATCCATGAGGTCTTGGGGTAATAATAATAATAATCCTATCAGATATACTATCCTGTTAATTTCAACTTCACACCACACAGATTCAAATCTGTGCATGCATTTTCTATCAACGTTCACACTTTCTGGACACAATTCCTCTGCAATCATTAACAGCCATTCCCACCATCTTTTCACATGTCTATCGTTCTGGAAAATTATATATCCTTCCATTTCTATTCCTAACATCACATCTTCCTCAGACAACCAAATGTCACTTATTCCAATTATATTTGGGCATAGTGATTCAATCAATGCAGCAAACTCAGCTCCCTTGTTTCAAATACTATTTACATTTGGTTACAAACAGCGTGTCTGAGACCATTCTACCAGCACCAATATTCCCTATTCTAATAAAGAAAGAATTCCCTATTCTAGCTGTTATGCCATAGCTCTCTTCAGTCTGACTGTTTCCCTGATCCTGACTTCCATTCCTACCTGTCTGATCCTCACCTTTATGCATTCCAGCACCTTGTGCTGCTGCAACCACATCTTCAACCTCATATCCATCTTCCTCCTGTCATATAATCTATTTAGTTGTGCTATCCTATTTCTAGTAGACTTCAACCATTTACAACAACTTCTTGGCTCTATGCCTTCTCAGAAAACAATAGATTTTTCTAAATATAAACTCATTCAAATGCAATCCATCAACTTTAAACCATTCCAACTTTCCTTCAAATTCACTCCACATGTTTACAAATTGAACCCCCTTTGCATCACACAACTCAACCATCTTACTATTCCTCTGCTCTCCTTCTCAATTCGCTATTGTCATATTATTATTATTATTACGGGCAACTCCAGGGAGTCATTAGACTCATCGAGGGAGGCCCCAAATCATATTAATCACAACTATTCAACATTCATACAGTATCTATCATACCTCGCCTTAAACTCATTCACTGTCACAGCATCCACCACAGACTCTGGCAGCTCATTCCACTCATTCACCACTCTAAAAGTAAAGAACCCAGCTCTAACACCTTTACTAACCACACTTTTCCCCAGTTTCCATGGATGTCCCCTAGTCCTCCCACAACCAGCCCTATTCTCAAAAATATCTTCTGAATTAATTTTATAGAAACCCTTCAGTAATTTGAATGTCTCAATCATATCTCCCATCATCCGCCTATCAACCAATTTTTGCAACCCACAAATCTTCAACCTGTTCTCATAAGGTTCATTCCACAGACCTGCTATCATCTTAGTCACTTGTCTCTGGATCCTCTCCACCTCCTACCCATCAAGAAGAAACCTAGGTGACCAAATCTGGGCACAGTAGTCGAGATGGGGTCTCATCAAGGCTCGATACAGAGGAACAATAACCTGCTTGTCAACGTATTCTTCAGCAACCAAGTGATTCGATGAGCTGATTTGGCCACTTTTGCAATGTGCCCTCTAAACTTCAACTCCTTATCCACCAACACTCCTAAATCTCGTGCCTCATCGTTTTCCTGGAGTACAGTTCCACCAATGTAGTAAACTGCTGCTAATCTTTTCACCCCAAAATGTATAACCTTACATTTTGCCACATTAAATTGACATCCATTCTCCTTAGCCCAGACCTCCAATCTATCCAAATCTTCTTGCAAAATTTTGACATCATCTGCATTCACTATTGCCCTACCCAACTTTGCATCATCCACAAACAAATGAAGTGTTCCACTCAGATCCTTTCCTATATCATTAATGAACAAATTAAACAGCAGTGATCCAAGAACAGATCCTTGTGGCACACCACTAGTCACAGGCGGTCTTGTGGACTCTACTCCTGAATAAACCACTCTCTGATATCTCTCCGTCAACCACCCTCCTATCCATCTCACCAACCCTATATCCATCCCCATATGCTGCAATTTACTGAATAGAATTCCATGTGGTATCCTGTCAAAGGCCTTGGCAAGGTCCAGTATAATCACTGTAAACCCATTACCCTTATCCAGTTCAGCCGTCACTGTGTTATAATACGTGAGCAAGTTACTGAGGCATGACCTACCCTTCACCAAACCATGCTGTCCCCGATACAGTATCCTATTTTCTTCTATCCAATCTTGTATTTTCCTCTTGACTATTTTCTCCAAGACCTTGATAATGATTCCTGTTATGCTGATTGGCCGGTAATTTTCAACAGCAGCCTTGGAACCACCTTTATGCAGTGGAACTATTTTCCACTCTTTCCACCTCCTTGGGACTGACCCAGACCCGAGGCTCAAATTAAACAAAATGGTCAAGGGCACTGACAATTCTTTGGCCGCTTCACGTACGACACGAGCTGGTATACCATCCATTCCCACAGATGTACTGACATTGAGGTTCTGTAATAGACTAGTTACCTCTACTTCATTCATCACAATTCCAGTATAAGCTGTTGGTTCTTCCATTCCTGCAATGTCACCACCTGGATGATATACTCTTGCAAAGTGCTCGCTCAGTAATTCCACTATATCAACTGATTCAGTTACCTCCATACCCTCAGCATTTTTTAAGATCATTCTGCCATGAACATTTTTCCTTTTACTTGCAACATATTGAAAAAACTGTTTGGGATTCTCTTTAGCCTGCATGGCCAATTTTCTTTCGTAATCCACTTTTGCTTTTCTTACCACCCTTGTTACCATCCCAGCCTGAGCTTTATACTGTTCCTGCGCCTGCTGGTCACCTTTCTCCTTAAATTCCCTCCACAATTGTTTCTTTTTTTGCAGCTCAAGCTTAATAGTGTTATTCATCCATTTAACCCCTACTTGATTTATTATTCGGACTCTTGGTATACAGTCAACCATTGCCTTCTGCAAACACTTCTTAACCACCTCCCATGCACTATCAACATCTAGCCCTTGCAGTTTTACATGCCATGGCACTGATAGACTAGTTATCTCTATCAGGTAACTAGTCTATACTTGTCATGTTCGTTACAGCCACATTCTCAGTTGCAATTACTAGGTCAAGCACTCTCTCTGCTCCCTGGTATTTTCCACTACATGCTGCAGCAGATAGTTGTCCCTTAATAACAACATAAAATCCAATTCCTTCCTCCCATGTGCACCTCTTTCCAGTCAATGTTATTATAATTGAAATCACCCATAATAATTACCCTCCTTCCACTCATTTCTTCTATTTGCCTATGCATACTATCTCCACCATCTATTCCATCACCTGGTCTATAGCAGCATCCAATTGTATATTTTGTTCTGCTAGATTCTATCTCACACCAAACAGCCTCAAATGTGCTCTTTTCTCTATCCTGCAGTTCAACTTCTATACTCCTTGGCTGCAACTCATCAGCTATCATCAATAACACTTCTCCCCCCTTTTTATTCACCCTGTCACTCCTGAACACGCTATACCCGTCGCATTCAATCCCACTAGCTTTATCATCTTCTGTCAGCCATGTTTCACTAATACCAACAACCTGTGGCGTGGAAGTGCCAACCAAGGCCAAAAAAACTCTTCCTTCTTGTTCCTAATACTCCTGGCATTAGTGTACATGAATTGCAGAAGCCCATTAGTCCCATCTCTACTTTGATGCCGTATACTAACTATCCCATTTTGATTTGTTGTCCTTCGTACTTGCTCGGGCATATTATACTCATTCATACACTCAAATGCCTCCCTAAAGTCTGCATATCTACTCCCCCACCCCCTTAATAAATCTAGTTTCCCTGAGTCTGTACATCTACTTCCACATCATTCATCAACACTTTTTCAAGTCTCCGTACACCAACTCCATTCAAATGTAACCCATCCATCTTATATAAATCCTTTCGCCCATCGAACTCATTCCACACATCCACAAATTCCACACCACTCTCAATGCATAACCCACGTATAAAGTCATTGGCAATTATGGCCCTCCTTCTAAACACTTCACTATCATACCGCGGTAAAATACTCACCAACCTAACTCTCTCACTCTTCTCTTTTGCTACCTCAAGTAATTCCCTCACATCCTCTATCATTTCCATTTTGTCTTCTTTCAAATCATTTGTTCCTGCCACGATTATCATCTCTTTCACCCTCTGTTTTTGCACTCGAATAGATTCGCTGACGTCCTTTATGTTTGCACAGGGCTGGTACGATTTCGTCAAACTCTCAACTATTACACCTCTTAATAGTGAATCCCCATACAGCACTCGCTCCTTCATTTTATTGACGTTTATGAACATTCTATTGTTTGTCGTCACAGACTTTCGCCGTTGATTAGTCGGTTCGGCACACATTTTTCCATACGCTCCAGTTGCCTTTTAGCTCTGTGTATTGCTCCGTTCAAACGTGCGATTTCACTACTCGCATTTATCTCACCATTTTCATTATCAATCAAATCATCCATTCGTTCTGTATTTCTACCTTCATTTACACTTTCAACGACGCTCTCACACCTATCTGGCACTACCACGCAATTCTCTATCACACCGCCCTGGGCAACATGCTTTCGACTTTACCAACAACACTGTTATTCTTTACAAGCCACAACTTCCTCAAATCGCTATCAACATTCTTTTTTACTCAAACTAAGTGCCCATGACTAAACTGATTTTGATGGCCAGTCTTTCCTTTTCTGCAATGCATCAGTTATTTGCTTCAATGTTCCACCAGGAAAGCATGAGCATGTTTTGTGCACTTCATTAGTCATTACACCTCTTAGAATCGAGTCCTCATACATGATATATGATTATTGTTCGACTCTTTCTTCATAATACTAACTTCCTCCTTCTCATCAGTCAATTTCTTCTTTAGATGTTTAATATCCTCTTCCGGATGTTTCATTTCACTTTCATTTTCAGTAATACTTGCCTAAGCACTTCTACTAAAGTACCAACTGTTTCTCCTATTTCTAATCTATCAAGACACTTTTCACGTACATTAATGCTTCCCTTCTTCTTATTTACCCAAACAGACCACAAATCTTTCACATTTTTTGGTGCATAACGTAGCTTCTATTTGTGATATACTGAAAAATTTCACTTATCTTTTTTATTAAATCCCTTTAATATCTTAAAACCTTCTGTCATGGCCCCTCTTTTCTGCCTATCAAAAAACTTCGTAACCATCTAACCTTCAATCGATCCTCATAGGGAGTAATCCACAAGTTACGGTCTCCATAGCCTTACAAAGAGGAATAATAACTTTCCTATCTTTACTTGTTAGTGTGTTTTTCAAATTCCAAGTAATCCCTTTAATCTATTTTACCAACTCTTGCAATATGCTCTCTGAACCTTAACTCTTTGTCCACCATTATGGGTATCAGTTCAAGAAGTAGCAGTGTATTTGAACAATGTTACGAAACGTGTTTTTTTCCTTAATTATATCATATCTCAATAGTGCTTTTCTGTGATAGCTAGATGGGATATAATCACAGTACTATGGTATTATGGTTCTAAAAATGTCCACTTTGGTTGTTATTTTGATTAATGTGGAAGTGCCAGTTAACATTACAAAAATGGTGACAATGGCAGCAAAGAAACTTACATCAGCAGCACGGAAAGTCTCAACTCAGAAATAAGAGTTTTCCCCAGGACTTTTCGCAGTGGATAAGATGCAACCACTGTTTTATGTATGTATGCATCCAAAAACATTAGAGATTTGTAGAATGCAAGATCGAACAATAAAAAGGAATGTATTATGGTATGTGAGAAGTGTGATGAAAGGCTAGGACATTCCAAAAATGAGAATGGTGTTATCAGGAATAATCAGAAAATGGATGGGAGGTCTTGCAAGAGTTAATGAAAATTAAATCAAATGTATGAAGGAGAAAACTGAATGTTTAAAGAAGGGCATAACTGATCTATATAAGAAGGTTAATAAGAAGCAAGTATCTAAAGATGATAGGATCCTTTATATGGGGACTCAATAATTAAAGGTGTAGTAAAAAATAAAGTGCACGACACATTTTACAGGTGGTACAATAAAACAATTACCAGATGCTTTGCATAGAAGGAAGGAACAGGCATCAGAATTAGTGGTGGACACAACTTGAATAGTTAGACAAGAATGTGGAAAGGAATATCAAGAAGAAGTTGCTGCAGGAAGAAGGATAATGATTGGGAAAGTGGTTAGTTTGTGGCCCAGATATGACAGAAGTGAACTGATAAGGAGAGCAATGATACTGAATAATAAAATGGCTGAATTGTGGCAGGTGAAGAGTGTTCAATTTGTGAATGTATGGAATAAATTCAAAGGGAAGTTAGAATAGTTTAAAGCTGATGGGATGCATTTGAATGGGTTTGGTGTTGGTCATTTGGAGCAATTGTTGTTTAATGAGAGTGCACAGGATTCACGTGAAATTAGTGCCATTAAGAGTAAGAGAGAAGTTGAAAAGCAGGTTGTGGAAGGACAGGAAGAGGATGGATACAAAGGTGAATAAGTGATTATAGCACAGCAAAGTGATGCTGTAGAAAATGGTAGGGATGATAAGAATATAAATGAAAATCAGAGTCAGGATCTGGGAAACAGGGATGATCAGAACAAAGTGCGCTATAGTAGAAAGAGTAAAGAATGATTGTCGATGGATGGCCTCAAAGAGTTGAGAATTGTTATGCTTGTATACTAATATAAGGAGAATCAGAAATAATGGGACTGAGTTTAGCACTGATTGAATCAGTGTGTCCAAATATAACTTGCATAAATTAAACTTGGTTCACTGAGGATGATATACTATCAGGAGTTGAAATGATAGGATACAGAATTTTCTAAAAGGATAGGAAGGTAAAGAGGAGGGGAAGTATTTTTAATGGTAGCAGAGGAATTGTGTCCTTCAAGAGAGTCGAAATGGAAAATAGTAGTATTTTTGAAGATTATGAAACTGTTTGGTGTGAAGTTGGGATCAATAGAATAGTATATCTAAGAGGATGCTGTTATAGGCCAGGTAATGTGGCGAGTATTGATTGTGAAATGTTTAGACAAATTAGTTTGGCAAGCAAAAGGAAGATGATCATAATGGGAAATTTTAATTATAGGGATAAGGAATGGAAAAAAAAAAAAAGATAGTGTATAGTAACAAGGAGAGTGAATTTGTTGAGTTTCTGCAGAATAACCATTTAAATTAGCACGTGATGGAAGCAACAAGAGGTTTATCGGTGCTGGATTTGGTGAAATCGTCATGGGATGTGGTTGCGAATGAGGTAACAATACTACCACCTGTTAGTGAAAGTAATCATGAGATATTTGTTTGGAAGGGAGTCAAATAGGAAAAAGTTATCAAAGAAGTTTTATGTTTAAAAATGTTTTATGTTTTATGTTTAAAAGTTTAAAAAACTTTTATGTGGTACTACAGAGCGGGTGATTAGGAGAAGCTCAATAGTCAACTAGCATTGATACAGTGGGTTGATGAATTATGTGGAAAAGATGTTGGCAGTGCATGGGAAATGATAAGGCAGTATCTTACAGCCTTATAATTTTGCATATGACAGTAGTGAACTGAGAAGGAGAGCAATGATACTGAATGACAAGATGGCTGAATTGTGTCAGGTGAAGAGTGTTCAATTTGTGAATGTATGGAATAAATTCAAAGGGAAGTTAGAATGCATACTAAGAATTGCATAACTGCATACCAAGTGTTAAGCAAATAAATAGAGTAGAAGCAAGATGGATAAACAGTGAAATCAAACAAGCAGTGTTACAAAAAATGTTGTTACAGAGAAGGTTTGTAGTAAACAGATGCATGAAGAATATACACTGCAGGCCAGAAAAGTGACAAGCATGGTTAAAAAAAAAAAAATGAAAAAGTAGAATATGAGAGGAGATTGGTCTGTTAGGTCAAAACTAATCACAGGGAATTTCTTTGTAATGTAGCAAGCAAGAAGAAAAATAATTATGGCAGTTTGACACAGTTGGATAGCTATGGTAGCAACCATAGCAAAGAATATAGTGGATTTCTTTAATGAACACTTCATCAGGGCATATCATAGTAGTGTGAATGATGCTGTACAACATGTAGAAGGGAAAGAAGAATTAGGAGATTTAAAGGTGAAAGAATCAGATATGTATAAAGTGTTGCTTTATCAGATATGTATAGAATATGGGATTAGATAACAGATTGGTTAGATGAATTGAACATTGGCTTTCTGAAAGACACAAGCAAGTTGAGTATGATGGAGCAGTATCTCAGAAAAGGAAGGTGAACAGCTTGGAGTTTATCTTATAATGATATTTCATGTGGATTGACTGGGGGATCTTCAAATGTTTGTTGATGATGCAAAGTTAGGCAGAATTATTAGCCATAG
The DNA here is from genome assembly GCF_054136105.1 of Typopeltis vanoorti. Lineage (NCBI taxonomy): Eukaryota > Metazoa > Arthropoda > Arachnida > Uropygi > Thelyphonidae > Typopeltis > Typopeltis vanoorti. The sequence goes on along the minus strand of NC_143553.1, from coordinate 21,287,288 downwards.
TGCCGATGTAAATTCTCTACAGGAAGATTTGAGTAGACTCTTAGCTTGGGCAGATGAGTAGTTTTATAGTTTTAATATTAATAAATGCAGGGTGTTACACTTTGGGATTCAGAAATATAAGGATGCGTACTGTAACGTACTGGTGGAGCAGAACTTCAGGAAGTGCATGAGATTCGGAAGCTTAGAGTGATGGTAGACAGTGGACTGAAGTTCTGGGGGCACACTGCGCATGTTGCAAAGACAGCACATCATATTCCTGCTATGATAAAAAGTACATTGACATGTAGGGATAAGGAAGTGGTGGGGACTCTATATAAGGCATTGGTCAGACCACATATGGACTATTGTGCTCACATTTGGTCTCCTAGTTTTCATTGTGATGTGGAAACACCACAAAGGGTCCAAAGATGAATAACCAAAGTGACAGGACTCTGGAGCGTTGATTATGAAGATCATTTGAGACTGTGAGGAAAAGAGTAGATATGGTAGAGACCTGCAAGTTAAAGGATTCTATCAGATTATTAAAGAAAAAATTATACAAAGAGTGGATGTCAAGTTGGGAAGAACAAGCGGTCTTCCCTGTTAGCTGTAGGGTGTAAGGAGGAGATTTTTTTTTTTTTTCACATGGAGAGTTGTTAGTGAGTGGAATGCATTGCCTGAGTTTGTTGTGAGTTAGTGAAAATTACTTCGAGCTCATTATAATAGACATGTTGCAGGTTGAGTGGGCCTCCCACGAGTCTATTGACTTCCTGGAGTTTACCAATAATAATAATAATATCTACGTCCTTATTCTCATTAAAATATTTTCCTGTAATCCAATACCATTAATATGATACACCATATGCAACCTTTCCAACCCAAAGTGCATAACCTTCCATTTTGCAACATTAAATTGACAATCATTATCCTTTGTCCGAATGCCAATTTATTTAAACCATCCTGCAGGATAGCTACATCATCTTTATCAACTACTGCTCTCCCTAGTTCTGCATCATCATCATCAGCAAACAACTGAATATTCCCTCTTAAATCTTTCCCTCTGTCATTGATATACAAATTAAATAGTAGTAGCCCTAGTGCCAAACCCTGAGGTACTCCACTAGTCATCATTATTCTCCTAGACTCCACACCATATACTACTCTCTGGTGTCTGTCTGTCTGTCAGCCATCCCCTTGTCCATGCTGTTAGCCTCATATCCATTCCAATCCTCTCCAGTTTTTGTAATAGTTTTACATGTGGTATTCTGTCAAATGCATTGGAAAAGCTGAGCAGTATCATGGTGTAGCCATTACCTTTATCCAATTGTACTGTCACTTTATTATAAAATGTGAATAAGTTGCTGAAACAGGACCTACCCAGTACAAAACCATGTTGTCCACTGTTGTATTTTACGTTTCACCAACTTTTCCAATATGTTAATAACCACTCCCGATATATTAATTGGTCTGTAGTTTTCTACCTCTATCTTGAAGCCACCTTATGCAATGATACTATCTTAAAATTTTTCCCTCCCTTGGGACCCTGCCAAACTTGAGACTTAGATTGAATTACTTCATCAGAAGCAATGCTAATTCTCTTGCACATTCACATAGTACACAGGCCGATATGCCATCTAGTCCCAATGCTCTGTTCGTATTCATACTTTTTAATATGCTGAACACCTCCTGTTCATCAACCTCAATTTTCATATATCTCTCCATAACACCAGTAACTGTAAAATCTCCACCTTCATGATACACCTTTGCAAAATGATCACTTAGCCATCTGACTTTCTTTTGGTACAATCACCTTCCTACCATGAGCATTGTTTAAAGTCATCCTACCATAATCATCTTTTCTCTCACTTGCTACATTATAGAAAAAACTCTTTTGGGTTGACTTTGGCCTGTTTTGCTAATTCTCTCCCATAGTCTGATTTGGCATTTGTTACCATACTAGTCACACTTCTTGCTTGCACTTTGTACTGCTTATGAGTATGCTGATCACTTTTTTCTTTATATTTCCTCTACAATATTTACTTTTTTTGCATCTCTTCCTTTATATCCCTACTCATCCATTTAATTCCAACTTGGTTTATCCTCCTCACCTTGGGTATGCAGTCTACTACTCAAGCAATCTCTGACCACTTGCTATGCATTATGACATCCTTTCCCTATAGCTTCTAAAGCCATGGCAATGTTCCAAGATGACACCAGAGTCTCTCATAATCACCAGCCTTATAGTTGAACATTAACATCAACCTCTTCTGTACAGAAAATTCCACGTGTTTTGCAACTTTCCAGAACAAGACAGCATGGTCAGTCTCCCCAACTGGAGGCAGAGTTTCTACTTATGGATATATCTTCTCATGCTATTATCAGATCCAACACTCTCAAATCCCTTGAACCCTATATAACATGTTGTTTCATGTAATTATCCCTTAGCAATTGCATAAATCCCACTTCCATCTTGCCATGCCCCTTTCCTTCCCTCCCATACATGTCCACATTGTTAAAGTCTCCTATAATAACTGTTCAACCTACACTCACTGTGTTAATCTGCCAATACATGGCATCTACATCTTCCTGTGGATCCCCTGGTCTATAGCAGAACCCAACAATGTATTTTCTCCTATTTGCTTCTATCTCACACCAGACAGCTTCAAATGAACAATCTCTCTCAGACCTAAAATCCTCTTTAACTTCTAATTTTGTTAGTTGTAATTCTTCAGCTATCATCAGCAATACCCCACCTCCTTTTGTTCCCTCTATTCTCCCTGAAAATACAATACCCTTTACATTCTATCCCTGTAACAATATAATTTTCTGTCAACCAGTTCTCATTGATGCTTACAATTTTGAGCAAAGTCAAGCTAATCAATGCCAAAAACTCCTCACTTATTCCTGATACTTCTTGCATTTGCATTTCAACATCCCTTTGTACCCATAGTTACACTTGCGTAACATCATTACCAATCCACTCAAATCGGAAACTCGTGAAATCCCATTCAGCATTGCATAATCTTTATATATGTTTTTTTTTCTCCCAATGGAAGGCGAGTTAGCCGATCTCATACGGAGATAGCAGAGTTTTTTCTCCCAGACTCGGATTTTTCATCCCACATACAGACAAATTGGCCTTCTGGACACAGGCAATTTACAGACAAAAAATACTAGTGGTGGAGGGCAGTAGATGATCAAAGAAGAATGAAAGTGGTGGAGACAGATACCTGTAGAGTAGGTTCCTCCCTCGATGAAGTGTCCCTGGTTTTGTACTACCACACTCTCACTAAACAATCATCATGCATATCAAGGATTTAGGCCTAGTGTGGCCTGTTCCGGCCTTAGAAGTCATCGTTGAATCGTTTAAGAGGACGTCCTGGTTTTCTTTTTCCTAATGGCTTATACTTTAAGGCTTGTTTTGGTAATCTTTCTATTTTCATTCTTTGAAAATGTTCCATCCATTTATGTTTATATTTTTTAATTTTTTCTATTACTGATTCTTGGTTTAATTCTTTCATAATTTCTTCATTTCTTTTGTGATAAAATAGAGTATACATTGCAGTTTTTCTCATAAACTTCATTTCTGCTGTTATTAATCTTTGTTTGTCTTTTTGTTTTATTGTCCAGATTTCACTTCCACACAATAAGACTAGTAGGGCTAATGTATTGTATACTTTTAGTCTGGTTTGTTTTTGAACTAGGTTTGGTTTAAATATAGAATTAATTACACCTGTTATTTTTAAATATTTTGCAATTTTTACATTTATATCTTTTTCATTTTCATATGTGATCATACATCCTGGGTAGTTAAATGATATTATCATACCGTAATCTTTACCAATCTCATTTAGATCTCGAATAGCTTTCTGTAAGTTATCTTCAGAATTTGTAATTATTATTTGGTCGTCAGCAAAAAGGAGAGTTAAGTTCACAGTAGGAGAAAGTTTAATACCTTGATGGAAATTTTTATAACATTTTATTATTATTTCATTTAGGTAAACATTAAAAAGAGTTGTTGAGAAGGGGAAATCCCTGTCGGACCCCTTGGTTTATCTCTCTTGTATATGATAGGTCATGATTTAATCTTATTTGTATTTGATTATTTTCATATATACTTATAGCTTTTAGGATTATTTGGTATTTGTCTTTCTTTTAATATGTTAAATAAAATGCTTCTTTTAACTTTGTCAAATGCTTTTTCAAAGTCAATAAATGCAATATGTGTTTCTAAATTGTATTCTCTTCTTTTCTCTATTATTAATTTTAGGCAAAAGGCCAGGTCTATGCATGATCGTCCTTTTCTAAATCCATTCTGCTCTTCTAAAATAAAGTTTTTGGAATATTTCATTAGTTTTCTATTTAAGATTCTGCTATATATTTTGTAACAGGAATTTTGACTAAACAATACTTTCTCCAAACATCTAACTCTAAAACTATTTAAATGTAGTTCATCAGGTATATATAAGTCTTTCTGTCCATCAATTTCACTCCGTACATCAATAAAAACTGCACAGTGCAGTTTATTGGAGATTTTTCACCATCAAAAATCAATCCTGGCTTTAGTCGAGTTTACATGAAGCCAAGTTACTTGTCTGTTGAAGGCATTGGAGCTCCTTCCTCCTGCACAATCTTCTCATTGACAATCATGGCTCTTCTTCTCAGTTCTGTCCTATCATACTGAGGCAGTAGACTCACAATCTTTACTTTCTTACTTTTTATTTTTGCTTCTACAATTCTTTCCAAACGTCTCTCATTGCATAATCTGCTATATAGTAGCAGATTACTGCTCTAGATCTATCTGTAAAGGTAAATAAGATTAAATACTATAGTAAAAAAATACTGTTACAAAACGATGTGAAACATCATGTGAATCCCATTTCTTATTGACATGAGAATACATGAAATAAAGATCTAAGTGAATACTCGGATTTGAAAGCACAAACTTATACCATTCATTTAGTATTTCTGTTTCAGTATGGATCAAATTTTGTGTATAAAAGATAAATCAATGGCAGGTCGTTTCACTTAAAACCATTGTTCCCTTTATGATGAATGTATAGATTTTGAACTAGTATCATTTCTCTAGTCTCACAGGACATGTTACCAAATGTTAGGTTTCTGCATAACTGATGAGTTAACAATTCTTGTAAAGGAACAGCACCTGAACAGCCAGAATAGTTTCCTGTGAGACTTTTTCAGAATCTTTCTACATACATTTTGAATTATTCATTACTGCAAGCAGAAAGGGGATATAGCTATTTTTTTCATAGTGGATGTTTTATATTGCTACCCATAGGACTTTTCCAAAAAATAGAATGCTAAGACTACTATGAAATGCTTCTTAATTATATTATAGATATAAATATCCTGAAATGCTTGACAGAGCTGGTCTGAGAAAGGGAAGAATCAGTCTATTTTTTTTTTTTTTTTCAAGTACATAATTTAATGAGTATGAAAAAATTATAACTTCATACAGGCCTCTCAGCATGATGGACATTGTGAAAGACTGAATAAATCAAGCAAGCAGATACAATAATACAAGTGGACCGCCTACAAGTAGTAGGAGGTCCACTTGTATTTTTTTAATATAAATCACTACAAGAGGTCTTGTAGTGATTTACCAATTTTCTTATTACAAGAAAGAACCAAACCAAATTCAACTGCTGTACCTTTAGTACTAAGGTGAATATTATCAATCTGCCAACTTTTATTCAACAGAGTGCAAGTGTCCAAGCTAATAAAAACTAGTGTTTTCTGAAAACTGAAAAATAATTAAAAAGCAATTTTTAAAAAAAATTCTCTTCTCTCTCTTCGAAAGACATATTTATAAGTCAGAATGTCCAATTAATTCAGATCAAATTTGAGCATATAGTTGTTTCTTATATTACTGAAGGTTCCCTAAGAAACTAAACCTAATCAAATTAAAATATTGCTAGTGTTGCGACGAGAAGTTGTGGTGTGTGTGAAGAAGTGCACCCATTTCAGATAAGTTTTTTGGAATAATTAATTATAAATAAGCGTGTTTATGAGTAAGGGTTGTTGTAAAAGTTGGGTAGCAGTTAAGTTGCAGCGTTTTTAGGGTGTGGCTTGTTTGTTTATGGAATCATTAAACACAGTGCTTAGTAATCGGCAAAGAAAAGATGGTGGTGGCGGCTTTGTCTTTGCAAGAGTTTAATTTTTATTTCAGTCGTTTCGTGAAATGTGAGGTGTGTTCTATGTATTCTATGTTCGACATAATGTTCTACATAATGTTTGATTATGTAGATAAATTATGGATATTTAAAGCGGATGGAAAGAGAGTGTGTGAAGTGTGAGCTGAATGAGGACTTGATGAGTGGTAGTGTACTGGTAACTGAAAGTGTTAGTAGTGAGTCAAAAGGAGGACGAGTGCTTGTCTGATAGAAAAGAGGGATGGTGAAAAACAGTGAAAAAATTATTTTGAGAGAGTGAATCAGAGCAAAAATGTGACACAAGATTTGAAAGCTGAGTTGGTTCAGATGAGGCAGGAGGTGAAATGAATGCAGAGTGAAGTTAAGAGAATTCGAGATATATATGGAACAGTGAAAACGATAAAAACAAATGATGTCGTTAGGAAAAAGGTAACAAAAGACCTGCAAGTGGTGTTGTATGGGGATTCAATGATTAGAGGTGTGGTGACAAGAGGATGCACAAGGTTTGTTTTTCCTGAATAGAGTGATTAAGGTATTGGGTATGAGAAGTAAAAGTAAGCAAACAAAAGAGTAGGTAGTGGTAACAGGGACAAATGACTTGACTTAGAACAACGAACATGTCAGATTGAATATCAGATGGTTGTTGAGATGGATAAAAGATTATAGTGTGATAGGAAAGGTACTCAATGTGTTGCCCAGGTATGACAGTGATGAAATGAGGCAGAGAGTGAAGATTGTGAACGATATGTCAGCAGAAATGTGCGAGGAGAAAGGAGTGCAGTTTGTTAATGTATGGAATGAGTTTGAAGGATGAATTGAATTGTATAAGAGTGATGGACTGCATTTGAATGGTTTTGGTGTTAGTCACTAGGAGAGACTGCTGCTGGAAAGTAGAAAAAGGAGTGCCGAGAATGAAGCAATGAAAGGAGAGACTGAAGTGGTGGTTATGAATGAAGAAATGAGTAGCATGAGTATAAAGAATGAGAGAACAAGTGTGCAAGAAAAACAGGGAAATGGGGAGGCTCAGGGTGGACAGGGAACACAGCATGAAAAAAAGGTTGATGCTCCAACAGGATGTGAATGCATGTATAGACAAAAGGGGAAGGGGATGACCTGGGATCAAGGGAAAACAGTTGAATATGAAGAAAGTTCTAAGATGAATAAGGATGAAAAAGAAATGGCTCGAGTTAAGCATGGAGAAGTCGCATCTAATAAGTGGTATCAGTGGAACTTGCTATAGATCCAGGAATGAGCTGTTATGTTTGTAAACAAATGCTAGAAGTGTAAGAAACAATGCAAATGGAACGGTTGCATTAATCAAGTCTGTTCACCCAAGAATTGTTGGAATAAGTGAGGCATAGTTGAATGAGGAAGAGTATGATGTATTTTGTGAAGATAGAAAGGGTCAAAAGGGAGGAGGGGAGAGCGCTATTGATGATAGAGAAAGAGTTATGTCCATACAAGTAAAGATGCAAGAGGGAAACAGTGCCAGTGGTTTTGAGGCAGTATAGTGTGAGATAGAGGTGAATAGAATGAAATACTTAGTCAGATGTTGTTATAGACCTGGTAATATGGATGGTATGACCATGAAATGTATAATCAAATTAGCCAAGCAAAAAAGAAAAGGGTGATGATTATGGGCGATTTTAATCATGGCAATATAGACTGGGATGATGAGATAGCACTTGGAAGTAAAGAAAACAATTTTCTTGAGTTTCTGAGGGACAACTAACTCAGGCAGTATGTAACAGAGGGCACATGAGGACAGAGGGTTTTGGATTTGATCATTTATCAGAGGGTGTATTTATAAATGAGAGTGTCAAATCACCCTCCAGTTGGTGAGAGTGACCATGAAATGATTACCTGGGTGCTTGCCAGCAGTGTGAGGACCTCTGTGAGAAAAGGGTATATGTGGAACTACAAGGCTGGTGATAATGAGAAGCTCAGGAGACAGCTTGCATGATATTCAAGAACTGCCTAGTACACGCAATGTCTAAATATATTCCAAGGGTTAGAAGGTTAAATAAGGTAGGTGTGAAATAGATGAATTCCCTCACTGAGTTAGTTGGAACAATGTAAAATCTCACTATTCTCTGAAGAGGTGTTCAAATTTGAGGCCAAACAATGAATCCTGGCAATAAAGTGGATGATACCGATTTGTAGAAATAAGGAGATTCTGGTTCCATTGTATAAGGCGCTGATTAGGTCACACATGGATTATTATGCACATATTTGATCACCTGGTTTTCGAAAGGATGAAAAGATGTTGGAAAGGGTCCAGAGGTAATAATAATTTGTAGTTGTGTCTATGTAGCAACTCTGCATCATTCTAAAGAATCTTGTAGCAGTGTTGTTAATTCAATGTTTGTAATCATCGTTATAGAAAACTAGTTTCTGATCTTTGGAATGTTGAAAATGAAGAATGGTTGAGAAGATGCAAGTTTACAGTCTAGTGGATAAGAGGAAGTGGGAATGGTATGATAGAAATGTACAAGTTGGTAAGGGGTTGTTATAGGATTAACATTACGTTTTTCATAAAATGGTGGGAGATTGGGAGAAAACAATAGGTCATCCCTGGAAGCTGTATAAGGAGGATGTGAGCACGGGAATGAGAAGCAGGCTTTTTGCATAGAGAGTTGTGAATAATTAGAATGCATTGCCTGAGAGCATGGTATCTGCAGAGAATTTGAATGTGTTGTGTTTAAGGCACATAATGGACCTCTTAGATGAGTCTGTGACTCCATGTTGTCTTAGGATAATAATAATAATTTGTAGTTGTGTCTATGTTGCAACTTTGCATCATTCTAAAGAATCTTGTAGAGGTGTTGGTAATCATTGTTATAGCAATTAAATGAATAACTGCTGTAAATTAGACTAGTGTAAAGTAGACTATCTTCTTTGTGGTGCACCCTGGATAATGCAAAACGATCTACAGCAATGATGTCACCATACTTCCATTACAGAACTCATGTAATTACCATATATGAGCTCCTAAACACTTGTGTAAAGAATGTTGGTCCAATCCTGAAGACGTGTTAACAAACACAGAAGGTATTTCTGGATCCAAATGTGAATATCTAACAAGAATTTTAAATGACCAGCAAACTGATGTTCTTTGTTACAAGAAACTCATGCAGAGGATAATATTCAGCTGCTTTCCAGATAAAAAATTTCTGGTTATATCTTTGATGTCATCTAACATTAATCACCCTAAATATGGAACAGTCACTTACATCAAGAACAATAGGTGCAGTACTCATACTTTGAGGACAGGAAAAATTGATATTTACAAGGATATGAAAAGAAAACTAAAATATTATTTATTATCAATTCATAGGAAGAAAATGTTTTTGGAATAAGAAAATAACAAATTAAATATATAAAATAGTTTATTAACCATAAATTTATTGTACAAGTGATGTATATAAAATATGTAAAATATTTTATGTAAAATGTATATTATATGTATAATATATAAAATATTATACATATCATTTTTAATAAATTTATACAGCAAATGTCCTAACAATAGACGTAATGAAAAATGTAAATTTCATTAAAGTTCATTAATGTATCACATCTGTAAGTGTTAATAAAAGTGTTTGTACACAATATCATTGCATTGTTGGATCCTACTTCGTTTTAATCTATACCTTGGATCTGACATGTTATTTACTATGATGTTCTTAAACAAAATAGAAGGTTGCTAGTTGATTTCTAATTCAAATATAAAGGAAATTTATATTTAAAGACTGCGCCACTTTATATCTGAATTAGTTCAAGAATTGAAGATAAACCAACTCACAACTATCTCTCCTTTTAGGTGTTAATATTATATATACTGGCCGAGTATATTTAACTTATTTATCACTCCCGCTTTGGTTCGAATATTTTATGAATGGTGCAGTAAAAGAGATTCTGGCAAAATACAACTTTTGATTAACAAAAACAAACATTTAATTTTAAAATCACAAATTTTACACTTAACTTCAAATCATTAATTAAGTTATTAGAAACACTTCAGCCGTCCTGACAATACAGTCATAGAATGGTAATTCTGCTATCTCCATTGCAGTTTTTCTCACAGTTCCTTAAGTTCCAAATACAATAAAATTGCAGTAACATCTCTTCACAAACAAACACTTTTAAATTTACACTTCAGCTAATCTTTGCAATAATTACTGTTAGTATAAGGAAATTCTAGGATGAAACTCACACACTTCTCTGTATAGAAATATTAATGGTTGGAATAATCTTACTGATAATCTTTTTTCTTCATCTACTTATACGTAAACACTTTTTATAACTGTAAACACTTTAACAGTATACGGTACTCATTAAATAAATCTTCTAAGCAATAACTGAATTAATCATCGATCACTATACACATAAACAAACGTTGCTGCATAAAGTACTACTGATCACTCATGAAATAAGGCAACACACAATAATTCCTTAACTTGAGGTTTTATATGCATAGTTGTTCACTCTTCCGGCATTCAATTAATTCTTTAGACACTACAATTCTAAACACAGCTATCGGTAAACTTCAATTTTACAGCCTCTACTATTCTCTAGTTACTCGATGCTTTATTTCAAGATTCTGTGTGTCCTTGACATGACAGGTCAGCCCTGAAATTAAATCTCAACTCAAGTATTGCTAGTCTATTTAGTAGTCATTCAGCTGTCTTCCATAGCTATAATTGTTATTCTACAACTTATTAGTTAACCACCTCTCGACTAGTAGACTTTATTAGTTGCTTGAGTGACTTGCTGACTCGCTATTATCGCACTGTGATTCCCGAATGCCCCGATTCCAACCTAATGCCAATCCTCTCCTTTCTCTCTCTCTTAATCTATCTAATCTCTCTATATTTTCAGCGTTCTTCCCCTTTTATATCCATTCTTCCCGCCTAAATTATTCTTGTGATTTCTTTCTAAAACTCTTTTCAATAAACCTTCTCCTCACGTTCTGTTCCAAACTCGTGCAAGCTATATAACATACGTTTCCATGACAACAAAACAAAATATAATAAAATTGAGCTATTGCATAATGTTAAACTTCTACCAACAGGAATAAATAGAGAATATTTACATTTCAATTAATGCGCAGTTAAATTATCAAATACAAACTCTTATAATATTAACATAGTAATAAATAAAATAGCTTAATAATATTTAATACAGCCTTTTCATTATTAATACATATATCTTTGAATAAATAATTAAATATTAGACAAAATTAAGGTAGTTATATAAATATTAAATTGTAAAATAAGTTGTTTACATTAAATAATATTTACAAGTCTAGCCTTTGTGATGGAAGATCATGTTGGATTCTGAAGCAAATAATAATTACTCGAATCTCTATATATTCAGAATCCAACAGCATACTGTCCTAAAAAAAGCATAGCTAATTATACTATCTACCAACCAGACCAGCAGTACAAAATGTGCTATAGGTTTGCAAATAACCTTTTGTGGATGAAAGCAACATAAAAATATATAAATAAATAAAAAATCTCCAGCACAGACAGCTTTAGTACCTCTCTCTCTCTGTGTAGAGGTCTCTGAATCACAAATATATATAAACCTCCCAGTGCATATGGCATAATCCTGTTCTTCCTCAACATTATTGCCCAAGCATCATTTTTGGTTATTTCAACAGACATCATTCTTTATGAGAACACTAAAATGATGTCTTTAATTGAGACATGCTAATTAACTAGATAGAAAGTCAAAACCTATAGTTAATTTTTGATTCTAAATTCTAAAAGAGAGATAAAGCACGCTTCCATTCAGGATTGTATCCTCTTTCCAATGGGTGGAAAGAGGATATAATCCTGATCATTGCTTTAACACCTGCAATGATGATCACATATGATTTCCTATCAGCAGGAAAGTACTTAATGGTTTGTTAAATAGCCAACACTGTTCTATCACTTATGCAGCAGGAATTTATATTAATATTATCAAGTCTGTTGCCAAACCTAGGTGGAATTTTCATACAGTTGATTAGAATCTTTGTAAAGCAAGTTAACTCCAATTTGAGGTAGATCAAACCCACTGGTAGAAACTATGAGAGATCTGTTAGAATTATTGTAGGAGATACCAAGAGGACAATTCTAAGAGGCTTTCAGAAAGATATTATACATCATTGGATAGAATGATGAAAATTAAAAATTATTTCAAGAATTACAAGCCAACTTCAATTACTCCAATGCTTCTAAACTGTTGACAAGAGTAAGAAAGATAAATGGATCATGGCCTTGAATAACATCAATCAGCTTTTCAGATACCAACACTAAACCGTGATCTTTAATAATATGAAGACTTGATTCTTGCACTTGAGTTTCAAAAAAAAGAAAAAACCATCTCACCAATATTAATGACATTAATATTGGTGAGATGGTTGCAAAAAATATTGTCTCCTTGATCACTTATTCAAGTGACAAATACACTACAAGAGAGAGAGATGAAGGCAAGGCTAAAATCCAAAAAAAAATATGCTCCATCACTTATCCCCTCTTCCACATCTCTAGAACTTGTAGAGATTATTGATTCTCTGAAAATTGGGATGGATTATATCTATTCAGAATTTATAAAGAATATTGTGGTCCAAATGCCTTTAAATAGCTGACTAATATGACTAATATAATGACATTTTAGAGAAAGGAATATTGCCAACACTCTTGAAGCTTTCAAAAGTAAAACTATGTTAAAACCTTGGAAAGATCTAGAGCCACTACCCAGACCGGTTTCGACCTTTATTGAGGTCTCATCAGGCTTAGAAATACCAAGGTTAAGTAAAACAGAGCTTATAAGTATTTTACCAACCCAAGTTAATCTTTGACCTTATTAAATAAAAATCTCAGGATGAGAGATAGATGTAGAAAGTTTTTTTACCTTGGGTATAATATATGTTAAAGATGCCAAGCTATTTTAAACCTGGTTTTACTCTATTTCCCAAGTAAGCAAACAGACAAATAAGTCAAGTTTGCGCCTGCCCGTAGTGCAAGTCTAAGTGACCCGCAAAGTACTGCAAGTCTAGGCAACTCGTGGTAAAGGTGGAATAAGCTCTGATCACTATTCTTAATATTTACCCTTAATGCAAAGCCCATCTCCTTGAAGAGATGTATGATGCTATACATTAAAGGAAAGGAGCCACTACCCAGACCGGTTTCGACCTTTATTGAGGTCTCATCACAGTGGGAGCCAGGCCTCAATAAAGGTCAAAACCGGTCTGGGTAGTGGCCTCTTGCCTTTAATGCATAGCATCATACATCTACTCAAGGAGATGGGCTTTGCATTAAGGGTAAATATTAAGAATATTGATCAGAGCTTATTCCATCTTTACCACGAGTTGCCTAAACATGCACAACTTTGTGGGGTAACTTAGACTTGCACTACTTGCAGGCGCAAACTTGACTTATTTGTCTGTTTGCTTACTTGGGAAATGGAGTAAAACCAGGTTTAAAATAGCTTGGCAAGGTAAAAAACTTTCTACATTTATATCAATATTCCTTTAATTCATACAAAATCAAAGGCGAAAATATTAAAAATAACATTAGCTCCTCCAAATTTCATTCATAATTTTTAATGCAAGCATATATATGCAAGGGAGGGGGAGGGCTGGAAAGTTCTGATAAACACCTAAAACAAAAATGATATTAAAGCAACTGATATAACCACAAGAAAGAATATACGAGGATATAAGAATATAAGTTACCTTCATAACTCTGTGACTAATATGTTCTTTCTTATGTTATATCAAGTTGCTTTAACATCATTTTTGTCTAGTGTTTATCCGAACTTTCTAGACTCCTCCCCCTTGTATATATGAAAAAAAAGAAAAGAAAAGAAACATACTGTGATATTACTTCTGTTGCATCTGCTAGATCCTTGGCAGTATTAGCTGCAAACTGAACTATAAGGGGTCGATCATCTATGAAATATAAAACAAGTACCTAAAATCATCCATAAAATATAAAAATGTGCAATTAAAAATAAAATGTTATAAATAACAAAAGGCAAAAAAATTAAAATTTAATCACGATGCTGGACTAAAACCAACTTAAAGAAATTAATAATAAATGACTGTTCAAAAAAATGCATATATAATCACCATCATCATCAAATTCGTAACATGTACCCTCAAGGAATGTACAGGATATGACAGTACAATATGAAACACTTATATCATTACTAACTTCCTATCTACTCCTTTCTTTTAGTGTTGCACGGTGATCAGCATTCATTTTAGAAATTATGGACTTTACAACCATGTTATAAATAACTCTTTTAATTTCTCGACGTTTCGATCTTCATATTAAAATCATCATCTAGAGCATATACAAATATAGAGGACAAGTTGAGTTACATTACATACAGTAAGCTAGAGAAACAATGATTTGATCACAGGTTATTCTACTGGCATGAACTCTAGTGAAAAAAAAATAAAAAAATTTATTTATTTAGAAACTACATCAAGCTAAATTCTATTTATGATAACATGAATAAACTTTCTTTCTTATAGATAGTTTTCTTTCAGTGAAAATGATGTCATTGTTACTGAAAGAAATTATACTATTATACTTTTCTGTGACCCCCACACAAAACAGCCTGAAGATATACATTATAATTCCACTATCGTGATTCCGTATACGGGGACAGTTTCCAATAAGATTGCTACACTCTTCAAGCCACATGGAATATGAGTGGCTTTTAAACCTTCAAAGACCATCTGCCAATTCTTAAGATCTCCAAAAGACAGTCATCCTTTTTTCAAATATGCCAGAGTCTACAACATCCCCTGTTAGTGCGGCTTAAACTATATTGGTCAGACCTCTAGAAGTTTTGAAATCAGAAAAAAGGAACACATAGGAGACGCAAACAATAATAGAGAAGACAAATCAGGGTTAGCTTTTCATTTCTCTAGGACAAACCATACCAGAGAATGGGACAAAAGCTGCATGCCCTACTTAGAGGAGGATTTCCGCTCCCGAATCATAAAAGAAGCCATAACAAAGATCCGTTCAGAACAAAATCTAAATAGCAACCAAGCATTAATTCTGCCCGAGATTTGGAAGATCCTCATAAGATCTTTAAGCATGCCAGAATTAAATCTTCTGCCAATTACAGAACGTTCCTACATAACAAGTGAGATCATACACTCTCCATGCGTGTGATGTACACGTTCTTCTGTTTTTTTGTAAAAATACAATTGTATTTGGTTCTTCCTTCATTTATAGTTTTAGTGTAACAGTTTTAGCGTTTAAGTTGTCTTACATCTATTTTTTACCCTGACAAAGCCAAACAGCTAAAGTTGGCGAAACGGGTCGGTATTTTCCAACTTAGTTTGAAATAAATTTGACCTATATAAACCCAAATAGAAGTCAATCTCTCCTATAGTTCTTGTGGTTAAAAATAACCTTTTTATCATTATGTAATAGCCTCCATGGGGTAATCAAACACCAGGTATGTCGTTTTGAGCTACTTAAATTCAAAAAAGCCAAACTGTTAAATTACCTTACTTTTTTGAAAAGATGCAGGAACCATAATATCATTCCTAAGTTTCTCATTTTGAAAGAACGGTTCCATTCACAAATAGCTAAGCATATATATTTTAAAACATCCTTGGCACTTTTACATCAGCGGATACAACATATTAGATTTGAATTAAGCAAAGTAGATATGCAATGCTATCAGATTTATGAAGATATCTCCAGCAATTTAGACCAAAACTTATGGTCACTTTTAGACAGAATGATAAATAATAGTTTTGACAAGGCCTTTTCAATCAGCAAACAAAGCCCAATTAAAAAATTTAACGTTCTTTATGAAAAAAGTTTTCAGTCTAAACCTAATCTATCAGATAACACAGTCACCTTCAATTTCTCCGATCATGTTTTAACAAAACCAGAAGTTAGTATAGTTAAAAAAGGTTTCAACTTTGCTATTACCCCTGACCAAATTCCTAAAGTTGACATCATATGCAACATAGAAAAGGCAGTTTCGTCATTACCGGAACCCATAGCTAATGATCTCAGACTAAAAAGCACTATCATTCTCTCTTCTTCAAGAGCTCCCAACAAAAATATCACTCCTCTTGAGAAAAGAGCTATATTCAGGTTGAAGAAAAATAAAGAAATCATCATCTAAAAAGTCGATAAAGGAAACTCTACAGTGATCTTAAACACAAGAGATTATAAAGAAAAGATCACTAACTTACTCTTTGATACATCTACCGTGTTTTAGATTCAGACCCCACATTAAAGCATCACAATGATACCAACAACATGTTACGTAATATGGATAGCTGGCCAACAGACTTAAAACTAAGATTAAAGTCGATGCATCCACTAACACCGCGACTATATGGCTCTCTCAAAGTTCACAAAAATGGAATACCGTTATGCCCTATTGTCGATGGAATTAATTCGCCCACTTATTTATTATCGAAACACCTTGCAGGTCTCCTTAATGCACACATCTCAATTCAGATACCTACATACGAAATTCACAACATTTCGCTGAGAAATTAAGTAACATCTCGATCTCCAATACAGACCTTCTGGCAAGCCTGGATGTTACATTTTTATTCAGCAATATTCCAGTAGATGAAGTAATTGACATTTTAAGAAACCTCTTCCCTCAAGACATTACTTCTCTGTTCCATCATTGCTTAAAATCTAATTTCTTCCTATGGAATAAAACGATTTATCAACAATTAAGAGGCCTTGCAATGGGCAGCCCTCTTTCACCCCCATGTGCGGATCTCTTCATGGAGAAACTTGAAAGTAAAATATTATCTCAACTAGAACATAAACCCACAATGTGGTGGAGATATGTGGACAACATTTTTATTGTTTGGAAAAACACAGAAAAGGATCTGTTCGATTTTCTCAGTAAGATCAACTCATTACATCACAAAATTAAATTCATCTTAGAATTTGAGAAAGAAAAATAATTAACATTTCTGGACACTTTAATTAAGAAACAAATAGACAGATGCATCAGCCTTGCAGTCTATCGCAAACCTACCAACACAGGTCGATACTTGCACTTCACTTCTTCACACCAAATTTCTCAGAAACTTAGCATCGTACACATGCTAAAAAATAGAGCCTCTCTCATCACTACAGATGATAAAGATCTCAAAGATGAACTATCCCTGATATCAAATAACCTTATAAACAACGGTTATCCTAAAAAATTGATCCACAAGATACTTTTCTGTGATTCCCCACAAAGACAGCCTGAAGATATACATTTTGAATTGGATTTAAACGGTATTGATGCAAACACAGATTGATAAGAAAATAACTATTTATTAACTTAAAAGCTTAACTTTCACTGGTATTATATCCAGCATCTTCAGAGCACACAAACAAAGTTTGTTACAAATGCAAGACAACCACAATTCGGTGCAACAGTGGGGCTAGTATAAGTAATTGCAATGTGCAACACAAGACTAAAGTCCTAATACGGCACCATCTAAGTAACAAAAAGTAGTACAGTTTTGAAAAAAATATAGTAGTCCAAATAGTAGTCCTTGAAAGTTTTGAAAAATAGTAGTCCAAAGTTCTGAAAAAAATAAAATTAAAATAAATAAATATTAATTTGGTCTTAGGATGACTGTCTCCCAAATCTTTGGTAGATTTATACAGCCATATTTGTTAAGGTTAGGAGTATGTTTTAAGGCTTCTGTTGATACCAGAAACAACCTCTTTGACTTGTAGAAGCTTCTGTGTAGTACTTTTGTTTTTTTCCAATTGATCCTGTGTGCTGGGGTATCCAAAGCATGGTTTGCCAGACTCGACATGCCATAGCAAAAGTGCCAGATATATTTTTTGTGTTCACTGAGGTGGATGTCCACAGTTCTTCCTGTCTGTCCATAGTAAGCTCAATGACAAGAACAGGGCACTTCATAGACTCCTGGATGTGATAAAGGAGTGAATTTGTCTTTAGGTAAACGGATGAGAGTTGCCAATTTCACATAAGGTTTAAATAAGGTGTGCAGTTGGTGTTTGTTAAGCACCCTAGTATCTTTTCGATGGCCTTTAATGCATGGGATGGTGATAGTTTTGTTGTAGTCTTCTGTGGTAGATAGTGGGAGGGATTTCTGGGTAGCATTTAGTATTTTATCTATCTTATGGGGATTATAGCCATTGGTTAGGAAGATGTGGCACAGGTGAGAAAGTTCAGCAGTGAGAGCAATGTCATTGGAACAGATTGCTCTAGCTCTATGGATTAGTGTTTTTAAGATACCATATTGTTGAGAAGGATGATGGTGTGATTGTTTGTGAAAATATCTCCCTGTATGTGTGGGTTTTCTATAAACTGAAATAGCAACCAAGGATTAATTCTGCCTGAGATTTGGAAGACCCTCATAAGATCTTTAAGCATGCCAGAATTAAATCTTCTGCCAATTACAGAACGTTCCAACATAACAAGTGAGATAATACACTCTCCATGCGTGTGATGTACATGTTCTTCTGTTTTTTGTAAAAATGCAATTGTATTTGGTTCTTCCTTCATTTATGGTTTTAGTGTAACAGTTTTAGCATTTAAGTTGTCTTACATCTATTTTTTACCCTGACGAAGCCAAACAGCTAAAGTTGTAGAAACTTGTCGGTATTTTCTAACTTAGTTTGAAATAAATTTGACCTATATAAACCCAAATAGAAGTCAATCTTTCCTATAATTCTTTCTTATAGATAGTTTTCTTTCAGTAACAATGATGTCCTATTTTTAGCATTACAATTGCTATTTTTGATTTAGGATTCTGGATTATCTACAGTCCTGTTTATAGTTACTCTTAGAGAGGAAGGTTCCATGGATCGAATATGTGCCTTCGACATGTTTGGGATTTTTAGACCATCATTATTGTTCAGATTGGGGTGGTTGATAATAATCTCACAGGCTTCCATAAATTTGCGTACATACCATAGTTTGGTGTGATGTAGACAACTAGTGCTTTTCCATTCAATTCTATGTAAGATGTTCAAGGCATGATCAGAAAGGCCAACTTCACCATAATTATTATATTTAATGTGCTGTTTATGTTCTTTTTGTCTGATAGGAATTGTGCATCCTGTTTCACCTATATACGGTATGTTACAGGTGCAATAAATACGGTATACTCCATGGTAGGCCAGCAGAGGGAGTGGGTCTTTGGATCAGTTGAGTAAGCTTTTTAATTTTGCAGGGGGTTTAAAGGTGGCTTTGAGGTTGTATTTTTGTAGTATTCCGTTTATTTTATTTGATGTCCCTTTAATGTAAGGAACGGTGATAGTTTTATTGTAGTCTGGTTTGTCTTTGTTTTTTATTGAGGTCATGTAGAGAATTTTGTTAATAGTGTTCTGGCTGTAACCATTTTTTTTGAACAGTATTGCTGATAACTTTAAATTTGCCTTTCGGTGCATGTTCACTGGAGCAGATCTTCAGATCCCTGTTTTTTTTAGAATATTAATGACACCTAGTTTTTGTGTTGGGTGGTAGGAGTTTATGTGTATATATTGGCCAGTATGTGTAGGTTTCCGGTAAACAGAGAAGGAAAGATTGGCAGAAGGAAGATGTGACAAGTGTATCTAGAAATGGAAGCGTGTTCTGTTTTTCAATCTCAATTGTGAACTGTATACGTTTGTATTGTTTGTTTAGGTGGCTAAGGAATGTATCTAGTGTCAGGCGGCCATGGGGACCAGATCACAGAAACATCGTCAACGTATCTAAGCCAGATTTTGGTTTTAAAGGAGAGGAATCTAAAGCAGTTGCTCAAAATGTTCCATATAAAAGTTAGCAATAGTGTGGGGGAAATAATGGTGAGCTCATGGCTGAGCCTACTTTTTAGAAACCGTTTTGGTAGAAGGTAGAAACCATTATAGGTAGAAACCATTTTGGCATACAAAATAACCGGAACGTAATACATGCACAAAGAACGCCGTGATATCTGGAGGGAATTTGTTCTGTAAAAGAAGGATTGTGTCACTGATTGGGACATTCGTAAAGAGGGCAGAGACATCAAAACTGACTAATAAATCATCTTTTCCTAATGCAATGTCTTTGATAATGTTTATGAATTGTGTGTTTCTGATATAGGAGGGGGAAATGACCTACCAACTCCTTGAGTGTTGCCGCTAATTTCTTGGCTAACTTCCTATCTACAATATTTACCTGCAACATTATCAGATCTTATATTTCTATCTTCTAAGGCACTTTTCACTGTATCAATCCACTTGGTTTGGGTCTTTTTCCTGCCAAGATGGCAGAGAACACTGACTTTGCTAATCTTTCCTCTTCCATTCTGTTTAAGTGATCATACCACCTGAGATTAGCTCTGCTAGCATATTCCTGGATGCTAACAATGTCAAGTGCTTTCTTAACATTCTCATTTTTAATATGATATTACCATTCATGCCATATGTTCACACCCTTAATCTTTCTCAGGACTGTCATATCTGCAGTCTCTAGTCTTTGGTCAAGTGTTTTATTTCTAACCCAGTTCTCAGATCCATAAGTAAATATTAGTTTGAACACTGTCTTGTATACAGCTAATTTATCTCTTATTCCATATAAATTTATTCAGTTGACATCCTACCATACCAGCTTTGTTTATTCTGTTGTTTATTTCCATATTTATTTTACCATCTTCACTAAAAATCATGTTTAAGTAGCTGAAATGTTTTACTTGTTCTATAGGTGCTCCATTCACAATGCAGTTGATATTTTCAATGCTTCTGCATATTTTCACTGTCTTTGTCTTGTTATTGCTGACCTTCATACCATATCTATTACAACATTTACTCAATTTAGTCAGGGAATCTTGCAGACTTGTACTGGATTTATTTAGAAGTATAACATCATCCACATAAAGTGAAGAGCAGAGATTAACATCTCCAATTTTGATATCAGGTTTAATACCACTTTCCTTCATAATGTAATCCATATAGATAACGAATAACATAGAGGATAATGTACATCCTTGTCTGACACCAAATATAACATTATACCACTTCCCTATACTTCATTCAATTCTAACTGCTAAATTACGACTCAAATAAAGACTAAGTATTGATTGATATAATGCCCTACTGACACCATATAACTGTGGTGTTTTGAATAGCTTTACTCTTGGCACCTTGTCATAGGCTTTTTCCAGATCCACAAAACCTAAATAGAGATATTTGTTATATTCCCATTATTTCTCAACTATCTGTCGTAAAGTGAAAATCGATAATGACAGCCTGTATTTGGCCTGAATCTATCTTGTTCTTCACCAATCTTCCCTTTAATCCTTCTCAACTGTTTCTCAAGTATACTTGCATAAATCTTACCAGGAACACTCAGCAGGGAAACACCTCTGTAATTCTCACATTCAGTTTTATTTCCCTTTTTATATATTGGTACTACTAGAGCTCTACTTATCTTCATCTGGAATTTGTCTCTCTGAAAAATTCTTTTGAACTATGCAGTGCAGCCACTGTAAGACTTTTAAATCTCCATACTTGAACATTTCTGGCCAAATATCATTCACTCCAGCTGCCATTCCACATTTCAGGTTTTTGATTGCATTTTCTATTTCAAGTATGGATATGTATTCCTGATTGCATGCCTGTTGAGTGTTTTTTTAACACTGTGCTGTCAATGATTGTTTCATTTATTGGTGTGTGGCGCTAGTGTCGCCGTAGCACGTGGCGGTGAATTTGAGCTGTGCAGAAGAAAGTGATTTTAATCGGTGAATAGTCCGCTTTTTTCCCCGTTTTTCTACGTTTTTGAGTGCTAAATTGTTTCTCTGAATACGAGTGTACTTCAGTGGTTGTTTTTTGGAAGTTAGTTGCTGTCGTGATATAATATATTTTGGTACCGTCGGAATCGAACGCGTAATGGTGGAAGACAAAACGAAGCTAAGTTACTGTATTTAGTTATATTTCATTTTATTTAATTATATTTAGTACTTAAATGTTCTGATGTTTGTACTTTTTTTCCTCTTATTTATTAATTGAATAATTATTAAAGATTAGGGTATAATTTGACAAAACACGTCACAGATAAGTATGGCACCTGTGCGAAGGAAAATGGCGGCCAGTAATGAAGGTTCGCCATCGTTATCAAAGAACGGTAGCATAAAAGAAATGAGTCAGTGTACTAGCTGTGAAATGTACGCTTTGTGGAGTGCGGTCGGAGTGTGGTTAGATGATAATAAAGGATTGAATGTGTGTAGAAAATGTAGGGAGAATGCGGAATTGAAGTGTATTTCGGATCGTGAGTGTGATATTTTTGTCAACCTTCAGAATGAAGGAAACAGGGATATGACAAGAAACGGCAAGGTTGTACATGAAAATTGTGAGAGTGTGAATGTAGAAAGTGTGAATGATAGTATAAATGGTTTCTCAGAGAACAAAAAAGATGAGATAGATGCATTGAGTGAGATCGCGTTGTTGAATAGTGCGATAGAAAGAGCAAAACAGCAGCTAGAGTGCATGAACAAAAGTAGACTGAATGAACCAACCAGTAATAAAAGGTATGACAGGAAAAATAGACGTATGAATGTGAACATGAACAAAATGAAGGATAGAGTGCTGTATGGAGACTCGTTAGTACGAGGTGTGTTAGTAGAGGATTTGACAAAATCGTACCAACCTGGTGCGACCATAAAGGACGTAACTGCGTCTATTAGAGAGCAAAAGGAAAGGGTGAAAGAAATGATTGTTGTGGCAGGTACGAATGATTTGAAAGGAGATAAAATGGAAATGATAGAAGACCTGAATGAATTGTTTGAAGTAGCAAAAGAAAAGAGTGAGAGAGTTAGAATGATTAGTCATTTGCCACGGTATGACAGTGAAATTTTTAAAAGGAGGGCTATAATTGCAAATGACTTTATGCATGGGTTATGTATGACTAGTGGTGTGGAATTTGTGGATGTGTGGAGTGAGTTTGATGGGCGAAAGGATCTATATAAGATGGATGGCTTGCATTTGAATGGTTACGGTGTAAGAAGACTTGAGAAAGTGTTGCTGAATGTAGTGGATGTGCAGATTCAGGGAAACTAGATTTGTTAGGGGGGGGGGTAGAGATACAGTCCTTATGGAGGCAGTTGAATGTAAGAATGAATAATATGCCAGAGCAAATGAGGACAACAAATCTGAGTGGGATAGTTAATATAAGGCATCAAGGTAGGGTTGGGGCTAATGGGGGTCTTAAATTCATGTACACTAATACTAGGAGTATTAGGAACAAGAAGGAAGAGTTTTTGGCCATGGTTGGCACTTCCAGACCACAGGTTATAGGTATTAGTGAAACATGGCTGACTGTAGATGATATAACTAGTGGGATTGAATGTGATGGGTATAGTGTGTTCAGGAATGACAGAGAGAATAAAATGGGGGGAAGAGTATTGTTGATGATAGCTGATGAGCTCCAGCCAAGGAGAATAGAAGTTGAATTGCAGGATAGAGAAAAGAGCACATTTGAGGCCATTTGGTGTGAGATTGTGGCTAGCAGAACTAAATATACAATTGGGTGCTGCTATAGACCAGGTGATGGAAAAGATGGTGGTGACAGTATGCACAAGCAAATAGAAGAAATGGGTGGAAGGAGGGTGATTATTATGGGAGATTTCAACTATGGTCGCATTGATTGGAGTGAGGAGAGGACACACGGGAGGAAGGAACTGGATTTTATGCGGTTATTAAGGGATAACTATCTGCGACAGCATGTAATGGAAAATACTAGGGGTCAGAGAGTGCTTGACCTAGTAATTACATCTGAGGATTTGGCTGTAACAAATATGACCACATTGCCACAAATCGGTGAGAGTGATCATAGGGTCTTAACTTGGGAGGTGGCTAAAGGTGTAGAATTTTCAATTAAGACAGGGTACATGTGGAATTATCGGGCTGGAAAGTATGACAAGCTTAGGAGTTTGATTGGTTCAGTGCCATGGCATGTACAACTGCAAGGACTAGAAGTTGATAGCGCATGGGAGGCAGTTAAGAAGTGTTTGCGTGAAGCAATGGCTAACTGTATACCTAGAGTCCGAATAATAAATCAAGTAGGGGTTAAATGGATGAATAACACCATTAAGTTTGAGTTGCAAAAAAAGAAACAACTATGGAGGGAATTTAGGGAGAAGGGTGACCGGCAGGCACATGAACGGTATAAAGCGCAGGCCAGAAGGGTGACGAGTGTGGTAAGAAAAGCAAAAAAGGATTACGAAAGAACATTGGCCATGCAGGCTAAAGAGAATCCTAAACAGTTTTTTAGATATGTAGCAAGTAAAAGGAAAAATGTACATGGCAGATTGATTTTAAAGAATGCCGATGGTAGGGAGGTAACTGAATCAGTTGAGATAGTTGAGTTACTGAGTGAGCACTTTGCAAAAGTATATCATCCAGGTGGTGACATTGCAGAAACGAATAAACCAGTAGATTATACGGGAATTGTGGTTAATGAAGTGGAGGTGAGTAGTCTATTGCATAACCTCAATGTCAATACATCTGTGGGATTGGATGGTATACCAGCTCGTGTTGTACGAGAAGCAGCTAAAGAATTGTCAGTACCCTTGACCATTTTGTTTAATTTGAGTCTCGGGTCTGGGTTAGTCCCGATCGGGTGGAAAGAGCGGAAAATAGTTCCACTGCATAAAGGTGGTTCCAAGACTGCTGTAGTAAATTACCGACCAATTAGCATATCAGGAATTATTGTCAAGGTCTTAGAGAAAATAGTCAAGAGGAAAATACAAGATTGGATAGAAGAAAATGGGATACTGTATCGGGGACAGCATGGTTTTGTGAAGGGTAAGTCATGCCTCAGTAACTTGCTCACGTATTATAACACAGTGACGGCTGAACTGGATAAGGGTAATGGGTTTACGGTGATTCTACTGGACCTTGCCAAGGCCTTTGACAGGATTCCACATGGAATTCTAATCAGTAAATGTCACCTTTATCATCTCTAATTCCTTTTACAGCACTCTTCCCTCCATTTCTGAGCTTCTTCAACAACTTCCAGAATATCTTGCCACCTTCTTGATATTTATTTTCTATGTTCTTACCAAAGTCTTCCCATGACTTTTGTTTAGCACGTTTTAGGGCGTTTAGCTTTCTTAAATTTGTCTCTGTATTTTCTAAGAGTACAAGCTAACTAATTTGTCAGGAACTTTTGATATGCTTTCTTCTTTTCCTTCATTGGCTCTTTAACTTCCTGTGTCCACCATGGAGTTCTAATTTTTCTATCCTTGCAGACAACCTCACCACATGCCTCTCTGGATGAATCAATCAATGTGTTCTTCAGGGCTTGCCATGAAATCTCCAAGATTTGGTTCCTGTTCTCAAACTCTTACATTTTTTCTTGAATAATGTTTGTGTATTTTAGTCTACAGTTCACATCTGAGAGCTGCTGAACTTTTATTCACTTTAAAACATTCTTGCATGTTCTTCTTTTCAATATGAAATTCAATTTTATCCTGTTCAAGACTAAATGGTGATTACTTCCAATTTCAAATCCTCTGTATACTCTAGTGTCCTGCACCAGTGAGAAAATATCACTATCACCAATAACAGTAAATGAGACTTTTCTTATTTCTTGCCTCTTCTCTCCAAGTGAACTTGTACACATTTTTAGGTTGGAACATTGTGTTAGTAATGACCATTCCATGTCCTGAGCAGAAATCCAATGGTATTTGTCATTATTATTAGCTTTGCTCTTTTCTCCATATTTTCCCAAAATATTTTTGTATGTCTGACAATCATTTCCTACTCTGCTATTTAGATCCCCAACAAGGACCAACTTTTCATTTTTCACTGTGTCAGCTGCTTTCTCTAAAGCCTCAAAACATTCCTCAACTTCTACCTTAGTAGAACGTTCTATGGGACCATAGACACAAACCAGTTTCATTGTCCAGTTCCTCATTCTGATATTTGTCCAAACCACTCTACTTGATATTGCCTACCATTCAAGAAGATAAGCTTCGTATTTAGTGTCGAATGCTATGGCTACTCCTTTTCCTTGATTGTCATTGCCTGAATATAACATTTTGTATTTACTGCTCAGAAAGATCTGACCAGTTTTTTTATTTTATTTCAGTTACCCTTATTATGTCGATCTGGTACTTATCCAATTCCCTCAGCCAGCTCCATTTCTTTGCCATTCAGGCTTCATATGTTGATAGTACCGATCTTGACCTCTGATGATGTTGAGTTGGGGTGTGTACATATATAATAATAATATTATTATAACAGAACCTTGAGAAACACAGACTCACTGCAGGAATTCTGCTCTAGGTCTCTTAAAATCAATGATAAAATCGCACCTAAAAATCATTAATTGCATTCCATGTAAACCCTGTAGTCAAAATTTTCAGGTTTATTAACTTAGAAGTATGCACCATGGGAAAGCACTAATCCTAGGAGTGTTTCTAAATTCTAAATAAATATTATTTAATCTCAGGAATGGGAAATGGTAGTTTGCAAGAATTTTGTTTTTATTATTATATATTAATGCTGAAATTCCCATAAATTGTATTTCATTGATTTTATATTTTCAACTGATCTTAAGAATTTCTGTATTTATTCTAGTCATAAATAAATAAATAATGCAATAATAATGAGCTCACATCTTAGTATATAAGAAAAAACTAAAATTTAATTAATATTAGATATTTAATAAAAATACTTGAATTTTGATGATTGTGGAAAAAAAAAAATATAGACACAATGTAAAGTATATGCATATTTGTTGATAAACACTGAGTTTGAGATGAATATATTAGAAATTCCAAGTAAACTAAGTCGGAAACAAAAAATAATAATAATAAACTTGTATCATCATTAAAAACATTAATTGCTGTCAGATAATCTGGTTGCTGCTAGTTACAAATAAGCATGAAGTAGAAAAAATAACAGATGTAATTAAATCTATATTTAAATCAAACGTAGTTCAAAAACAAACCAAACTAAAAGTATACAACACATTAGCCCTACCAATCTTATTATATGGAAGTGAAGTCTGGACAATAAAACAAAAAGACAAACAAAGATTAATAACAGCAGAAATGAAGATTATGAGAAAAACTGCAAAGTATACTCTATTTGATCACAAAAGAAATGAAGAAATTATGAAAGAATTAAACCAAGAATCAGTAATAGAAAAACTTAAAAAATGTAAACATAAATGGATGGAACACATTCAAAGAATGAAAATAGAAATATTACCAAAACAAGTACAAGCCATTATGAAAAAGAAAACCAGGACGTTCTCTTAAACGATGACTTCTAAGGCCAGAACAGGCCACACTAGGCCTAAATCCTTGATATGCATGGTGATGATGAGATTTGATCTTGCAGAAATCTATCTATTTTTAGATCCACTTCTAATCCTAAACATTGATAATTTTCCATTTGTTTCTTTATTATTTTCTGTATCAAGCTTCTTTTCAAATGAAATACATTTTTCCTTGAAAATTCATTCCATTATCAATTTCACAGATCACATTATTTCATTTTTATTTGCCATTTAAAAAAAAAAAAACATTAACCTCATTTAAACAGTTTGGGTTATTTAGATATTTATTAACTTTTTCTTATGCAAAACAAAAGTTTATTTTTTCAATTTACAAATGAGGAATCTAAAATTACTTCACTGGTAGATATGTCACTATTGCTTAATGCTTCAAATACAAGTCTCTTATGGGTTTTAAACCCTATAATATATTTTCTGAATTTTTTAATAATTGTCCTTCAAATATGTTCATATTATCCAATGTATTCCAATGTGTTCTATAGTCTAAAATGAATTGTAATTATTTTTTCACTCTATTATATCATCCCGTCCATCCAGACCACCCACCTGTCCGGTGGACAGGGAGACATGACACAGGGAGAGTGGATGTTGAAAGTAATGAATGTATGCACGGAGATGATCGGTAGGGAAATGGAATAGATCAGGATATGGGTGGGAAAGTTGAGTGTGAATGGATATCTGGTAAGCAGTGATAAAGGTGATTTGGCAAGATAATGTAGAGGGGAAATCACATTTGGTCTAGCTACCTACCCACTGATGCGATCTCAATAAAGATCGAAACCGGTCTGGGTGGTGACCTCCCACCATAATGTATAACGTCATACATCTCCTAGGAGATGGGTTTTACATTATGGAAAATACTAAGAATAGCGATCAGAACTTTCTCCACCTTTGCAATGAGTTGTCCTAGTTTGTACTATGTACTTGAACTACGTGCTTTAGCTTACGCTAGTAGTCGCCGATACGTTTATAGTTACTATATTCGGCATGAACCTCTTTGATTCCGATCTTTGAGTTTCTTATTCAGTTTTAAAACAATGTGGGATTTAATATCCCCTTAATTTAAATAATGTTTTACATCGCCAAAATGAAGCCTATTGACTCTTTACTTTAAATAAATAGTTGATGAAAGTTTTATCACTTGGGTATGCTACCAATTATATATTTGGTTTAATCCTTTATCCAAGTGTAAGCAAACAAAGTTTGCGCCTGAAGTATTTTCAGGACTGGGGCAACTCGTGGTAAAGGTGGAGTCACTTGCTTACAACTGGATAAAGGATTAAACCAAATACATAATTGGTAGCATAGCCAAGTGAAAAAACTTCCATCAGCTATCTTACGCATTATGTAAAGGAGGACATGTGAGGATCGAAAGTTTCAGATCTGATCATTTAATCAGAGGATGTAATTGCGAGTGGGGTTTCATACTTTCTCTAGTTGGTGAAAGTGATCATGAAGCGATCTCCTGAGTTGTGGCTAGCCATATGCATACTTTTGTGAGGAAAGGATATATGTGGAAGTGCAAGACTGGTGATTATGACAAGCTTAGGAGACAGCTTGGAGTTATAGCATGGAATGAGGAGTTGAGCTAATAAAAGAATTAAATTGAGTTAAGGAAATAAATGCTGCATGGGAACTGACAAAGGAATACGTAAGAGCATGAATATGTGAATGTATTCCAAACATCAAAAGGCTGAATAAGGTAGGTGTAAAATGAATGAAACAAGCAGCTTAAGCATGAAATCTGGAAGAATGCACTTTGGAGGCAGCACAAGTGAATAATGGTAATAATCAGTTGCCTGAAGTGTATAAAGAACAAACCATGAGAATGATTCAGTGAGGACAACAAAAGTGCAGTATGAGCAGAAATTAGCAAATCAGACAAAAAAAACTGTAGAGTTTTTTAGATGTCTGGCAAGTAGAAGGAAGAATAATTATGATAAGATAATGTTAATAGATGAAAATGCTAGAATGGTAACTGCAGCCGAAAACAATGTTGAGGTATTCAGTGATCAATTTATACAGGCATTTAATTCTCATCATGGTGAAGATATGAGAAACTTAAGTGTAGAGGACATAGGAGAGAATGGCTTAATTGTGAGTGAGCAGCAGGTATTTGAGGAAATAAATAACCTTGATGTCAATAAGGCGATAGGATTTGATGACATATCACCACATATCTTAAGGGAATGTTCCAGGGAAATGGCAGTAGCATTGACATGCCTATTTAATAAGTCTTACAACAGCACAGGTTCCAAGGGATAGTCAAATTGTTTCACTGCATAAAGGTGATTGTGATAAGGCTGTAGTTTCAAATTATAAGCCAATCTGTATATCTGGAGTTGTGGTGAAGATACCAGAAAGATTGGTGAGAAGTAGGATACAGAAATGGGCTGATAACAGCAGTGTTCTCTGTTGTCTATAACAAATAGTATACTTGGATTTTGCAGAAGCATTTGATACATTGCCACAAGACAAGCTGTTAAATAAATTGAAACAGATGGGATTGGATAACAGATTTCTAAGTTGGATAAGCTGTCAGATAGGTATCAGAAAGTTGTACATGGGGGTGCAGTATCCCAAAAGAAGGTCACTAGAAGTGTGCTGCAGGGGTCAGTTTTGGAACCATTGTTTTCAATTTGTATATTTTAATGATATTGGGATGGGTTTAACTAAGAGACATACAACTGTTTGCAGATGAATCAAAATAGTCAAGCAAATGTTATGACCTTACAGGAGGACTTGAACAGATTGCATGAATGGACACTTTCATTTTCATGTTCATTTCAGTTCATTGTTGCAAAGAATACGATTTTGAAATTGGTAAGCAATGATAGGATGCAAAGGACCTGAAATTCAGAGGCTACATTGCACAATTTGTGAAGCTGTCACGTCGGATAAAGGCAAATGATGCAGAGGACCAGATATGCAGAAATGAAGCACCTGCACACTCATGTTTTCAATTGCTGCTGAAATGTTCATTTTTAGTTCATCCAGTGTATGAGGATTATTCTGATAAACAACACCTTTTAGATATCTCCTAAGGAAAAAATCTGGTGATCTTGGAAGCCAATTCTTTCGAGATGAGACAGTCACCAAGAAGTTCTTGCAAAAAATGTATGGTATTATTCAATGTGTGGCACGTGGCACTAACTTACTGGTATCAACAATGGCATTCACTGAAATCAAAAGGTACCATGAACTGTGTGATGATGTTTTGGTAGACAAAACTATTCACTGTTGTTTCAAAGAAAACGGGTCCCATTTTCTTTGAAACATTAACTTTAGTGTGATATCGCACACCAAAGTTAAATTTTTTTGAAAATGAAAAACTTTTTCATGAAAAATGTGGATTTTCACATGACCAAATCTTATTGTTTTGACTATTCGCATACCCACTGAGGTGAAACCAGGCCTCATCACTGAAGAAAACTGTATCAAGCATCTCTGTACCATGTTCTTCAATGAATGAGTGTAACCATCCGAGGAAGAAAATTCATTTGGCTTTATCTGGGTCCTTCAGTTCATGGACTGAGTGCACATGATATGGATGAAGATGTAACCATCTCGCAGCTTTCTGAGCACTACCGTATGACATTGATGACTGCATGACAAGTTTCCTGAGACTTCTTGTTTGGGACCACTGCAGTGCTCTCTTTACCTCATCCATTTTATCATCAGTCAAAATGGAGGATCTTCCTGAGAGATCCAGTTTCCTGGAAATGCTGCACTAATCTCATTATCATCGACTTTTGAGGGACTGCTATAACAGAATATTTCTCATGAAATTCCTTGGCAACACATGCGTAAGAACGATTAGTGAAATACCTTTCCAAAATGAAAACTCATTGTAGCTGGGAAAAAGACATTTCACTTCCACAATGAATAAAGCTACGCTGAGAACAACCTGTACATGTCACAGTGAACTCAGCATCTCCGATAGTTTGTAATAATATGATGGTGAAATGTAGTGGCATAATGGTTGATTATAACGATTTGGAAACAACTGGTACAAATTCAAACTTTCTGTTTTATTACAGCATCACACATTGATGCTGTAATATATCTATTTGTCAGTTCACAAGCAGCATTTATTTTCTTACCACTCAACTCTTCATTCCATGTTATAGCTCCAAACAGTCTCATAATCTTGTCAATCACCAGCCTTGTACTTCCTAGAAGGAAGTCTACTGACACCATAGTGTGAGGAACAATGAGCCGTGGCACCCACCTTAATGAGATGTTGGACATCCTTTTTCTGTGATTACTGCAGCAATCCTACAGGGCATATTTTCCACAGGTGTACAATAGCAATCAATGGGAATTTTGGACCATTCTTCCTGTAGACATGTAATGAGGTCCTGGACTGTTGTGGTGCAGATGTCCCTTGACCTCACTCGACGCTCGAGATCATCCCACAGATGTTCAATAAAGTTGAGATCAGGGCTCTGTGGAGGCCAGTCAAGTGTGGTGACATTCATTTCCACAAACCACAAAGTTACACCAGCAACCTTATGATACAGTTCATTAACTTGCTGAAAGATAATGGTCAGTTTTGTTAAAATGCCACAAAGTAGGCGGCATTGCACCGTTCAGAATGCTCAGATACCTCTTGAAGTTCAGTGCTCATGGCACCACAAACAGAAGAAGCTCGAGGATAAACCAGGAAAAACAGGAACCATACCATTACACTACAACCTCCGAATTTCATAGTTGGAGTTATGCACTCTGGTAAGAGATGTTTACAAGGCATCCACCATGTTTACACCCATCCAGCTGCTCATTAGAGGATATAGTGTGATTCGTCACTTCATACAGTTTCGAAGCTTCCACATCCCACTGTACACACTCTTTGTTCCACTGAAGATGATGTTGCACATTGGTTCAGGTAATATGGAGCTTGGGTATTGCAGTCCTACCATGAAAACATATATTGTGAGCCTTGGTTCTGAATGTTTTTGTGCAAATTAGTATTCCCGTTGATGCCCAGAACTCCGCATTCGACATGTTGGCCAACAAATGGTGGTTTTTGCATATTATCCTTCATAGTGCATTAGTGCATTGGATTGGAGACTGGGTATCTGATAGGTATCAACAAGTTGTGTATGGGGGAGCGATATCCAGGAAAAGGAAACTCACTAGTGGAGTACCTCAGGGGTCTGTTTTGGGGCCATTATTGTTTTACTTTGTATATTAACGATATAGGTAAAGATTTAGATGGAGATATTCAGTTGTTTGCAGATGATGCAAAGTTGGGACGAACCATGAAGAGTAGTGAAGATGTTGTGGCCTTACAAGAAGACTTGAATAAATTGAGTGATTGGGCAGCATGGAAATGGAGATGCGAGTTCAATGTTGAGAAATGTAAGGTTTTAAAATTTGGAAAACAAAGATGGGATGCAGAATTTATGCTTGGTGAGGATATATTGTTGGAAGTGGAAGAAATAAGAGATATGGAGGTGATAGTGGATAAGGATCTGAAATTTAAGGGACACAGCCAAAATTGTGAAGACAACACAAAGGCTTCTGGGAATGATGCGGAGGACACTGCCGTGTAGAAGTAGGGAGATTCTTTTCCGTTGTATAAGCCTTTGATTAGGTCACACATGGACTATTGTGCCCAGATTTGGTCACTGGGTTTTCAGAAAGATGAAGAGATGTTGGAAAGGTTCCAAAGGAGACCGACTAAGGTAGTTTCTGACCTCTGGAATGTCGAGTATGAGGAAAGATTGAGAAGATGTAAGTTGCGGAGTCTGGTGGACAGGAGGAAGAGGGGATGAGATATGATAGAGACCTACAAGTTGGTAAGGGGTTGTTATAGGATCAATGCTGGAGAAGTTCTACAGAAAATAGTGGGAGATCGGGGAGGAACTAGAGGTCATCCCTGGAAACTGTATAAAGAGGGTGTGAGTAGGGGAGCGAGAGGCAGGTTTTTTTCGTGCAGAGTTGTAAATGATTGGAATGCCTTGCCTGAGAGTGTGGTGTCTGCAAGGAGTTTGAATGTGTTCAAGGCATGGTATGATGAGCTGTGTGTGTGTGTGATAAAAGGACTTCCCAGATGAGTCTTTGACTCCATGAGGTCTTGGGGTAATAATAATAATAATAGCACCGACAGTCAACATTCAGTGAGTGTGGTTGGTTGCCCACTGCGAGTAGCACTTGCAGTTCACTCCCTGTACTTCCATCTCAGTACTGTTGTTGAACTGGGAAGGTCCAATTTGTCAACAATTACCTAAAACAGATTGCAGGCAACATGGCATCCTATCACAATGCCTTTTTCAAACTCCGTCAGTTCCCTTCTCACAGTCATTCCATCAGTACAAAGTTGCACTGACAGGAGCATCATATTCCTCCAATTTATATCAGCTATATATACATGACTTGTTATATAGCTCGATGCACCTTGCCCATGGGGGATGTTCTTTTACTTCTTTCCAAGCAGTGTATATTGAAAAAATATTCAAAGTATTTCATCATGAAAGTATTTTTCTGTGACATAGCAATGAAAATGAAAAACTTCATTCACATGAATGGTCAGAGATCAGTGCTGCGAAACTCTCCAATGTTGAGGCCAGAGAATAGAGAAGACTTGTTATGAAGAGGGTAATGAGAAAATGATCAAAGTTAGGTAACCACAGGAAAAACTGTATTTTAACACTTACTGACGGGACAGTGATAATAATCCAATGTAATTTTACAGCCAAGCAAACAAACATTTACCTTTTTAAACTAATTTCCAAAGTAACTGAGAGTTTACTATGAAAATATGACATTCACAACATGAGCTGACTTTATACCAAACTATTTACAAGACCCAGACTCTCCAATAGTCCATATATCATCATCATCATCAAATTCCTGATATGTACCTTCGGGAATGGGATGTACAGGATAATTATGAGAGTATTATATGAAAAAGTTACAATAATTTTTCATAATCAATCAATAATTAAAAAATCAATAATTTTTCTCCAAATTAATCTGTTATCTGTCAAGACTCCAACATTATCAGATCTTATATTTCTACCTTCTAAGGCACTGTATCAATCCACCTATATCTTGGTCTTCCTCTGAGTCTTTTTCCTGCTAACCTGGCAGGGAACACTTGTTTTGTTAATCTTTCCTCTCCTATTCTGTTTAAGTGACCATACCACCTGGGATTACCTCTATTAACACATTCCTGAATGTTAACAATTACAAGTCCTTTCCTAATATACTTATTTTTACTGTGATACTGCCATCGATGCCATCTGTTTACTCCACTAATCTTTCTTAGAATACTCATATCAAAGGTCTCCAGTCTTTGATCAAGTGTTTTATTTCTAACCTGGCTCTCAGATCCATAAGTTAAAATTGATATGTGCAACAGAGGGTGAGGTCAGAGTCAGATGCATTAAGAGGCAGCAGCAAAAAAAAAAAAGACACATTTTGCAAAGTTAAATGAAATAAGTTAAAACTGATATGTCCACCAGAGGGCATGGTCAGAGCTGGATGAGTTAAGAGGTAGCAGCAAAAAATAAAGATAATGTTTTGTTATTTTTATTATTATTTTTTACTTTAAATTATGAGGAATTTAAGTTAGATACAACATATAGTTCTGTGGGTAACTTACAGTTAGGAATTTTGCTTAAAAATGTAATATTTTAATATAGTTCGTACTAGTTCTTTGTGAAGTATCTAAATAACAACAGCAGCCACAGCTCAGTTTGTCGATGGCTTATCACAAAGTCCCTCCCCCCATTTAAGGGCTGCATTTTTTACACAGCAAACTACAGGATTTTGTGGTATGTGGCACTTGCAACATGTATGCATCCCAACAGATATGTTGTAGGTGAGAGATAGGGGAATGCATATATGCAGAAAATGGAAAGAACTTTGTGATTTAGACATTAATGTAATGGACCTCAGCAGCTTTATGTCAGAAAATTTGAAACCAAAGTCTTGTAACTTTGTTTTCTGATAAAATTTCTACAGAATTTCTTGAGACATGATCACTGAATCATGAATGGCCATAAGGTTATTTTCGTTAAGCACTTTTGGTTTTTTTTCTGCTTTTCAATGCAGAAGAAATACTCACATTGCTTTTATTTATTTATATATCCAAGAACATCTGATGCTTGAACTGTTTGGCCAAGTCATTTCTGCACCATATTATTTAAATTCCTCTTTGATAACTTCAATTCCTGATGTATTTAACAATGAATATCTTTCTTTAAGTGTTAAAATCATTTTTGTACTCTTTGATAACTTCAATTCCTGATGTATTTAACAATGAATATCTTTCTTTAAGTGTTAAAATCATTTTTGTACTTAAGAGATAGTGAGCAAACAGTGCTATCAGTACTAGATTGAGGACAAAGAAGGATAATTCTGCAAGTCTCAAAGACCAGACAAATGCAGGCACAGACAATGGAGGCTTTTAGAGGCTGCATCACTGTGAGGTGGAAGGGGTAGAAACCCACTACCTTATATTACCAAGACTACATAGCAGGAAGTGAACTAAAGGATTACCAAGAAAGGGAAACTAGCTCTCTTGGAGGGCTGTCATTAACAAGAGAAAATCATCACAGGGTCTCTCTGGTCATCAGCCAGCAAAATCCCTACAAAATAGACAACTTAAAATTGGAAATGAGACAAATGAACAGTGACATTCTTGGAGCAAGTGAGGTAAGTTGGCCAGACAGCGGAGATTTCAGGAGTACAGAATGATCTATTCTTCTTCTTCTGCAGCTTGTCCCACTTAAGTGGGGTCACTGTTTTCGGTGAGTCTCCTCCACATCCTCCTGTCTTGGGCTATAACCACATCCAAGTTCTTCATCCTCAAGTCCTCTTCCACCAGCTCCATCCATCTCTTCTTTGGCCGCACGTGCTTCCCCCCCCCCTTCTGCACATCCATCTGCATGACCTTTCTTCCCACATATTCATCCTCCCTCCTCATCACATGACCAAACCATCTCAACCTTGCCATCTGTATTTTTGCTCCTAAATTCGTAGCTTTCACCATTCTCCTCTCACAGTCATTTCTCAGACGATCATTTCTGGTCACACTGCAAATCCACCTAAGCATTCTCATCTCTGCTACCTCCATCCTGCTGATGTTATTTTTCATCAGGGCCACAGTTTCCATAGCATACATCACAGCTGGTCTCACTACTGTCCTATAGATTTTTGCCTTTCAGATTGATCGGCACCCTCATCGCATAGCACTCCAGCCCCCTCTCTCTCTCTCTCCAGTTCCTCCATCCCGCTTGTATCCTGCATCCCACTTCTTTCCCAACCTCTCCATCCTCTCCCACAGTTGAACCTAAGTATCTAACGTCACTAACCTTCCTGCTGACATTTCCTTCCAGTTCCAGATCTGTCTCCTGGCTGCTGTCCACTTTTCAACACATACTCTGTCTTACTTCTGTTCAGTCTCATACCTCTCTCTCTCTTCCAGTCCATCTTTCCAATTTAGCTGCCACTTCTTCTCTTGACTCTGCACACAGCAAGATGTCATCTGCATACAACATTGTCCAAGGCACATCTTCTCTCACCTCTGCCGTCACCACCACCTCCATCACAATATCAAACAGGAACGGACTTAATGCTGACCCTTGATGCAAGCTGTCACTTGAAAACTTTCTGTCTGTCCCAGGCAGGTCCGAACTCTTGTCTTCACACCAACCTGACATATTTCTCAAGTACCTTCTTCTCCCTCAGACACCTCCAGATTTCATGTCTTGGCACTCTATCGTATGCTTTCTCCAGATCAATAAACACCAGATGTAGCTCCCATTGTTTCTCTCAAAACTTTTCCATCATCTGCCGTAACCTAAAGATAGCATCTATCGTTGATCGACCAGGCATGAAGCTAAAGTGCTCCTTTGCAATCTCCACCTCCTTCCTCAATCTTCCATCAAGAACCTTTTCCAGGATTTTCACTGTGTGGAACATCAACTTTATTCCTCTGTAATTCTTACAGTCTTGTGCATCCCCTTTACCCTTGTAGATGGGGACAAGAGTACTTTCCCTCCATTCCTCAGGTATATTTTCCTGTTGGCAAGCTTTCATGAACAGGTCCCACAGCAGGTCAATTCCTTCTTCCCCCAGTGTCTTCCATGCCTCCACTGGGATCCTGTCAGGGCCCACCGATTTTCCATTCTTCATCCTCTTCATGGCCTCCTTCACTTCCACTCTACTGATGTTCTGCACCATCCCCTCAGAAGGCTGCCCATCTTCTCTGTGAGTCCTTGCATTTTCCTCATTCAAAAGTCCTTTAAAGTATATTCTCCATCTGTTTCTTATATCCACATCCCTCCTTAACACTCTTCCTCCAGAGTCTTTGATCTGCCTCACATATAAGATGTCCTTTGATGCCTTATTTCTACATTTTGCTTTTCTCTGTCCTTCCTTTGTTTCTAATGGATCATAAAGATCTTGATATGCCATGGTCTTTGCCTGTGACACAACTCTCTTGGCTTCTTGCTTTCTCTCTCTCTGTATGCCTCTCTGTCCTCTTCCACTCTTGACTCATCCCACTTCTGCTTTGCCTTCTTCTTAGCTGTCACTGCTTCTTGTACATTATTATTTCACCACCAACCCTCCTCCTGCTCTCTAATCTTTCCAGATGTCTCACCAAGCACCTCGATTGCACAGCTCAGAATTGCTTTTGAATTATGTCTCCACCAATCTTGTACACTTTCTAGTCCATCTGAAATCCTCTCTAACACCCTCTCCCTAGAACAGTTCCTCACACTACATCTGTGACATAGCAAAACCACATAATTGTGTTCATCCCATGGCTTTCAAAGGTTCTTATATTCAATCTTATTTTAAAGTCTGTGCACAGCAGCCAGTGTTGCTGTGCCACTTGATCTGTTGTGATTGCCTCACAATTCCTTAAGATGTTTTCTTCCAGTCAAAATGTAGTGAATTTGTGAACTGTTGTTACCACTTCTAAATGTTATCAAACATTCTTCCCTCTTATAGAAAAATGAGTTCACAATTGCCAGATCAAACACTACTGCATAGTTCACAATCCTCTCACCTTCCTGGTTCATCATTCCCACTCCATGGCTGCCATGCACTCTTTCACAGTCCCTATTCTGTCTTCCTATGTGTCCGTTCAAGTCTCCTCCGACAATGACCATCTCATTTTCTTCCAGTTCCCTCATTTCTTCATCTAGCACGTTCCAGAACTCATCTTTCTCCTCTGCTGTACAGCCAACTTGCAGGGTGTATACATATAAGATGACCACTTGCTCTTCTCCAAGCCCCAGTTTCATTTGCATGATCCTGTTGTTCCTCCTACCCACTTCCAGTACTTTGCCCTTCATTCTGCTACACACACACACACACACACACACACACACCATGATCTACAGAATGATCTACTCTAGTTCTCCCAAATGACATAGCAAGTGTTGGACTCCTGATAAATAAGAAATTAAGATATAAGATTAAAACTATGTGGAGGATATGACAAGAACACAGAAATATATGAATGGACTGAAGACATACTGAGGAGAGTAAATTATCAGAAATCTTGATCTTGGTGGGAGATTGAAATGCAACTGTTGGAGAGGGAGAGAAGATTATTGGTAAATTTGGAGCTGGCAAATGAAATGACAGACGAGAATGACTCATCATATTCTGCAAAACTCACAACCATATTGAATAAACTATAAACAACCAAAAAGAAGAAGATACATGTGGATTGTAGTAGGCAACACAGAACAATATCAGCAAGACTACATACTAATCTGAAAATACCAGGAAAAATATGTAAACATTATCCTGAAGTAGATGTGAACAGACCATATCTCAGTCATAATGACAAGTCAATTACTATTGAAAAATATCACACAGATCAGCTGTGTCCGTTCTGTGATAAAAATGCCCGAAAAGGTTTTAGAAAAGATTTTAGATCTTTGTATTGTTCTCTATAAAGCAAAATCATAAAAGTGTAGACCATCATGCAATCTTTGAACGACAATTATGAATAAAATATTAAAAAAATTTAATCTGAAACACATGGGGGCCCTTTTTTTTAGAGATTCGGATTTCCATTAATTTATCCAATAATTGTTTGACAGAAATAATTATCTTGAATCAATGAAATTTGATGAAATTACTGAAAACAAAAACAAATAAAATGTATTGTTGACTAAGCAATTAGACAGAATTAGCACAAAAAATTAATAACGATATTATTTTTCTAAGGTGATAACAATATTTAAATGAAGAAAGTATGAAAGGATCTCTTATTTTGTTCTAGAATTAAAAGCTATAATTACATGATAAAAGAAGTAGAAAAAATAATGATTTGTAGAATTTAGTCATCTAATATAACTAAGATTCCAGTTACCCAACATGTGCAGCAAGGAGCTGTGTTTCACTCCCCTTTTGCTATAAATAACTGAAATGCAACTATGAATGTGAGTTAATCTGGCAAAGGATTATTACAAATTGTAATGGACATGACAGCTGAATGGCACTTCTTATCCATGTTCTTTCAACAGATAGAATGTATTGTATCCAGGTTTTTCTCAACCTATATATATGTCCCAGCTAGATATATTAAGGGATCCTGAAGTAATGGGTTTTAATAATACAGTCAACTCTCACTATAATAAACTACCAAAAAAAAAAAAGTCCAACCAAAGCTGCATTGTGTTAATGCTAGGCTAAATGAAATTCACTATAGCAAACTATCCATTATAACATACTGTTTCTTTGGTCTCTAGACATTTGGTATAGTGAAAATCGACTTTACATGCATTTTCTGTAGGATGTGCTACTTTTTAAACAACTTGTATAATAGCCTTTCTCCATATAAGATAAAGATATCTACCAAAAGTAGGATGATACGAAACTACTACTTTGAAATGTTGCCAGCAATGAAACAGTATCCTTCAAACTGAAACTGTTGGATAGACTCAAATGTTCATCCCTAAAAATATTGACTCTTAGGAATTGAACTTTAGCCAATAGTTACTGATGTAGTTTTATTTATTCATTGATTTATTTCATTATTTTTATTTTATTTATTTTTAGTCATTTCCCAGAAGTTATTATTATTTTCCTGACCTCCATGGACTCATAAGATGCCTCATGGGATGTCAACACAAAGCCTATCATACCACTTTTTAAACTCACAATGTCTACATGCTCTCCATGCTCCTACCACTCTCCATGCAAAAAACTTACTTCTTACCCTTTTATCATTCCCTTTTGCAACTTCCAGGGATGACCCCTCGTCTATGCTCCTTCCCCTCATTCTACCATATGAAAAATCTCCTCAGTGTTAACACGATAACCCTTCAATAGCTTAAATGTCTCAATCATTCTCCTCCACCCCTTGTCTTCTACTCACTAAACTCTGCAGTCTGAGTGCTCTCA
This sequence comes from Typopeltis vanoorti, assembly GCF_054136105.1. Classification (NCBI taxonomy): domain Eukaryota; kingdom Metazoa; phylum Arthropoda; class Arachnida; order Uropygi; family Thelyphonidae; genus Typopeltis; species Typopeltis vanoorti. The sequence continues at coordinate 21,246,453 of NC_143553.1, read as the reverse complement.
GTCTGTCTACATAATCAACATTGTACTGATATCATTTTTGTTATCTGTCTTTGTACCATCTAAAATAGGGGTTCCGAACCAGGGTGGAGGGGAGGAATTGGGACCAATAGTGGGGATAGATTATGTGTTAGGCACGAATTTTAAATACTGCATGCTTTACAAATAAAAAGTTTACCTAATAGTTTATCATTATATTTAAAAATTTTAATTAATGGCTGTGGTTGCTGAAGTCATTAGACAAAATTAAGTATAGCTAGAATCCATAAATTTGAGATATTAGGATGCTTGAAAGGAAATCTGTAAAAAATTTATAGGTTGTAAACTATAAATTTTATTTAAATACATATTTATTTATCTATGAAACTGAATATGATTTTCAGAGTTTTTAGATTTTTTAACGATATGATTTTTACACCTAGGAACTGTACAAATATTCACCACTTTTAAAAAAATTAACAAACATTTACTATGAACCAAAATATATTCGACATATTTAGAAAATCAGATATGTTGCACACACATGACCTTCACACTAAAAGCCCGCGTATCAAGGGTATGTCTTTTCAACTGTCTCTATTACTTGCAAACTGCTAACAGCAAAGTCGGTGTAGCAAAGGTGACATGCCAAAGCAGTAAGGGTAATATTAAGATTATCATCGCTCTGCTTTAATTTACAGTATTGAGATGCATATAGTAGTATGCACATGTACATTTTTTTGCTTGTACATTATTTTTGCTCATCATGAGTGTTAAAAAATGAAGATAAGATGATTCATATATTTGATATGGATTCACATCTATCATCATCAATGGGGAAGAAATTCTCAATGTGTTATTTGTAGCAAAGCTTTGTCAAATGATTCTATGAAACCAACAAAGTTGAAGCAACATCTGCAAAATGTTCATCCTCAAAAGCTTTTGTGAACATCATGGGAATGCTCTCAAAAAGATAAAGCAGGATTCAACAGGGGTATTCCAAGAAATTAACCACTAGGTTATGTCATAGCACTTGAGACAGCAAAGCAAAAAAAACCACATACAATTGGGGAAACTTTGATCAAATCCTGCACTCTCAAAATGGTGGAAATTATGTTGGGAAATGGATTGGAGAAAAAATTGCAGCTATTTCACCATCAAACAATACTGTTCAAAGAGAATTAACATAAGCCAATGACATCAAGGATTAAGTTGTGCAGGAGATCAAGTCGGCAGCATTTGGCATATTTGCAATTCAACTTAATGAATTAGACTGATGTGGCATCGTGTTCCCAATTGCTGGTGTTTGCAAGATATGTTCACTATTTAAAGAGGCGTTTCTCTTTTGTTCTCCTCTCGAAACAACTATCACAGGCTCAGGTATTTTGTAAAAAGTTTCATCTTTCTTTGAATCAGAAAATCTTTTGTGGGATAATGTCCGTGGGTGCTGTACAGTTGGAGTACCAAATGTTTGATGACTTTCAAGAGGAAATGTAATTCAGTGAGTATTTGAGCTTGGAGATGAACTCTAATTTTTGAAGTTCAGGGTATGACAAATTTTTTTTGTTTGGTAGGGTGATGAGGAATGGATCATGCACATTGCCTATTTGGTTGACATTTTTGAGCAGCTGAATAAACTGAATCTTCAGATGCAAGGAAGGAATACAAACATCATATTATTTGTATTCCAACATTATTTCCAACAATGCAACAAAGACAGAAAATGTTGTAATGTTTGAAAAAATTGTCATCAGTTCTTGTTGCTGGTGATGAAGACAAAGTGCTTCCAGAATTAATGAAAAATGAAATTTTGCAGCATTTGGCAGCACTGAAAAATGAATTCAGCCAATTTTTTCCTGAACTTAGTGATGAGAAGTTGGATTTAGTATGAAAGTCATTCAAGTTGTCAGTGGAAAAAGTTCCTGAAGTTCATCAAGATGAATTTCTGGAGCTGATTTTGTTCAATGAGAAATTAATCACAGAATTTTGACCCTTGATGCATGATTCCCACCCAAAAGTGGCAAAAAGAGTTATCCACTGCTTCCATTTGTATTGACATATCTTTGTGAGTCAAGCTTTTCAACTTTGTTGCAGATGAAAACAAAACAACGAAGTAGGTTGGAGGTGAAAAATGACCTGTGTATTGTGCCCTTTCAAGCACTCCTCCTTGTATCCAAGGAGGAGTGTATCCTTGTATCCAAGAATTGGATACAAGGATGAGTGCTTGAAAGCACTTATTGAAAGCACTCACAAAGTTCTCATTGACTGTAATCTTCGAACTAAATAAAATGAATTGTTATATCCTAACATTCTTTTGAACTTTTGGTTTATTGAAGTATGCTTTAGTTTAGTCCATTAATTAGTTATGAATATAAAAAAACTACTTTTATTCAAGTTTTAAAATCCATCAACATTTTCTACTGCTATTAAATTTGTAAAATTCCACTATAAAAATAATCATTGTGAATGTAAATGTACTAATATAGAAAAATTAATAAAAGATTTTCAATATTGTGTCCATATTAGATCAATGAATCAATGCTGGAGAAGTTTTACAGAGAATAGTGGGAGATCAGGAGAGAACCAGAGGTCATCCCTGGAAACTGTATAAAGAGGGTGTGAGTAGGGGAGTGAGAGGCAGGTTTTTTCCATGCAGAGTCGTGAATGATTGGAATGCCTTGCCTGAGAATGTGGTGTCTGCAAAGAGTTTGAATGTGTTTAAAACATGGTATGATGAGCTGTGTGTGTGATAAAAGGACCTCCCAGATGAGTCTTTGACTCCATGAGGTTTTGGGGTGGTAATAATAATAATATTATTATTATCTGAATGCACCTATTACACAAACTTGGAAAGTGGGGGGGATGATATATGGCAGTGTTTCTCAACCTTTTTTGGATGGTGCCCCGCCTCAAAGATTTTGATGCCCCCCCCCCCCCCCCCCCCCAGCATAATAGTCAACCAAGTTCTGAAAAAGCATTATATGAATAGGTACTTCAAATAAAAAAGGAACAAGGTAAAACTGCTTTTAATTTGACTTTCTTCAATGAATATAAATTTTATATTACACTTTGTATATTATAAACATAAATCGAATTGTAACATCCAGAGACATTAATATAGACACAAGAAAAAGATTAATAAAATGCTATATCTGGTCAAGCTTTCTCTACAACAGTGAAACTTGGACTCTAAACAAAGAAGCAGAGAAAAAATTAGAAGCTTTCAAAATGTGGACCATCAGAAGAATGTTGAAAATATCATGGACAGAGAAAATGAAAAACAAAGATGTTTCAAAGAAAGCAAAAATGAAAAGAACATTAATGAAAATAATTAAAGAGCGAAAACTTAAATATTTTGGACATCTAACTAGACAAGAAGGCATTCAGAAATTAATATTAGAAGGGAAATTGGATGGAAAAAGAGGGAGAGGTAGACCCCCAGGAGAATGTAGTTTGAAGACATTAAGGACTGAACTCGCTTGAATTACCATAAATGTTCCAGAGCAGCAAAAGAAAGAAAAAGGTTCTGTGACATGGTTGCCAACTTCCTTCTAGGAGATGACACTTGAAGAAGAAGAAGAAATCGAACTCAACTCAGGAAAATAAAATCCAAGTTAATGTGATCCTTGAGCTTAATGTCTGCTGCAAAGAGTTTTTATTTGAGGTACTAATTTAGTCATTTTCAATCTCAAATCCCCACAGTTTGTGATATCCAGACGATTTCTTTTTTTCAATAACAAATCATTTACAGCACTAAAGCCCATTCAACTAAATATGACGACGGGAAGGGCAACAGTAATTCTTGCAAAACTAGTTGAATTTGGGTATTTCGATTCTGTCTCATCACAAAGCCACGCCATTGTTCCTTTTAAGCTGAATAAAGTTCTAATAGACTCATCATTTTGCATTTCAATTTTGCATTTGCAACAGCAATTTCTTGCAAAACTAGTTGAATTTGGGTATTTCGTTTCTGTTCTCATCACAAAGCCATGCCATTGTTCCTTTTAAGCTGAATAAAGTTCTAATAGACTCATCATTTTGCATTTCTGAGAGTTCTTCTTGATACTGCATGGCCACAACAATTAGGTCCACTAGCATTGGCTGAGTTATCCAAGATGGAAAATAAATTTCTTTTAAATCAGAAAATCTGTGCTTTAAATTACAGGCTATTTTGCTTAGGTGATCAACAATAACAAGTACAGCAGCATCAGTTACCTTACACTTATTTAGCCAATAAAATTGGTCAAATTTTTTGGCTGAAACATTATTTTGACATAATTGCAGAAATGCAATGAAGCCCAATATCTTGGCCTCTGCATCAACAAGGGTCTTATTTGCTCCTTGTAGTTGCTTATTTAACATATTCAGTTTTTCAAAGATATCTGTCAAATAACTCACAAATGCATGACCATCAACTGTTTGTAAGAGTTTCATTTTAAGTTTGTCATTCAAAAACTCACTAAGAATATAAAATAGTTCCATGAATCTTCTCAAGCAATTCCCTTGTGACAGCCACCTCACCTCGGTGTGAAGCAGTAGTCTTACATGATCCGCAGTTTTATCCTCGCAAAATTGTTTGAAGAGACGCTCACATTTGGCATTAGCTTTGATAGTTGATACATTTTATAACTGAATTCAATATCTCATTTAGAACAGGTAAAAGTGTTTTGGAAACTAAATTTCTCTGTGAATAACACAATGCACAAGCAACATTTCAGGATTGTCATCTTTCAATAATTTTAAACAGCCACGTTTCTTGCCCATCATAACATGCACACAAGTTGTAACAGGTGCATAATCTGTAGCACAAGATGTAATATTTTTCATTGATATTTGAGCTTCATCTAAATAATTTTTGAGTCTATTGTATATATCAATGACAGTAGTGGTTTTCAATGCTTCACAGAACAACATCTCTTCAGCAAATTCACCATTGTCAATATATCTTACATAGGCCATCAATACAGCCTCATTGTCTTTTACAGTTGATTCATCCAACTGTATTGAGAATTTCCTTGATCTCAACTTTTCAATAAATTGTGTTTCCACATCTTTAGCCATCTCATCTATTCTTCTGCTAACAATGTCATTGCTCAGTGGCATTCCTTTGATAACTTTGTCATCTTTCTCCAGAACTGTTTTGAGAAAAGTTGATATCACTGGTTTAATTAAATCCTCCCCTATAGTATGATTTTTTCCTGATTTAGCTATGAGCAGAGAAATTTCATAACTAGCTTCAAGAATACGATTTTGGGTAGCAGTTCATACAGAGAACAATGAATCTATTGTTGATCTTTTCTCAAACTTCTCCTTTAGAGGCTTAAATTGGCTCAAATCATAGTTCACATAAGTGCTATGTTTTGCCTTCAAATGTGATTCGAGACGACCATTTTTCATTGATTCGTTGGTCAAGCAATGTTCACATAATAGACAGAGTGGTGACCGTTCATCCTGTGGGGCAGGTATGAAACCGAACTTCAAATACTCATCTGAATACTGATGAACTTTTTTCTTGCTTGCATTACTCATTTTATACATGGGATTAGCAACTGAAAGGAAATAAAATAGGTCTATAAAGTATACTACGCATATGTGGATTATATAAGGAAATTAATGGTGCATAACATGTATTTATATTACGAGTTCTACAAAGACATATACTAAATAAAAAGTTAACATAATAAAAACGTAAAATTTTAAAAGTCTACAGTCACAAGCAGAGAAAAAGAAATAACAAAATATGAGAGATTATGTTCATGTTTTCAGCTGACAAAAGAACCTAACACAATTGTGGCAATTGCATTAGGTTCGTAGCAACTTTTGGGTAACCATAAAACTAACAACGTGCAAAAACGTTACATAAAAATACCTACTAGCATAAAAAACATTGACAATACATAAAAAAATTAAACTTGCCTTCTGTTTCTGCAACAAAAAGTGCACAATGTTAAATTGGCACTTTACTTTTCAGAAGTGATGGGTGCTACGATCTAACTTTAACACACTTATGTCACCAATTATTTATGTTGACTGCTGTATAGTCCAACTACAAAAGCAAGAGTTATCGTTCACAGACTGCCAAGAAGAGTCAATTCATGTCGAAGGGGAGAAAGAAATAAGGCGATGTACGAATTGGTCACCAACACATGAAATCAAGTGCTTTATACGTAAATTTTGCAACTGTTATATAAGCAAAATAGTTACTACTTTAAAAACTGCAATGATCATAAAAGAGAAGTTAATTTTTCGATGTGTAATAATAAATACTCATCCCACAATACGGATTTATTACCCTATTATTGGAATGGATTCTCTTTCTTTTGACATGTGCAGAAATGTCAAAGGGTCTCGTATCTGTGGGCGTACTATACTAGTGTTGCCAGCTTTTTTTTTTCTCAGAAAGTCAGGGTTGCAACATCGATAATTTATCACCGACAAAGTCGATTTCTTGACTATATCGGTGATGAAGCGATGAATGCAACATCATTTTCTAATTGCCCCACGTTGAGAAACACTGATATATGGTATCATTAAGACAGATGGTAAAAGGGGTGCATGGAGCAGAAATGGTTGGGAACCACTGGTCTAAAAGGCTACTTCATTACATTCAAATCCCAGTGACCAGATATGAGAACAGAAATCCAGATGGGTCTTCTCTATACAATGGGAGCTTTATACAATGGAACTACCACACTTTCATCTCTTGTGGTCGATGCCCTCCTCAACAATGCAGCAATTCTCTGAGATGTCTTCAAAACTTTTGCAATATGTCCTCAGAACTTCAAATCTCTATCCATAATCACCCAAAGTTCTCTTGCTTCTCCACTTGTTAAAATATAACCCCCACCAAGTGAGATGGAGTATTCCAATCTGTGGGTTCCAAATTTTAAAACCTTACATTTAGTTGCATTAAACTGACATCCCCCATTCATTAGTCCACCTTTCCAGCTTATTCAAATCCTCTTGAAGAGCCAAAACAACAGCACTATTACTTATAACCCTTCCAAGCTTCATACCATCTGGAAACATCTGAACATCTCCCTGTAGTCCTGTGACAATATCATTGACATAAAGATTGAACTGCAATGATCCCACTACTGCACCCTGTAAAATCCCCACGTGTAACCTTCCTGCTCCCATGATACTGTTCCCCCATATACAACTTGCTGATATCTACTAGCAAGTCAATCACCAATCCAATCTGCTATTTTGATATCCAAACTCATATGTTACAACTTAAAAATCAACTTGTCGTGTGGAACCCTGTTAAATACCTTTGAAAAATCTGAAAAAATGACAGTGTATGCCTTAATCTCATCTACTGCCCTTATTATTCTATTATAAAAGGTTACCGGTCATAATCAGATCCTTTGATGATATGATCAAATTCAAAACTTTTGATTCTCATGTTCCCTATACCACATGCTGCCTAAGACAGTTGTCCTTCAAGAAATCCAATAATTCAGTTCATTACTGTCTCCTTTGCCCATAACGATCATTCACTTTGCACTTCTCAAACTAATTTACTGAAACATTTCCTGCTCATCATCAGTATGTCTATAGACAAGTATATGGCATGTTGCTATATACTGGTCTAACATGCCAATTAATATCTTATAAATGTCTATCTCACACCATATACTCTCAAAGCCATTAGTGCCATCTCCACTGTGATTCTATACCCTGAGAGGGTGTAGAATCACTCAATTCCTCTCTCTAATCATGAATAATATTCCACACGTTTATCCTCCCTATCCAAAATATGCTATACCCTTCAATTTCTATTCCTGTCAGAACATCCTCCCCTAGGAATTTTGCCACCTGGCACAGTAGCATATTTTGCTGCCCCTTATTTTTCGTATAATTTATGCCAATTTTGCCGCCCAGTGCAAATGCACGTCTTGCACCCTGGGTATAGCCAGCCCTGTTTACTGATACCAACAACCTTTGGAGAGGCTAAATCAATGGCACAAACTCATTCCCTTCATTTCTAATGCTACTAGCATTTGTATACAGAAAAACCAGTGCATTGCCAGTATTCTTATAGCCATTATTACTCTTCTCATATTCCAACTGGCTTGTAATATAGTGTACTCCTCTTATTTCTCAAGCCACTATCTCCACACAAGGCCATCCTGCTACATGCCAGCTGTGCAATTCTAGTTTCCCTTCCCCAATACACTGACCTTCCCAGAAAACAACAGTCTCTCCAAATGCTCCTCTGCATTTAAATCAAATCCATCTCTTGCATATAGCTCTCTTCCATCCTCAAGCATACTCCACATATTCCTACACATTCTCACTATCATCTGAATCATTATCCGAATTATCATACCAGGGCAACATGCTCACTACCTTTCCTCGCACACATTTCTGCTAAACTATCTCTAGCATCAACTTCAAATCTCACACTACACAATTTCCACTGCCTCTCAGGTCATTTGTCCCAACCATTACTACCATCTCCTCCACATTTTCACCTTCTCTTCACCACCACTTGACCCTGAATCATCATCATCATCATCATACGTATCAAGGATTTAGGTGGCCTGTTCCAGCCTTCGAAGTCATCGTTGAATCGTTTAAGAGGACGTCCTGGTTTTCTTTTTCCTAATGGCTTGTACTTTAAGGCTTGTTTTGGTAATCTTTCTGTTTTCATTCTTTGAACATGTTCCATCCATTTATGTTTATATTTTTTAATTTATTCAATTACTGGTTCTTGGTTTAATTCTTTCATAATATCTTCATTTCTTTTGTGATCAAATAGGGTATACTTTGCAGTTTTTCTCATAAACTTCATTTCTGCTGTTGTTAATCTTTGTTTCTCTTTTTGTTTTATTGTTCAGATTTCGCTTCCATACATTAAGACCAGTAGGGCTAATGTATTGTATACTTTTAGCCTGGTTTGTTTTTGAACTAGGTTTGGTTTAAATGTAGAGTTAATTACTCCTGTTATTTTTAACTCTGAATCATTGAATCTGCATATACGATACTCCGAACAGATTCATTCATCCTTCTCTCACTGGCTTTCCCAATCCTTACAGCTTTCAATCTCTCTCCTTTCTCTTCCACATCTCTCTCTCTCTGTCTCTTGCTTGCCCACTCTCTTGACTTTCTGCAATTTCCTCTCTTCCACTGTCTCTCCCATTCTCTCTCCTTACTCTCTGATGCTGTTTTCTTACACTTACTCTCATTCTTCTTGCACTAGCCAACCTCCCCATCTTCCTAATATCTTTGTTCACCCTCCTCAACTCAGTCTTCATTCATTCAATCTCTGTTCTCAGCAGTTCTATTTCTCTCTCCCCACACCCTGCTTTCAATTTACATTCACACATACATACAATCATGGCCATCACACAAACCATCTACATCAGCTACAATGCCCAAGGTTAAACCATCTTTAATATCTTTAATAATCTCCTCACCCTTCAACAGACTACTGGAATCCATAAACTAAATTTCAACCATTTATAAAGCACTATTTCTGCTGCTGCTAAATCCCGAGATCAAGATACTTATGTCTACAGTGCCCCCTACATTTCATGCACACACATTTCCATCCTGTGCCTGTCACATTTTTAAACAACGAGATGCATACACACTGCATGTGTAGCAAGCAACAAAATCATCAACTATACTATGAATAACATAGTTTTTAAATGGTGATGGACTGGGTGAACTGCTAAAACTGCTGGCCACCATGTTGATTACAATCAATACTGTTGGATATAATACTGACAGTACCGAGTCAATAAAATCCTAACAAAATACCACACAAACATACAAAAAAAAAGTAGTCCATTTGAACAGCGAGCAAGCTTAAAAACTAATACTGGCAAAAATAAGCACAATAATATCTTTCCATAACACTAATATTTATCTCCTTTTTTTTTTTAAACAGATCACGATGACATACATTACCTCCGTCTTCTGCACTACTGCACTATATTTGATGTGTCTTTTGTGTTCTTCTTCTTCTTTTTTTTATTTTTTTATTTTTAATGTATAGGGATTGTACGTCCAGTTTCACCAATATAAGGTAAGTTACAGGGGTGCAGTATAATGCAATAAATTCCAGGATGTGCTAATGGGAAGAGAGGATCCTTAGAGGAGTTGAATATGTTTTTTAATTTTATAGGTGGTTTAAAAGTGGCATTAAGATTATAATGGTGTAGGATTCCATTGATTTTTGTCTGATAGCCCTTTAATGTATGGGATGGCTATGGTTTTACAGTAATTTATATTCTTTTTTGATGAAGTTTTATGAAGAACTTTATTAATAGTATTTTTGTTATAGCCATTATCTATAAATGTGTCGCTAATAATCTTTAATTCTTGTTTAAGCACTTGTTGATTAGAGCAAATTGTTATAGCTCTGTTTTTAAGGATGTTAATGACTCCAAATTTTTATGAAGGGTGGTGACATAAGTTAGCATGTATATATTGGCTAGTATGTGTCGGTTTGCGGTAAACCATGAAGCATAGACTGCCTGAGGGAAGACGTGTGACCAGTGTATCCAGGAACAGGAGCAAGTTCTGATTTTCAATTTCAATAGCAAATTGTATGCATCCATGTTGTTTGTTCATGTGGCTAAGAAATGTGTTTAAAGTTTGTCGACTGTGTTGCCAGATAACGAAAACATCATCAACGTATCTAAGCCACACTGTTGGTTTTAGAGTAAAGGAATCAAGAGCACTTTGCTCAAAAGCCTCCATATAAAAGTTAGAAATGGGGGGGGGGGGGGGGGAATAGTGGTGAGCCCATGGCTGTACCTTCTTTTTATAGGTAAAATTTATTTTGCCACAAGAAGTAACCGGAACGTGGTAAGTGGACAAAGAGGGCCGTAATGTTGGGTGGAAATTTGTTCTGTAGGAGAAGAATTGTGTCACTGATTGGGATATTTGTCATCTTTGCCAAGCGTTATGTTTTTCATTTTGTTCATAAAGTGTTGTGTGTTCTTTATATAGGAGGGGGAATGACCTACCAACTCCTTGAGTGTTGATGCTAATTATTTGGCTAGGTGATAATTAGGGCTGTCTATTCCTTCAACTATTGGTCAAAGCAGGACGTTTTGTTTGTGCACTTTAGGAACACCATATATTCTGGGAGAACGGGCATAATGGGATATAAGTTTTTTTAATAGTGTCTGATGGCCAAGATGATGGCAAAGTGACGGACTTAATTTCTCAGTTTTTTCTTAATCCTGTTAATTGGATTATAGTTTATAAACTGATAGTTGTTATCGGAGACTAGTTGATTCATCTGATGGATGTAAGTTGATCTGTCTCGGATGGCAGTGGCATTACCTTTGTCCGATTTTGTTATAATTATATCTTGATTAGCTTTTAATGACTTGATTGCTGCTAGTTCTGTTTTTGTAAGATTGCTATATAAGATTTTCTTTTTATTCAGAACATTGCTGGTTTCTAAACGAATTTTATCAGCTATATTAATAGGAAGAGACTTAATGCCTCTTTCTATGTGGTATATAAAATCCAGTTTATTAACAGTTCTAGGTGCTACTGCAAAGTTAAGGCCTTTATCAAGTAATGCAAGTTGACCATTACTTAAGGTGTGGCTTGATAAGTTGATCACATAACTATTGCTTGCAGGTGGTTGGTCGCTCCCTGTCTCACTTGTTTGTTGTTCACTGTTGGAGTTGTTTACTGAGAAGAGATATCCTGATTGGTTGGATTCATATGATTGGCATTCAAATTTCACCTTTTAAAATATCAAATTTGGTCTTAAGTTTTTCTTTATTACTTTCTAGAATATGTTTAGCCGAATTGTCAGTGATTCTTTCAAGCACATTCAAGATATCAGGATTCATATAACCAGAGAGTTCAGATTGTAAATTTAAAACCTGATTTGGAGTACCCGCTCTTTACATCATAATACAAAAATCTAGTATGAATGAAAATTTAGAGATGCCTGTGAAATTCTGATTAACCACCCTAATCTCAACAATAATGGTGGCATAAAAATTCCAAGAATTTGGATTGCACATATTCAGCCTACTTAGTTTCCAGCATGCTTTAGGACTTTAAGCAATTTTCAGCTTCTATTAGAAACCATTCCATACCAGTTGGTTGAAATTTATATGTGTACTTACAGTTTTATATATATATAAACAAGTTGCCTCTCCAGTCCAATTTAATTTTGTAACCTAATAGATGATATGGAGCATTGCACTGTATGGATGTGAAACCTGGATTCTAGGCAGAGAAGATGTAAGAAGATTGGAGGCTTTTGAAATGTGGTGCTGGCGCCACATGAACAAAATAAAACGGACAGAAAAAAAATCAAACCAACAAGTCCTGAGAGAGATAAACAAAACAAGAACTCTAATTAAATCGATCAAAATGAGAAGGGATAGGTGGTTTGGACATATATCGACACAATGGACTTGTGAAAAAAATAACTGGAGGCAAAATAGAGGGGAAAAGAAGAGCAGATCAAGGAAAAGCTTTCTTGACCAAGTCAAGGACAGCACGGGTTTGAGGAGTTACCAGGAGGTTAAGAAAATGACAAAGCGGAATGCAGGAAATTGCTGCTGAGCTACAAGTCCCAAGACTGATGCAACTGATGAATAGATGATAATAATAACAGAACTCTAGCTTTAATGCAGTAAAGGTTTTTTTTTCCCCTCACCAGAGGTCAGGCCAATAATTGTTGTAATGGTTGGTCAGTAACTTTAACAAACCATATAGATTGTAGTGCAGCTTGTTTCGTCGAAACGTTGAGTGTTCATTTTGGTTTATATTAAACTTAAGTTTTGCTCTAACACAGTAATTGTCTCCATAATTTTTCATAATGTATTCTGATCACTGTGTAAGCATGAAGGAAAGGATCTAGATAGTGCAAGATTTTCTGTGAGACTGGATCTGAGAGACTTGATGATAGCAAGAGTGGAAAGATCATGAGTATGCTACCAAGATTTAACAGTGATGAATTAAACAGAAGAGTGATTATAGAAAATGGAGATGTCAAGATTGTGTTACATAATTTTTCATAATGTATTCTGATTACTGTGTAAGCATGAAGGAAAGGATCTAGATAGTGCAAGATTTTCTGTTCAAGAAATACAGTCATCTGAACACATTGGGAAATGTGTTCAGATGACGACCACAAATAGTAGAAACGGTCCACACCCCGTCAACCACCTTTCCCCTTCCCCCTCCCTATTTTAAAAAATTAACCCTTTCACTTTTTCCCCACCCTATATAAAAGTATATGTTTTCTATATATTACGAAAAAAAAACAAAAAAAAAACGGGTTTTTCTAACTTATTCTACCAAACTGCCTACCCCCCCCCCACACACACACTCTGCAGTTTTCGACATCGCAGACTGAGGAAAATCCACAACACCCAGAAAAAGGTATGTGCAATTTTCTATTCCTTAGGCTACATATACTTTTTAGTACATCTACACTCATAATGCCCTAAGAATCCATGAGTAAATAGCCAATAACATTTAAACAGGGGTACTCCTAAACTGAAGCAGGCAAAATAGCTGTAATTATAATAGTTTATAAAGAGGAGTAACATGGGAGTTTTCCCAGAAATAATATACAGATTACTGGATGAAATTAAAAAATTAACAGATTTTCAAAAACCATAAATATCCTATTGTTAGATTGTGATAGAGTGGAAATTTATGAATTCCTATCTTATCACAATCTAACATGCTTTTCTAAACAAAAAAAAAGGAGATAAATACAGTAAATTGCCTCTAAGTGAAAATTAAGTATTATGTATATGTAAATCAAGTGTGTTCTGTTATGAAAAGGTTAAATAAGTATATATTTTGTGCCATTCACGAATGTGGTTAATTCAATATTGAAAGTGTAAAACATTAGCAGAGCATTATAAAAGTTCATGTATAAAAGAATTATGGAATGTAAGCACAAATTCACCAGTTGGGGGGGGGTCAAGTCCAAAGGTTATGGAGTCGTAGCGTGAGGGATCGGCTCGCCCCAAGCAAACAATGTGACGTCAGCGTACGTGTGATAGCAAGGGAGAGATATGGACGCCATGACGTATTAGTACGTGTGAGTTGGCTGGACATTGAAAAGGGCGAGAATCGCCAAGAAGGAAAGAGGGAAATATAAGGGTCATGCGACCCTGCAACAAAGCTTTTTGTTCCTGGATCTCCTGTGTGTTCGTCTCTCGTGAGGGCGTAGAGTGCGAGTGCTCTCGATATTGGAGGGATTCCGATTAAGGCAGTCGCGGTTTTCGGCGGTCGTATTCTCTGCGGAAAAGGGCAAGTCCGGCTGTCCACAGAAGGCCAGTTTCCTGTGAACCTATGAAGCACTAAAGAACTGAAAAGGGAAGATAAGTAAACTTTGTTTGTGTTACACTGATTTTGAGTGAAAGTTTTGTGCCACGTTAATATGTTATAGAAGAAGAACATTAATAATATAGAATAGGATTGTATTGTTATCACTTTAGAAGAATATTGATTTTAACCTTACTATCTGTCGTTGTGTTAAGTTCGCTTTTATATTGAATGAGATTATGGATATGTTAGAGTAAAGAATTGGTAAAATATAAAGAGATTGTGAAAGATACGAATGTTATCTCGTGTAGTCTGACAGAGCTACGGAGTTTTAGATTGAATGTGATAATAGTACATGACTAACGCTTTAGCGGAGGTTAATATAATTCTTACTTTAGGAAGCTACTGTATAATATTTTATAAGTGTATTAGTAGTGCTTGAATTTTACATACCTTGTTTGAAACTCTCTTAAGATGGGATTTTAATTTATGTTATTATGTGTATCAACGTTTGAGTATTATAAACCTTGCTTTTGATTATAACAAAGACTTTCTGTGATTTCTGGAATCCGATGCACCGCTTATAAAATATTGATGTGAATCTATGCGGGATATTAAAAAGGTTATATTATGGCCACGTCTGCAGAGTTAATAGGTATCATTAAGTACTGTCCTGAGATTACCTCTTGGTTGTTAATATTAATTAATCTAATAGCGCTAAGTGGCGCAGCGAAACAAATAAATTTCTTGGTGTTTTACGAGAGGTAATTCTCAGACACACTGATACTCTGGTACTGCCTCGATCTCGAGAAAATTCCATTGTCCCTCAGAGGTACCATGTGCTACCCGATAGAGTATATTACGGAGATATAGCATAAAAGGTTAAAATAGTTGTGATAAGGAAGAAAGCGACACAACAAAAATGGCGCAGCCGGTAGGATATTGACAGAATAAGGTTAATATAGAAGAAGGTTTAGGTTAGAAAAGATTGAATAAAATACAACCATTGTACAATAAAAAAAAACTACAATTCAATGCAACACTATACAATTAATAAATTATGCAAACCTGACAGCCAAAAGTCAATTAACCATTCCTACCACTGTCCACACGTTTGAAGAGAACCACATTCTTAAAATTAAAAAAGGGACCACACTTACCATCAAAATAACAAAGTTGTGTTATGGATTTCAGAAACCATAGTAATAAGATGTGACAGCAATTCTTTAAACATCCATTACCCCTATGCCAGTTAAACTCCACCATAATACAATTACCCCGAGGTTTCGGCCAATGGGTAATGACTAAAAAAATTTGATGCAACCATTTAAGTATACTCTGCCACCAGCTCAAGGCTGGATTAACGATTAAGCAAAATAAGCACGTGCTTAGGGCATCGTGGAAAGGGGGGGCACCACAGAATATCTGCTTTAGTTAGATGATGAATTTAATTTAAATTAACTTTTAATTAGTTTTTCACTGTTTTTATCTTTTCTTACTGTTACCTAATTTGTTTCAATAAATAATGACGTGTAGAAGTCCTAAGAAAACTCTAACGACGTGTGTGACGGTTCGTTTACACCGTATTATCCCTCACGACGCTTTCTTGCACTATCATTGCTTCAAATGAGGCAATTTTTTATAATTAACGTAACTATTTTATTTTCCTGTCTGTTTTGGTTCTTGTTTTAATAAATTATCTTATAAAAGGCTCCAGAAGCAAATATAAAACAATCACGTGGTTGTCTCAGAAACACACTTCCGGTGAAAGGCCTAGCTGTCCCAGAAGTGCGACTCCTGTAAAATAAGAGTTAATTAAATCACGAAAGCACAAGATTCAGCTGTAAGCCGAAAATTAAATTGTTCGTAAGATTTTGCCTGTGATATGTGTAACTGTGTTGATTGCCACCTAATATTCAACAAAATAATCTTTTTATTTCTGTATTTAACAGATCCCAAGAACCAAGATGAAATGTATTCAGTTAAGTGGTGCACAAAAGTGAAAAAACGATCAAAAAAGAAACAAGAGGAGACTTTGGAATTAGATTCCAAGACTGCAAAGCTGACTGATTTCTTCACACAAGTTCCACAACATTATATACCAATTCCTGATCAGAGCCAATCTCCGTCATCAGAAGTGAACACAAATACCACTTTAATCACTTCAAAATCAAAATATGATGATGTTGGAATCGCCAAGGTGTCAGAAGCAGGTTCATCCAGCACATGTCTCACTACCGATCTCACTTTGTCTGTAAATTCTCTTGATATCTCTATCTCTTGCAAATGTTGATGCAAGTTGCTTTACAAAACATTCTGAGGTTGAAATAATTGCTGAAAATGAAAGTTTAGTGGGCCATGGTGATGGTGGTGAAATGATTCAGTCTCCAAAAGATGAAGTAAATATAGCAAAAGATCCAGGGTTGAGGCTTGATTTCTCTGCTGATGATGTGGCTTATTGGACTCCTTGTGGACCCAGTAACTGTCAACACCACAATGGGCCATTTGACAAGTCTTACCAATATTTCAGTATTATTAAAACACTTAAGGAATAGAACAACATAGTTAGGAATATAAATTAAATTAAACTTTAATAAATATTTTCCAATATTTCGGCAATGTCACATTGCCATTTTCTAAAGGAACTTACAAAAAAGTTACGTGCAACGTAGGCACTATAACACAGAAACTGGGAATGAAAAGATGAAGCTATTGTTCTCCTAACAGTCCTGATGGTGCCCTCTAGCGAGCTAAGTAGGTGTTCTTGGCTGTTGGGCTAAAGGTCTGCAGATGTAGGTCTCCCAAATTTGGGGCAGTCGCATACACCCAAATTTGTTGAGGTTTGGAGAATTTCTCAGGGCTGAGGCTGATTCCATAAAGAGTCTTTCAAATTTGTATTTGCTACGGTGTATCACTGTAGCTTTCTTCCACCGTATTCTGTGGCGTGTATCCAGAGCATGGTCCGCAAGCCCAGAATGACTGTATTTGTGAAAACGGATGTAGTCTTTGTGTTCCGAAATTCTGATATTCGCTGTCCTGCCTGTTTGGCCAAATAAGACAGTTTACAACTGCAATGGACCTGGTAAACACCAGGTAGGTCTAGGAGAAGTGGTTGGTCTTTAGTGGAGCGGATAAGGGATGCCAATTTTCTGTAAGGTTTGTAACAGGAGGTCAGGTCATGTTTTTTTAAGATTTTGGTAATCTTTTCTGAGGTGCCTCGGATGTAGGGAATGGTGATGGATTTAGAGTAATCCTTGTTGTGGGGGGAGGGGGGGGTTCTGTGGTTTGTAAGTTCTAATATTTTTTGGATTTTTTTTTTGGGGGGGGGGGGAGCCATTGGCTGAGAAAGTGTTGAGGATGTGATTTAGTTCAGTGTTTAGGGCCAAGTCGTTTGAATAGATTAGTTTAGCCCTGTTATATAGTGTCTTCACTACTCCATATTGTTGTGAGGGGGGTGGTGGGATTGTTGGTGAATGTATCTGCCTGTATGGGTGGGTTTTCTGTAAACCGAGAAAACCAAGGATCCATTAGGCTGGCGGGTGACTAGTGTGTCTAGGAATGGGAGGCTGTTGTTTTCCTCTTTTTCCAGAGTGAATTTGATTCTGGGGTGTTGGTTGTTTAAGTGTGTTAAGAAGGAGAGAAGTGTTTCAGAGCCATGTGGCCAAATAGCGAACACATCATCAACGTAGCGAAGCCATATGGTTGGTTTTTGTGGGGCAGAGGCTAAGGCTTTTTCTTCAAAGGTCTCCATAAAGAAATTGGCCAAGGGTGGGGAGAGTGGAGAACACATGGCTGTCCTCTCTATTTGTTTGTAGAATTTTCCCTGCCAAACGAAATAGCCTGAGTTCATTGTGAACTGAAATAAGGCTGAGATGTCGGGAGAAAATTTAGCTTGGATTAGCTCTAAAGTTTCCTTGAGTGGGACATTTGTAAATAAAGAGGACACATCAAAGCTGACCATTATGTCAGTATGTTGGAGTGTAAGGTTTTCTATGCTGGCTTTGAAATGGGCTGAGTTTTTTATGTGTGATGGTGTGTTGCCAGAATAGTGTGTGAGCTCTTTGGCCTAATGTTTAGCTAATTTGTATGTGGGGGAATCAATGCCAACCACTATGAGACGTAATGGCACATTTTCTTTGCGTATTTTTGGGAGTCCGTAAATACGGGGAGGGGTATTGAGTTAAACGGCTTTAATCTGTTGGTAACTTCTACAGGCCAAGGAGTGACTCTCTTAAGGAGCCTGTGAAGTTTTCTAATTTGAGAGTTGGTGGGATTGTAATTGATAGGGAGGTAAATGGCCCGATGTAATAGAAGAGCATTCAGCTTACCTATGTAGTCCTTTTGGTTAAGTAATATAGTTGCATTTCCCTTATCCGCTTTGGTGATAACTAATTTTTTATTATTTTTCATTTCCTGTAGAGCTTTATATTCCTTGTTTGATATGTTGGTTTTTGGTGGTCTTGCTTTGGAAAGGACACAGGCTACATCCAGTCTTACACTGTTGGCGACTTGTTGTGGAAGGTGGCGGATTCCGCGCTCGATCTGGATCATAATATCCTCACTAGGTATTTTATTGGGAGCAATGGTGAAGTTGTGTCCAAGTGCCAGTGCGTTGAGTGCTTCAGGCTTTAAGGTGACTGAAGAAAGGTTGATTACCGTGTTGGTTGCAGGTTTTGGAAAGACGGTAGAGTTCTTTTTTAATTTTTCGAACTTTTTTATCTGTCGGCCTCGTATTTTTTTAAATTCTTTTTCGGCAGCGGTACATGAGATGTCACGTAAAATCGACCAATGTTCGTGGTTCAAAGTGCGAGAAAGTTCATCTCCGACGGCACGAATAGCTTCGTTAATGTCCGCTAAGAGCGACCGCGTGGCGGTGATTTGTTCGCGTAGCTTGCGCGGCTATATATTCGGAGAGCTTTTTGTGACACAAACCGGTGCTTAAATTTCACACAGTTCAGGATCACTTTATTATACCGGCAGCGTTTCAGGAACGCTAGACGATTTAATTGCCTAGACAGCTTCAATTTCAATTTACAGTATTGGCGGGCCTTCCGTGCGATTGTATCTCCGTGGATGCTGTCGATTCTCGTAGACAGGCTTATACGTTGGTTATGCATTATTAAAACACTTCAGGAATAGAACAACGTAGTTAGGAATATAAATTAAATTAAACTTTAATAAATATTTTCCGATATTTCGGCAATGTCACATTGCCATTTTCTAAAGGAACTTACAAAAACGTTACGTGCAACGTAGGCACTACAACACAGAAACTGAGAATGAAAAGATGAAGCTATTGTTCTCCTAACAGTCCTGACGGTGCCCTCTAGCGGGCTAAGTAGGTGTTCTTGGCCATTGGGCTGAAGGTCTGCAGATGTAGGTCTCCCAAATTTGGGGCAGTCGCATACACCCAAATTTGTTGAGGTTTGGAGAAATTCTCAGGGCTGAGGCTGATTCCATAAAGAATCTTTCAAATTTGTATTTGATATGGTGTATCACTGTAGCTTTCTTCCACCGTATTCTGTGGCGTGAATCCAGAGCATGGTCCGCAAGCCCAGAATGACTGTATTTGTGAAACCGGATGTAGTCCTTGTGTTCCGAAATTCTGATATTCGCTGTCCTGCCTGTTTCACATATCAAACAAGGAATATAAAGCTCTACAGGAAATGAAAAATAATAAAGAATTAGTTATCACCAAAGCGGATAAGGGAAATGCAACTGTATTACTTAACCAAAAGGACTACACAGGTAAGCTGAATGCTCTTCTATTAGATTGGGCCACTTACCTCCTTATCAATTACAATCCCACCAACTCTCAAATTAGAAAACTTCACAGGCTCCTTAAGAGAGTCACTTCTTGGCCTGTAGAATTTACCAACAGATTAAAGCCGTTTAACTCTATACCCCCGCCCCCGTATTTACGGACTCCCAAAAATACACAAAGAAAATGTGCCATTACGTCCCATAGTGGATGGCATTGATTCCCCCACATATAAATTAGCTAAACATTTGGCCAAAGAGCTCACACACTATACTGGCAACACACCATAACACATAAAAAACTCAGCCCATTTCAAAGCCAGCATAGAAAACCTTACACTCCAACATACTGAAATAATGGTCAGCTTTGATGTGTCCTCTTTATTTACAAATGTCCCACTCAAGGAAACTTTAGAGCTAATCCAAGCTAAATTTTCTCCAGACATCTCAGCCTTATTTCAGTTCACAATGAACTCAGGCTATTTCGTTTGGCAGGGAAAATTCTACAAACAAATAGAGGGGACAGCCATGGGTTCTCCACTCTTCCCACCCTTGGCCAATTTCTTTATGGAGACCTTTGAAGAAAAAGCCTTAGCCTCTGCCCAGCAAAAACCAACCACATGGCTTCGCTGCGTTGATGATGTGTTCGCTATTTGGCCACATGGCTCTGAAACACTTCTCTCCTTCTTAACACACTTAAACAACCAACACCCCAGAATCAAATTCACTCTGGAAAAAGAGGAAAACAACAGCCTCCCTTTCCTAGACACACTAGTCACCCACCAGCCTAATGGATCCTTGGTTATCTCAGTTTACAGAAAACCCACCCATACATTCAGATACATTCACCAACAATCCCACCCCCTCACAACAATATGGAGTAGTGAAAACACTATACAAGAGGGCTAAACGACTTGGCCCTAAACACTGAACTAAATCACATCCTCAACACTTTCTCAGCCAATGGCTACTCCCCCAAAAAAATCCAAAAAATATTAGAACCTACAAACCACAGATCCCCTCCCCCCCCCCACAACAAGGATTACTCTAAATCCATCACCATTCCCTACATCCGAGGCACCTCGGAAAAGATTACCAAAATCTTAAAAAAACATGACCTGACCTCCTGTTACAAACCTTACAGAAAATTGTCATCCCTTATCCGCTCCACTAAAGACCAACCACTTCTCCTAGACCTACCTGGTGTTTACCAGGTCCCTTGCAGTTGTAAACTGTCTTACTTTGGCCAAACAGACAGGACAGCGAATATCAGAATTTCGGAACACAAGGACTACATCCGGTTTCACAAATACAGTCATTCTGGGCTTGCGGACCATGCTCTGGATACACGCCACAGAATACGGTGGAAGAAAGCTATAGTGATACACCATATCAAATACAAATTTGAAAGACTCTTTATGGAATCAGCCTCAGCCCTGAGAAATTCTCTAAACCTCAACAAATCTGGGTGTATGCGACTGCCCCAAATTTGGGAGATCTGCATCTGCAGACCTTCAGCCCAACGGCCAAGAACACCTACTTAGCCGGCTAGAGGGCACCATCAGGACTATTAGGAGAACAATAGCTTCATCTTTTCATTCCCAGTTTCTGTGTTGTAGTGCCTATGTTGCACGTAACTTTTTTGTAAGTTCCATTAGAAAATGGCAATGTGACATTGCCGAAATATCGGAAAATATTTATTAAAGTTTAATTTAATTTATATTCCTAACTATGTTGTTCTATTCCTTAAGTGTTTTAATAATACATAACCAACGTATAAGCCTATCTACGAGAATCGATATTTCAGTAGTGGCAAACCAGTAAGATATTGTTCGCAGAAACTTTAGGTTGGGACAAAAGCCAATGGTGAGGAATACAAGAGAGTGGTTACTGTATTCACCATCAACGGATCAGTTTATTGTTTTGTTTGTAAACTGTTTGCTCCTAAAACTTTCTCACATTTTGTTAGAAGAGAAGGGTTCAGGGACTGCCTCAATACTATTGTAATTGATCAACATGAAAAAGCACTACTCACCGAGACTCTATGCTAACATACTTAACTCGCAGACAAGGTGTAGGGTTGGGACAACAGTTGGAAAAACAAATTCAGGAAGAGTGTGATTACTGGGAACATGTCCTGAGGCATGTCATAACTGTTATTTGCACGTTAGCTGAACATGGCTTGGCTTTTCGAGGAACAGAAGAAAGATTTGGATCATTGTAAAATGGGAACTTTTTGGGGCTGCTTGAGCTCATAAGTCAGTTCGATCCATTTTTAGCAGGTCGCATTGCAAAATATGGAAATTGTGGCAAAGGAAATCCTTCTTATCTGTCCAAAGACACATGTGAAGAACTCATTCAACTGATATCTCAAAAGGTCTGCATGCTTATTGTTGATGAAGTAAAATCTTCTGGTTATGTCAGTTGATTCAACACCAGATCTGTCACATATCGACCAGTTAAGTGTTGTACTTAGGTACTCAAAGGATAGACAACCTACTGAACGCTTTATAACCTTTCTAGAAATGAAAAGCCATACTGGTGAGGAAATGGCAAATCAGGTGTTGCAGTACTTACATAAAGTTTGTCAGCTAAACTTTTGAAAATGTAGGGGTCAGTCTTATAATAATGTCTTATAATAAATGTCTGGGCATTATAAGGGGTTGCAGCAAAAAAATTTAAAAACAAACAAGTTTGCTATATATGTGCCATGTGCAGCTCATTCACTAAATTCGGTAGGCCGAAGTGCTGTTGACTGCTGTCAAGAGGCAGTTAATTTCTTCTCTACAGTGCAGTTGCTGTATACCCTTTTTTCAGCCTCAACCAGCCAGGAGACCATCCTTAAAGACTGTATTGAAATGAAAATGTTTTAAAATCCCTCTCTGATACCAGATGGGTGGCACATGCTATGGCAACACCAGCAATTTTGAAATCTTTCCTTCAAATTTTAAAAGCGTTAAACTGTATAGCCGAAGACCAGTCATAAAAGGGAGACATTAGAAGACAAGCAGATAATATTGCAAATAAGATGCAAGAGCTATAATTCGTTTTTATGTTGAAATTTGGGATGAGATTTTGCAAAATTTTCATAGAGTAAGCCAAGTTCTACAGAATGAGGATATCAACTTAAAAACATGTGCAGATCTGTTCGGATCATTAGCTGACCAACTGTGCACTTCACGAAATGAATTTGAAAGATATGAAGCAGCTACAAAGGAAGTGCTACCAGATGTTGATTACAAGGCAGCTCAAACTCGCAAATGTGTCAGAAAGAAGGTAACCAATGATGGAGATGCTCCAGAAGTATGAATGACAGATTTATCTCTGTCATTCATACTTATCTGAATGATAGAGATAAATTTCGTATCACCATCTTTTACACAATTGTTGACAAACTTGAAACTGAGATGAGAAGAAGAGGAGAGATATGCAAAGAAATAGCAGAGAGAGAGATTTTCTTTTCTAAGTGATGTGCCACATAATGCTACTTCAGTGACTTCATCATCTACTGAAATTGAAAGGTATTCTCAGTGTTGTTAAAAGCTGATTGATGCTTACCCAGAGGACTTGAACACTAATTTCTCAGCTGAGCTTCAGCAGTTTCACTCATATGTGCGCCATAAGTTCAGTGCAAGAAAAAATGTAAAAACAAGATTCAGTCATGCTGAACTTTATAAAATAATTGTAGAAGACAATATTGAGTGCGCCTTTCCAAATGTAGACATTCCCTTTCGTATATTTTTAACATTAATGGTCACAAATTGCTCAGCTGAGCATTCATTTCTCAGTTGAAGTATATTAAAAATCCCATCGGAACAACTATGCAACAAGGCAGGTTGAATGCCTTATCTCTACTAAGTATAGAAGCAGAAGTGTTACATAAGATTAATTTTGAGGATCTGATCAAAGACTTTGCAATTAAAAAAAGTAGGAGAAAACATTTCAAATCTAAATAAAGTTGAAGTGTACAAAAATAAACATTATTTTCCATCTTACTATAAGTTTTGTTTCATTTTGAAAAATAAAAATTTATTTTATGGTTTATTATTGTTTATATTTTGAATTACATATATATGGGGCACCAAAATCTTTTAAGTGCACAGGGCCCTATGGGTCGTAATCCGGCCCTGCACCAGCTTCACCTCTTACATCTATTTATCCTTGAACGCTCTTCACAACTCTGCAGATGATGCCAAGTCAAAACAGCTCATACATTGTGATGCAACATTTTTATTTTATTCATTCATTCTTTCTTGGAGGTTCCATTATGTTGCCACATTATTTATTCCTTGATGGTTTTAAACTTTCCATGTATTTTTAATCTTTATTTTATTTTACAGTTCAGTTTTAATTCCCTTTGTAATTTTGCTATAATTTATTCTTTTATGATGTTCAGTTTTATGATTTTATACTTATCAATGATGAATCATCTCAATTTACGTTCCAAATAAATTTAAAGTTAGCGAGATGAATATAAAGTACTCCAGTTCTATCCCAAGGTATGTCTGAATATACATTATTTATGTCATTATTATTATTATTATTATTACATGACACCTCCAAGGAGTCCAAAGACTCATCGAGGGAGGGCACCTATCCCACAACTCTCCATCTCCACTACTACTTTTATCTACACCAACGCCATCTACCACCCACCACCACCACTAGTATTTTCACAGACAATCACGAACATCCATGGCAACGGCAGGATTCGAACCCGCAGTCTTTTGGCTGGAGAGCAGATATGCTAACCACTCGGCCAAACAGGCTGTCATAATATTTTTATTCATTAAAATCATAGGAAAAAGCCAGTGCTTTCATATCAGGGATACTCTAAGAAAATAAGCTTTGAAATGCTATATTGATTTATACTGTTTAATGTTATATGTTTTTTTTTTAAATCACACACTCACATTTCATTTGATACTAATAGTATAATTTTTTCTTGGCTGTCTCACGACTGCATATAAGAACAGATTCTATTCCAATATACCTTCATCGTCATCAACAACAGCTTTTTTATAGTCCACTCCTAGATGAATATCGCTCCATGCTTCTTCCACTTTGGCCAATCTTGTGCATCTTTCTACCATAAATATCCATAACATATTGTTATCTCACTGTCCCATCTTATAGCTGGTCTACCTGTTTTCTGATAACCAGTTCTCGGTGTCTATTCTTTTGTTCTCATTGCCCACCTGTTGTCAGACATTCTCATGAGATGTCCTGTCCAGCTCCATTTGTTGCCTTTTATTATTAATGCAAAGTTCATCACCTTTGTTTGCTTCCTTATCCAAGTATTTTTCTTTTTATCGAACCAAGTTATTAAAAAATGACTCTTTCCATGTTTCTTTGGATTGTTTTCAGTTTCTCTAGGTGTTTTTTTTGTAGGACTCCAGGTTTCACTACTGTAGGTCATTGCTGGGTATACAAACTGGTTGTAGATCCTTCTTTTTTAAGTAGTTTGGTAAATGCTTTTAAATATCTTTCTATAACGGTTAAAAAACTTTCCATCTGGCTGTTATTCTAGCTAAAATTTCATTATTAAGTTTAAGGTTGTTTGTAATGATTTTAACCTAAATATCTGTATGAACTCATTATTTCAATGTCTTTGATTAATTTTGATGTTTCCCTTCTGAAGATTTGTTTTCTTTCAATCAAAAATATTATTTGATTTATCCATATTTATTTGTATGCTTATCTGCAGCCATACTTCATTTAATTCAATAAACATATGTTCAAATTCTTTTGTTGATATTATTACAAAGGTGGTCTGAAAAGTTCTCGGCCTAACAATGAAAAAACAAATTTATAATTTCTAAATTATTTTTATTTTTCAACATAATCTCCCTTAAGACTAATACATTTATTCCAGTGATGCTCCAGTGGCATTATCCCGTCCCTGTAGTAGTTCTCAGTAAGATCTGCAAAATACACCTCTACAGCTGCAATCACTTCTTGATTCAAAGAAAAACGCTGAAACTCTTCCTCACTGAAACGTTTCAGCGAGGAAGAATTTTAGCTTTGGGAAGAGAAAGAAGTCAGAGGGAGCTAAATTTGGGGAATAGGCCGGATGTTCAAACAATTCATGGTGCAGATTCCTTAATTTTCCCATTGCCAAACACCTTTGTGGGCAGGTGCATTGTCCTGATGAAAGATGATTTTTTTTCTTCTGCAAACCGGGTCTTTTCTCATGAATTTTTTCGTCTAGTCTAGTTAAAAGATCGGAATAATATTCCCCGATTATTTTTTTACCCTTTTCAAGATAATTATTAAACAAAATGCAACACCGATGCCATGACCTTTTCTGCTGATGGAACAGACTTTGTCTTCTATGGCGCTGAACAACCGGCTTCTGTCCACTATTTTGACTGCTGTTTGGATTCTGGTGTGTAACGGTGAATCCGAGTCTCATCCATAGTAATAAATTGAAGCACAAAATCAGTTTATTCTTGTTAAAACATTCCAAGCACTATTCAGATATTTTCATGCGAGTGCGTTTTTGATCTGCTGTGAGCAAGCGCGGCACCCATCTTGCGCAAAGGTTTTTCATTTGCAATTCCTCATGCAAAATATATCCTACACATTCTTTTGAAATGCCTATAGTTTCCGCAATTTCATGCACTTTGACTCACCGGTCATTAAATACCATATCGTGCACTTGATCAATTATTTCTGGTGTTGTTACACTTTTTGGACACCCTTCACATGGATCATCTTCAAAGCTGGTTTGGCCACGTTTAAACTGGGCAGCCCATTTCTTAATTGTTAAAAACAAAGGAGAAGAATGATAATAAACTTTTATGAACTTCAAATGAATTTCTTTTGCCATTAAACCTTTTACAAAGAATTTTATAACCACACGATCCTTAATTTTATCCATTTCAAGGAATACAGACAACACTTTTGCTTCAGACAGCTGTATAAAACAAACTACTTCATAGAATGACTCAATTTATTTCCATTTCTCTTTCATTTAAATTTATTATTGCTGAACCTCTCATATATATCTTCATCATCATCATTCATTTCCTGATATGTACCTTCAAGGAGTGTTCGGGTTACTATGACAGAACTACATAATTAAGTTTACATTATTATTAATCTCTTATCAACAATTTTTACTCCAAATCAATCTCTTACTTGTGAGCACTACAATATTGTCATATCTAACGCTTTGTGCTTCTAAGGCATTTTTGACTGAATCAATCCACCTAGACCTTGATCTTCCTCTGGGTTTCTTTAATGCCAACTTGGCATCAAACACTTGTTTTACTAATCTTTCCTCACCCAGAGGAAGATCAAGATCTAGGTTTGATCAGGTATGTGTGTCAGCTCGGCTGACACACATACCTGAATGTTAATAACCTCAGGCTCCTTTTCAACATCTTCATTTTTAATATGATTGTGCCATTGATGCCATCAGTTCACTTCCTAATTTGTTCCTAATTTTTCTAAGAACCGTCATATCTGCAGTCTCTAGTCTTTGATCAAGTAATTTATTACTAGCCCAACTCTCAGATCCATAACCTAAAACTAGAACACTGTCTTGTATACTGCTAGTTTGGTGATTCAGCTGATTTCTCTCCTATTCCATATAAATTAATTCAGCTGGCTATCCACCATACAAGCTTTGCTTATTTTGTTGTCTATTTCCAGAATTTTAATTTGCCATCTTCACTAAAAACTGTGCCTAAATATTCTGAAATATTTACTTGTTCTATAGGTCTATGCTCCTGCCTATTTTAATAGTTTTGGCCTTTTTATTGTTGATTTTCATGCCAAATTTGTTACAACTGTTATTCAATTTAGTTAAGAATCCTGGAGACTTGCACTAAATGTGTTTAGGAATACAACATCATCTGCATACAGCAAAGAGATAAGTTTGACATGTCCAATTCTAATATTAGGCTTGATGTCAGTATCTTTCATAACATGATTCAAATAGATGATGAATAAGTGTGGTAGTAATATGCATTACTGTCTTATCCTCTAGATCAGGGGTCTTTAACACATAGCCAGTGGAACTCTTTGACGTGGCCTGCCAGCCATTTTGAAAAAATAACTACTTAACATTAAAATGTGATTAAATAAAAAATAATTTCAATGAAGCCCACAGGCCACTAAGCTAAACTGCGGTGTTTAGAATTGTAAGATGCTTTCCAGATTCACAAGGAAGCATTTGATACTTTACATAAAATCCTATAAAAATAAATATTAAATAGACATGCTTCTTCAGTCATCTACCCACACCAAGCAGTACTTAAGTACTAGTACTGACGTTGCAGGTAGATGGCTGAAGCAATAGTTCGTTCGAGTGTGCTGTCTAGTGCCTTCTAGACACATCTCAAAGGTTCTCGATACTTCATTATTTTTGTTATATAAATACAAGAGGATCTTATCCACAGTCAGTCAGTCGTGAACAGTGTGATATTCATGTATAAGCACAGTAGGTTCGCTGTGTCAGCCACAGCCTATTGTGGTTTTATATTGCCAGACTTTTTCATTAGTGTGAGACATATTCAGTGGATAAAATATACGTCCATTTTACATCTTTTTTGGATTCACTTTCCATCACTATGGAGTCTACGAGTAAAAAGCGTAAATCAAGTGATTCTTGTCGGGTTTTTAATGAAAAGTTGACCAATTTGTACTTTTTTTGTGCTGATCGACGATAAGCCAGTGTATTTAATTTATCATGAGTCAGTGTCAGTATCAAAAGAATACAATATAAATCGACACTATGAGACAAAGCATGAGTCCGATTTCGATCACCTTCAAGGGCAGCTTCGTGTGGACAACGTGAACTGTCTCCAAATTGATTTAAAATGTCAACAGAGAACGTTTAAAAGGCAGAGGGAAGAGAGTGAAGCGTGCGTCAAAGTAAGTTATGTAATAGCTGAAAAAATTTATAAAAAATCAAAAGCCTTCTTGGACGGCGTGTTTGTGAAAGAGTGTCTCATCACTGCTGGGGAAATTCTGTGCCCAAATAATAAGGAGGTTTTTAAAAAACTGAGCTTGTCTGGGGTAACTGTAGCACGACATGTCGAAGAACTTGCCAATGACATTGAAGGAACTTTAAAAAAAAAAAAGGTTGTACAAATTTACATCATATTCACTTGCTTTAGATGAGAGCCCAGATGTGAAGGACACAGCACAACTGGCTATCTTTGTCCATGGCATTGATCAACAATTCAATGTGACAGAAGAACTGCTAGCACTCGCATCTATGAAGGGAACGACGAAAGGCACTGATATTCTTGAAGCCACCAAGAAAACGCTCCAGTGTTTCAACCTCGAGGGTGTGGTAACTGATGGTGCCCCTGCTATGGTGGGAAAGAACGAAGGGTTTGTTGTGCTGCTACGGAAAGTACTGAAACTAGAAGGAAAAGATTTCATCCATTACCTACTGTTTAATCCAAAAGGAGAATTTGTGCACGAAAACTATTGGATTTGAGAATGTCATGAAAGTTATTGTGACTGTCATCAACATTATTAGGGAAGAGGACTGAATCATCGTCAATTCCAAGAGTTTTTGACTCAAGAGTGCAAAGCGGATCACGGCTATGTGGTTTATTATAGTGATGTGCATTGGTTGAGCAGAGGGAAGGTTCTTAAGAGACTTTGACTTAAGGAATGAAATACAGCAGTTCATGCAAACCAAGGGGAAGTTGACTGAGGAATTCAACGATCCGAAGTGGATGACAGACTTTGCCTTTGTGACCGACATCTCGTTGCATATGATGGACCTAAATACCCAGCTACAATCCAGAGATCAACTGGTGCACACTCTGTTTGATCAGAAAGCTTTTGTGGACAAGCTCAAACTTTGGGAGGCACTCACAAAACAAGACTTAACTCATTTTCAGCTTCTCACTGAGTCCAACAGTTCTTCTCTTGATGAATACGCTACAAAATTAGCCGTGTTGCGAAGTGAGTTCGAAGAGAGATTTAGTGATGTTTGTAATCAACAGTCTTCTTTAGATTTATTTTCAATGTCATTCAGTGTCAATGCTGCTGAAATGCCAGGCTCAGTACTGTTGTGTCATCCATCTTGCTAATTGATCCATTTATGTTGGTAAGTTGGATCTATTCTTATTTCTTTAAATTCCGTTTTTATTTTGTTAGATGCTGATTGATACTGATCCGAATATAAGGAAATTTATATTATACTGCGCAACCCTATATTCAGATTAGTCTATATAATACAGAGGAATCAATCATCAACTAACTTTTGCAATCTCACTTTATACAGGCCGAGGTTAATATTATCATTTAAGGCTTCCGCAAGGTTCAAAAAAATGTATGAGCAGTGCAATGAAGAAAAATCAGGCAAACAACAAATTTAATTTAATAAAATAAACATTTAAGAAAGGGTTATAGAACATGTACGTTTAAGCATAATTTTCTAAGCAAGATAATCTAATGGAACAATATTCAAAATAACTCTGAGACTCTAGTAGCCTCTTGGTTTGGTTTAAAGATTGAAGTTAAATTTACAGATCTTATTCTCCAATTCTTAAATACTATTATCACTTCTCTATTCAATGAGATAATTCAATTCTTTTATACATCAACTTAATTCAAATACTCACAACAAACGCAGTACATTAGGCATCAAACATTCAGCTGTCAATACTATATTCTTCCGAATAATTGAAAATGGTTCGCACATTTCAATGTTCCAGAATTTTACAGTAATTATTCTTAAAGTGGAATTCTGTAATTCACTCTTAGTTAACAATCGCTTAATTTAATTATGAGGCAGTTATCATTTCAAGGGGGAAATACTTTAAAGCTCCATACTTCGGCTATTTTTAGTAGAACGCCACAGTTAATGTTAAGATATCTCAGGCGGAGCTAACTCTTATTTCTTCACACTGAAATACAAAAAGGACTGCTCTTACCGGGTTACACCTTTTACACACTGAATTTACTATAGGCACACTTAAAACTTATTATTTGAAGCAACACTATTCAAAAGAAATCTTCACAATAATAACTGAAATATTAAACATACTTTCACAAGTCTTGACGCACTCGTTTTAGGTAATCTACTTATTCCTTATTTTCTTCTATGCATTAAATTCAGCTTTGCACTATTCTTCATCAAAACAATTGGAATCCGTTGTAATTGTAGAATTCCACAGAAATATTCCGAATTGCCTATTAATTTCCCGGTCCTTTCTTAATTTATTTACGGCATTTCCAAATTCCCTCATTCCCACCCATTACTTCCTTCTTGCTGTATTGAACGCTTTTCCTCTCTTTACTTTCATTTTCAAATTAAATACCCTCATTCTTCATGCCAAAATCCGGTTCTAGCCAGTCCAGCTCATATCAACTCCTTCTCCCTTCGAATACCGTAGCTCACGCTCCACGCACACGCTATCTAAAATTAACTCCGTTTCCTTTACAACAGCCAATAAAATCTAATCAGAAGAATTACATAAAATCACTCTTACATACAGAAACAAAATAAAAAAGATATATCACAATTCATATAATATACATTTAAATTTACTTACACATAGTTTCTTATAATGAATTTTATAGAATAAACTAAATAAAATGAATGACATATTCATATAGAGTCTTTTCATTATTATTACATATTCTAAGATTAAATAATTAATTAATAACAAACAAACCTCAAAGCATTTATATGAATAATATATTACAAGCAAGAGACTAACAATAAATAATATTTACAAGTCTTGCTTATTGCTGACCTTCATACCATATCTATTACAACAGCTATTCAATTTAGTCAGAGAATCTTGCAGACTTGTAGCGGATTTATTTAGAAGTATAACATCATCTGCAGAAAGCAAAGAGCTGACATTAACATCTCCAATTTTGAAATCATGTTTAATACCACTTTCCTTCATAATGTGATCCATATAGATAATGAATAACAGAGGGGATAATGTACATCCTTGTCTCACACCAGATTTAACATTAAACCATCTTCCTGTACTTCCTTCAATTCTAACTGCTGACTTACAACTCAAATAAAGAAAAAGTATTGCTTGATATAATGCTCCATTGACACCATATAACTGCAGCATATTGAATAGCTTCTCTCTTGGCACCTTGTCATATGCCTTTTCCAAATCGACAAAACTTAAATACAGATCTTTGTTATATTCCCATGCTTTCTCGACTATTTGTCGTAAAGTGAAGATCTGATCCTGACAGCCTCTGTTTGGCCTGAATCCAGCTTGTTCTTCACCAAGCTTTTCTTCCACAATTCTTCTCAACTGTTTCTCAAGTATACTTGCATAGATCTTGCCAGGAACACTCAGTAGGGAAATACCTCTATAATTCTCACGTGCAGTTTTATTTCCCTTTTTATATATGGGTACTGTTATTTATATATGTGTATTTTTATATATACTTCCCTCTTTAGTATATTAACTTTTTAGTCTACCGGCTGTGCCTTTGTTAATAATTATATTATATACTTATGAGATGAAATATTATATAAATTTCTTTTACTAACAATTATTTTTATTTTTGACTCCGAGTGTCCCTATATGTTATTATATTTGCACAAAGAGTTCACTCCAACTCACTCTTTCAGAATCCAACTAATCATTGACTCAATACCAAGTACAAAATAAACACATTTAATAAAACTAAAACAATATATATACACTTCTAGTAATAATACATAACTATAACTACAGATTATATGGATCCAAGGCCTTATTAAAAAATATAAACTTACTCTTAAGACTAAACACTTTTTCTTTCACAATCACAAAAAAAAATGTTCATAGTCTTTTTGTTAAGGCTCTTTTCCAGAAGTTACAAGGTTCTGTACTTCATTTTCAGGATCCTTTTCATCAATCAATGTAACATACATAAAGTCTTCTTGACTATATCCTGTTTTCCTTTTATTCATTACTTATTTCTCCTTGAAACATATTATTTCCACTATTCCTTTTTCTCGGAATACACTATAAAATATCTTCCGACTGCCACACACAAAACAAATATCAAGTTTCTTCTAACTTGAATATTTACCGGCCAATTTATATAAAACTTGCAGTTTCAAGATTTCCTTTTATTTCTTTACTTATTCCCACTTGAAACCTATTATTTTCACTATTCCCTTTTCGGAATACATTATGAAAATTTCTTTTGACTGCCGCACACAAAAAATCAAGTTCCTTCCAACTTGAATATTCCTTGGCCAGTGTTCTAAAAAACTTCCGAACGCTCTCTTGTTTACAACTGTAACTTGGATACGCAACACTTTCCTTGTCAGCTGTCAATCACACATCAAGTTCTCTCCGGGAGCATGCGCACTCTACAAAAGTCAGAAACAACGCACTGCAATAAAATGGCTGACTCGCTGTATCCATCAGCGCTAAGAGAAAGTCTTTCACAAACACAAAATTCAACATTTGAAAATACAACAAACTTTCTTATAAGTAACACAAATAATCAGTTTAGTAAGTACTTCAATATTTTTTACTTCTTTACGTGTTACTTCTAATATAACATTTTCATAACGAGCACATCACAAGTGCAGACACTGCGTGTATGAAAACAAAAACTAACAAGCATAATTAATACGTAAAAATATTCAGAATTTTTAATATGATTATTTTTACATCAGTTTCATTTTTCTGTAAAAAAAATTTTTTTTTTTAAAAATTTTTTTAAATATTTAACCTACATCTAAACAAACTTTTAATATTTATTTCTAGATCTTAAAATATATCGTGATTCTTGCTAATCATTATGCATATCTTCTGAATCACTAGTTTCAGAATCATCTGACACTAGAGATAATTCTGAGCATTCTTCTTCCAAATTAGTATACTTAAAAATTTCATTTTTATACCTTTCAAACACTTCATTTAAACTACTTGAATTATGTCCTAAATCTATAGAATCATCACTATCAGAATCAGTTTCTACAGGTTTTTGAGATTCTACAAGTTTCTGGGATTCCTTATCCTTACTAACTAAATTTGAGATATCTTTAACTTCCCTTTTCTTATTTAATCCTATATTTATCAACCTATGAAATTCTGCTATACTTTCATCAATGTTAGAGTTAATTTGATTATCATTATTCTTACATTGTACATCATCTGAAACATGTGTCTTAGGATTTCTAAATTTTCTTGTATTTTGGTTCATTTTACCAAAGTTTAATTTTTTCTTTCGCTGCATATTTGAATTATGAATATTAGATCTATTCCCTTTCCTATCATTTAACTTTGAATAAGATTCACAATTAGTATTAGGAAAACTACATTCATCCTTCAATATTTTATTCATATTGTCACCTAAAGTAACTAAATTTTTATTTCCCAAAAAGTACCTTTTTAATCTATCAGAGTGTACACTTAAAATTTTACTAGGATTATTGACATCTTGAATTCTAAAATTTACAGGAGAAAAATTGTCTAAAATTCTAAATGGACCTAAGGCTTTCTTTCCTAATTTCCCAACTCTTTTAATACTAGATTTATCATCTAACAATACCAAATCACCTGGTACAAAAGACTTATATTTTCTAAAACGATTTATATATTGTCTAGTTTTCTGAGCACTTAATTTACTTATTTCACCTACTAGTCTATGAGTAGTGGAAAACTTATCTATTACTAATTCTAAATATTCATTTATATCACTGTATCCTGTATTAGGAATAACTGAAACAAGTTCATTAGGAAAAACTGGATCAAAACCATATAATGCAAAAGATGGTTTTTCCTTGATAGCAGAATGAAAAGCAGACCTACATGCAAATAATGTTTGAGAGATATGTGTATCCCAATCATTCATTTTGGTGTTTGCCAACTTTGAAAGTATTTGCTTTATGTTTCTATTTAGTCTTTCACACATACCATTACATTGCGGATGATAAGGTGTTGTAAAAATCTTCTTAACATTAAGCAATTTACATAGTTCAGATGTGAAATTTGCTCCTTGATCTGAAAGTAAGGTCTGAGGAGTTCCATATCTACAAACTATCATATTTAAAAACTTTTTTGCAATAGTTTTTGCAGATTGGTCTTTCATTGATACTGCTTCAGGAAATCTAGTTAGCATGTCTATGATTACTAGAATATACCTATTTCCTTTTTTAGTAATTGGTAGAGGACCTACTACATCAATAGCAACAGCTTGAAATGGTCTAGTTGGAATTGGAAATGGTTGTAAAGGAGCTTTTCCTCTAAAAGGGGATCTTATTTGGCACTTATGGCATGACTTGACATACGTGAATATATCACTGTTCATACCCTTCCAGATGTAACGATCCTTTATTCTTTCCAAAGTTCTAGAAAACCCTTGGTGTCCTGCTAAGTCAGAATCATGGAAAGTATACATAATCCAAGGAATCATTTCAGTTGGTGCCAATATTTTCACCTTCAATTTTCCATCTTCCATTTGTCTAGATAAAAGTAACCCATCTTTATCTAAATACAAGTTTTCCAGATTCAAAAATGTATACAGCTGAATTTCACCTTTCAATACTGCTTCATAAATAGTTTTTAGTATGGGATCATCCTTCTGAGCTTGGACAATCTTATCCTTTTCCCAAATTTGTGAACTAGGATCCTTATTCTTTAGAGTCTCAATATTAAATACTTGATCATTATCACTAGTATCCAGAAAAACTTCAGGAGACTGCTCTAATTTTCCACTGTCACCTGATTTCCTATCCAAACAGCATTCTATTCCACACAATGATACTGTATTATCAACAAAATTACACACAAACCCATGACGTTTCAGAAAATCAATTCCAAATATTATTTGTACATTTGGATTTGAAGATTCTGGAAGAACAATTAATGGATGAGAAACTTTCAATGGAAAACAAGGAATTGAAATAAAGACATTGATTTGCTTATAAGCTGAAATTTCAGATTCAAATATTCCTTTTAACTTAATTGGATTGCTTAAAACTGAAATATCATTTGGAATTAGAGATTTAATTTTGTTAAATAAGCTATAAGAAATGAGTGAAATGTGTGCACCTGTGTCAAGTAAGATATCACAAGGTACATCTTCAATAAATCCTTGTAATACTGTTAAAGGATTACTTTCATTAGCATAAGGAGCTAATGCTATATCAAACTTTCTTTTATGGTTAGAGCTGTCTTTGGCTTTACCCATGTTTAGTGAATAGTTTGACATTTCTGTCCTTGCCAGTATGATATTGGAATAATAACTAATTCCAGATTTACTTTTATTCTCCGATTTCTTATTTTGAAAACAAGATCTATCTCTAACATAACAATCTTTAGCAAAATGACCCTGTTTATTACATCTAAAACATTTTGAAATGTATCTTCTATGAGATGCTTTATTCCTGTTAATGTCATCAGATTTACAAGAAAAAGATTGATTATCTGTAAGATTTTTTGACATTGATAAATCCGACATCATCTTAAACAGAAGTTCTTGTCCTTGTATTATGGGTCTCTGTTGTCTTTCTATCTCTTCACTCAGAAATGTTTTCAGTTCCTCATATTTTTCCAAATCATGTAATTTTACCCTGGAATCAGATTCTGGAATATCTTTAGTAAAATTCACAGAAGTTTCCTTAGACTTTTTCCTTTTATTTGCAACTTTACCCTTTTGAAGCTTTTCTTCTCTCATTTTATCAGTACCCACAATGCTAGAAGAATGAGTTTGATTATGCTGAAAAGAATTTACTTGCTTATTGCTTGAGGAATGAAAAATATCTCTTAATCTTTCTTCCTTTTCTTTAACAAGTTCAAAACATTGTTCAAGATTTCTAACCTTTTTCTTATATGCTGTTTCTTTTAAATTATCCTTAAGGCCAAGCCTAAATTGATTAAAGAGCAACCATTCTAAAGAGGATTTCTCTTCAGATGAAACATTAAATCCATGAGCAATGCTCCACAATCTATGATAATATTCAGAAACAGATTCCTTATTACCTTGGATACACTGTTGAATCTTCCAAATGTTAGGCCCTAATTCTCTTACATTTGAAAATTCAGATATTAGCAAACTTTTAAAGGTTGCATAATTGTCAGTATCTCGTAGTAAAGGAGATGTATTCAAAAATGTTTTTGCTTTTCCCAACAATTTATTACGAAGTATAATTAACAAGTGAAAATCTGACCAATTTCCTAAATCTTTAATTTTTTCTGCATACCTAAAAAATGTTTCTATGCTCTCATTACTATCACCTGAGAAAGAAGGTATTACTAAGGTTGGATTTATTAACCTAAAAAATTCTTCATCATTAACTGAAGGAACTTTACTACTAATATTACTATTTTCTGTAGCCATTTTTTTTTTTTTTTTTTTTTGAATCAAGATTTTCCTTTTGGATTCTAAAATAGTTTAGTCCATAACCAATCCTGTCGACTGCGCGATTGTTATTTATATATGTGTATTTTTATATATACTTCCCTCTTTAGTATATTAACTTTTTAGTCTACCGGCTGTGCCTTTGTTAATAATTATACTATATACTTATGAGATGAAATATTATATAAATTTCTTTTACTAACAATTATTTTTATTTTTGACTCCGAGTGTCCCTATATGTTATTATATTTGCACAAAGAGTTCACTCCAATTGGTGCAATGACTTTAACTCACTCTTTCAGAATCCAACTAATCATTGACTCAATACCAAGTACAAAATAAACACATTTAATAAAACTAAAACAATATATATACACTTCTAGTAATAATACATAACTATAACTACAGATTATATGGATCCAAGGCCTTATTAAAAAATATAAACTTACTCTTAAGACAAAACACTTTTTCTTTCACAATCACAAAAAAAAATGTTCATAGTCTTTTTGTTAAGGCTCTTTTCCAGAAGTTACAAGGTTCTGTACTTCATTTTCAGGATCCTTTTCATCAATCAATGTAACATACATAAAGTCTTCTTGACTATATCCTGTTTTCCTTTTATTCATTACTTATTTCTCCTTGAAACATTATTTCCACTATTCCTTTTTCTCGGAATACACTATAAAATATCTTCCGACTGCCACACACAAAACAAATATCAAGTTTCTTCTAACTTGAATATTTACCGGCCAATTTATATAAAACTTGCAGTTTCAAGATTTCCTTTTATTTCTTTACTTATTCCCACTTGAAACCTATTATTTTCACTATTCCCTTTTCGGAAAACATTATGAAAATTTCTTTTGACTGCCGCACACAAAAAATCAAGTTCCTTCCAACTTGAATATTCCTTGGCCAGTGTTCTAAAAAACTTCCGAACGCTCTCTTGTTTACAACTGTAACTTGGATACGCAACGCTTTCCTTGTCAGCTGTCAATCACACATCAAGTTCTCTCCGGGAGCATGCGCACTCTACAAAAGTCAGAAACAACGCACTGCAATAAAATGGCTGACTCGCTGTATCCATCAGCGCTAAGAGAAAGTCTTTCACAAACACAAAATTCAACATTTGAAAATACAACAAACTTTCTTATAAGTAACACAAATAATCAGTTTAGTAAGTACTTCAATATTTTTTACTTCTTTACATGTTACTTCTAATATAACATTTTCATAACTAGCACATCACAAGTGCAGACACTGCGTGTATGAAAACAAAAACTAACAAGCATAATTAATACGTAAAAATATTCAGAATTTTTAATATGATTATTTTTACAGTACTATGGGAGCTCTACTCCAATCATCGGGAATTCATCCCTCTGTCCAGGCTTTCTGAACTATGCAGTGCAGCCACTGTAAGACTCTTATACCACCATACTTCAGCATTTCTGGTCGAATATCATCTACTCCTGCTGCCTTTCCACATTTCAAGCCTTTGATGGCTTTTTCTACTTCAAGTATGGATATGTATTCCTGACTGCATGCCTGGTCAGTGTTTTTTACCTTTGTGCTGTCATCACTGCTTGTTTCATTTAGCAGTTTTTCAAAGTAATTACTCCATACTTCAAGGATAACTTTTTCTCCTGTTTTCATGTCACCTTTATCATCTCTAACTCATTTTACAGCTCTCTTTCCTCCATTCCTAAGCTTCTTCAACAACCTCCAGAATATTTTGCCACCTTCTTGATATTTATTTTCTATATTCTTGCCAAAGTCTTCCCATAACTTTTGTTTAGCTTGTTTTACACAGTGTTTAGCATTCTTGCATTTGTCTCTGTATTTTCTAAGAGCAAAAGGTGACTTATTTGCCAGCAACTTTGGATATGCTTTCTTCTTTTCCTTCACTGCCTCTTTAACTTCCTGTGTCCACCAGGGTGTTCTGATTTTGTTATCATTACAGACAACCTCACCACATGTCTCTCTGGCAGAATCAATCAATGTTTTCTTTAGAGTTTGCCACCGAATCTCCAAGGTTTGATTCCTGTTCTCAAACTCTTTCATTTTTTCTTCAATAATCTTTCTGTATTTTAGTCTACAGTTCACATCTGAGAGCTGCTCAACTTTTATTCGCTTTAAAACGTTCTTACATGTTATTCTTTTCAATATGTGCCCAGATTCCAACTGTGCCCAGATTTGGTTACCTCGGTTCCTTCTTGATGGGGAGGAGGTGGAGAGGATCCAGAGGCGAGTGACTAAGATGACAGCAGGTCTATGGAATGAACCACATGAGAACAGGTTGAAGATTTGTGGGTTGCAGAAACTAGTTGATAGGCGGAAAAGGGGAGATATGATTGAGACATTCAAATTGCTAAAAGGATTCTATAGGATTAATTCAGATGATATTTTTGAGATCAGGACTGGTGGTGGGAGAACTAGGGGACACCCGTGGAAGCTGGGCAAGAGTGTGGTTAGCAGGGGTGTTAGAGCTGGGTTCTTTACTTTTAGAGTGGTAAATGAGTGGAATAAGCTGCCAGAGTCTGTTGTGGGTGCTATGACAGTGAGCGAGTTCAAGGCAAGGTATGATAGATACTGTGAGAATGTTGAACAGCTGTGTGAACATGATGTTTAGGGCCTCCCTCGATGAGACTAAGGACTCCTGGAGTAGCCCGTGGTAATAATAATAATAATAATAATAATAATATGAAATTCAATTTTATCTTGCTGTAGACTAAATAGTGATCACTTCCAATCTCAAATCCTCTGTACACTCTGGTGTCCTGCACCAGGGAGAAAACATCACTATCAACAATAACATAGTCAGACTTTTCTTATTCCTAGCATCTTCTCTCCATGTGAATTTGTGCACATTTTTATGTTGGAACATGGTGTTAGTAATAACCAGTCCATGTCCTGAGCAGAAATCCAACAGATATTTGCCATTATTATTAGCTGTGCTCTTTTCTCCAAATTTTCCAAAAATATTTTTGTATGTCTCACAATCATTTCCTACTCTGCTATTTAGATCCCCAACAACGACCAACTTTTCATTTTTCATTGTGTCAGTTGCTTTTTCTAAAGCCTCAAAAAATTCCTCCACTTCTACCTTAGTAGAACCTTCTGTGGGACCATAGGCACAAATAAGTCTCATTATCCAGTTCCCCATTCTCATATTTGCCCACATTACTCTACTTGAGACTGACTGCCATTCAAGAAGATTCGCCTCGTATTTAGTGTTGAATACTATGGCTACTCCTTCTTTTCCTTGATTGTCATTGCCTGAATATAACATTTTGTATTTATTGCTCAGAAAGATCTCACCAGTTTTTGTCTTTTTTGTTTCAGTCACCCCTATTATGTCGATCTGGTACTTATCTAATTCCTCAGCTAGCTCCACTTCTTTACCATTCAGGCTTCTTATGTTGATAGTACCGATCTTTAACTCTGGTGATGCTGAGTTGGGGTTTGTTTTCACATTTGTTCCATGGGTCTCTGTTGTCTTTCTATTTCTTCACTCAGAAATGTTTTCAGTTCCTCATATTTTTCCAAATCATGTAATTTTACCCTGGAATCAGATTCTGGAATATCTTTAGTAAAATTCACAGAAGTTTCCTTAGACTTTTTCCTTTTATTTGCAGCTTTACCCTTTTGAAGCTTTTCTTCTCTCATTTTATCTGTACCCACAATGCTAGAAGAATGAGTTTGATTATGCTGAAAAGAATTTACTTGCTTATTGCTTGAGGAATGAAAAATATCTCTAAATCTTTCTTCCTTTTCTTTAACAAGCTCAAAACATTGTTCAAGATTTCTAACTTTTTTTTCTTATATGCTGTTTCTTTTAAATTATCCTTAAGGCCAAGCCTAAATTGATTAAAGAGCAACCATTCTAAAGAGGATTTCTCTTCAGATGAAATATTAAATCCATGAGCAATGGTCCACAATCTATGATAATATTCAGAAACAGATTCCTTATTACCTTGGATACACTGTTGAATCTTCCAAATGTTAGGCCCTAATTCTC
This sequence comes from Typopeltis vanoorti, assembly GCF_054136105.1. Classification (NCBI taxonomy): domain Eukaryota; kingdom Metazoa; phylum Arthropoda; class Arachnida; order Uropygi; family Thelyphonidae; genus Typopeltis; species Typopeltis vanoorti. Next base: position 21,205,097 of record NC_143553.1, on the reverse strand, counting down.
TTACATTTGAAAATTCTGATATTAGCAAACTTTTAAAGGTTGCATAATTGTCAGTATCTCGTAGTAAAGGAGATGTATTCAAAAATGTTTTGGCTTTTCCCAACAATTTATTACAAAGTATAATTAACAAGTGAAAATCTGACCAATTTCCTAAATCTTTAATTCTTTCTGCATACCTAAAAAATGTTTCTATGCTCTCACTACTATCACCTGAAAAAGAAGGTATTACTAAGGTTGGATTTATTAACCTAAAAAGTTCTTCATCATTAACTGAAGGAACTTTACTACTAATATTACTATTTTCTGTAGCCATTTTTTTTTTTTTTTTGAGTCAAGATTTGCCTTTTGGATTCTAAAATAGTTTAGTCATAACCAATCCTGTCGTCGACTGCGCCATTGTTATTTATATGTGTATTTTTATATATATTGTTATTTATATGTGTATTTTTATATATACTTCCCTCTTTAGTATATTAACTTTTTAGTCTACCGGCTGTGCCTTTGTTAATAATTATACTATATACTTATGAGATGAAATATTATATAAATTTCTTTTACTAACAATTATTTTATTTTTTGACTCCGAGTGTCCCTATATGTTATTATATTTGCACAAAGAGTTCACTCCAATTGGTGCAATGACTTTAACTCACTCTTTCAGAATCCAACTAATCATTGACTCAATACCAAGTACAAAATAAACACATTTAATAAAACTAAAACAATATATATACATTTCTAGTAATAATACATAACTATAACTACAGATTATATGGATCCAAGGCCTTATTTAAAAATATAAACTTACTCTTAAGACTAAACACTTTTTCTTTCACAATCACAAAAAAAATGTTCATAGTCTTTTTCTCCTTCTGTTAAGGCTCTTTTCCAGAAGTTACAAGGTTCTGTACTTCATTTTCAGGATCCTTTTCATCAATCAATGTAACATACATAAAGTCTTCTTGACTATATCCTGTTTTCCTTTTAGTAGTAATACTCATCAGATCAGGCACCTTTAATACCTAAAAATCTTCTTAATCAATATATTTTCTAAACATTCACTTTCAAGCATCCTTAATACTTATAGAACTTCCTTATCAATATTCTCTCTAAGAAAAACAGTCACTTTAGAATGTAAGCAACAAGTTCTTCTTTCATTCACAATACTAAATGACAGTCTTAACTTATTCCACCATAAAAACTTACAGTTTCAAGATTTCCTTTTATTCATTACTTATTTCTCCTTGAAACCTAATATTTCCACTATTCCCTTTTCGGAATACACTATAAAATATCTTCCGACTGCCACACACAAAAAAATATCAAGTTCCTTCCAACTTGAATATATCTCGGCCAGTGTTCTAAAAAACTTCCGAACGCTCTCTTGTTTACAACTGTAACTTGGATACGCAACGCTTTTCTTGTCAGCTCTCAATCACACATCAAATTCTCTCCGGGAGCATGCGCACTTCACAAAAGTCAGAAACTACGCACTGCAATAAAATGGCTGACTCGCTGTATCCATCAGCGCTAAGAGAAAGTCTTTCACAAAACACAAAATTCAACATTTTAAAATACAACAAACTTTCTTATAAGTAACACAAATAATCAGTTTAGTAAGTACTTCAATATTTTTACTTCTTTACATATTACTTCTAACATAATATTTTCATAACGAGCACATCACAATTGCAGACACTGCGTGTATGAAAACAAAAACTAACAAGCATAATTAATACGTAAAAATATTCAGAATTTTTAATATGATTATTTTTACATCAGTTTCATTTTTCTGCGAAAAAAAATTTTTTTTTTTTTTTTTAAAATTTTTTTTAATATTTAACCTACATCCAAACAAAATTTTAATATTTATTTCTAGATCTTAAAATATAACGTGATTCTTGCTAATCATTATGTATATCTTCTGAATCACTAGTTTCAGAATCATCTGACACTAGAGATAATTCTGAACTTTCTTCTTCCAAATTAGTATACTTAAAAATTTCATTTTTATACCTTTCAAACACTTCATTTAAACTACTTGAATTATGTCCTAAATCTATAGAATCATCACTATCAGAATCAGTTTCTACAGGTTTTTGAGATTCTACAAGTTTCTGGGATTCCTTATCCTTACTAACTAAATTTGAGGTATCTTTAACTTCCCTTTTCTTATTTAATCCTATTTTTATCAACCTATGAAATTCCGCTATACTTTCATCAATATTAGAATCAAATTGATTATTATCAATTTGATTCTAATATTGATGAAATTGTACATCCTACATTGTACATCATCTGAAACATGTGTCTTGGGATTTCTAAATTTTCTTGCATTATGGTTCATTTTACCAAAATTTAATTTTTTTCCTTTGCTGCATATTTGAATTATGAGTATTAAATCTATTCCCTTTCCTATCATTTAACCTTGAATAAGATTCACAATTAGTATTAGGAAAACTACATTCATCCTTCAATATTTTATTTATATTGTCACCTAAAGTAACTAAATTTTTATTTCCCAAAAAGTACCTTTTTAATCTATCAGAGTGTACATTTAAAATTTTGCTAGGATTATTGACAGCTTGAATCCTAAAATTTACAGGAGAAAAATTGTCTAAAATTCTAAATGGACCTAAGGCTTTCCTTCCTAATTTCCCAACTCTTTTAATACTAGATTTATCATCTAACAATACTAAATCACCTGGTACAAAAGACTTATACTTTCTCAAATGATTTATATACTGTCTAGTTTTCGGAGAACTTATTTCCTTATTCACTTTATGAATAACATGAATTTTATACTTTTCCTCATCTTGATTAAATTGGTTATTCCTAGACAAATCATCAATATCAAATTCTAGAGATCTAGATAAGTAATCAGCAACTATATTTCTTTTTCCTGGAATATAAGTCACATCAATATTATATTCCTGCAGTTCCAGTGCCCACCTAATTATACGTTGATTTTTATCCTTCATAGTACTTAGGAATGACAGAGGCTGGTGATCAGATCTTATTTGAATAGGTTGTCCTAACAATAAGTATCTAAATTTTCTCAATGGAAAAATTATTGCTAGTGCTTCCTTCTCTATGGTTGAATAATTCAACTCTGGACCTGATAATTTTCTGCTTATAAAAGCTATTGGCTTAAAATCTTCTCCTTCCTTTTGTTCTAGTACAGCGGCAATGCAATCATTTGAAGCATCAGCAGAAAGATAAAATACTTCACCAAACTTAGGATAAATGAGGACTGGAGCTTTAGTCAATGCCAGTTTTAATTTGTCAAATGCTTCTTGTTGAGCTTCATCCCAAATGAATTTAAAACCTTTCCTTGTCAAGCACACTATGGGTCTTAATAGTTGTGAACAATTTGGAATAAATTTCCTATAGAAATTTAACATGCCAATAAATCTGCGAACTTGTCTAACTGTTTTAGGAGGTTTAGCTGATAATATGCCTTCTACATTTAACTGAGTTGGCATAATTCCCTTGCTATTTATTTTATGACCTAAATACTGAACTTCTTTTAAGAAAAATTGGCATTTTGAACACTTTAGAGATAGATTTGCCTCATCTAATCTCTTTAAGACATCCCATAGAATTTTACAATGGTTTTCTATATCTTTTGAATAAATTAGAAGATCATCCTGAAAACAGATGACTCCATTTCCCAACATATCTGATAAGACAGAATTCATTAAAGACTGGAATGACATAGCAGAATTTCTTGCACCCTGTGGTAATCTACATAATTGATATTTCTGCCATCTGGTAGTAAATGCAAAGTATTTTCTGTCTTCCTTCTTCAAAGGAATTTGAAAGTAGCCAGAGTTTAAATCCAGCTTTGTAAAATATTGTGCTCCTTCCAAGCATATCAATAATTCCTCAATTTTACACAGAGGGAAATCAATAGGTTTTGTAACCTTATTGATGGCTCTCAAGTCTAAAACAAATCTCAGGCTTCCATTTGGCTTTTCAATTAAGATGAATGGACTGTTCCACTGAGAATTTGACTTCTCAATTATTCCTGCCCTTTCATATTCCTGTAGTAGTTTCTGGCAACGCTCCATATATTTCAGTGGAGCCTGATATTGTCTATTATAAATAGGAGATTGAGTACAAATCTGTACTGAATGTTCTACTGCATTAGTGCAAGACATTGAAACAATATCTTCTGTGAAAACACCAGAGAAAAATTCAAAGGCAGATTTAAAAAATTTCAGAATTCTATCCCTTTCTTCACTAGTAATTGCTGATTTCATTGAACTCTGCACCAAATTCTCCTTAAATTCTTGAATATTTTCCTTCTCATCTTTCTTTAGAGTGTCAATATTAAATACTTGATCATTATCATTAGTATCTAGAAAAACTTCAGGAGACTGCTCTAATTTTCCACTGTCACCTGATTTTCTATCCAAACAGCATTCTATTCCACACAATGATACTGTATTATCAACAAAATTACACACAAACCCATGACGTTTCAGAAAATCAATTCCAAATATTATTTGTACATTTGGATTTGAAGATTCTGGAAGAACAATTAATGAATGAGAAACTTTTAATGGAAAGCAAGGAATTGAAATAAAGACATTGATTTGCTTATAAGCTGAAATTTCAGATTCAAATATTCCTTTTAACTTAATTGGATTGCTTAAAACTGAAATATCATTTGGAATTAGAGATTTAATTTTGTTAAATAAGCTATAAGAAACGAGTGAAATATGTGCACCTGTGTCAAGTAAGATATCACAAGGTACATCTTCAATAAATCCTTGTAAAACTGTCAAAGGATTACTTTCATTAGCATAAGGAGCTAATGCTACATCAAACTTTCTTTTATGGTTAGAGCTGTCTTTGGCTTTACCCATGTTTAGTGAATAGTTTGACATTTCTGTCCTTGCCAGTATAATATTGGAATAATAACTAATTCCAGATTTACTTTTATTCTCCGATTTCTTATTTTGAAAACAAGATCTATCTCTAACATAACAATCTTTAACATATCTCTAACATAACAACAAATTAGCTGTATATACAAGACAGTGTTCAAACCAGTTTTAACTTATGGATCTGAGAGCTGGGTCAGAAGTAAAACACTTGACCAAAGACTAGAGACCACAGATATGAGAGTCCTGAGAAAGATTATAAGCATGAACAGATGGCGTCAATGGCAATATCATATTAAAAACGAGGATATTAGGAAAGAACTTGACATTGTCAGCATCCAGGAATGCGTTAGCAGAGCTAATCTCAGGTGGTATGGTCACTTAAACAGAATGGGCGAGGAAAGATTAGCAAAACAAGTGTTCTCTGCCAGGTTGGCAGCAAAACAACCCAGAGGAAGACCAAGATATAGGTGGATTGATACGGTACAAAGTGCCTTAGACGATAGAAATATAAGATCTGATAATGTTGGAGTCTTGACAAGTAAAGACTGATTTGGAGGAAAATTGTAGATAGGAAATTAATAATGATGTAATTTTTTTCATGTAGTACTATCATATTCTGTACACCCCCCTTGAGGGTACAAGGCAGGAATTTGATAATGAAGTCTTGCTTATGACATGGTGGATTATGTTAAACGTGAATGAAGTATTAAAACATACAAAATATCTTCATTCACAACTTAACAGTACAAATGGAGCTGCTTGAACTCCAAAACAACACTTCTTTGAGAGAAAAATTATTCAATGTGCCGTTGCTTAACATTTTACAAAGACTACATTTCTGAGGACGCATTCCCTAATTTTTGCCGGCATGCTTTGAAGATGTGCGCTTTGTTTGGAAGCATATACTTATGTGAGCAGTTCTTCTCCAGAATGAAGCATGTGAAGTCCAAGACAAGAACCTCAGATTACGGACCAACATCCCGAGAATACTCTGCGCATAGCGACTTGCAACATTAATGTTAACATCGACAAGCTGATAAGGAAAAGAATTGCCAAGTTTCCCATTGACATTGTAAAAAATGAATGTTTTCTTCATTAAATTATCTTTTTTTTAAGTATTGATTGTATTTACTTATCATGAACCCGACTCCTACCTATGCTCTTAAAGCCGAGCTTATTTTTATAGAATTTTATGTAAAGTATCAAATGCACAGCATTCCTTGTGAATCTGGAAAGCATCTTACAATTCTAAATACCGCAGTATAGCTTAGTGGCTCACGGCTTCACTGAAATTTTTAACGTGGCCTGCATTGTCTGAAAGCGTGAAGACTCCTGCTCTATATGGTTTGATATAACTGCTGACTAACAACATAAATATAGATTATGTATTGCTTTGTACAATGTTCCATTCACACCATATAATTGTAGTGCTTTGGAAAGCTTTTCAAAATTCTCACGATTCTGATCTTGACAACCTCTATTTGGCCTGAACCCAGCTTGTTCTTCTCCAGGTTTCTCTTCCACAATCTTTCTCAACCTCTTTTCAAGTATGCTTGTATAAATCTTATGTGGAACACTAATATAGAAATTGCTCTGTAATTCTCAGATTCAGCTTATTCCTTTTTCATAGATGGAACTACAAGCACTCTACTCCAATGGTCATGAATTTGAGCTTTTGACCAGATTCTGAATTATGCAGTGTATCCACTGCAAAACTTTTATACCTCCATACTTAAGCATTTCTGGTTGAATATCATCTATTCTATCTGCTTTTCCACATTTTAAGTTTTTGATGGCTTTTTCTACCACAAGTATTAATGTGTACTCTAGGATGACCAGACATTCCTTTTTTAACAGGATTGGCCCCTTTTTTGGACTCTGGTTCTGTTGTCCCAACAAAACCTTAATGGGATGCTAATTGTCACTTTTTATTAACTTTAGTCCCATTTTGTCCCTTTTTTGAATTTGTGGCATGATTTCATTCTTGTATGTTTGAATATGGAAAGGATAATGTCTCTGCTGGTGACATGTGATAGCCTGAGATTGAAAACATGTATGCTATGACGATTATCAACTGTTATGAATGCACTCTCTATGCAATAGGATGAAAATGCTGCAACCAGTGGCAGCACTGCTGCATCTAGATGGTAACAAGATTACTTTGTCTACTATACCATTGTTTTGTACCGCTTATGCCGGTTTGTTAGTAATTGTGAAAGTTAAAGTGAGTATATATTGTGATGATATTTCATCCAGATTTTATCATGCCGAAAAGGAAGTGTAGTTTCCCTCGGAATTTAAAAGAAGAATATCCTTTCTTGAAAGACGACAAAACAACAAACAAGTTGCAAGGTACTGTGTGTGTCATTCGGTTTTTTCAAATGAACATTGAGGCCGTTCTGACATAACACACCATCTGATGAAGTAAAAACATAAATTGGCAGCTGCTGCTCATAGTCAAGATGTTACATCACTTTTCACGAAAAATTCGAAAGAGAAATTAACTGACAAAAGTAAATGTCTTGCAACTCAAGAAGGTTTGTCTGCATTTCATGCAGCGAAACATAACCTTTCTTTGAGATCAATGGACTGCACCTCTGCAATAGTGAGAAATTTATTTCAAGAGAAATTTACATGTGGGTGAACAAAGTGCCAATCAATTTTAGTGAATGTCCTGGCACCTTACGCAATGTGAGAAATAGCAACTGAACTGAAACAAGTCGAATATGTGTCAGTTATGTCAGTTACAGGCACCAACTTCAAATACAAAGATTTGAAGTTGGTGCCTGTCCTTGTAGGTACTTCATTCAAAATTCAGGTTAAAGTGATAGATTTTCAAAACATAACAGGAGAAACAACGGAACTGCTTGCAAATCATATATTGGATATTTTGCAAAAACAGCAGCTGACTGAGAAAATTGTTGCATTTTATGCAGATAACTGCAACACCACTTCAGTGGATACAAACGATGGTTTGTATCCACCATTGTGTTCCAACAATGTATTTTCAAGACCCAACAAAGGGTTAAAAATGAACATTCATGCTATTGGCTGTGATGCTCATGTTGTTCATAATGGTGTACAGACAAGTGCTGATATTGAAACAATTGTAAATAAAATATTTCCATATTTCTACATTTACACCATGAGAGTAGAGAAATTGAAGAATTTCTGCGCATTTACAGAAATTGAATACAAGCATGTTCTAGGTAGTGCACAAACAAGATGGTTATCATTACTACCAGCTGTGAATAGGATTACTGACATGTATGATGGACTCAGATCTTACTTTTTATTATAAGATAAATGTCCTACATTGTTGAAATCATTTTCAATAACCAACAATCAATACTTTGGCTCCATTTCATGCAAAGCTGGCTGAAAATATTCTCAGCAACAATAGCGAAAATAGAAAGGGAAAATATTTCGGCAACTGAAGTGGTAGAAGAACTGGAATTGCTCAGACAGAAAATTACAAATAGAAAAGCTGAGAACTTTCAAACATTTAAAATGGCATCAATTATTTCAGAGTTCAAAGATGAGGGTGTCTCTGATGAAAAAGAATTTTTAGACACTACAAATTTATTTTATGATACTTTCCTTGAATATTTAAGCAAATGGACTTATCATTTCCAGCCATTGAAAGCATTTCACTGTATTAAGTTGCAAATTCCACTAACTTGGGCTGAAGTTGCAAGCAGCCTAAAAACAATCAGTGATGTTGACAGCAAAATATTCAATATTATTGATGAAGATGAATTTTTGATGAAGTCAGCCATAAAATAATGTTGTGAACTCTAAGATGGAGAAATGGAAGGACACAAATGCTGAAGTAGACAAAAAGTGGTGTGACGTGTTTAAAGTGCTCGAAGAAAACAACATTACTACAAAAACATACTTCCAGTTGTTGAGTTTGTAATGGCAATCCCATGAACAAACGCAGCTGTAGAGAGAATTTTTTTTCTCATGAGTTCTTTGTGGTCTGATGAAAAGAATTGCATCAGCACCAAGCCTGTGAAAGCAATAATTGTGATCAAGACACACTTTGACATTTCATGTATAGACTTTTATGGGTGCATCTTGAAAGAACCTACACTTTTGGAAGAAATAATGTCTTCATATAAATATAATAATACTCCATAATTATAATGCACACTTCAGTCCTGTATACTGTAATTATAATTATATGTTATTCCATTTTTATGTAGCGTGCACCAGAAGTGTCCCGTTTTTGTCCCTTTTTTTAATTGCTGAAAAATTCAAAATGTCCCTTTTTTCTGTTTTGAAAATCTTGTCACCCTAATGTACTCCTCTTGAAAATTTTCTAGTACAGTTCTGTTACTGCTTGGTTCGTTTAACAGAGTTTCAAAGTAATTACTTCAGACATAATAATAAATTTAGTTTAATCCTTTATCCAAGTGTAAGCAAACAAAGTTTGCACCTGAAGTATCTTCAGGACTGAGGCAACTAGTGGTATGGACCAAGCTCTCATCACTCCTTGTCTCAGTATCTCCCATAATGCAAAACACATCTCCTTGTGGACATGTATAATGTTATGCATTAAGGGAAGGGCCACTACCCAGACCAGTTTCGAACTTTATTGAGGTCTCATCAGTGGGAGCCAGAAGTGGTGATACTAAAGCAGAAGCAATGGAGAAGTCATATTTACCTATATATGAGTTGCCAAAAGGTGTACCACCTTATTATTAAATTACTCTGGATTTAGAGAAAGATGTTAGAAGTTTTTTCCACTTGGTTAGAGTATAATAAATTTAGTTTAATCCTTTATCCAAGTGTAAGCAAACAAAGTTTGCGCCTGAAGTATCTTCAAGACTGAGGCAACTCGTGGTAAAGGTGGACCAAGCTCTCATCACTCCTTGTCTCAGTATCTCCCATAATGCAAAGCACATATCCTTGCAGTTATGTATAATGCTATGCTTAAGGGCAGGGCCACTTACCCAGACCGATTTCAACCTTTATTGAGGTCTTGTCAGTGGAAGCCAGACCTAATTTCTCTGGATTCAGAGAAAGAGGTTGGAAGATTTTTTTTCCACTTGGTTAGACTATAATAAATTTAGTTTAATTTAAAAACTTCCAACATACTTCAGACATCTAATATAACCTTATCTTCAGTTTTCATGTAATGTTCATCATCTTTGATTCCTTTTATAATAGTCTTTCCTCCTTTTCTAAACTTCTTCAATAGCCTCAAGAACATTTTGTCACCTTCCTGATATTTATTTTCCATACTCTTACCAAAGTCTTCCCATGACTTTTGTTTCGCTACTTTTACACAAAAGCTAAGCAAAACTAGCTTAGCTCTCTTACATTTTTGTCTATATTTTGGTGACATCTACCAACTTATTTGCTAGGAACTTTTGGTATGCTTTCTTCTTTTCCACAACTACTTCTTTAAGTTCTTGAGTCCACCATGTGCTTCTTTTTCTATTCTTGCATACAACCTCACAACATACCTCCCAAGCTGAATTAATCAATGTATTTTCCAGAGTTTGCCAATAATACTTCAAGGTTTGGTTCTTGTTTTCAATCTGTTTCCATTTTGTCTTCAATAATGTTTGTATAGTCAAGTCTACAATTTACCTGTAAAAGCTGCTCAAATTTAATCCTTTTTAAAACTTTCTTACATACTGTTCTTTTCAGAGTGATATCCATTTGTATCCTGCTAGTACTAAGTAATGGTACTTTATTTCAAATCCACTGTACACTCTTGTATCCTGAACATGATGATATAACTATCAATAATGACATAGTCAATGAGGCTTTTCTAATTTGTGCACCACATTATGTTGAAACATGGGGTTAGTCTGTGTCCTGAGCAGAAGTCCAGTAAATACTGACCATTATTATTAGCTTTGCCCTTTTCTCCAAATTTCACCAAACTGTTCCTATATGCCTTTTGAGCTTCATTTCTTGCTCTGCTGTTTAGATCTCCAACAAGGATCACTTTTTCTATTTTCTCTATGTCAGCTGCCTGTTCTAAGGACTGAAAAAATTCCTCCACTTCTTCCTTAGAAGAACCTTCTGTGAGGCCATAAGTTTTATTGTCCATTTCCCCATTTTGAAGTTTGTCCAAATAATTCTACTTGAAACCATCTTCCAATCAAGAAGTTTATCTACAGTTTGGTGTTGAATGACATTGCTATTCCTTCTTTTCCTAGATAATTACTGCCTGAAAAAAACATTAATTTCGTTATTTCCATTAATACTCCCTTATATTGATGGTTGAAATTTATTTTTCACTTGGTTAGACTATAATAAATTTAGTTTAATCCTTTATCCAAGTGTGAGCAAACAAAGTTTGCGCCTGAAAGTATCTTCAGGACTGGCATAGGTGGTACAACACCGGGCAACTCGTTGCAAAGGTGGAGCAAGCTAACATCACTCCTATCTCAGTATCTCCCATAATGCAAAACACATCTCCTTGTGGATATATATAATGTTATGCATTAAGAGAAGGGCCACTACCCAGACTAGTTTCAACCTTTATTGAGGTCTCTTCAGTGGGAGCCAGGCCCAAGTGGCGATACCAAGTAGAAGCATTAGCAAGGTCATCTCTATGCAGATAAAGGATTAAACTAAATTTATTATAGTCTAACCAAGTGAAAAATAAACTTTCAACATCTTTCTCTAAATCCAAAGTAATTTAATAAAAAGGTGGCACAACGTTTGGCAACTCCAATAGGTAGAGATGACCTTGCTAATGCTTCTGCCTGGTATCTCCACTTGGGCCTGGCTCCCACTGAAGAGGAGCCAGGCCCAAGTGGAGATGGATAAGGGAAGGGCCACTACCCAGACTAGTTTCGACCTCAATAAAGGTCGAAACTAGTCTGGGTAGTGGCCCTTCCCTTAATGCTTAACATTATACATATCCACAAGGAGATGTGTTTTGATTATGAGAGATACTGAGATAGGAGTGATGTTAGCTTGCTCCACCTTTGCAAGGAGTTGTCCTAGTGTTGTACCACCTTACCTCAGTCCTGAAGATACTTTCAGGCGCAAACTTTGTTTGCTCACACTTGGATAAAGGATTAAACTAAATTTATTATATTCTAACCAAGTGAAAAATAAACTTTCAACATCTTTCTCTAAATCCAGAGTAATATATTAAAAAGGTGGCATACCATTTGGCAACTCCTATAGGTAGAGATGACCTTGCTAATGCTTCTGGCTGATATCTCCACTTGGGCCTGGCTCCCACTGAAGAGACCTCAATAAAAGTCGAAACTAGTCCCCTTCCCTTAATGCATGACATTAGACATATCCGCAAGGAGATGTGTTTTGCATTATGGGAGATACTGAGATAGGAGTGATATTTGCTTGCTCCACCTTTGCAAGCTAACATCACTCCTGTGTTGTTAGCTTGCAAAGCGGTGTTGTACCACCTTACCCTAGTCCTGAAGATACTTTCAGGCGCAAACTTTGTTTGCTCACACTTGGATAAAGGATTAAACTAAATTTATTATATTGATGGTCATATCTTCTGTTGTTGGGTTTACTCTTCTTCTTCTAGATGTCGAGTTGGAGCTTATTCCAGTAGATTACTTTCCACTCATCGGTCTTGGTTTGCTGACAAAATCAGTGGGGGAACTTGTTTAATCGAACAACGAACGCCCTAGCCACTTGAAATCAACATCATGTATACCAATACATGCATCTGTGGTTTAAGAGAATTTTGTCTAAGTCAAAAAAAGGGCCAAACCATCTTTGTCTGCTCAGTACCCAGTAAATATATATTAATTATTAATGGGGTGCACCACATGAAGATCAACATTGGACATTAGATCAGAAGCCCCACTCAGTTCTAGGCATTATGGAGATCTCCTACCAGTTATTTGGTTTTGACCCTCAACCAACTTATATTTTATATATATATATATATATATATATAGTGGGGGGGGGGGGAATTCCATGCCCATTTTGGTTGGGAGTGCAGTCACATGGCTTTATGCAACCTATTCTACAAAATTCACATCAATTTATTATCATTATTATTATTATTATTATTTAGGCCTCTGTGGAGTCAAGAGACTCATCGTGGGAGGTCCTTCCTAGGAAACACAAAGTCTATCATACCACTCCCTGAACTCATTGTCTGCTCTTGCTCTCACCACTCTATACAGGAATGCATTCCATGGTTAAACAACCCTACACACAAAGAAACCACTCCTCACAGCTTCCTTCTCACTGCTCCACAAAGTGAAAGAATTCCCGTGTCCACCAAATCCTGCCTCTCAACAGCTTAAAAGTCTCGATCATATCACCTATCCTACTTCTATCCACCAAACTATGCAGTCCTCATTCTGTACAGTCCTCAAACCATCTTTGTTATCTGCCTCTGCAACCTTTCAACAGTTAAATTATCCCCTTCAAATCCTGGGGACCAAATTTGAGACCAATAGTCTAAGTGTGGTCTGATTAGGGTCTTTTACAACGAATTATAACTCTTCTATATCTGCAGGTTCAGAGTCCTCAGTATTGAAGCAATCTTCTGGGTTACCTTAACCACCTTTGCAATATGACCCCTGAAAATCAGTTATCTATCGATTAAAATCACCCCCATATCTCTTGTCTCCCCCTACTTCCTCCAGTACAGCTATTCCAATCAAGTATGCAGTCTCCCATCGATGTATCCCAAACTTCAAGACTTTACATTTTGCTGCATTGAACTGACACTCCCATTCATTTTTCCATCTGTCTGGTTTATTCTAATCTTCTTGCAGAGACGCCACATCTATACTATTACTAATAACCCTTCCCAGCTTCATATCATCTGCAAACAACTGAATATCCCCTTGCAATCCATTGAAAATGTCATTGATATAAAGGTTAAACAATACAGGTCCCAGTACTGAGCCCTGTGGAACATTACTTGTAACCTTCTGATTCCTTGATATTTCCCAAGTCTCTGATACCTATAAGAAAGCCAATCTTGAATCCAGTTGACTAACCCAACATCTAAATCCATGTGCTGTAACTTAAATATCAGATTATCATGTGGCATGTCAAATGCTTTTGCAAAATCCAAAAAAGAGCAGTGTATGCCTTTCCCCTCAACAACTGCTCTTGTCACTTTATTACAAAAGGTAATCATCAAATTCCTGCCATGTACCTTCACGGGGTGTACAGGATATGATAGTACTACATGAAAAATTTACATCATTACTAACTTCCTATCTACAATTTTACTCCAAAACAGTCAGTTACTTGTCAAGACTCCAACATTATCAGATCTTATATTTCTATCGTCTAAGGCACATTGTACCGTATCAATCCACCTATATTTTGGTCTTCCTCTGGGTCGTTTTCCTGCCAACCTGCAGAGAACACTTGTTTGGCTAATCTTTCCTCGCCCATTCTATTTAAGTGACCATACCACCTGAGATTAGCTCTGCTAACGCATTCCTGGATGCTGACAACACCAAGTTCTTTCCTAATATCCTTGTTTTTAATATGTTACTGCCATTGGTGCCATCTGTTCATGCCTCTAATCTTACTCAGAACTCTCATATCTGTGGACTTTGGTCAAGTGTTTTACTTCTGACACAGATTTCAGATCCATAAGTTAAAATTGGTTTGAACACTGTCTTGTATACAGCTAATTTAGTGTTCCAACTAATTTCTCTCTTATTCCATATGAATTTATTCAAATGGCTTCCTACCATACCAGCTTTGTTGATTATGTTGTCTATTACCATATTTAATTTACCATCTTCACTAAAAATCGTGCCTAAGTAGCTGAAATGTTTTACTTTTCTACAGGTTCTCCATTCACAACGCAGTTGATTTTTCAATGATTCTGCCTATTTTCGTTGTCTTTTTATTGCTTACCTTCATCCCATATCTATTACAACAGTTATTTAATTCAGTCAGGGAATCTTGCAGACTTATAGCGGATTTATTTAGCAGTATAACATCGTCTGCATAAAGCAAAGAGCTGACATTAATACCTCCAATTTTGATATGTTTAATACCACTTTGCTTCATAATGTGATCCACATAGATAATGAATAACAGAGGGGATAATGTACGTCCTTGTCTGACACCAGATATAACATTATACCACTTTCCTATACTTCATTCGATTCTAACTGCTAAATTACGACTCAAATAGAGACTAAGTATTGATTGATATAATGCCCTATGGACACCATACGACTGTAGTGTTTTGAATAGCTTTACTCTTGGCACCCTGTCATAGGCTTTTTCCAGATCCACAAAACTTAAATACAGATCTTTGTAATATTCCCATGATTTCTCAACTATTTGTCGTAAAGTGAAAATCTGATCGTGACAGCCTGTATTTGGCCTGAATCTATCTTGTTCTTCACCAAGCTTCTCTTCAATCCTTCTCAACTGTTTCTCAAGTATACTTTCATAAATCTTACCAAGAACACTCAGCAGGGAAATACACACACGGACAAAGAAATTAGCACCAAGAAGGAAGCATAGGATTCAACTGAAATTTTATTGGTGTAATGATACAGTTGAGTGATGCACATGATGGCAAGAACAGAGCTAAAGGACAATTACAAAGGGATCTGTGGTACGTAATCCGGTCATCATCAATAGCGTGTTGCACCGCCTCGTGTGGCGTTACATGCTGCAATACGGTCCGGCATGGTAGCGAACAGACACTTGATGTTGTCCTGCAGCAGACTGGCCCACATGTGTTGGATGCTGTGCTCCAAATCCCAGATATTGCGGCACGGTGGGAGCTGGCATTTCAGCTGCTCCCAAACACGCTCAATAGGGGACAAGCCTGAAAAGCGGGCAGGCCATGGAAATCTCTGTACACGGCATAGGCAGGCCTGGGCAACCCGAGCCGTGCAGACGGGCATTATCCTGCTGGTATAGCACTCCTGGTATCCCGGCCAGGAATGGGAGAACGTGGGGCCATAAGATGTCGTCCACATACCGCTGCCCCGTCAATGCACCACTTACCACTACGAGGGATGATCGGCTATCGTAGGCTATGGCTCCCCAGACCATATTGCCTGCAGTGTGGGAGGTGTGGCGCTCGATACCGAGGTCAGGATTGTGTCCTTGACCAGGGATCGTCCCACACCCGGACATGATGATCATCTGTCCCCAAGACGAAGCGGCACTTATCGCTGAAGACCACATGTCGCCAGTCTGTGGCATTCCACGTCGCTTTCGCCTGGCACCACTGCAAACGGAGTCGGCGATGTTGCGGTGTTAATGGGAGCATTAACACCGCAACATTAAGGGGCACTCGGATTGTAGATTCACCTCCACGAGGCATCAGGAAATGGTTCGTGGGCACACAGGAGCCCCTACATCTGCCTGTATAGTGGACCAGGTCACCGTGGGATCCCTCTGTGCTTGCCGTTGTGAATCTGCTGATCCTCTCTAGCGTTGGTCCTCCTGATCCGACCAGTGCCGCTCTGCCATGTGGCAGTACCGGAACATGTCCACAGCTCCCAACACTGTCGGACAGTATGGTCAGAACAGTTCATGTACATGCCTATACAGCATGCCGACCACACTCCGGTTTTCAGACCGATAATCATGCCTCTGTCAAAGTCTGTAAGTTGCTTAAATTGACATCTCTGGGGTCTACCCAGTATTATTATCACTCTGTACTCAAGCTTGCGTCGGCCGGTGCTTTTCGCTTTAATTGGCTATCGACTACACACCGGCTTTATAAGACTGCCGGTTCATGCTTGCAGCGCCACCGCAGCATGTGTGGGCATGCACAATCGCACCAAACTTGGATCATTTGCATTCCACCCCACACTCTAGTTATTTGCTTAGTTTTCGCATCGTACCATGTTTTCTTCCAGGTACGCTAATTTCTAGAGCTCTACTTAAATCATCCGCTATTCGTCTCTCTGTCTAGGTCTTCTGAACTATGCAGTGCAGCCACTGTAAGACTTTTAAACCTCCATACTTGAACATTTCTGGCCAAATATCATTGACTCCAACTGCTTTTCAACATTTCAGGTTTTTGATGGCATTTTCTATTTCAAGTATGGATATGTATTCCTGATTGCATGCCTGTTGAGTGTTTTTTAACACTGTGCTGTCAATGATCGTTTCATTTAGCAATTTTTTTAAAGCAATTACTCCATACTTCAAAGATATCTTTTTCTCCTGTTTTCATGTCACCTTTATCATCTCTAATTCCTTTTACAGCACTCTTTCCTCCATTTCTGAGAGCTTCTTCAACAACTTCCAGATTATCTTGCCACCTTCTTGATATTTAGTTTTCTATGTTCTTACCAAAGTCTTCCCATAACTTTTGTTTAGCAATTTTTATGGTGTTTAGCTTTCTTAAATTTGTCTCTGTATTTTCTAAGAGTACAAGCTGACTAATTTGTCAGGAACTTTTGATATGCTTTCTTCTTTTCCTTCACTGCCTCTTTAACTACCTGGTTTGCAGACAACCTCACCCAATGCCTCTCTAGCTGAATCAATAAGGGATTCAAGGCTTGCCACTGCATCTCCAAGGTTCGGTTCCTGTTCTCAAACTCTTTCATTTTTTCTTCAATAATCTTTCTGTATTTTAGTCTACAGTTCACATCTGAGAGCTGCTCAACTTTTATTTGCTTTAAAACTTTCTTACATGTTATTATTTTCAATATGAAATTCAATTTTATCCTGCTCAAGACTAATTAGTGATCACTTCCAATTTCAAATCCTCTGTACATTCTGGTGTACTGCACCAGGGAGAAAACATCACTACCAACAATAACATAGTCAATGAGAATTTTGTTATTCCTTGCCTCTTCTCTCCATGTGAATTTGTGCACATTTTTATGTTAGAACATGGTGTTAGTAATAACCAGTCCATGTCCTGAGCAGAAATCCAACAGGTATTTTCCATTATTATTAGCTTTGCTCTTTTCTCCAAATTTTCCAAAAATATTTTGATATGTCTGACAATCATTTCCTACTCTGCTATTTAGATACCCAACAAGGACCAACTTTTCCTTTTTCATTGTGTCAGTTGCTTTCTCTAAAGCCTCAAAACATTCCTCCACTTCTACCTTAGAGAACGTTCTATGGGACCATAGGCACAAATAAGTCTCATTGTCCAGTTCCCCATTCTCATATTTGCCCACATTACTCTACTTGAGATTGCCTGCCATTCAAGAAGATTAGCCTCGTATTTAGTGTTGAATACTATGGCTACTCCTTCTTTTCCTTGATTGTCATTGCCTGAATATAGCATTTTGTATTTATTGCTCAGAAAGATCTCACCAGTTTTTGTCTTTTTTGTTTCAGTCACCCCTATTATGTCGATCTGGTACTTATCTAATTCCTTAGCTAGCTCCATTTCTTTGCCATTCAGGCTTCTTATGTTGATAGTACCGATCTTTAACTCTGGTGATGTTGAATTGGGGTGTGTTTTCAGATTTGTTCCAGTAGCTGACTTTTCGCTGTTCGCCCTGGTTCCCTGGCGAAAACAACGGGGGCCTTGTTTAACTGGGCGACGCCCTAGCTGGCATGAAATTTTGTCATGTTGTACCAACATTTTGTATTTTGGTTTAAGCCAATAGGAATATAATGTGGTTGGCTAAATCCCAAATTGCCAGCCCCTCCTCGTTCATTCAGTATCCAGGTAGATACCCAACAGGGTACACCACGAGAAGGTGAGGATTGGACATTAGGTCAGAAGCCCTGGTCAGTTCTCCGCATTCCTTGAAAGGCTGTGTGTAGGTCTCCTCTCAGTTATACAGCTTTGACCCTTAAGAACCCCTGTCATTCTTTATTGAAATATGTGCTATGTGCAGTTATACAGCTTTGACCCTTAAGCACAAAAGGAAATCATATTACTTAAACAAGTGTGCTCCTTGAAAAATCCATGTTGAATCTCACAGATAACATTACCTTCATCTGCCCAACGCTGTATATAGTCCCTCACTAATTTCTCCAAAACCTAAACAACTATTGATTACACATAGACAGGCCTATAATTAGACACTTCCAGTGTGCTACTGCCCTTATGCAATGCCACTATATTACCTTCCTTCCATTCCTTGGTACCTTTCGTGTAGCCAGACTTTCACTGAAAAGCCAGGTCAAAGGAGCTGTCAGTTCTTTAGCACATTCTCTCTAAATCCATGGTGAAATATCAATCCAGTCCCACAGCTTTACTGACACCCAGAGTATTAAGTAATTGGAACATGCTCTCCTCATCACCTCCAAACCTCAAACCTGTCCTACACCTCTAGCATTAAAACCTTCTTCTCTAGGATGAAATACTCCAATAAAGTGCTCATTAAACAACTCCACTATGTCCTTTTCACTATATAATTTAAGGAAATTACAACGTACTAGGATATACATTAAAATTAAATTTTAATATATTTCTATATTTCGGCAACGTCACATTGCCATTTTCAAGAACTTAAGTACAAGACACGTGCACGCAGGCAAAACAAACAGTAAGTGAGGAAGAAGTAGGAAGCTCATTATTTCTCCTAAAGTCCTGATGGTGCCCTCTAGCGGTCAATGTTGGTATTCTTGGGCGATTGGGCTGAAGGTCTTCTGATGTAGGTTTCCCAAATTTAAGGAAGTCTCATGCAGTCAAATTTGTTGAGGTTCGGATCGTTTCTTAGGGCCGAAGCTGATTCCATGAAAAGCCTTTCATATCTGTATTTGCTACGGTGTATTATCCTGGCTTTCTTCCACCATATTCTATGGCAGGTATCCAGAGCGTGGTCAGCAAGACCCGAGTGGCTGTATTGGTGAAACCGGATGTAGTCCTTGTGTTCTGAAATTCTGATATTTGCTGTCCTGCCTGTTTGGCCAAAGTAGGGCAGCTTACAACTGCAAGGGACCTGGTATACACCAGGTAGGTCTAGGGGGGGAAGGTTGGTCTTTAGTAGAGCGGATAAGGGATGCCAATTTTTTATATGGTCTGTAACAAGAAGTTACAGACCATATAAATAACTTAACTTCTTGTTACAGACCATATAAAAAATTGGCATCCCTTATCTGCTCTACTAAAGACCAACCTTCTCCCCTAGACCTACCTGGTGTATACCAGGTCCCTTGCAGTTGTAAGCTGTCCTACTTTGGCCAAACAGGCAGGACAGCAAATATCAGAATTTCAGAAAACAAGGACTACATCCGGTTTCACCAATACAGCCACTCGGGTCTTGCTGACCATGCTCTGGATACCTGCCATAGAATACGGTAGAAGAAAGCCAGGATAATACACCATAGCAAATACAGATATGAAAGGCTTTTCATGGAATCAGCTTCAGCCCTAAGAAACGATCCGAACCTCAACAAATTTGGCTGCATGAGACTTCCTCAAATTTGGGAAACCTACATCAGAAGACCTTCAGCCCAATCGCCCAAGAATACCAACATTGCCCGCTAGAGGGCACCATCAGGACTTTAGGAGAAATAATGAGCTTCCTACTTCTTCCTCACTTACTGTTTGTTGTGCCTGCGTGCACGTGTCTTATACTTAAATTCGTAATAATGGCAATGTGACGTTGCCGAAATATAGAAATATATTAAAATTTAATTTTAATGTATATCCTAGTACGTTGTAATTTCCCTAAATTATATAGTGAAAATGCATAACCAACGTCTAAGCCTTTCCACGAGAATCACGATTATCCACAGAGATGTTATTGCACATAAAGCACGCCACTACGGTAAATTGAAGTTGAAGCTAGCAAGACAACTGAATCGTCTCGCCTTCCTGAAGCGCTGCCGGGATAACCAGGTAATCCCTAACTGTGTGAAATTCAAGCACCGTTTCTCTTTGCAAAAGGCACTTCGTATTTACAACTGTGCCAGCCAAGCCTTACTCAGAGAACAAATTGCCGCCACTCGCCGTTTCCTGAGTGAAGCTAACTCAGCTATACAGGCACTCGATGATGTCCTTTCAAATACCTTAAGCCACGAAATTTGGTCGATTTTATACGACATCTCATGCACTGCTGCGGAGAAAGAGTTTAAAATAGTTCGAGATCGACATATCAAAAAATTAAAAAATTTAAAAAAGGTCGCGATCACGAAACCACAACTTCCTACTGAAACGGTAGTTAACCTGTCGTCACTAAGTGTAAAACCTAAAGCACTCGACGCCCTCGCACGTGGCCACAACTTCACCATTGCGCCCAGAAGAATACCTGCAGAGGAAATTATGATACGAATTGAAAGCGGGATCCGACACTTCCAAGCCACGTTGCCAACGATATTAGACTGGATGTAGCTTGTGTTCTGAACAAAGCTAAACCACCTAAAACCAACATGCGCAGTAAAGAAATTAAATCTCTGTTAGAATTAAGGAAAAACAAGAAAATAATAATCACCAAAGCTGACAATGCCACAGTATTGCTTAACCAAAAAGATTACACAGGTAAGCTGAAATCTCTATTGTTAGATTGGACCACTTACCTCCCTATCCAGTACGATCCCACCAACTCACAAATTAGAAAACTCCACAGGCTCCTTAAGAAGGTCACTTCTTGGCCTGTGGAAATCACTAACAAATTAAAACCATATAACTCCATACCCCCCCCCCCCCCGCATTTATGGACTCCCAAAAATTCACAAGGAAAATGTGCCATTACGTCCCATAGTGGATGGCATTGATTCCCGCACATACAAACTAGCTAAACATTTGGCCAAAGCTCTCTCATACTATACTGGCAACACACCTTCACACATAAAAAACTCGGCCCACTTCAAAGCCAGCATAGAAAACCTTACACTCAAACACACTGATATAATGGTCAGTTTTGATGTCTCCTCCCTATTCACGAATGTCCCACTCAAAGAATCTTTAGAGCTAATCCAAGCAAAATTTCCTCCCGATATCTCAGCCCTATTTCAGTTCACAATGAACTCAGGCTATTTTGTTTGGCAAGGAAAATTCTACAAACAAATACAGGGGACAGCCATGGGTTCTCCACTCTCCCCACCCTTGGCCAACTTTTATATGGAGACTTTTGAAAAGAAAGCATTACACTCTGCCCCACAAAAACCAACCGTTTGGCTTCGCTATGTAGATGATGCATTCGCTATTTGGCCACATGGCTCCGATGCACTCCTCTCCTTCTTAACCCACCTAAACAACCAACACCCCAGAATCAAATTCACCCTGGAAGAAGAAAAAAACAACTGCATTCCTTTCTTAGACACACTAGTCACACGCCAGCCTGATGGAACCTTGGTTTTCTCAATATATAGAAAACCCACCCATACAGGCAGATACATTCACCAACAATCCCACCACCCCTCCTCACAACAATATGGAGTCATTAAGACACTACACAACAGGGCTAAACTTATCTGCTCGAATGACAATGCCCTAACCACAGAACTAAACCACATTCTCAACACTTTCTCAGCCAATGGCTATCCCCTCCAAAAAATCCAAAAAATATTGAAACCAGTAAACCACAACCCCCCCACCCCCTCACAACAAGGATTAC
Organism: Typopeltis vanoorti; assembly: GCF_054136105.1. NCBI lineage: Eukaryota > Metazoa > Arthropoda > Arachnida > Uropygi > Thelyphonidae > Typopeltis > Typopeltis vanoorti. Next base: position 21,182,755 of record NC_143553.1, on the reverse strand, counting down.
TCTAAATTCATCACCATACCCTATATCCGAGGCACCTTGGAAAAAATCACAAAAGTCCTAAAAAAACATAACTACTTGTTACAGACCATATAAAAAATTGGCATCCCTTATCCGCTCTACTAAAGACCAACCTTCCCCCCTAGACCTACCTGGTGTATACCAGGTCCCTTGCAGTTGTAAGCTGTCCTACTTTAGCCAAACAGGCAGGACAGCAAATATCAGAATTTCAGAACACAAGGACTACATCTGGTTTCACCAATACAGCCACTCGGGTCTTGCTGACCATGCTCTGGATACCTGCCATAGAATATGGTGGAAGAAAGCCAGGATAATACACCGTAGCAAATACAGATATGAAAGGCTTTTCATGGGATCAGCTTCAGCCCTAAGAAACAATCCGAACCTCAACAAATTTGGCTGCATGAGACTTCCTCAAATTTGGGAAACCTACATCAGAAGACCTTCAGCCCAATCGCTCAAGAATACCAACATTGCCCACTAGAGGGCAACATCAGGACTTTAGGAGAAATAATGAGCTTCCTACTTCTTCCTCACTTACTGTCTGTTGTGCCTGCGTGCATGTGTCTTGTACTTAAGTTCTTGAAAATGGCAAAGTGACGTTGCTGAAATATAGAAATATATTAAAATTTAATTTTAATGTATATCCTAGTACGTTGTAATTTCCTTAAATTATATAGTGAAAATGCATAACCAACATCTAAGCCTTTCCACGAGAATCCACTATGTCCTCTGCGTCAATCACTCTATTCCCATTTTTATCCCACAATGTCATTCTTCCACAATCATTTCTCCTTGTACTGGCCACATAGCTAAAAATTTTCCTAGGATTTTTTTAGATCTTAGTGCCAATCTCTTCTCATATTCCACTTTTGTCTCCCTCACCATGCTAGTCACTCTCCTGGTCTGAGTCGTATATTCTTCATGCATCTGCTCTCTACCCCTCTCCTTATATCTCCTCCATAATCTCTTTCTCACCTGTAGTTCCTGTTTGATATTATTTGTCATATCAAACAATATCAATTGTGTTTGCTTCTTCACTCGTGGAATACAGCTTACTTTCGCTGCTTACAAATATTCCTTCACAACTTCCCAAGCACTAATGATATACTGGCCTTCCAATTCCACCCTCTGTGGAATTGCCCCAAGAAGATATCTAAAAAACTATTATAATCATCCACCTTATAATTCCACATATATTCCCTTTCTTTGATACTCCCGCATGTCAATTCATCTTCCAAGTCAAAACTACATGGTCACTCTCTCTAACCGGGGGGCGAGATGTCATCTCAGTTGTTATCAACTCTTCTGATGCTATGACCAAATCAAAGGCTCTTGAACCTCTTGCTCCCTGTATTACACGTTGCTTAAGACATTTGTCTCTCAGAATTCGAGAAATTCCCTTCCCTTATTACTAGATGCATTTTCCTCTTCTATAGTTAAAATCTCTCATGACAATCATTCTTCTTGCACTTGCCAAGCACAACTACCTAAATATCTACTGCTACCCACCTTCTGTACTTCTTGACTTGAAGCAACACCCCACTAAATATCTTGTTTTGCCCATTTCTACCTCATACTATATGCTTTCAAAACCATTAGTGTCACTGCCTTCCAAAGCCACCACTCTTAGAGAACATAAGTCATCACTTATCATAAGCAGTACACCACCATCACATTTTCTCCTCCTATCCTGCCGAAAAATCGAAAAATGCTGTACCCTGCTACTTCTATTCCTGTTATTATATCATCTTCTGTCAATCACGTCTCATTGATCACCATAATCTTTGGCCAGGGTGATGCTATCAGCTTCAAAAATTCATCTCCTTTATTTCAGATACTTCTAGCATTATTATAAAGTATACAAATGTCACTGCTTCTATACTTATTATCCCTCCAGACTCCAACGGAGGAGATTTGATCATATGATTGCATTCTTATTGAAAGTTTTAACAGTGCATAGCACATCAGTGCTCATTTTAATTGACCTGTTAGATTTCTGCTCAGGACATGGTCTGGTTATTACTAGCACAATATTCCAACATAAAAATGTGCATAAATTCACATTTGGAGAGAAGAGGAAAGAATAAGAAAAGTATCATTGACTAATTGTTGATAGTGATGATGTTGATAGTTGAAGAAAAAATGAAAGAGTTTGAGAACAGGAACCAAACCTTGGAGATTCGGTGGCAAACTCTGAAGAAAACATTGATTGATTCTGCCAGAGAGGCATGTGGTGAGGTTGTCTGCAAGGATAGAAAAATCAGACCTCCCAGGTGGACACAGGAAATTAAAGAGGCAGTGAAGGAAAAGAAGAAAGCATATCCAAAGTTGCTGGCAAATAAGTCACCTTTTGCTCTTAGAGAATACAGAGACAAATGCAAGAATGCTAAACACTGTGTAAAACTAGCTAAACAAAAGTCATGGGAAGACTTTGGCAAGAATATAGAAAATAAATATTAAGAAGGTGGCAAAATATTCTGGAGGTTGTTGAAGAAGCTTAGGAATGGAGGAAAGAGTACTGTAAAAGGAATTATAGATGATAAAGGTAACATGAAAAGAGGAGAAAAAGATATCCTTGAAGCATGGAGTAATTACTTTGAAAAACTGCTAAATGAAACAAGCAGTGATCACAGCACAAAGGTAAAAAACACTGACCAGGCATGCAGTCAGGAATACATATCCATACTTGAAGTAGAAAAAGCCATCAAAGGCTTGAAATGTGGAAAGGCAGCAGGAGTAGATGATATTCGACCAGAAATGCTGAAGTATGGTGGTATAAGAGTCTTACAGTGGCTTCACTGCATAGTTCAGAAAGCCTGGACAGAGGGATGAATTCCCGATGATTGGAGTAGAGCTCTCATAGTACCCATATATAAAAAGGGAAATAAAACTGAATGTGGGAATTATAGAGGTATTTCCCTACTGAGTGTTCCTGGCAAAATCTATGCAAGTATACTTGAGAAACGGTTGAGAAGAATTGTGGAAGAAAAGCTTGGTGAAGAACAAGCTGGATTCAGGCCAAACGTTTCTCATAATATCAAAATTAGAGATATCAAAATTGGAGATGTTAATGTCAGCTCTTTGCTTTATGCGGATGATGTTATACTTCTAAATAAATCCGCTACAAGTCTGCAAGATTCTCTGACTAAATTGAATAGTTGTTGTAATAGATATTGTATGAAGGTCAGCAATAAAAAGACAAAGACAATGAAAATAGGCAGAATCATTGAAAATGTCAACTGTGTTGTGAATGGAGAACCTGTGGAACAAGTAAAACATTTCAGCTACTTAGGCACGATTTTTACTGAAGATGGTAAATTAAATATAGAAATAGACAACAGAATAAGCAAAGCTGGTATGGTGGGAAGTCAACTGAATAAATTCATATGGAATAAGACAGAAATTAGTCGGAACACAAAATTAGCTGTATACAAGACAGTGTTCAAACCAGTTTTAACTTATGGATCTGAGAGCTGGGTCAGAAGTAAAACACTTGACCAAAGACTAGAGACCGCAGATATGAGAGTCCTGAGAAAGATTATAGGCGTGAACAGATGGCATCAATGGCAATATCATATTAAAAACGAAGATATTAGGAAAGAACTTGACATTGTCTGCATCCAGGAATGCGTTAGCAGAGCTAATCTCAGGTGGTATGGTCACCTAAACAGAATGGGCGAGGAAATATTAGCCAAACAAGTGTTCTCTGCTGCCAGGTTGGTAGCAAAATGACCCAGAGGAAGACCAAGATATAGGTGGATTGATACGATACAAAGTGCCTTAGACGATAGAAATATAAGATCTGATAATGTTGGAGTCTTGACAAGTAACAGACTGATTTGGAGGAAAATTATAGATAGGAAGTTAGTAATGATATAATTTTTTCATGTAGTACTATCATATCCTATACACCCCTTGTGGGTACATGGCAGGAATTTGATGATGATGATAATGATAGTGATGTTTTCTTTCTGGTGTAGGTCACTAGAGTGTACAGATATTTGAAACTGGAAGTGATGATCATTTAGTCTTTAGCAGGATAAAATTGAATTTCATATTCAAAAGAAGAACATGCAAGAAAGTTTTAAAGCGAATAAAAGTTGACCAGCTCTCAGATGTGAACTGTAAACTAAAATACACAAACATGATTGAAGAAAAAAATGAAAGAGTTTGAGAACAGGAACCAAACCTCGGAAATTCAGTGGCAAGAACTGAAGAAAACATTGACTGATTCAGCCAGAATGTGGTGAGGTTGTCTGTAATGATAGAAAAATCACAACTCCATGGTGAACACAGGAAGTTAAAGAGGCAGTGAAAGAAAACATGAAGAAAGCATATCAAAGGTTCTTAGCAAATCAGTCTGCTTGTGCTCTTAGAGAATACAGAGAGAAATGTAAGAAAGCTAAACACTGTATAAAACTGGCTAAACAAAAGTCATGAGAGGACTTGGGCAAGAATATAGAAAATAAATATCAAGAAAGTGGCAAGATATTCTGAAGGTTGTTGAAGAAGCTCAGAAATGGAGGAAAGAGTACTGTAAAAGGAATTATAGATGATAAAGGTAACATGAAAACAGGAGAAAAAGATATCCTTGAAGCATGGAGTAATTACGTTGAAAAACTGCAAAATGAAACATGCAGTGATGACAGCACAGTGGTAAAAAACACTGACCAGGCATGCAATCAAGAAAACACATCTATACTTGAAGTAGAAAAAGCCATCAAAAGGCTGAAATGTGGAAAGGCAGTAGGAGTATATGATATTCAACAAGAAATGCTTAAGTATGGAGGTAGAAAAGTGTTACAGTGGCTGCACTGCATAGTTCAGAAGGCCTGGACAGAGGGACGAATTTCAGATGATTGGGGTAGAGCTCACATAGTACCCATATGTCAGCGTGGTTAGCCTAGTGGCTTTGTGCTTCGCAACCATATGCCTGGTGAAGGTGTGTTCATGAACTTGGGCATGAACAGCAGGATTTTTTTCCCCCAGTTTATCTGGGATTTTTCATCTAAGTACCCATATATAGAAAGGGAAATAAAACTGAATGTGAGAATTACAGAGGTATTTCTCTACTGAGTGTTCCTGGTAAGATATATGCAAGTACACATGACAAACGGTTGAGAAGGATTATGTAAGAGAAGCTTGGTGAAGAACAAGCTGGATTCAGGCCAAATAGAGGCTGTCAGGATTAGATTTTCACTTTACAACAGATAGGTGAGAAATCATGGGAATAGATCTGTATTTAGGTTTTGTAGATCTGGAAAAGGCATATGACAAGATGCCAAGAGAGAAGTTGTTCGAAACAATACAGTTATATGGTGTCAATGGGGCATTATATCAAGCAATACTTAGTCTTTATTTCAGTTGCAAATCAGCAGTTAGAATTGAAGGAAGTACAGGAAAGTGGTTTAATGTTAAATCTGGTGTCAGACAAGGACGTACATTATCTCCCTTTGTTATTATTATCTATATGGATCACATTATGAAGGAAAGTGATATTAAACCTGATATCAAAATTAGAGATGTTAATCTCAGCTCTTTGCTTTATGCAAATGATGTCATACTTCTAAATAAATCCGCTACAAGTCTGCAAGAGTCCCTGACTAAAACGAATGAACTGTTTTAATAGATATGGTGTGAAAGTCAGCATTAAAAAGACAAAGACAATGAAAATAGGCAGAAACATTGAAATATCAAATGCATTGTGAATGGAGAACCTATAGAACAAGTAAAACATTTCAGCTACTTAGGCACAATTTTTACTGAAGATGGTAAATTAAATATGAAAATAGAATCAACAAAGCTGGTGTGGTTGGAAGTCAATTGAATAAATTTATATGGAATAAGAGAGAAATTAGTCGAAACACTAAATTAGCTGTATACAAACAGTGTTCAAGCCAATTTTAACTTATGGATCGGAGAGCTGAGTCAGAAGTAAAACACTTGACCAAAGACTAGAGACCGCAGATATGCGAGTCCTGAGAAAGATTAGAGGGGTGAACAGATGGCATCAATGGCAATATCATATTAAAAACAAGGATATTAGGAAAGATCTTGACATTGTCAGCATCCAGGAATGCGTTAGCAGAGCTAATTCCAGGTGGTATAGTCACTTAAACAGAATGGGCGAGGAAAGATTAGCAAAACAAGTTCGCTGCCAGGTTGGCAGGAAAACGACCCAGATATAGGTGGATTGATACAGTAAAAAGTACCTTAGAAGATAGAAATATAAGATCTGATAATGTTGGAGTCTTGACAGGTAACAGACTGATTTGGAGGAAAATTGTAGATAGGAAGTTAGTAATGATGTAATTTTTCATGTAGTACTCTCATATCCTGTACACCCCTTGAGGGTATATATCAGGAATTTGATGATGATGATAATTATGTAAATACAGTTGATTATTTAATTAAGACTGAATAAACTACAAATGTATCAATTCATGTATCGTGGATCATCATCATCATCAGTGTATCACAACTGGAAACGAAAAATTAAACAACACTGAAGGTATATTGAAACACATAGGAATAGACGATATTTATATTAGCATTTCTTTCTTAATCCTACCTTCTTTTACCTTTTTTACGGTGTTGAGGTATGTATCCTTTCAACCACAATCATACTCGAGGATAAGGTGTTAGCCCTGTGCCTCCTATATTACCATATTAACTCATATATATTCAGGGTGCACTAAGTGTGCAGTGCACATCCACATAATAACAGTATCACTAATATTATATTTTTGAATTTATTCCTGTTAAAACTCCCCTTTGAGCAATTTGAATAGACATACAGATGGTACAGCAGGTCAAATTCTTAGTGTTCCAGTGGTTTTAAACTACCCAGGTGAGCAGGGTGTGCGCTGAGACAATATCACTCAGAAATCAGTGGCTGTGATTGATTATCGTGTCAACCAATCCAGTTGAATGTTGTCATTTGTCATGAGTTGCTGTTTTTGTTTTCTGAGTTTCATCTGTTTTGTGTGCATGAAGTGTGAATTGATGTGTTTATAATACTGATGTAGACAAGTTTTTAATATTTAATTTGATATAAATAATTTTTAACTTTTTTGCCCACATTTACAACGGGAAACAGTGTTGATGATCTACTGACTGTTCCGTTTTCTGCCAGAGCTTTTGCAGATTGTATGATTGTAGTTGAAGGAGGTAGCCTTATCCACCTCTTAAAATTTACAGACCAAGCACAAAGATGTAAATGTTTTTTGAGGTCTACCTGGCCTTCTCTTTCCAATTGGCTTATATTTTAGCATTTGTTTGGGATATCGGGTGTTGGCCATTTGGTTTACACATTCTATCTAATTAAAAGAAACGCACGTATTAACCACAGTGAATATTATTTAATTGTAAATATTTCATCCTAAGTATCTTAGGATATCATCAGTACAGTAGTTTAAAACAATAATAGGAATTGATTACAATAGAATCTCATTAAACGTGCGTAACGTGTTACAGAAGTAAAAAAAAAAAAAAAAAAAAATTATTTAATACAATTTTGTATGACAATTTCCCATACTTTAGGAATAGTAAGAACGTCGTTGCGGTTTAAGTTTGGTCTGTGTAGTAGGGCTTCAGAAACGTTCATGTTTATATAAAGATCTATGTAAAAGTTTAGACTTTTCCCAATGGATCCTATGGTTTGGATTTTCAATTCCGTGTTGAGAGAGGCCAGATTTCTGTGGTTTAAAAAGACGAATGTGGTCTTGATGTTCCGAGATGCGTTTCTGAAGAGACCTACCTGTCTGTCCAAAGTAAGACAATTTGCACGAGCATGGAATCTCATAAATGCCAGGCAACATCAAAGGTGAGAGTTTGTCCTTAGGAGAAGGTAACAAGTTGTAAATTTGGTTGATAGGTTCGTAAGTAGTGGCAAAATTGTAACTTGTAAAAAAAAATTGTAATAAAAATAAATAAATAAAATAAATAAAAATAAAATTTAAAAAAAAATGCTCTATCTGTTTATAATTGTTTAGTTTTTCTTCTATTGATTTTGTTTTATTCTTTGTAATATATCAAACAGTATATATCTTTTTTACTTTGTCAAATGCTTTTTCTAATCTATAAACAAAAGATGAGTTTCTAAATTAAATTCTCTTCTTTTTTCTATAAGTAGATTTAAGCAGAAAGCAGCATTCATTGTAGAGCTCCCTTTTCTAAATCCATTCTGACATTCTAATAATATTTTTTCACTGTATATTTTCAATTTTTCATTAAGTATTCTAATATATATTTTGTAGCATGTATTCAATAAACTAATACCTCTGTAATTAGCAGGTTTTGTTTTATCCCCTTTTTTAAGTATAGTATTACTATACTTGTATTTATTCCATTCTATTGGTATTTATCCATTTGTATATATTTTATTCAAAATTTTTAATATTCTTTGATGAAATTTTTCCAGCAAATTTATGCAGTTCAGAGTTTATCCTATCTTCCCCTGCTGATTTGACATTTTTTTTATTTTACTTCGGTTGTCCTTTAATTCTTTCATTGTTATTACATCATTTAAGGTATTCGTATTGGGGGATTGAGACAGCCTTCCTGTGCCCCCCCCCGCGCCAGTAATGTTGCCTTGTGGTACATTGTTGGTGCTTCAGACAAAAGAAGCCCCAGAGATGAATCACAGGCAACATGAAGCTAATGTCTCAAACAAGGCATCCAAAGGTGTCCAAGCCTCCTGGACTACGTAGAATTTATGATGAATACAAAACATAAAAAGTTCCATGCCGGCTCGATCGTCGCCCAGAAAAACAAGGATCACGTTGCTTGTTGAGGTGGAGGGCAAGCTTCGAAAAATATCAACACTACCTCAAGATATGTTCCCTAAACATAGAAGGGATATCTAAATCCAAAGCCATCAGCAAAATAGCCAAAGATAAAGCAATTGATGTTTGACTCTCCAGGAAACCCACGTGCCTGACACCGCCCTCAGTAGACTAAAGATCCCAGGACTCATTCTCATGTCTTATAACTGCCACCTCAAGCATGGCCTAGCAACCTATATCTGACCTGGTCTCAGGGACACAACCCAAAGTGTTCCTGATACAGAATACTCCATAGGTATTAAAGTTCAAAATATCACCATCTATAATGTCTACAAACCTCCATCGCAATATTGGCCTGATCAGATGGACCAACCTCCTCCTCACCCTGCTATCTATGTTCGTGACTTCAATTCCCATCACACCATGTGGGGCTATTCCTCTAACAACCGGGATGGTAATAATCTAGCAAACTGGATGAATACATATAATTTGTATTTGAATTACGATGCCAAGCAGGACAGCACTCTTTACTCAGCCAGATGGAACAAAACCTACACCCAAATCTCTGCATAGTCACTAAAGACTCCAAAGACCACCCTCTTCTATCAACCAGAACCATCCTTAACAGATTTCCTAATAGTCAACATCGTCTTACATTAATAGAGATAGTAGCATCAATCCCAGTCATCAGCGGAACACCAATCGTTAGATGGAATCTCCACAGGTCCAACTAGTCTGCATTTCAGAAACAAATTGAGCAAACCATTAGAGCAATTCCACGCACTCCTAATTGCTATCCTAGATTTGTTAAACTGCTCAAACCTGCAGCAAAAGCCTCTTTCCCTAGAGGCTACAAAAAACAATACATCCCATGTTGAAGTAGAGAAGGTGAGGAACTCCTAGCCAAATATAAGGAAACTGAAGATCCAGCCATTGCTAAGGAGCTCATATTAACCCTAGACAAAAACAGAAAGGAAAGATGGATCTCAACCATCAATGAACTCGATTTCGTCACATCTAGTTGGAGAAGCTGGTCACTTTTGAGAAAATTGGATAGAGCAGAGCCAACAACACACAAAACAACAGAGATAACTCCTGATCAAATGGCTAACCATTTATTGAAAACCTCCAAGATTCATCCCAGGTCTACCAGGAAAATTGCTGTACAAGCTTCCATCAGACAAATCCTGAAGACGGAACCCGAGCTTCCTGAACTTGTACACCCAATATCTCAGGAAGAGGTACAAATAGCCTTAAAACTTACCAAGAATGGCAAAGCTGCAGGAGTGGATGGTATACTCCCTGAATTCCTAAAACATCTTGGTCAACATGGCTGGCTGCCCTTTTCTCAGAAATCATCATGTCTGGTAAATTACCAAAGCTGTGGTGGGAAGCCAAAATAATTGCCATGACCAAACCAGGGAAAGGTCCAAATGAAGTGAAAAACCTACGACCTATCTCCTTGCTTTGCACCACCTTTAAGCTGTTTGAAAGAATTCTCCTTAAGAGAATTTCACCACTAATCGAAAGAGCACTCCCAACTGAACAAGCTGATTAAAAACGTTTAATTTTCTTCACCAAAAAGCTCTGGAAATACTTTTATTGGGATTATATTGATCAAGTGTATATAATAACAACTAAGTTATACCAACTAAGTCTGTTGGCATCTTCAGGGTACATAACTGATGTACGGCACTAAAAAGTAAAAAACTGTTACAAACTATAATCAACCGATTCCAATTATATTAAACAAAGAACAGAGCGCGTACAATACATTCATAGAGCGTGGATGATATCACTTGTTGTTATTTAGGAACGTTCTATAGTTGGCACTATAATTCAGTTCTGGCCAGTTGAAGGATCTGATAAGGGTCTTCCAGATCACGGGCAAGATTAGTCCTTGGTTCCTGTTATGGTTTTGTATACAGCGGGCAACTGTTGTGGCCGCCTTAAAAATTCGGGAGCGGAAGTCCTCCTCCATGTAAGGAATTGTGCTTCTATCCCACTCTATGGTATGGTTCGTTCTTGAGAAATGAAAAGCTAACCCCGATTTTTCTTCTCTGTTATTGACGTCACCTATGTGTTCTTTTTGCCTAATTTCAAGGCTCCTTGAAGTTTGGCCGATGTAATTCAAGCCGCACGAGCATGGTATGTTATAAACTCCAGCATATTTGTAGAAAATATTTGGTTGGCCGAGTGGTTAGCGTATCCGCTCTCCAGCCAAACAGGTGCAGGTTCGAATCCTGCAGTGAGCATGGATGTTTGTGATTGTCTGTGAAAATAATAGCGGTGATGGTGGACAGTAGATGGTGTTGGTGTAGATGAGGTTGAGTGGCGGAGACGGAGAGTTGTAGAATAGGTGCCCTCCCTCGATAAGTCTTAGGACTTCCTGGAGGTGTCAAATAATAATAATAATCTATTTTCTAAGGCACATTGTACTGTATCAATCCACAGATATCTTGGTCTTCCTCTGGGTCGTTTCCCTGCAAACCCGGCAGAGAACACTTGTTTTGCTGATCTTTCCTCGCCCATTCTGTTTAAGTGACCATACCACCTGAGATTCGCTCTGCTAACGCATTCTTAGATGCTGACAATATCATGTTCTTTCCTAATATCCTTGTTTTTAATATGATATTGCCAGTGAACAGATGGCATCAATGAAAATAACATATTAAAAACAAGGATATTAGGAAAGAACTTGATATTGTCAGCATCCAGGAATGCGTTAGCAGAGCTAATCTCAGGTGGCATGGTCACTTAAACAGAATGGGTGAGGAAAGATTTTCTCTGCCAGGTTGGCAGGAAAACGACCCAGAGGAAGACCAAAATATAGGTGGATTGATACGGTACAATGTGCCTTAGACGATAGAAATATAAGATCTGATAATGTTGGAGTTTTGACAAGTAACAGACTGATTTGGAGGAAAATTGTAGATAGGAAGTTAGTAATGATGTAAATTTTTCATGTACTACTATCATATCCTGTACACCCCCTTGAAGGGTACATGGCAGGAATTTGCTGATGATGATAATAATAATAATAAAGTCTCAACTTACGATTACTAGTTACAAATTCAGCATTTCGAGCCTTCAGCGAGCAAGCAAATGACTTGGATACAATCATTGGAGTAAATGCAATATCACATCCATACTGTCTAACCAATGTGCGAAAAGATAACCTATAAAAAATACTAGATTTTTAATAAAAATCAGACATTTTTACACACAAATTAATGTGTGTAAAAAAACACACAAAAAATCAATATACACAAATTAATAAAAGTTTAAGCCAAAAATCAGCAAACTCTTTTTTTTTTTCTAAATTCACAATGAAAATAAGTGGATCAGACACCCTGACATTTTATTCTATTTAAATAACTTTAGCTAAAATGAGTTTCATATGTGTTTACATGATCACTTGTGATACTCAGATGTGTGACATTCATATTTGTAAGTTTAATCACTAACTACCATCTTACATCCCCTATCTAGATACTAAATTATACTTGATAAAAAAAAATATATATATATTCTTGTTTTAATCCTTACCCAAACATAAGCAACAAAGTTTGCATGTGAAGCATCTTAATGACAAGTCTACTTGTACATAGAGGCTGCTGACTTGCAGCTACGACTATTATGGAATACTGAGTCAAATTGACTATTCAAAATGCTATATGATGTCAATGGGGCATTATATCAAGCAATACTTAGTCTTTATTTGAGTTGTAAGTCAGCAGTTAGAATTGAAGGAAGATAGTTTAATGTTAAATCTGGTGTCAGACAAAGATGTACATTATCTCCTCTGTTATTCATTATCTATATGGATCACATTATGAAGGAAAGTAGTATTAAACCTGATATCAAAATTGGAGATGTTAATCTCAGCTCTTTGCTTCATGTGGATGATATTATACTTCTAAATAAATCCAGTACAAGTTGCAAGATTCCCTGACTAAATTGAATAACTGTTGTAATAGATATGGTATGAAGGTCAACAATAACAAGTCAAAGACAATGAAAATAGGCAGAAGCATTGATATTATCAATTGCATTGTGAATGGAGAACCTATAGAACAAGTAAAAATTTCAGATGCTTAGCACGATTTTTAGTGAAGATGGCAAATTAAATATGGAAATAGACAACAGAACCAACAATACTGGTATGGTTGAAAGTCAACTGAATAAATTTATATAGAATAAGAGAGAAATTAGTCAAAACTCTAAATTAGCTCTATACAAGCTAGTGTTCAAACCAATTTTAACTTATGGATCTGAGAGCTGGGTTAGAAGTACACTTGACCGAAGACTAGAAACTGCAGAAACGAGAGCCCTGAGAAAGATTAGGGGGCATGAACAGATGGTAACAATGGCAATATCATATTAAAAACGAAAATATTAGGAAAAAACTTGACATTATTAGCATCCAGGAATGTATTAGCAGAGATAATCTCAGGTAGTATGGTCACTTAAACAGAATGGGAGAGGAAAGATTATCAAAAACAAGTGTTATCTGCCAGGTTGGCAGGAAGAGACCCAGAGGAAGACCAAGATATAGGTGGATTGATATGATAAAAAGTGCCTTAGAAGATAGAAATATAATATCAGGTAATGTTGGAGTTTTGACAGGTAACAGATTGATTTGGAGGAAAATTGTAGATAGGAAGTTAGTAATGACATAAATTTTTCATGTAGTACTATATCCTGTACAACCCTTGAGGGTGCATGTCAGAAATTTGATGATGACTGACTTAATATTCCATAATACAAAGCACACTTCCTTTCAGACATGAATATTGCATTTACTAACATTTCTTAGAAAAAAAAAAAAACCTTGATTTATCTAAAATAGATTACTCGAACTTATGAAAAGTGTACATATTATTAATAACTATAATAATAAAATATTCTGCAACAGAATTTTTTGGAGTAAAGATTTTGATTCAGCACCATGAAATACAATCACCCGAATTCTCACAACATAACATTTATCTTTCTTTTCTTTTCTTTCTAAGAGATAGTAGAGCTTTCTTTTCTGAGACGGAGATATTAGATCTTAAAATTAATAGAGAAAAGAAATGAGCCACAGTTTTCAGTCTGATAATAATGGTAGTATCCAGTGGAAGGATACAAATTCTGTTTTCAACTCTGCATAACAAAATCAACTTTTGGAATAAACCCAGAGTACAGCATAATTTTTAAGAACAGATTCCTCTGAATGTGTTAGGCAGTGGTTTGAAAGGTTCAACACAACCTTATCCAAAGGTAGTCAGCTCTCTATTTGTCTGAGATTGAAGTAATGAATTAAATTTCTTCTTCATGCTATTCACACAATTAAAAAATTGCTGATATGTGCTATGAATCGTATTGCTGATGTTGTTCCAAGAAACTATATCTAACTTGTTATCCAAAATGAAATGCAGATCAAGACATGTGGAATCTAGTTTGTAGATCACAGACCTAGTATAACAAATAATTTCACATAAGAGGGCTAATAAAGCTTTGTGATAAATTCGTTTTGCTTTAACTGACAACACTCATTCTTTCATATACATGACTTTAGAGATGAGAGTACTGTCTTTATATCTTTTATGAAATATTAAAGCTGATTAATCAACATGGCCTTTTAGAACATCTAAATATGAAAGTTTGTTATCCTATCTTCTTATTAACTTAATTGTAGAGTGACAATTAATAAGGAACCCAACAAAACCTCAGGTATGTTTCTATACAATAAAAAATATTATTTGAATATCACAACCATACATGTGACTGCAAAGTAGGTTGTGAAAAAGCTTTCTCAAATTTTTCCATGTATAAATTAGCAACATGATAGTGAGAAGTCCATTACTAAACCTGTATTTTGGATGTAAAACTTTCTTTTTCCATGCAAAGAAAGTTGATTGAAAGCGGTGTTGGAAAAGACTTGATGGCACCAGGAATACTGCAGAGTCTTCGATTTGAAAAATATTTTTGAATTAGTTACACACACAAACTGGCTAAAATATCTGCTAGTTTGATTTGGATGTCTGCTAATCTCTATAAAATTAGGTTTTTTTTTTATTTCTTTTTTTTATGAATGAGTGTTTGATATGCTTCCTGAGAAACTTTATAAATATTAAAAAGGAAGTAGTTGGAAGAATTTATGCCATTCATGGATGAATAAAAGGGAATATCAGCTTTATGTATTTTCACATATCATATAATTTAGGAATGATATAATGTCATGATTTAAGTAGTTTTTTCAGATCCTCTGAGAAACCATCAGTGTGAAAAATAAGATCATCAGTCTTAAGTCCTTATTAAAACACTTAAGGAATAGAACAACGTAGTTAAGGATATAAATTAAATTAAACTTTAATAAATATTTTCCATCAGTCTTAAGACTAATGATGTTATTTATTAATATGTGGAAACCAAGGAGAATCATCTGAAGTACTTCCTGTGGCTGCTTTGAAAATGATTGTGTTTCACTATCAAATAAAAATGAAAGTTCAAAATCAAGGACTAATCCTGGAACCTCAGTGGCAAACAAGAAAACACTATTCAGCTAGGGAGACATGGTGAAGTTGCCTGCTAGGAAAAATCATGGTGGACACAAAAAGTGAAATAGGAAGACCTAGAAAAGAATTAAAGTATATCAGTGTTCTCCCCCAGAAATTTTTACCAGCTGGGTGGAATGAAGCATTAGCCAGGCATACAAAAATTTTGAATGAGTTAAGAAAGACCCTTTTTCATAACAAGTTAAAATAGTAATTTTATTAGAAATTACTTCAAGCAAGGATAATATTTTATATAGTAATTATAACAGACAAGACTAGGATTTTTCTTATTTTCTCATTAAGTAATGAAAAACCTTGTAATGCTCACAGCTTAAAATTCTACATATTAATTCTTCTCTTCTTAGAAGCCCAGTTGTCAGCAGCTTTTTCGTAATTAAAATCTGTTGGGATCTGGTCCCTCCAGTGAAATCAGCATCAGATTATTTAGAATGTTCTGACTGATGCGATTCCTCATACAGCTTTCACATTCAGCTGTGCTCACAGGTATGGCAAGTCCAACAGCAATTAGTTTTGCTAAATTTCGAAAAGACTCTTTGAGCTCAGATGTTGTTGCTAATTTCAGCAGTATTTGTCTTGGATCTAGATTTCTGTATGACTGTCCATTAATCATTTTTGATGCAACTGCCTATTCTAGTTTAGTACTCTCATAGTTTAAAACTGCAGGACTTCCATTTCTAGAATAATAATCAAAAAGAATCTCAGAAGCCTCACGTTGATCATGACTTTCTGCATTGAAAAGTGGGAAATGATTGGCATATCTGGAAATCTTGCTTCTAGGTGTTTAATAACTGTGCCTATGTATTTATCATATACTGTAGTCTTAAACGTAATAACATTAGAATCTGAATAATCAATGTGAAGGTCTGACCATTCACCTGAAAGATGCTGATGAAGATTTTGAAAATGACTGCCAGGAGTGTCTTTCAATTCCATGATGGATAGTTTTCTGGCCTCTAAGACTGGCTCTATTTCAGTTAAGTCAACATCTTGCCTTTGCCATGATCTATACAAGTTAGATAAATGCAGTAACACATCTGAAAGCATCATTAGTGAAGCTACGAAATTGTATGTTCTGATATATTTACTTAAACCTTCAGCTGTGATATCATTTTGTTCGATGGCCTCTCTTTCCAGTGCAGCTATAACACTCACCATGCATGCTCTTAGAGACTGTATTGCAGAATCATGAGACAGCCATCTAGTGTAGCCATTTTAAGTTTAATCAGAGGACTGTTCAGTATATTTTGGATTTGGGTTAAACCAGCCATCCTGACTGAAGAATTTTGGAAGAAGAAAAACAATTGCCTTAAGATATCATTAAACATAACTAAATAAGACACTTCAGCAGCTTACACAATGACAGTTAACCATGAGTACATCTGTTTTATCTTTGAGCAGTTTTGCAACTCCCTTTTGCTTTCCAATCATGACAGCTGCTCCATCAGATCCTATGCCCACCAGATTACAAGTTTTTAAACCTAGACTGTCAAGAGTTTCAATTATTTTGTTAGTTATAGTCTCAACTTTGCCATCAATGATATTGCAAGTTGATACAAAACTAATCCTGACCTCTTTTCTAAGTTGACAAACATATTTAATGTACACATCAGCTGTTTTAAAACTGAGATGTCTGTAGTTTCATCACATAAAACACTGAAATAATCTGCAGAATGTATATTTTTTAGTATTTCAGATCTAATTTCTGATGCTAAAATATCAATCAACTCTTGCATTATTCTTTCTGAGGCATAATGCGCATTTTTACCGAAGTTAAGATATTCTAAGTAGTAACAGCCCATAGCCTTGCAATTTTCAGGCAATGTTTCAAATAATATAGTATGTGGTAACTCATTTTTCGTTAACCAATACATAGATCTTAAAGCTCCCAGAAAAGCATCTATCTGCAAGTTATTCAAAATTGAAATTGATTTTTCAATCTGCCATATTCCAGTTTCTTCTAGTATACGTTTTTCAATTATATCTGAACAAGAATCAGTGTGTAACTTGCTTTGTTCATGGTCAACCAAGCTTTCTTTTTGAAGTCTTGTGCATGGCATAGTTACCCAAATCATTTCCTTGTTTGTGGGTCGTCTCTTTCCGTATTTCATACATGTGGAACACATCACTCCATTATCTTTTGCCACTAATCAATAGAATTTTTTAAACCACTCACTGTTAATACCCGATAAGTGGTGTTTACACGCACGTTTTACATTTGAAAGAGATTCTGCAGAAATCGATGATTCTGTTGTTGGTTTGGTGTCTTCGATACTACTTATTGGTTTCATCTTTCTTAAAATAACTTACGAGTGTGGTTTTCTGACTTGACTTTTTACTCATTATGGGGTAATTTAATAAATACAAAATATCATTGTTATTAAATTAATCAGAACAAATCACTGAATTGTGCACTGATAGTAATACCCGAGACACATAAAGCACATTATTTCGCAATTTTACTATTTATAAGTATTAATTACTATGAACGGGAATTGGTATCATTCGAGACTGACGTCACAGACCTTGAGAGTTTCGAGAATTCCTCAAGATCACAACTATGTTTGATGAGCAGGCCTATTTTCTTTTTCAAAATAAAATATTAAATACTTGACTCACGATCTTCGGACAAAAACCATTATAAGAAAAATAAATGTAGATTTTTAACATTAACTTTTGCCTTCGATTCGAATTCGTTCAATTTTCACAATTTATTTCTTTCAAACATCAAAATTATGTCTCTTTCATAAAAGATCTTCTTTGCAACCAATACTGTTGTATTTGAGATCCCGATTTTCGTCTTCTTCTGGTTACAGATTGGTGTGCATCAAAGTGAATATCCTAAGCTCTCGAGATTGGCATGCAATGCAAGAAATTATTATTATTCGTGACACCTCCAAGGAGTCCGAAGACTCATCACGGGAGGACACCTACAACTGTCTCCATCACTACACCGAACCTCTACTACCAATCATCTCCATCAACACCATCTACCACCCGCCACCACAACTAGTATTTTTTGTCTGTAAATTGCATGTGTTCTGAAGGGCCGATTTGTCTGTATGCAGGATGAAAATCTCAAGTTTCCGGGAGAAAAACCCTGCTACCCCCGTATGAGATTGGCTAACTCACCTTCAATTAAAAAAGTCCATGTAAAGATTCCTCCTGTCACGACGAGAATCGAACTTAGGCCTATTCCAATCGAAGGACGCAATGTGCCATTGTTCTTCCAATTGCAGTACAGAGGCACAATTGAGCTGGTCTCAAAAGTATCGAGACTCTCCGGTTCAATTTCTCATCACTATTAATTTAAAAATGTCTTAAATTATTTTTCCATTCTTGCTCATTATTTAGCCATGTCAATTCACAACATTAATTAGCCAGGCAGTCAGTAAAACCAGCTGGGCGGTTTCCCCATTCAAAAGGTCCTGGGGAGAACATAGTATATAAAAACTTCCTAGCAAGGAAGTTAGTAGATAAGCTAAGAGAATAGAAATAAAACGTAAGCCACCTAAGCTAAGTGTAAAAGTAGCTAAACAAAAGTCTTGCTAAGGATATAGAAGATAAATATCAATAAAGTAGCAATTGTAAGCAGCCTCCAGAACACACACTGATTGTAATAGGCAGGCTGCTAGGGTCCTAACTTTTTCCCTGCATGGGTGCAAAGATTCATCAAGTTTTCAGCTGCATGATATTGACAAAAATATGGGAGACCATCACTTAGATCAGTGGTTCTCAAACTGGGTGCCGCAAGTATGCCACAAGGGTGCCGCGAAATTTTGAATCGTTTATTTGAAATAAGCAAAATATTCAATTGCCACAAATAACTAAATCAAAAACAAAAAAATTATATATTTTGATTTTAATGGATGAAGCGTATATAAAAATTATCATTTTTTGTATCACTCTTATATTATATCCTGGGATTTCATTAGATCACCTCGTGTCGTAGTAACTAGATATGTGACGGCACATAAATACTGGGGAAAATGACTAATGAATGGTTAGTTGTCCTGCTGTCTGTTTTAGTATTTCTCTGTTCAGTGTGACAAGTATTATACATGATCATTTCCCCTAAACAAAATTCATGAGTCTTTTGTCATCGGTGAGAATAAACGAAGTGCGATATTAAAGACATTAAATTCGGTGAGTAGAGTTTTTTTATTGTTATATATTCCAACTATAATGAGAGACATCGTACACAAATGTTTTTCCTTTTTCCATCCGGAAAAAAAATTATTTACTTGAAATAAATTTTAAAATAAATATTAAAGTTACATATGCCCTTCAAAATCATGAATAATTTTTTCCTTAAAAAAAGAAGTGAAGATTCTGACGATCAAGAAATGTCTACTTGTAGCAAAGCTAACGAAACAATTGGCACTAATAAATTATCAAAAGCTGATACTTGCATTAATAAAGATTTGACTATTTTTTACGTTCAGCAACAACAAAAAAGCACTAATGAAACAACAGAAACAGAAAGTATTTTACCTTTGGTATAATAAATGTTAAAGATACTAAGCTATTTTAAATCTGGTTTTACTCCATTTCCCAAGTAAGCAAACAGACAAATAAGTCAAGCTTGCGCCTGCAAGTGTTGCAAGTCTAGCTGACCCTGCACGTAGTGCAAGATCAAGGCAACTCATGGTAAAAGTAGAATTAAGCTCTGATCACTAATCTTAATATTTACCCTTAATGCAAAGCACATCTCCCGGAGGAGATGTATGATGCTTTCTATTAAAGGCAAGGGGCCACTACCCATACCGGTTTCGACCTTTATTGAGGTCTCATCAGTGGGAGCCAGGCTAGAAACACCAAGATTTTAGTAATACAGAGCTTATAAGTATTTTACCAGAACAAGTTACCATAAGGTGTTTTAACCTTATTAAATAAAAATCTCAGGAGGAGATATAAATGTAGAAAGTATTTTACCTTGGGTATAATACTTGTTCTGGTAAAATACTTATAAGCTCTGTATTACTAAAATCTTGGTATTTCTAGCCTGGCTCCCACTGATGAGACCTCAATAAAGGTCGAAACCAGTAAGGGTAGTGGCCCCCTTGCCTTTAATACAAAGCATCATACATCTCCTCCAGGAGATGTGCTTTGCATTAAGGGTAAATATTAAGATTAGTGATCAGAGCTTAATTCTACTTTTACCATGAGTTGCCTTGGTCTTGCACTACGTGCACGGTCAGCTAGACTTGCAACACTTGCAAGCGCAAACTTGACTTGTTTGTCTGTTTGCTTACTTGGGAAATGGAGTAAAACCAGGTTTAAAATAGCTTGGTATCTTTAACAGAAACAGAAAGAATAAGTTCATGTAAAAAGGGAACGATGAAAAAGAATGTAAAAACTCGTTTATATCAAGAGAGCTATCTAAAAATGGGATTTATGTGGTGTGGTGATAAATTAATTCCCAGACCTAAGTGTATTTTGTGTGGTTTGGTTCTATCACATGAGGCTATGGTTCCTAGCAAATTATTGCGACATTTCTCCACAAAACATGACAACTTGTCAAATAAAAATCCTGAATATTTCAAAGAGTTAATAAGATTACAAGAAAAACAAAGTAAAAGTAAACACAGAGCCTGTGTAGCTTAGTGGATGTGGCGTTTGCACTCCACGGCGCTTGGCTGCACAAAGGAAGACTTGGTTTCGAGTCTAGTCAGTGACTAGAGGAAATTTTTTTAAGCCTTTTTCGACTGGATTTAGTCGATCTCTCGCATGGACAAGCGGGTTTTTCCTCCTGGAAACTCGGGATTTTCCTCCTGTAAACTCAAGAAAATCAACCACAGAACCCACAGTATTTCAGACATTAAATATATTGTGTTAGGGTTAGGGACCACGAGATGGCGGCACATTTGAGCCATCTCTCTTCTCTGCATACCGCTTAATTAGTGATAGCCTTGATCCATCTATCTCTGATTGGGTACCAGTGGAGATTGAACTGCCCACTCAGTCTCCAAAAGTTAGGGCTAAATGGCCTCACCTACTCCCGTATACAGGAATAAAAAGGCATTAGCTGATTTTTTTTTTGTATACAAAGTAAAAGTTTTGTAAGAAAGTTTACAATTTCCGACCGAGTTCAAGAAGCGAGTTATTTAGTCGCTGAAATATTGCGAAGGAAATGAAGCCTCATACTATCGGCGAAACCTTGATTCATCCGGCCTGTTCAGCAATTGTGAGAACAATTTTTGGTACTGAGGCAGAAGAAGAAATAAAGAAGATTTCATTATCAAATGATATTATGAATAGACATATTAATGATCTGTCAGTCGATATTGAAAAGTCAGTTATAACCAAAATAATCGAATCTAAATTTTTCAGTTTGCAGTTAGATGAGTCAACTGATATCGGTGGTAAAGCACACTTACTTGTTTTTACTCAATTCATTGAAGATGATAAAATTATCGAAGAATTTCTATGCTGCAAGGAATTCAAAAAAACTACGACGGGAAAAGATGTTTTTGATATAATGAACACATATTTTAATACAAATGGTCTATCTTGGAAAACTTGTGTGGGTATATGTACAGATGGTGCACCTTCTATGGTTTGAATTACAAAAGAGTTTGTTTCCTTTGCTAGAAAAGAAAATGAGAACATTATAACGACTCATCGCTTCATTCATCGTGAATCATTGGTGGCAAAGACAATAGGCTTTGAATTAAAAAGTGTATTAGAAGAAATCATTCAGATGGTTAATTATGACAGATATAATGACAGATTATCAAGGCCAGACCATTAAAATCTAGAATATTTGCAGGACTATGTGAAGAGATGCAATCTCATTACAAGAATCTTCTTCTTCATGCCAAAGTAAGATGGCTTTCAAAAGGTTGCGTATTGGATCGTTTTTTATTTAACTTAAAGAAGAAATATTAATGTTTTTCCAAAATGAAGACAAACCAGAATTCTATAAATTATTACAAGATGATTTTTGGTGTTCCAAACTAGCCTATTTAACAGACATATTCGATCATCTGAACAAGCTGAACTCCAACATGCAAGGAAAAAATGAGAATATTTTGACATCTACAGATAAAATTAAAGCTTTTAAAGATAAAATAAAAATGTGGAAGATAAAATTAAGCACCAACAATGTAGAAATGTTCCTTAAAGTTGTCTCCAGAAAATGTAAGAACACTGATCTGCAAAAGCTTATTTACAGTCATTTAACATCATTAGAAGAAAAAATTGACCATTATTTTCCAGACATTTCAGTCAATTTATACGATTGGATTCGAAATCCATTTGTAGAGTCAACATCAGCAATGAGTGAGTTAAGTCTTATAGAAGCCAAAGAATTAATTGATATAAGTAATGATCGTACATTGAGATTGAAGCATTCAGAAATGTGTCTGAATTCATTTTGGATAACAACTATGAAGGAGTACCCCAATGTAGGATTCACAGCACTTAACATCTTATTGCAATTTTCTACATCTTATTTGTGTGAACTGGGTTTTTCTGCACTCGTAAATATTAAAACAAAGAAGAGAGAAAGACTAAAGGCCCTTGAAAATGAGATGAGAATATGTCTCTCAAAAACAAGGCCTAATATCAAATCAAAGAAATATGCAAACAACACCAGGCACATATTTCACATTAAGTTCATATTTTATTATCTGAACCTTTATAATAGCTTTTGTTTTGTATGTTTTGGGGTTGTTTGAAAATAAACCAATTTAGTTTAAATAAAATCTGTTTTCTTTTAAACACGCTTTCCTTCATATCTTTAGTATCCGTAATATCAATTTATTTATGGGTAATATATGCGAGTCTTTCAGAATCAATTAATCGGCACTTTACTCTCCATAAAAAGCAAATAATACTAGGAGTGCCGTGAAAGTTATTTATTGATTTTAGTGTGCTGCCAGACAAAAAAGTTTGAGAACCACTGACTTAGAGACTGCATTCACAGATGCAGTCTGAAATAGGTAGGACTGTAGTAGCCTGCCTATTACAATCAGAGTGTGTTTGCCTTCCCACTAGTGTGCATGCTCAATATCTCTTTGTGCTTACAAAGATGCCTGAGTGAAAAGTGAAATGTTGCTTTATTAATCTAATTAGCTAAATAAGTTTAATTAGTTATTTATTAATATTAGAGACATCGATTTTTCAATTAAACAACATGAGTGATAACAATCAACATCCAAGCATTTATACCATATGATTGATAAAGATTGCAAAGCCAAAAGGTTTCTGTTTCGCTTTGAGTTCAGATACCATGTAAAATGAAAATTACCTGAAAGTGAGTTAGCCAGAAGATGGAAGGGTTTTTTGATCCAACAAAACAGACTGCATATAACTGACAAGCAAAATAGATTATTCAGATAAAATTAACACTCTATAACAGCATTAATTAGGTTTCTGAAAATCCAAATTACTGGAACAAGATAAGCCATTAATCCTAATTCATAAGGTGGTCAGAAGATCGAATTCCAGTTGACTGGAAAAAATAATCTCATCAGAAGATCCTGATAACCTCATATAGAGGTTATCAGGATCAGATTTTTGCTTCATGATAAAATAAAACATAATACAGAGCCATATGTACAGTATTAAACTGTGGAGCCTCCTACAGATCAGTTGGTTTCAATGAAGCCCTTTGGCTGGAAAGATCAGAGTTTGAATCACATGTATGATGCCAAGAATCTTCATTAGGGCTTTTTAATTAATTTATTTATTCAAATGGCATAAATAACAAAACATGCACTGTCATTTTCAAAGCAAACAGAATTAAGAGTCATTTTAAAACCC
This sequence comes from Typopeltis vanoorti, assembly GCF_054136105.1. NCBI lineage: Eukaryota > Metazoa > Arthropoda > Arachnida > Uropygi > Thelyphonidae > Typopeltis > Typopeltis vanoorti. The sequence continues at coordinate 21,158,619 of NC_143553.1, read as the reverse complement.
AATAAAATTAAAAAGTTATATCCATATTAATCAAATAGTTCATAGCTTCGGGAGTAGCACTTAGAAAGTCCGATTTGTCTCCTGAATATGGTCTAAGATAACATTGGGTCACCATATGGTCCACAGTTTGTGTTCAAGCTCCACAATCATAATGTGAGGACGATTTAAAAAGGATATCTGCACATACACCATAACCAATTCGTATTCTAGTGAGCTGAGTCCAGTATTTTCATAAAAGGTGTGAACAAGCATCAAAACTTTCTTGTAATTTGTACAGAAAAAATTTTGTAATATCATCTGCCTGGTTCACCGACTTGACACTTTTGCTTCAGGTCAAAGTTAGATGGTAATAGTTGTTGGGCTAATTGTAATGGTGGATATCTCAATCTCAGTCATTGAACACTCAAGTCTGGAAGATCTAAGAGTATTGGTAAAGCTGTGTTCTCCAGGATTTTCTCATACTCCTGTAACAGAGCATTAGTCCTGTGCAGACTTGGTGGAATGTTGCTAAGAGCAGGGAGCCAGTGTGTGCCGCTGATTTCATTGTGACAGAAATCAATCTCATTGTATTATTTAGCTGGTTATCAACAAGTTTCACATGTGTGCTATTTAGCCACACTGGTGAGAAAAATTCAGCAGCAGAGAAAACTAGTCCGAGAGCTGTAATCTGTAAATTATCAGCTGTTGCTCCCTGTGTCGTGCCAATCAGTTTCTGTATTATGTTATTATGGATTCTTAACTTAGCAGCAACATTTGTTAGATGTTGCTTATAAGAGAGAATGCAGTCCAAGGTCATGCCCAAGTACTTTGGAAACTTATTGTGTCATAATAAGCATCCTTCAAAGCAGATATGCAAAGTGAAATCCGCCATGTGATTATTAAGGTGAAAGCTTTAGGAAAGATTGACTTCTATTTGAGTTTGTAGGTCAGATTTATTCAAACTAAGTTATACCAACCAGATTCGCAAACTAAGCTGTTGGCTTCGTCAGGGTAAAAGATATATAGATGTAACACCACTTAAATGCTAAAACTGTTACACTAAAACTGTAAATGAACCGAACATAATAGCATTTTTACAAAAAACAGAAGAACGCGTACATCACACGCATAGAGCGTGTATGATCTCACTTGTTGTTATAGAGGAATGTTCTATAATTTGTAGCAAAATTTAATTCTGGCAAGTTTAAAGATCTAATGAGGGTCTTCCAGATTGCAGGCAGAATTAATCCTTGGTTTCTATTTCGGTTTTATCTTGAACGAAAAACTGTTGTCGCTTCTTTAATCATTCGGGAGCAGAGCTCCTCCTCTAAGTAGGGCATGCAGCTTTTGTCCCATTCTATGGTATGGTTTGTCGTAAAGAAATGAAAGGCTAACCCTGATTCGTCTTCTCTATTAATGTTTACATTTCCTATGGGTTCCTTTTTCCTGATTTCAAAATTTCTAGAAGTCTGACCAATATAGTTCAAGCTGCACGAGCAGGGGATGTTGTAGACTCCAGCATATTTTTAAAAAGGATAAAAAGTTTGGAGATCTTAAGAATTGGGAGATGCTCTTCGAAGGTTTAAAAGCTACTCGTATTCCATGTGGCTTGAGGACTCTGGCAATCTTATTGGAAACTGTCCCTGTATACGGAATTACAACAGTGGAATTATAATGTATGTCTTCAGGCTGTCTTTGTGGGGAGTCACAAAAAAGTATCTTGTGGATCAATTTTCTAGGATAACCATTCTTTGTAAGGTTATTTGATATCAGGAAGAGTTCATCTTTGAGGTCTTTATCATCTGTCGTAATGAGAGAGGCTCTATTTTTTAGCATGTGTACAATGCTAAAAAATAGAAATCAGGAAAAAGGGACACATAGGAGACGTGAACAATAATAGAGAAGACAAATCGGGGTTAGCCTTTCATTTTTCTAGGACAAACCATACCAAAGAATGGGACAAAAGCTCCATGCCCTACTTAGAGAATTTCCACTCCCGAATGATAAAAGAAGCCAAAACAGTTATTCGTTCAAAACAAAACTTAAATAGAAACCAAGGATTAATTCTGCCTGAGATCTGGAAGACACTCATTAGATCTTTAAACTTGTCAGAATTAAATTTTGTGACAAATTATAGAACGTTCCTCCATAACAACAAGTGAGATCATACACGCTCAATGCGTGTGATGTACACGTTCTTCTGTTTTTTGTAAAAATGCTATTATATTTGGTTCATTTACAGTTTTAGTGTAACAGTTTTAGTGTTTAAGTGGTCTTACATCTATATATCTTTTACCCTGACGAAGCCAACAGCTTAGTTGGCGAAACTAGTTGGTATAACTTAGTTTGAAATAAATCTGACCTACAAACCCAAATAGAAGTCAATCTTTCCTATAGTTCTTGTGATCAAAAATAACCGTTTCATCATTATGAAATAGCCTCCATGGGGAAATAAAACACCAGGTACATCGTTTTGAACTACTTAAATGCAAAAATGCCAAACTGTTAAATCACCTTACTTTTTTGAAGAGATGCAAGAACCATAATATCATTCCTAAGTTTCTCATTTTGAAAGAACGATTCCATTCAAGATGAGCTAAGCATATATATTATAAAACATCTTTGGCACTTTTACTTGAGCAGATACAAAACATTAGATTTGAATTAAGCCAAATAGATACACAATGTTTTCAGATTTATGAAGATATTTCCAGCAGTTTTGACCAAAACCTATGGTCACTTTTAGATAGAATGAAAAATAATAGCTATGACAAGGCCTTTTCAATCAGCAAACAAAGCCAAATTAAAAAATTTAATGTTCTTTACGAAAAACATTTTCAGTCAATACCTAGTCTGCCGGATAACACAGTCATCTTTAATTTCTTCGATCACGTTTTAACAAAACCAGAAGTGAGTATACTTTAAAAAGGTTTCAACTTTGCTATTACCCCTGATCAAATTCTTAAAGTCGACATCATATGCAATATATTATTATTATTATTATTATTATTATTATAATAATAATAATAATAATAATATATTGCATATGATGTCGACTTTAAAAAATTTAATGTTCTTTACGAAAAACATTTTCAGTCAATACCTAGTCTGCCGGATAACACAGTCATCTTTAATTTCTTCGATCACGTTTTAACAAAACCAGAAGTGAGTATACCAGAAGTGAATATAGAAAAGCAGTTTCGTTCTACCGGAGTCCATTGCTAATGATCTCCGACTAAAAAGTAGTATCATTTTCTCTTCTTCAAGAGCTCCCAACAAAAACATCACTCCTCTAGAGAAAAGAGTTATTTTCAAGTTAAGGAAAAATAAAGAAATCATCATCTTAAAAGCCGATAAAAGTAACTCTACAGTGATCTTAAACACAGTGATTGCAAAGAAAAGAGAACTAAGTTACTGTTCTGATACATCTACCTACCGTGTTTTAGATTCAGACCCCACATTAAAGAATCACAATGATACCAACAATTTATTACATAATATGGATAGCTGGTAAAGAGACTTAAAACTAAGATTAAAGTCAATGCATCCACTAAAGCTGAGACTATATGGTTCTCCCAAAGTCCACAAAAATGGAATACAGTAACGCCCCATTGTCGACGGAATTAATTTGTCTACTTATTTATTATCAAAACACCTTGCAGGTCTCCTTAAGGCACACATCTGCAATTCGGATGCTTACATACGTAACTCACAACATTTCGTGAAGAAATTAAGCAACATCTAGATCACCAATACAGATCTTCTGGCAAGCCTGGATGTTACATCTTTATTCACCAACATTCCAGTAGAGGAAGTAATCGACATTTTAAGAAGCCTCTTCCCCCCAAGACATCACTTTTCTGTTCCATCATTGTTTAAAATCCAACTTTTTCCTATGGAATAAAACTATTTATCAACAATTATCAGGCCTTGCAATAAGAAGCCCTCTTTCACCACCTTGTGCGGATCTCTTCATGGAGAAATTTGAGAGTAAAATTTTATCTCAACTAGACCCTAGACCTGCAGTGTGGTGGAAATATGTGGATGATGTTTTTATTGTTTGGAAAAACACTGAAAAGGATCTGTTCGAGTTTCTAAGCAAGATCAACATTTTGCACCACAAAATTAAATTCACTTTAGAAATTGAGAAAGAAAACCAATTACCATTTCTGGACACTTTAATTAAGAAACAAACAGATGGAGGCATCAGCCTTACAGTCTATTGGAAACCAACCAATACAGGTCGATTCTTGAACTTCACTTCTTCACACCACATTTCTCAGAAACCTAGCATTGTACACATGCTAAAAAATAGAGCCTCTCTCATTACAACAGATGATAAAGACCTCAAAGATGAACTCTCCCTGATATCAAATAACCTTACAAAGAATGGTTATCCTAGAAAATTGATCCACAAAATACTTTTCTGTGATCCCCCACAAACACAGCCTGAAGACATTACATTATAATTCCACTACTGTAATTCCGTATATGGGGACAGTTTCCAATAAGATTGCCAGAGTCCTCAAGCCACATGGAATACGAGTAGCTTTCAAACCTTCGAAGACCATCCACTAATTCTTAGATCTCCAAACTTTTTATCCTTTTTACAAATATGCTGGAGTCTACAACATCCCCTTCTCGTGCAGCTTGAACTATATTGGCCAGACTTCTAGAAGTCTTAAAATCAGGAAAAAGGAACACATAGGAAATGTAAACAATAATAGAGAAGACGAATCAGGGTTAGCCTTTTATTTCTCTAGGACAAACCATACCATAGAATGGGACAAAAGCTCCATGCCCTACTTAGAGGAGTTCCACTCCCAAATGATAAAAGAAGCCACAACAGTTTTTCGTTCAAGACAAAACCAAGGATTAATTCTGCCTGAAATCTGGAAGACCTCATCAGATCTTTAAACTTGCCAGAATTAAATTTTGCAACAAATTATAGAATGTTCCTCTATAACAACAAGTGAGATCATACACACTCTATGCGTGTGATATACGCGTTCTTCTGTTTTTTGTAACAGTGCTATATCGAGGCTAGCTGGTGAACGGACGTGCTATCGGAGAGCTCCTGAGAGATTTGTGTTTTTTGTTGATTTATTGGTGTTTTGGATTCAATTTAATGGACTTAAGTGTTTAATTTTAGTATATTATTAGAGCTTTATTAACGTGGTTAGTGTACTAAAGTGTTTTATAACATAATCTATGTCGGGAAGTCGCCGCTAGATGAATTCGTAATGAGTAGTGTTCGTGCAAGCTACAGATAAGATAAGTATCATTTTCAGTTATCGATACAAATTACTTAATATTGTGTAGTTTTGTTTTGTTTGCCTTGCGTATTTTAGTGCGTCTATTTTTGGTGTGTTATAACGTTTAATTTGACAAAACACGTTACAGATAAATATGGTACCTGTGCGTAGGAAAATGGCAGCCAGTAATGAAGGTTCGCCATCGTTATCAAAGAACGGTAGCATAAAAGAAATGCGTCAGTGTACTAGCTGTGAAATGTACGCTTTGCGGAGTGCGGTCGGAGTGTGGTTAGATGATAATAAAGGATTGAATGTGTGTAGAAAATGTAGGGAGAATGCGGAATTGAAGTGTATTTCGGATCGTGAGTGTGATATTTGTCAACCTTCAGAATGAAGGAAATAGGGATATGACAAGAAACGGCAAGGTTGTACATGAAAATTGTGAGAGTGTGAATGATAGTATAAATGGTTTCTCAGAGAACAAAAAAGATGAGATAGATGCATTGAGTGAGATCGCGTTGTTGAATAGTGCGATAGAAAGAGCAAAACAGCAGCTAGAGTGCATGAACAAAAGTAGACTGAATGAACCAACCAATAATAAAAGGTATGACAGGAAAAATAGACGTATGAATGTGAACATGAACAAAATGAAGGATAGTGCTGTATGGAGACTCGTTAGTACGAGGTGTGTTAGCAGAGGATTTGACAAAATCGTACCAACCTGGTGCGACCATAAAGGACGTAACTGCGTCTATTAGAGAGCAAAAGGAAAAGGTGAAAGAAATGATTGTTGTGGCAGGTACGAATGATTTGAAAGGAGATAAAATGGAAATGATAGAAGACCTGAATGAATTGTTTGAGGTAGCAAAAGAAAAGAGTGAGAGAGTTAGAATGATTAGTCTTTTGCCACGGTATGACAGTGAAATGTTTAAAAGGAGGGCTATAATTGCAAATGACTTTATGCGTGGGTTATGTATGACGAGTGGTGTGGAATTTGTGGATGTGTGGAGTGAGTTTGATGGGCGAAAGGATCTATATAAGATGGATGGCTTGCATTTGAATGGTTACGGTGTAAGAAGACTTTAGAAAGTGTTGCTGAATGTAGTGGATGTGCAAATTCAGGGAAACTAGATTTGTTAGGGGGGGGGGGTAGAGATACAGTCCTTATGGAGGCAGTTGAATGTAAGAATGAATATAATATGCCAGAGCAAATAAGGACAACAAATCAGAGTGGGATAGTTAATATAAGGCATCAAGGTAGGGTTGGGGCTAATGGGGGTCTTAAATTCATGTACACTAATACTAGGAGTAGTATTAGGAACAAGAAGGAAGAGTTTTTGGCCATGGTTGGCACTTCCAGACCACAGGTTATAGGTATTAGTGAAACATGGCTGACTGTAGATGATGATATAGCTAGTGGGATTGAATGTGATGGGTATAGTGTGTTCAGGAATGACAGAGAGAATAAAATGGGGGGAGGAGTATTGTTGATGATAGCTGATGAGCTCCAGCCAAGGAGAATAGAAGTTGAATTGCAGGATAGAGAAAAGAGCACATTTGAGGCCATTTGGTGTGAGATTGTGGCTAGCAGAACTAAATATACAATTGGGTTCTGCTATAGACCAGGTGATGGAAAAGATGGTGGTGACAGTATGCACAAGCAAATAGAAGAAATGGGTGGAAGGAGGGTGATTATTATGGGAGATTTCAACTATGGTCGCATTGATTGGAGTGAGGAGAGGACACACGGGAGGAAGGAACTGGATTTTATGCGGTTATTAAGGGATAACTATCTGCGACAGCATGTAATGGAAAATACTAGGGGTCAGAGAGTGCTTGACCTAGTAATTACATCTGAGGATTTGGCTGTAACAAATATGACCACATTGCCACCAATCGGTGAGAGTGATCATAGGGTCTTAACTTGGGAGGTGGCTAAAGGTGTAGAATTTTCAATTAAGACAGTGTACATGTGGAATTATCGGGCGGGAAAGTATGACAAGCTTAGGAGTTTGATTGGTTCAGTGCCATGGCATGTACAACTGCAAGGTTTATTATGCAAGGACTAGAAGTTGATAGTGCATGGGAGGTAGTTAAGAAGTGCTTGCATGAAGCAATGGCTGACTGTATACCTAGAGTCCGAATAATAAATCAAGTAGGGGTTAAATGGATGAATAACACCATTAAGTTTGAGTTGCAAAAAAAGAAACAACTATGGAGGGAATTTAGGGAGAAGGGTGACCGGCAGGCACATGAACGGTATAAAGCGCAGGCCAGAAGGGTGACGAGTGTGGTAAGAAAAGCAAAAAAGGATTACGAAAGAACATTGGCCATGCAGGCTAAAGAGAATCCTAAACAGTTTTTTAGATATGTAGCAAGTAAAAGGAAAAATGTACATGGCAGATTGATTTTAAAGAATGCCGATGGTAGGGAGGTAACTGAATCAGTTGAGATAGTTGAGTTACTAAGTGAGCACTTTGCAAAAGTATATCATCCAGGTGGTGACATTGCAGAAACGAATAAACCAGTAGATTATACGGGAATTGTGGTTAATGAAGTGGAGGTGAGTAGTCTATTGCATAACCTCAATGTCAATACATCTGTGGGATTGGATGGTATACCAGCTCGTGTTGTACGAGAAGCAGCTAAAGAATTGTCAGTACCCTTGACCATTTTGTTTAATTTGAGTCTCGGGTCTGGGTTAGTCCCGAGCGGGTGGAAAGAGGGGAAAATAGTTCCACTGCAGAAAGGTGGTTCCAGGACTGCTGTTGTAAATTACCGACCGATTAGCATATCAGGAATCACTGTCAAGGTCTTAGAGAAAATAGTCAAGAGGAAAATACAAGATTGGATAGAAGAAAATGGGATACTGTATCGGGGACAGCATGGTTTTGTGAAGGGTAGGTCATGCCTCAGTAACTTGCTCACGTATTATAACACAGTGACGGCTGAACTGGATAAGGGTAATGGGTTTACGGTGATTCTACTGAACCTTGCCAAGGCCTTTGACAGGATTCCACATGGAATTCTAATCAGTAAATTGCAGCATATGGGAATGGACATAGGGTTGGTGAGATGGATAGGAGGGTGGTTGACGGAGAGATATCAGAGAGTGGTTTACTCGGGAGTAGAGTCCACAAGACGGCCTGTGACTAGTGGTGTGCCACAAGGATCTGTTCTTGGACCACTGCTGTTTAATTTGTTCATAAATGATATAGGAAATGATCTGAGAGGAACAGTTCATTTGTTTGCGGATGATGCGAAGTTGGGTAGGGCAATAGTGAATGCAGATGACGTCAAAATTTTGCAGGATGATTTGGATAGATTGGAGGTCTGGGCTAAGGAGAATGGATGTCAGTTTAATGTGGCAAAATGTAAGGTTATGCATTTTGGGGTGAAAAGATTGGCGGCAGTTTACTGCATTGGTGGAACCCTGCTCCAGGAAATTGATGAGGCACGAGATTTAGGAGTGTTGGTAGATAAGGAATTGAAATTTAGGGGACACATTGCAAAAGTGACCAAAACAGCTCATCAAATCACTTGGTTGCTGAAGAATACGTTGACAAGCAGAGACAAGCAGGTTATTGTTCCTCTGTATCGAGCCTTGATAAGACCCCATCTAGACTACTGTGCTCAGATTTGGTCACCTAGGTTTCTTCTTGATGGAGAGGAGGTGGAGAGGATCCAGAGGCGAGTGACCAAGATGATAGCAGGTCTGTGGAATGAACCGTATGAGAACAGGTTGAGGATTTGTGGGTTGCAAAAATTGGTTGATAGGCGGAGGAGGGGAGATATGATTGAGACATTCAAATTACTGAAGGGTTTCTATAAAATTAATTCAGAAGATATTTTTGAGAACAGGGCTGGTTGTGGGAGGACTAGGGGACATCCATGGAAACTGGGTAAAAGTGTGGTTAGTAAAGGTGTTAGAGCTGGGTTCTTTACTTTTAGAGTAGTGAATGAGTGGAATGCGCTCCCTGAGTCTGTAGTAGATGCTGTGACAGTGAATGAGTTTAAGGCGAGGTATGATAGATACTGTATGAATGTCAAATAGTTGTGATGAATATGATTTGGGGCCTCCCTCGATGAGTCTAATGACTCCCTGGAGTTGCCCGTAATAATAGTAATAGTAATATATCTTTTACCCTGACAAAGCCAACAGCTTAGTTGGCAAAACTAGTTGGTATAACTTAGTTTGAAATAAATCTGACCTACAAATCCAAATAGAAGTCAATCTTTCCTATAGTTCTTGTGGTCAAAAATAACCATTTCATAATTAAGGTGAAAGCTTGATACTTCTGTTTTGTCTGGATTGAGCCGGATCCTCTGTTTTTTGTAATATTCACCTATTATTTTCAGATCTTTTTTTATCTCTTCAGCCTGACTCGCATTTTTGTGTCAAATGACAATTACAGTGTCATCAGCATAGCAGAACTTGCATGAGATGGTAGCAGGCAAGTCGTATGTGTATAGATTATAAAGGGCACCAATAGTGACCCTTGTGGAAGACCATTATTAAAATTTCGTTGTCAGGACATTTTATTTCCTAACATAACTTGAAAGAAATGTTCCATGAGCATAGAGGAAATTAAGTGCACAGTCTGTCTACATGGAACAATACTAAGAAATTTATATATAAGACCTTCAATGCCATAGTGTGTCATAGGCTGCTGTTAGGTCCAGAAAGACTGCTGATATTTTTTCTTGCTTCTGGAATCCAGCTTCTATGTATGATGTCAAAGTGAGCACTTGATCACAGCAACCACGTTTTTCTTTAAAACCAGCTTGTTCGATTGGGATGTTTGGAATGATTGGTCATTCCAAACATCCCAATTAATCAAAATTGGGATGGGCTATTAATCAAAACTTCAGGATGGATACCATCGAAGCCTGGGGCCTTACCTACTTTGATATCTTTTATGATGGTTTTTACTTCATCTATAGTAAAGATTGAGGCATATTGTGAAAAGTAGGAGCATTTGTTTTTAGTGTTCTAAGTTCTTTCTTAACTTTCTTAGTATTTTCATGATCCCTAGGTGCCCCTTGACATATTAATGATTTGATTAGCTATTTTCTCAGGGGGAGGTCGTTATGTTTTTTCTTTTAGGTAGATTAGTTGGGGATAGTTTTTGGAGAAGATTCCAACTTTTCTACTTGATTGTATGACGTCAAGGTTTTCAACCATATCAATCCATTTTGTTTTTCGATTTGAGTTCACAGCTTTTTAATTAAAAGGTGAGTTAGACAGTTCACAGCTTTTTAATTAAAAGGTGAGTTAGACAGTCTCATACAGAAGTGGTGGGTTTCTTCCTCACAGAAACTGGGCAGTTTTTATTGCTCGAAATAGGCAAACCAGTCTCTGCTAATGCATATCTACAGATATAAAATACTCACCCTTAGAGAATGCAGCAGAGTAGCAGCAAGCTGGCTGTATTAAGCTGCCTAAAACCCTTAATTAGGGGTTTCATCACCATCTTTGGACAAGAAATGAATGGATGAATTTAAGCTTTAATTCAGCCATTATATTGAAGTACAAAAAGATGTCTGATGTAAAAATCAGGTGTAAGATATAGAGGTCTTATTTCTGCTGTTATTCTTCTTATTATTAAAGATTAGGCATTTGCCTGTTCCAGTTTCACTGTTTTTTCCATCTTGCAATGGTCATACTCTTTTTTCCTTTGGCCTATATTTAGCAGCAGAAAGATGGTGAACCACAAGCATGGTTCTAGTAAAGAAGTTTCAAATTATAGACCAGTCTGTATATCTGCAAGTTATAGTTAAGGTATCTGAGAAACTTGTTAGGAATAGAATACAGGACTGAGCTGATGCACATAGGTTTTTTTTATGATCATCAGCAGGTCTTGTTTTAGCAATCTACTTACATTTTATAATAAGGTGATGATGTGTTGGATAAAGGAGATTCATGTAAAATGATTTTTTTTTTTTACTTTGCAAAGGCATTTGATAGATTACCATGACACATTAGTGTATAAGCTGCAGAAGATTGGATTGGATAATAGACTAATTAAATGAATTGAAGACTGACTTTCTGAATGATAACAGCAAGTTGTGTATGATGGAGCAATGTCTCAGAAAAGGAAGGTAAACAGTAGCCTCAGGATTCTGTTCTTGACTCCCTACTGTTAACTTATGTGTTAATGATTTTCATGTGGATTGACTGGAGATCTGCAATGTTTGCTGATAAAGCAAAGTTAGGTAGAATTATCAGGAGTACTGCTTATGTTAATTCTCTACAGCAGGGTTTCTCAAACTTTTCCTATAATGGAACACTTCACAAATCCTGAAATTTTAACAGAACACCTTGGTCAGAGTCGAGTATCATCAGTCTCATATTCAATGTAAAGCTAAGCGCACACTATCGCCGCAGCAGGCTATATCGCATCGCAAAAATGCAACAGCACACACCACAGGCATGGCTGGCTGCAGCAAATCGCATTGACCTTGTTTGTGGCCACATGTTTCCTAGAATAGATACCTCTGTACTTCACTTGTGCTCGGAGGTGTCGGCAACCGCAGTTGGCCGAGTCAAGGCCAGCACACTCTGGACTTAATAGCACAATCCACACACAAAATGAATAGCACCTGATTTTAAAATATGTTTGAACTTGTCGCAATATTTAAAACCATTCCAGGCTTATATTAATTTTCATAATTTTTCACGGAATACCAGTGTTCCATGGAACATAGTTTGGGAAATGCTGCTCTACAGGAAGATTTGAATAGACTTGTGGCTTGGTCAAATGAATGCTGTTGTAATTTTAATATTAAGGCTGCATGCTGTATTGGCAGAGTTGTGCTTCAGGAAGTGGATAAGATTTGGGATCTTGGGGGGTGATAGAAGACAGTGAACTAAAGTTCCAAGGGAAGACTGCAATGCTGCAAAGACTGCACATCATCTTCCTACTATGATAAAAAGTACACAGACATATAACAATAAGGAGATTGTGGTATCTCTGTATAAGACATTGGTCAGACCACACATGGACTCCTGTGCTCAAATCTGGTCACCTAATTTTTAATGCATATGGAAACAGAGTGGATCAAAAGGCAGATCACAAAAGTGATATTGGGACTTTGGAGAGATGGTTATGTAGAGAAGTTGATGGAATGTAGATTGCTGAGTTTGGTGAATAACAGGAAAAGAGTTCATAGGGCAGAGAACTTCAAGTTAATGGATTTTATCAAATAAATACTGAAGGGATTATAAAAAGAGTGCAAAGTGAGGTGGACAGAAAATGAGATCATTCCTGGAAGTTATGTAAAGATATGGTGCGAGAAGTGGATTTTTACATGGATAGTGGATGGCGAGTGGAACACACTACCAGAGAATGTTACAAATGCACGGAGTAAAGATTGTGAATTATTTCAAGATTCAATGCAAGACATGTTGCTAGTTAAGTGGTCCCTCCCACAATGAGTCTGCTGACTCCATGGAGGTTATTATAATAATAATATCCCAATCTAGCCTCAAAGCCTCATTAAAATCATCCTTACTTAAAATTTCAAATGCATATCACATTCCTCAGCTTCTTGTATCTCTGACATAGTTATTTAACACTTGAATCTCAAGTTGAGTGTTTGTACAAGATAATTCCATTATACAAGAGTAGAGTTTGAATTGAAATGAAACAACAAATTAACAGCAAGCTCTTGAGAAGTCCATAATTTTTTTTTTTTCTTTTTTTTGGCGGGGCTTATTAGGATCTGCCTCCAGAGATGGACAGATAGCACCTTGAATCTCTACAGAGGATAGTATGACTTCAGTCAAGGTAGGCCTTCTATTGCCAATTTTATCTAATTTTATAAAACAGTAACTGCAGAGTTAGATAAGGAGAATGAATATACCAAATTGCTTTTTTGATTTTGAAAAGGCATTTGAAAGGATCCTGCATGGAAGGGTATTATACAAACTCAAAGGCATGGGTATGTAAAACAGGCTTTTGATATAGATAAGAGATTATTTTCTAATACCTGTTATTCAGATGAAGTATAGAGGTGATGAGTTAAAAAAAAAAGAGGATGACAGGTGAGGAATCACAGGGTTCTGTACTTGGACCATTGCTGTTTAGCTTGGTATATTAATGATATTGGAGTTCCTTTAGATAGTTAAAATTGTTTGCCAATGATTCAAAATTAAAAGGGATGATACTGCATCATAAATGATGTACAACCCTTCCAGGAATAGGGATCATACAGCATAGATACAAGTGAGATTTTACAGATTTTGCAGGATCTGGAATGTCATCTCTGGAATCTGAGTAAGAGAGCAGCTAGAAAGCATGTGCTGTAAAGATTCTTCTCATGGCATTAGTGAATGCATGAAATGAATTATCTAAGGATATGTGCATTATTATTATGAACATCAGACCTCCATGGAGTCAAAAGACAATTGTGGAAAGTCCACACTGCCCAGCAAAAAATCATCAAACTGTGTCTTAAATTTATTCACAGTTTCTGCACTCACCACACTTTCAGGAAATGCATTTCACTCATCAACTACTCTCCATGCAAAGAACCTATCCCTCATTCTCTTGATCACTCTCCTTATACAGCTACCAAGGACAGCTTTTTGTTCTACCCTTGTCTCCCTTTATACCATTAAAGATCTGGACCTTAACCTGGTAACCACCCTCACCAATTTATATGTCTCAATTATAACCTCTCTGCATCTATTCACAACTCTGCAAGTTGCATTCTCTCAATTTATCCTCATATCCTACATTTTCCACAGACCTGAAACCAACTTAATGAACCTTCTCTGGACTCTAATATATCCTCCTCCTCTTGAAAAACCAGGCAACCATATGTGTACACAATAGTCCATATGCAGTCTGATCAAGGCTTTATATAAGGGAACCATACATCTTTGCTTCTATATGTCAAGGTCTTCCTTATTATATCCATAACCCATTGTGATGGTCTTACAATTTTAGCAGTATGACCACTAAACTTTAAGTCTGTCCACCATCACTGCCAGATCTCTCATCTCTTCCACCTCCCTCAAAATTTTTCCATTAAATGGAGAAAATGCTGCCCTGGTTGGCCAAGTGGTTAGCATATCTGCTCTCCAGCCAAAAGGCTGTGGGTTCAAATCCCATCATGGGGCATGGATGTTTGTGATTGTCTGTGAAAATACTAGTGGTGGTGGGTGGTAGATGGCATTGGTGTAGTTGCTGGATTAAGTGGTGGAGACAGAGAGCTGTAGAGTAGGTGCCCTCCCTCAATGAGTCCTTGAATTCCCAGGAAGTGTTACATAATAATAAAATGCATATTCTTCATCCCAACCTTACCTACCAAATTTCAAGACATTGCATTCGCAGCATTAAACTGATAGCACCACTCATGTGTCCACTCATACAGTTTATTGAGCTCCTGCAAGGCCACAAGATCTGCTTGCTCTTCACACTTCTTCTCAACTTAGGTGATGTTGATTATTCATATTAGTGTTTCATGGTATAAGCAAGACCAAGAGATGAAAAAATCAATTAATTTACTGAACTTAAGAATATTTCACTAGTTTTCTACTCACCATCATCAGAGCACAAATTATAATGGTGATAAGCACTGCACTAAAATATTAGAAACAATTCAATTTGTAAATGACATAAAACTAATGTTCTAACAAGGTGCCAGCTTTGGAGAGAAAAGCACATGAGTTAACATCTGCCTTGAAGCACACAAAAATTACATCTGTGATCATTTTCATGGCAAATTGGGACTGGCAGAACATACTCTGGATACTCTTTCATATAGGATGAAACTCCCCCAACCTCAGCAAGTATGGTTGCATTAATTTGCCAAAGTTCTGGCAGACAGTCATTATGAAACCAAAGATCCTGACTCCTCCAAATTAATTTTACAGTTAATAGCCCATAGAGAGCACCTTGTTAAGACATGAATTCCATGTCACAAACTGAATTGTTGCTAATGTTTTAGTGAAGTGATCATCACAGTTCTAATTTGTGCTCTGATGATGCTGGGTAAAACACCAGTGAAATATTAGTAAGTTCAATAAATTCGTTTAGTTTTTAATCGCTTGGTGTTTGCATCATCAGCAAACAACTGCATATCCCCAGTTAAGCCTGTCCCAATATTATTAAAATATAAGTTAAACAATAACAGCCCTAAAACAGATCCTTACAGTACTCCACAAATGACCTTTTTTTGAGATATTACTCTGCCCAATTGAGATATCACTCTGATTATTTTCATAGAGAGTATAATAATAAACATACCTGCTTCTCTCATATGAATTTGTCACTCCAAATTAATGATCAGCATTATTAGAAAAAGTTTATCCCCCTTTCCTCCCCTAAAGTATGGAAGCACATATGAGCCTGTAAGGGTCATTAGTTTACCTACTTTTTATATTAAATTTTCATATATATATATATATTTTACTAACAAAAACATGAAAATGAGATATATCTTGTTCCACATTTGCTTGTTTGAAAACTTCATCTTAAGTTTTGATTTACACCTAGTGAAACCAAAATATACAGGCCTGAGATAAGAATCTTTTTAAGGAGAAAATAATAATAATAATAAAGATTTAAAAGATTTCTACTTGAACAGGAGGGCTGCATATTCTATTGGTGCAAATGTACTGGAGGAAGCAAGGAATCTTTAGGTAATGGTGGACAGAAATTTGACATTCGAGGGACATACTGTAAAGCTTTCAAGAAAACTTAAGCCTGAACACTGCAATACTGAAAAGAATTTTGACCAGCAGAGGTGGTTCTAAGGCCCTGAAAGACAACATCTAGATTACTGCACTCAGATCAAGTTACCAAGATTTGAAGGAGACAAAAGAAACTTGAAAGGAGGTGCAAAAGTAGAAAACGAAAATAATAATGTGGAATTTACTTATGAATATGATCTGTAGACATGATACCTGTAAAGGGTATCATGTCTACATATCTACATAGCGGACAAAAGATTAAGGACATGATGCATCTTGAAGCTGTTTAGAGGTGATGAATGGATTTTTGATATAGTAAAACAAGTGGAAGGAATGGAGGGGGGGGGGGAATCCAAGAGTGTGACAAATAAGAGAGTAGTTGGAGAAAGAAATGTACTATCGTTTTTATTTATTTCAGTGAAGAAAACACACTGCCTCCTAAAGGGATGTCCTAAATCCACTGAATATACAGAATGTTCTGGATTGAATTAACACTGGCATGAATATATATAACAGTGCAAACATAGCTGGATTCTTTATTTAAAAGTAGATTAATTTATTAAAGAATTCATAAACCATCATGTTTCTATCAGTATTAGTATTATGATTCTACCTGTACTACAGTAGCTTGTGACTTACGCTTGAGTTATTAAACACTTTAATTCAACATTTTCTCATGGATTTGCAAGTTGATTAACGATATTCTACTATTCAGGGCCTACTTACTTCGAATACCTCACCATTGGCGCAGCAACCTTCACCAAACGACAACCATTAAATAGTTGCAGTGGTGTCAGCGAACAACATTCTTCGTGAGATACATTCATACCAAAACATCCAACAAGCGCGCGCGAGCACGCACACACGCAAAGTAGATTTGTTAAAGAAACTAATTTTTGAAACTATTTATACAACCGCTTTTCTTGAAATATACAAGTGTTTTTAACTCCATTGGGATGTCTACGTAATAATGATTCCCATTCTCTATTCTAAAATCCATTATTCTTGATACGCTCACAATTTTCCCTGAGAGCGGACAAAATTTTCTGTTTCGATATCCCACCGTGGGCATGAATATTTTTGATTGTCTGTGAAAATGCTAGTAGTGATAGACAGCAGGTGTTGCTTGTGTAGAATGGGTTTCCAAACTTTTCGCTGTGAGGGCCACATTGGGTACTTCAGCACAGTTCAGCGGGTCGTAGTAAAAAAAAAAAAAACTCTACAACTAGATATATGAGTTTTATTGAAAGCAAATAAAAACTGATTACAGAGTATGTGAGATTAAATTATCGTATATTAATGACAACGAACACTATCAGCAAATTCTCATATTTTTATCACAAAGTATAATAAAAATATTAATGTGAATGATGTAGCTGTGTTTGTGTTTTTAAAATCTTATTAAACTCAGGTTCAAATTTTGAAGTGCTAATTACAAGTAGCGATTTCAAATGTTCATCAGATAAATTTGCCTGGTATTTTGACTTGATATATTTCATTCGGGAAAAAGTTCGTTCACAAAGATACGTTGTCACAAAAATAGAGATAAATTTACAAGCAAATTTCTTCAAATCTGCTTGTAAAATTTTGTAAAATTCAATTTTTTTTTCTTCATTAGTCCATTTTAACCGACCTTTTACAGTCAGAAAGAACGTAACTTGGATTACGGTTACTTTTTGATATTCGGGAATATATTTTGGACCCAATTTTAATTAATGCATTTAAAATCTATCAACACCCAGTGGTTTTTTTTTTTTTTTTTGCTGATTCTTATTGAAAAATTAGTCCAATTGGTGGGCCGGATAAAATCATATCGCGGGCCGCATCTGACCCGTGGGCCGTAGTTTGGAAACCCCTGAGATGATGCGGTTCACTGCAGTTGGTGGAGACGCAGAGTTGTAGAGTTGGTGCTCTCCCTTGATGAGCCTTTGGACTCCTTGGAGGTGTGTCACATAATAATAATAATAATAATTATTATTATTATTATTATTATTATATTTTTACATTTTTTATAATTATTTACACTCATCCCGAAAATGTTCCGATGATGGTCAGACGACGGAACGGCTCGCACCCCGTTAACGCTCTCCCCAGCCCCAGTTTTCCCATAAAACCCTTCTCCAAAGAAGCGCCCATAAGTATAATATATCAAAAAAAAAAAAAAAAAATCAGCTAACGCCATTTTATTCCCGTAAACGGGAGTAGGCGAGGCCATATATATATATATATATATATATATATTTATTTATTTATTTATTATTTTAGAAAAAATCCGGGTTTTCAAAATTATTCTTCCCGTCTTGTGTCAGACACTCATGCGCCATTTCCACTGAGCCACACAGGCCTCAGTAAAAATAAACAATAAATAAAAATAACTCCACACATCCTTGCTACCCTTTCACTCGAATTCCCTTTATTCTTTCCCTTCTTGTCGTGAATTGAAATGTTTTATTTACATTAGAACCCCTTTAAAACCAAATTATTATGATTATGATTATTCGTGCTAGCAAACTCCGCTAATCCCCACAAGGGAGTATTTTCCATATTTATTCTCCATTTTTTCCATTTATTTCTCCATTTATTTTCCATATTATTTATTCTCCATATTTCTGCTGTAGGCTGTTAAAAGGAGAGGGGGGGGGACTTGGCACGGATAGTGGGCGAATAAAATTCACAAGCTCTTTGCAACATAGATATGGGGTTTACAATATGAACCAATGCGCCGTACAACACTCTTTCACGAAATAGAAGCTGGAGGTCTCGGCCTAGTTAACATACAGTAGGCCATACCGGTTAGCTCTAACTAACAAGCTACTCTCTCTCTACTTCTTACATTATCTATATTCTCCACGTTTAGTCTGTTCTGATGCGTAACATTCGATTGACGTTACTGATTTCTTTCTAGGTTTTGGAAAATAATTGCAATTATATATTTAAAAAATTAAAATGTTATTTCTTCATTCTGATATGCATTCTCGGACATTTAGTGGGGAAGAGGGGGATAAAGATTATTATTATTATTATTATTATTATTACTTTTACGGCTATTATAGCCTATTTTTGTTTAAGAGTGTCCCTTATTTTAAATAAATTGGCTTTTTTACTCAAGAAAAATTTTAAGGCATTATAAGTGTATTTTAAAGTAGCAATTATAGCAGAATAATTGAGGAAGAAAATTTTGTACATACCTTGTTTAGATGCTAGGATGACTTCATTCTCCATATTTCTGCTGTAGGCTGTTAAAAGGAGAGGGGGGGGGGGGACTTGGCACGGATAGTGGGCGAATAAAATTCACAAGCTCTTTGCAACATAGATATGGGGTTCACAATATGAACCAATGCGCCGTACAACACTCTTTCACGAAATAGAAGCTGGAGGTCTCGGCCTAGTTAACATACACCTAAAGACCTAGAATATCAGAGCCATAACTGCAGTAAAAGCACATAATAAATCATACCATGGATATGCAATTGCTTTTCTACAAAAGTGCCTCCCTCACAAGGTCATCAGCTCTCTTCCTGCGATCAAAAAGAGACCACCCAGAATGTTCGCCGAAATGGCTGAAGGATACTGGTTTATAGAAAATAATTACGGCATTGAGAAATTACTATATAGGAAAACAAGAGCAATATATGCAAAGCTAACTAGAACCATTTTTCCAATACTACAGAATCGAGAACAAAAAAGAGGAGAGATCAAACTAAGTTCAGTGTTATACAATATATTTCGTCTTCCAATAAATCCGTTCTACAAAATTTTTTTCTTTAAAGTTCATCACGTATGTTTGCCAACCAAAACGTGCATTGTAGCAAAAGGAATACCACTAGATGGTCTTGCAACCTGTCAATTTGTAAAGAGACAGAAACACTATATCATATGATGATTTATTGTGAAAAAGCAGAAGAAATCTGGAATCTTGTGAAACAGTGGATGCCACGGAATCAAATAATTAATGAAAATCTAATATTTTGGCTAAATGAGAAAACGTTAAACAGAGTACAAACAATCATAATTATCATAACAATGTATACCACCTGGACATACAGGTGTGACTATTATGTATGACAGAACAGGTGGTGAAAACATCCAAACAAAATTCAATAGATACTTGCAAGATGTCATGAGGAATTCTATCCAATTGAAAAGGATGAACGCAGAGGAATGGGAGTCCTTGGGAATTCACTTGCATCAAATTAACTAATGCTACCCTTCAGATACACACACACACACACACACACACACACATATATATATATATATATATACATATATAGTCTTTCTTCTGGTGTGTGAGAGAGGGACAGGGCATCAATTATCTATCAACTATCAGCTTTATTGACTTAAAGGGTGAAGATGCTTTTCATAATCCCCGCTATCTGATGAGGAAAACTGTGAGAGGGAAAATATTAATAAGCCTGTTGCTCGCCCTGAGTGGGCCTGAGGATTAATCATTGAGGTTGCAGTTTAAAATAGCTTTTGGTCTTTTGTACTTGGTTTAATCTGTTGCGTCGTAATTTGCAGCTAGTTGAATTAGATTATTAGGATACACACA
Source organism: Typopeltis vanoorti (assembly GCF_054136105.1). NCBI lineage: Eukaryota > Metazoa > Arthropoda > Arachnida > Uropygi > Thelyphonidae > Typopeltis > Typopeltis vanoorti. Next base: position 21,138,131 of record NC_143553.1, on the reverse strand, counting down.
TGCTATTGAAAAGAACTTAGTTGCTATAGTCTGCATGAAGTTATAAGACTTCTGTGTTCTGGTAAAGTTGCACACTGTGAACAAACCATGGTGCATTCAGGATTATTCTGAGACATTTATTCTGCACACGTTGTAGTTTGAGGATATTAGTATTAGCAGTATGACTCCAATCAGTAGAAGCATAGATGAGTATAGGACGAATCATTAATTTATATATAAGTAGCTTGATTCTGGTGCTCAATTTGCTGTTTCTGTTTATTAAAGAGTAGAGCTGTGCAATGATTTTTGATGTCTTTAGACATTGTAACTTGATATAAGAGCTGAAAGTCAATTTTCTGTCCAGCAATATGCAAAGATATTTGATCTCCGACTGCCAAGGGATTTTTGTGTTAAACAGAAGAACGTCTCCAGTAGGAAGCATTGTGGTCAGATGAAAGATCATTTAGTGTCACTGCACTGTACTGGAGTCTTACATTCTGTTGGATAGTTATGTCTAGTGCATCAGCCCGACCGTATGTATTGTGATGGGTAGGCGCTGTGGGGCCTGCCACAACTACATTGCTGGATCCAGAGTAGTTAGCGAGGATGTGGCCATTTTTATTTGTGGAACGGCTATTCCAGATAGGATGCTTGGCGTTAAAGTCGCCAGCCATGTTAACAGGCTCCCTGTTGACCAATACATCGTTCAGATCTGAAAACAGTAATGTTTTTTGCAGAAGATTATATGCTACGAAAATCTTTAGTTTTCCCACCGTATACGTGCGAATTTCTATGTCTGTAATCTCAAGATTAATGGTGGATAGAATATTTATAGAATGATGATTGATGTACTTTTTAATGTAAATAGCAGCGTCGCCTCCTCTGCAGGATAATCTGTCTGTTCTGTACAGCTGGTATCCATTTATTTTGAAATTATCTGATGGTCGGAGATGGGTTTCATTTATCAAAAGTATATCCGGCTGACGCCTTTGGGTGAAGTCCCGGAGCTCCAGGATTCTACCTCTTAATCTGTTCGCATTCATGCTATGATCTGTAAAGAATCTGGTTTTATTTTATTTCTATTCATGAGTGAGCACTGAGATAATGACTTGTGTATCCTTTAGAAATCTATTTGTAGAGCATGGTGAGGGGTTGGATCTGCAAAAATCTAACAGCATGTTTGCCAAAGAAGAGGTAATGACAGCTGTCAGATTTGGATGTGATGTTGGTTGTTCCAGGGATGTCTATTTAGGGCGAGTTACATCTGCATATGTCCTAGACTGTTGTTGCTGAGTTGTTCTTTTAAGGGCCTCTGACTTCAGCAGATGGGCTTCTGACCCTATATGTTGATCATTAGGAGGCTGTGAAGTAGTCTCTGACGTAGGTGTGCTAAGAGAGGAAGAGTATGTTCCTTCTTCTGATTTTCTATTTCTTGGATTGTTCGAGCATCCTCTGTAGTTGGCAGTGTGAGGACTGCCACAGTTGTCATATTTAGCTGGGGTGGATTTTGGCTTAGGGTGGATGACCCTAAGCCAAAATCCACTGCATTTGCTTGGTGGATGACCCATATTTTAAGCATTTAAATTCATCCTTGCATATTTTCTGGGCGTGACCAAATTTCTGCAATCTGTGGCACTGCTCTGTTGAAGCCCTTTTCCTTAATAGTTCTATAGTAATTTTTTTTCAGTCCACAGATGGACGTCAGATCATATATGTGCTTATAGGTTTGACTGAACTCTACTAATACCAGCGGCATTGGAGTCCTGTCACTCCTGGTTATTCTGCTGACCTTTACGGGTGGTAAATCTTGCTGGTGTAGATCTGTAGTGATTTCGCCTGTGGAAACGTCTTCAGATACACCTCTAATCACTACCTTGAGGTTTTTTTTCTGATCCTAGTGAAAACGTGTGGTACTGAATACCTCTGGTATTCAATTCAGAGGTTAACCGTCGATAATCCATCGCTGTCCTGGGTTGGATTTTAATACTGTCTATTTTAATAACACCTCTAATCACTACCTTGAGGTTTTTTTCTGATCCTAGTGAAAACGTGTGGTACTGAATACCTCTGGTATTCAATTCAGAGGTTAACCGTCGATAATCCATCACTGTCCTGGGTTGGATTTTAATACCGTCTTCGATATTCTTCGCTTGACTGTATGAGATCTGTTAATTGTACATCGAAATCCTTAGCGACATCCATTTAATTTTTTCACGCAGAATAAACGGGGGTATCTTTTCCCTTGAGGAGGTAGGAAAGTCCGGGTCAGGACCATCTTCTTCCATTCCATCAGCATTGGGTGGTTCAGATGCTGCAGTTTTGCTTTTTTTGCGATCATGAACCTCCTGATAATCGGTATGGTCTTTACTGGGATTATCCTCAGCAGTTGTTGCTATTTCGCTGGCGCTGTCTTGAAGAAGTTCTAAGAGTTGAGAGTCATCTGTATCAACTTCTTTTATTTCATGAACTACAACTTTCCTGGCCATTTTGTATGAAGCAGATTGCCTACGTGTTTAAATATTGCCAGAAGCTGTTTAAAATTTAGTTCTTCGTACCATGCATCCATGGTCAGAGCCAAAGCCTTGTTCTGTAGAGCAGGATATGTCTTTCTCTTTCCACAATAATAAGTAGACAGTTTCTAATGAAGTGAAGGAAGCAATGAAACAATGGCGATTCTAATGGCAGTAGGCCTTGTGTTTTGAAATATGTTGAATAACCTACGTAGCTGATTCTTTGGTGTATAAAAATAGACCTCTTTGAAAAATAAACCGATTGTTTATAGTAGTAAAACTATTTACTACTAGTAAATTAACTAGTCAAAATTCCTTAAATCACATTTTATATCAGTTATCAAAATCCAAACTCGATCGATACCGCCATCTTGAAACTTCTACCTAGTTCCTCTGAATCAATTATCAGGAATGCTAAGTGAACTTTAAGGACTCGAAATATGTAATCAAATAATGGTGTGGTAAAATAGCTAACAATTAAAATTGTTACTAACAGTAATACAAAGGTATTGAGATTTAAAAACTGAATGTAATTAATAATGTAATATCATGTAACTTTTCACTGTTCAAGGCTATGAGAATTAATTTCAAAAATGAATTACTTGTAACAAATGGTAATACCTTTGAAGAGGTTAAAGCATACGCAAACATATGATGAATATATCTATCAATGATGTATCTATTTTACCGCTCTGTATTTATTTTTATTTGTATAATAACAGTAATACAAAAGTATTAAGAGTTAAACCTAAATGTAACTAATTGAAATATCATGTAACTGATCCCTGTTAAAGACTATTTATTTGTTACAAGTAAATTCACAAAATGAATTACTTGTAACAAATAGTAATACAGTACCCCTAAAGAGGTTAAAACAAATATAAATATATGATGTATATACCTGCTTATGATGTGTTTATTTTTACTACTATGTATTTATTTGTTATTGATCTGATAACAGTAGTACAAAGGTATAAAGTGTTAAACCTGAATGTAATCCGTATGTACATATCTATTTATAATGTAAATATTTTAATACTATGTATTTACTTGTGATCATTTTAATAAAATATACCCAGTGGAAATGGCGTCCGCTCGGTTAGCCTAGTGGCTATGCGCTTCACAACCATATGCCTGGGGAAGGAGTGTCCTGGGTTCTATTTCCGTCGCCGACGTGAGGAGCTTAAGGATCTTCCTCAGTCATAGCCAAGTTAGCCGGTCGTCGGCATGGACAGCAGGGTTATTTTCCCCAGTTTATCTGGGGACATTTCATCCCGGTAAGTAGGCAAACTGGTTAGTCAAGCTCTGACATGGGCAAGCGGGTTTTTCCTCCCGGAAACTCGGGTTTTTCATCCTGTAAACTCAAGAAAATCGACCGTAGTAACTACATTATTTCAGACAGTGCCATTTCTTGTTAGAGTTATGGTTAGATACCAAGAGATAGCAGCACTTGTTTGCCAGCTATCTTTGATTGGCTACAGGTGGAGATTGAACTGCCCACTCAATCTCCAAAAGCTAGATAGGGTATAAAGGCTTCGCCTACTACCTATAAGGGAATAATCATGAATAAGGAATAATCATGAATCATGGTTTCTCGATGAATCACAGATTCATCGAGAAACCGACATTCCATACATCTCCTCCTGTCTTCGTGATCTTGTAGAAAAATTCTTCGTCAAATCAAGTTCGCATTCAAACCCGCTGATCGTACAAGCTTGCAATTACAATGAAACAGACTTCTTCAAATACAAAAGACCGGAGGCTATTCTACTTCCAACTGTTCTTAGCTAACACAACTGCCCCCAGTGGGCGAGGTTAATTGCTCCCAAAACTCCCTTTCCCAAACAGCTTCCAGCACAGACATAGGGGAATATGAAAAGCACATGTGCTTCATCCATCCTGACAGTAGCGTTATGCGTTATGTTATGCGTATAAGGGAATAAAAGGCGTTAACTGATTTATTTTCTTTTTTCTTTCTTTTTTTCTTTCTTTTTTCGCTTATAGGCTGATAAACGACGATTGAATTTGATTTTCCAGATAATTTGCTAGTACTTTGTGAATAAGATTAAACAGAGACATACGATAGAGGTTGTATGAATAAAGGTTAGGTGAGCAAGCATTCAATGATAAGACATTGGATAGATACCATGAAGATGCTGAGTAAATAACATAAATATATATCTGATGGGGAGTTGACATATTCGTCGACCTTGAATATCTTCTAATGGCATAAAAATCTGACATAAGAAGACCAACAAAGAAAATTAATTTATGATCTTGAAATACAAGGTGAGAGATGAAGGAACACATCGAAGAACGTTATGCAAAAAAAAAAAAATGAAAGACCAGAGAAAATTGAATTAGGAGAGCAAAGTGGAATATCAACAGAAGGTAGAGTTTCTGATCAGTTCACGGAATATCAGTTTACGGAATACTTAGTGAAATCCTAAAACAACTGGAGGACAAAAGTATAACAGAAACAACAAAACTATGCAAACTCATTTACAAAACAGGAGAATGGTCTAAAGATTTTACAGAGAATATTGTTATACCAATTGAAAAGAAAAACAATCCTAGTAAATGCATGGAGTATAGAACTATAAGCATACTCTTGCATGACTCAAAAGTACTGCTAAGGATATTACATCGACGACTGTATAATAGAGTGAAGTATTTTCTAGGGAGGATCAGTTTGCATTTAGAAAAGACAGAGGAACTAGAAATGCAATTGGAGTAATAAGGACCATATGTGAGAGGAATATAGAAGTAAATAAAGAAGTTTATATATGCTGCGTCGATCTCGAAAAAGTGTTTGACATGGTGAAATGGGAAAAACTGAATACGCAAAATTGGATTAGATTCGATAGACCGACAGTTAATAGTTGGATTATGTATGAATCAGACTACCATAATAAAGACAAAAGTAGGAAAAACTAAAAAAATCTATGATTGCTAGAGGAATAAGACAAGGGTGCTGCCTCTCACTGACTCTCTTCAATATATTTGCAGAAGAAATGATAAAAGAAGCATTTGATGAAAGAGTAAAGAGGAATCACTATTGGAGGAAGAACAATACATATTAGATTTGCAGATGAACAAGCAATATTAGCTAATAGTGAAGATGAACTACAGCATCTAATTAAAAAATTTGATAGTATATGGAAAAAATATGGTATGAAAACTAACACAAAGAAAATAAAAGTGATGAATATCTCCAGGAAACCAGAAAGTGTAAAGTTGATGATGAATGGAGAAAATTCAGAATAAGTGAGACTATATAAATACCTTGGTAGTATAATACAAGAAAATGGAAAATGTAACATGGAAATGAAAGAATTAACAAAGACTCGGGATCCGGTCGAAGAGAGGCATAAAAAAGTTCTTCCAGTCAGCGACTAGACGAACTTAAGTCTATCGTCGTGCAGCCTAGTGCAGAGGATTCAAGCGCTACTTCCACTGAGTAACATAATCCTTCACCTTCATTAAATTAACTTCCACATGAATTAATGTAGTAGCCATATGGCATAATATCTGCATTAATCTAACCTTTATATCTTTTGTGGTCTGGATTATATTGATTAAACTTCACTAAAGGCCAAAGGTTGGTAATAACCTTTTGCACAATGCACAGCAATATACACATCTCAAAGGAAGTGTACTTGCATTACAGTAAATGATGGTAACGTAAATGATAGTGAATGTAAAGGTAAATGATGTGAATTCAATATCTCTATATTATACACAAGAAGCCTTGTCATGAAGATACTTCACGTGCAAACATTTTTTCCCTTTTAGTAAAGAATTAAACAAGAAGGTAGTTCTTGGCAAATGTGGTTTACTTTCTAAACAAGTGAAAGAAAGCAAAAGAGAGAAAAACCTTTTACAATATCAATTTCTGAATCAACTTCTATTAAATTTAAGTAGGACACACAGGCATGTTAATACTGTACCTATTAGGAAATATAATTTTTACTTATTTGATATTTTTATGAATACTTGGAAGGTATGAATACGAATCCAGATCCATGGCAGCCATTTGGATCATTCTACTTATTATTAATAAATTTGTAAATTCACTAGTTTCACCTGCAGGAGTAGTGAGAGTAGCTAGTAAATAACAGTAAAAGCATAAAGGCTTTCACTAGTTCCAATGACAATCCATTCCACTCATCACTTGCAAATAAACAATATTGGCAGGTGATGAGTATTATGATAACCTCACAAGCTTGAACCTTGATAACTCCCTTACCAAGGCCGGATTACGACCCATAAAGGCCCTAAGTACCTAAAAGATTTTGGTGCCCCATATATATGTAATTCAAAATATAAACAATAATAAACCATAAAATAAATTTTTATTTTTCAAAATGAAACAAAACTTATAGTAAGATGGAAAATGTGTAGCTCAGTGGATGTGGCGTTTGCACACCACCGCGCTAGGCCGCACGAAGGAAGTCTTGGTTTCGAGTCTAGTCGGCGACTAGAGGAAATTTTTCTAAGCCTTTTTTCGACCGGTTCCCGAGTTAGTCGATCTCTGGCACGGGCAAGCAGGTTTTTCCTCCCGGAAACTCGGGTTTTTCGTCCTGTAAACTCAAGAAAATCGACCGTAGAACCCACATTATTTCAGACATTAAATATATTGTGTTAGGGTTAGAGACCACGAGATGGCGGCACATTTGAGCCGTCTCTCTTCACTGCGTACCGCTTAATTAGTGATAGCCTTGGGCCATCTGTCTCTGATTGGGTACCAGTGGAGATTGAACTGCCCACTCAGTCTCCAAAAGTTAGATAGGGCTAAATGGCCTCGCCTACTCCCGTATATACGGGAATAAAAAGGCGTTAGCTGATTTTTTTTTTTTTTTGTATGCTTCAACTTTATTTAGATTTGAAATGTTTTCTCCTACTTTTTTTAATTGCAAAGTCTTTGATCAGATCCTCAAAAGTAATCTTATGTAACACTTCTGCATCTATACTTAGTAGAGATATGGCATTCAACCTGCCATGTTGCATAGTTGTTCCGATGGGATTTTTAGTATACTTCAACTGAGAAATGAATGCTCAGCTGAGCAATTTGTGACCATTAATGTTAAAAATATACGAAAGGGAATGTCGACATTTGGAAAGGCGCACTATATATTGTCTTCTACAATTATTTTTTAAAGTTCAGCATGACTGAATCTTGTTTTTACATTTTTTTCTTGCACTGAACTTATGGCGCACATATGAGTGAAACTGCTGAAGCTCAGCTGAGAAATTAGTGTTCAAGTCCTCTGGGTAAGCATAATCAGCTTTTAAAAACACTAAGAATACCTTTCAATTTCAGTAGATGATGAAATCACTGAAGTAGCATTATGTGGCAAATCACTTAGAAAAGAAAATCTCTCTCTCTGCTATTTCTTTGCATATCTCTCCTCTTCTTCTCATATCAGTTTCAAGTTTGTCAACAATTGTGTAAAAGATGGTGATACGAAATTTATTTCTGTCATTCAGATATACTTCTGGATATGCTACAAAGGAAGTGCAGCTGCTTCATATCTTTCACATTCATTTCGTGAAGTGCACAATTGGTCAGCTAATGATCCGTACAGATCTGCACATGTTTTTAAGTTGACATCCTCATTCGTTAGAACTTGGCTTACTCTATGAAACGTTTGCAAAATCTCATCCCAAAAATTTAACATAAAAACGAATTATAGCTCTTGCATCTTATTTGCAATATTATCTGCTTCTCTTCTAATGTCTCCCTTTTATGACTGGTCTTCGGCTATACAGTTTAACGCTTTTAAAATTTGAAGGAAAGATTTCAAAATTGCTGGTGTTGCCATAGCATGTGCCACCCATCTGGTATCAGAGAGGGATTTTAAAACATTTTCATTTCCAATACAACCTTTAAGGATTGTCCTCTGGCTGGTTGAGGCTGAAAAAAAGGTATAGAGCAACTGCACTGTAGAGAAGAAATTAACTGCCTCTTGACAGCAGTCAACAGCACTTCGGCCTACCGAATTTAGTGAATGAGCTGCACATGGCACATATATAGCAAACTTGTTTGTTTTTAAATTTTTTTACTGCAACCCCTTATAATGCCCAGACATTTATTATAAGACATTATTATAAGACTGACCCCTACATTTTGAAAAGTTTAGCTGACAAACTTTATGTAAGTACTACAACACCTGATTTGCCATTTCCTCACCAGTATGGCTTTTCATTTCCAGAAAGGTTATAAAGCGTTCAGTAGGTTGTCTATCCTTTAAGTACCTAAGTGCAACACTTAACTGGTCGATATGTGACAGATCTGGTGTTGAATCAACTGACATAACCAGAAGATTTTACTTCATCAACAATAAGCACGCAGACCTTTTGAGATATCAGTTGAATGAGTTCTTCACATGTGTCTTTGGACAGATAAGAAGGATTTCCTTTGCCACAATTTCCATATTTTGCAATGCGACCTGCTAAAAATGGATCGAACTGACTTATGAGCTCAAGCAGCCCCAAAAAAGTTCCCATTTTACAATGATCCAAATCTTTCTTCTGTTCCTGAAAAGCCAAGCCACGTTCAGCTAACGTGCGAATAACAGCTATGACATGCCTCAGGACATGTTCCCAGTGATCACACTCTTCCTGAATTTGTTTTTCCAACTGTTGTCCCAACCCTACACCTTGTCTGCGAGTTAAGTATGTTAGCATAGAGTCTCGGTGAGTAGTGCTTTTTCATGTTGATCAATTACAATAGTATTGAGGCAGTCACTGAACCCTTCTCTTGAAACAAAATGTGAGAAAGTTTTAGGAGCAAACAGTTTACAAACAAAACAATAAACTGATCCCGTTGATGGTGAATACAGTAACCACTCTCTTGTATTCCTCACCATTGGCTTTTGTCCCAACATAAAGTTTCTGCGAACAGTATCTTACTGGTTTGCCACTAATGAAATATCGGTAACACTTGTCAAATGGCCTATTGTGGTGTTGACGTCCCTGGGTCCACAAGGAGTCCAATATGCCACGTCATCAGCAGAGAAATCAAGCCACAACCCTGGATATTTTGCTATATTTATTTCATCATTTGGAGACTGAATCAGTTCACCACCATCACCATGGCCCACTAAATTTTCATTTTCAGCAATTATTTCAACCTCAGAATGTTTTGTAAAGCAACTTGCATCAACATTTGCAAGAGATAGAGATATCAAGAGAATTTACAGACAAAGTGAGATCGGTAGAGAGACATGTGCTGGATGAACCTGCTTCTGACACCTTGGCGATTCCAACATCATCGTATTTTGATTTTGAAGTGATCAAAGTGGTATTTGTGTTCACTTCTGATGACGGAGATTGGCTCTGATCAGGAATTGGGATATAATGTTGTGGAACTTGTGTGAAGAAATCAGTCAGCTTTGCAGTCTTGGAATCTAATTCCAAAGTCTCCTCTTGTTTCTTTTTTTTTGATAGTTTTCACTTTTGTGCACCACTTAACTGAACACGTTTCATCTTGGTTCTTGAGATCTGTTAAATACAGAAATAAAAAGATTATTTAGCTGAATATTAGGTGGCCATCAACACAGGTACAGATAAAAAAAAAAAATAAATAAAAAAAAATCACCTAACGCCATTTTATTCCCGTATACGGGAGTAGGCGAGGCCATTTAGCCCTATCTAACTTTTGGAGACTGAGTGGGCAGTTCAATCTCCACTGGTACCCAATCAGAGACAGATGGCCCTAGGCTATCACTAATCAAGCGGTACGCAGTGAAGAGAGACGGCTCAAATGTGCCGCCATCTCGTGGTTCCTAACCCTAACACAATATATTTAATGTCTGAAATAATGTGGGTTCTAAGGTCGATTTTCTTGAGTTTACAGGACGAAAAACCCGAGTTTCCGGGAGGAAAAACTTGCTTTCCCGTGCCAGAGATCGACTAACTCGGGAACCGGTCGAAAAAAGGCTTAGAAAAATTTCCTCTAGTCACCGACTAGACTCGAAACCAAGTCTTCCTTCGTGCGGCCAAGTGCGGCGGTGTGCAAATGCCACATCCGCTGAGCTACACAGGCTCTACAGGTACACATATTATAGCCAAAATCATACGAACAATTTAATTTTCGGCTTACAACTGAATCTGAATTTCGTGATTTAATTAACTCTTATTTTACGGGAGTTGCACTTCTGGGACAGCTAGGCCTTTTACTGGAGGCGCATTTCTGAGATAACCACGTGATTTGTTTTATATTTGCTTCTGGAGCCTTTTATAAGACATAATTTAATAAAACAAGACCTAAAACAGATAGGAAAATAAAAAATGAAATGGTTACGTTATTTATACAAAATTACCTCATTTAACGCAATGGTAGTGCCAGAAAGCGTCGTGAGGGATAATACGGTGTAAACGAACCGTCACGCACGTGGTTAAAATTTTATTAGACCTCCTACACGTCATTATTTATGATCATCATCATCAAATTCCTGCCATGCATCCTCAAGGGGGTGTACAGGATACGACAGTGCTACATGAAAAATATTACATCATTACTAACTTCGTATCTACAGTTATCCTCCAAATCAGTCTGTTACTTGTCAAGACTCCAACATTATCAGATCTTATATTTCTATCGTCTAAGGTACTTTGTACCGTATCAATTCACCTACATCTTGGTCTTCCTCTGGCTCGTTTTGCTGCCAACCTCGCAGAGAACACTTCTTTTGCTAAACTTTCTTCGCCCATTCTGTTTAAGTGATCATACGACCTGAGGTTTGCTCTGTTAACGCATTCCTGGATGTTAACAATGTCAAGTTCTTTCCTAATATCCTCGTTTTTAATATGATATTGCCATTGAGGCCATCTATTCACGCCTATAATCTTTCTCAGGACTCTAGTATTTAATCAAGTGTTTTACTTCTGACCCAGCTCTCAGATCCATAAGTTAAAACTGGTTTGAAAACTGTCTTGTATACAGCTAATTTAGAGTTGCGACTAATTTCTCTCTTATTCCATACGAATTTATTCAATTGACTTCCTACCATACTAGCTTTGCTGATTCTGTTGTCTATTTCTATATTTAATTTACCATCTTCAGTAATAATCGTGCCTAAGTAGCTGAAATGTTTCACTTGTTCCACAGGTTCTCCATTCACACCACAGTTGACATTTTCAATGATTCTGCCTATTTTCATTGTCTTTGTCATTTCATTGCTGACCTTCATACTATATCTATTACAAAAGCTATTTAATTTAGTCAGAGAATCTTGCAGACTTGTAGCAGATTTATTTAGAAGTATAACATCATCCGCATAAAGCAAAGAGCTGACATTAGCATCTCCAATTCTGATATCATGTTTAATATCACTTTCATTCATAATGTGAGCCATATAGAAAATGAATAACAGAGGGGATAATGTACATCCTTGTCTCACACCAGATTTAACATTAAACCATCTTTCTGTACTTCCTTCAATTCTAACTGCTGACTTACAACTCAAATAAAGACTAAGTATTGCTTGATATAATGCCCCATTGACACCATATAACTGTAGTGTATTGAATCGCTTCTTTCTTGGCACCTTGTCATATGACTTTTCCAAATCGACAAAACTTAAATACAGATTTCTGTTATATTCCCATGCTTTCTCGACTATTTGTCGTAAAGTGAAGATCTGATCCTGACAGCCACTATTTGGCCTGAATCCAGCTTGTTCTTCACCAAGCTTTTCTTCCACAATTCTTCTCAACCGTTTCTGAAGTAAAATTGCCAGGATCTTCCCAGAAACCCTCAGTAGGGAAATACCTCTGTAATTCTCACATTCAGTTTTATTTCCCTTTTTATATATGGGTACTATGAGAGCTCTGCTCATCGGAATTCGTCCCTCTGTCCAGGCTTTCTGAACTATGCAGTGTAGCCACTGTAAGACTCTTACACCACCATACTTCAGCATTTCTGGTCGAATATCATCTACTCCTGCTGCCTTTCCACAATTCAAGCCTTTGATGGCTTTTTCTCTTTCAAGTATGGATATATATTCCTGACTGCATGCGTGGTCAGTGTTTTTTACCACTATGCTGTCATCACTGCTTGTTTCATTTAGCAGTTTTTCAAAGTAATTACTCCATACTTCAAGGATATCTTTTTCTCCTGTTTTCATGTCACTTTTATCATCTATAATTCCTTTTACAGTATTCTTTCCTCCATTTCTGAGCTTCTTCAACAACCTTCAGAATATCTTGCCACCTTCTTGATATTTATTTTCTATATTCTTGCCAAAGTCTTCCCATGACTTTTGTTTAGCTAGTTTTACACAGTGTTTAGCATTCTTGCATTTGTCTCTGTATTCTCTAAGAGCAAAAGTTGACTTATTTGCCATCAACTTTTGATAAAAAACCACCTCACCACATGCCTCTATGGCAGAATCAATTAATGTTTTCTTCAGAGTTTGCCACTGAATCTCCAACGTTTAATTCCTGTTCTCAAACTCTTTCATTTTTTCTTCAATAATCTTTGTGTATTTTAGTCTACAGTTCACATCTGAGAGCTGCTCATCTTTTATTCCCTTTAAAACTTTCTTACATGTTATTCTTTTCAATATGAAATTCAATTTTATCTTCTGAAGACTAAATAATGATCACTTCCAATTTCAAATCCTCTGTACACTCTGGTGTCCTGCACCAGGGAGAAAACATCACTATCAACAATAACATAGTCAATGAGACTTTTCTTATTCCTAGCATCTTCCCTCCATGTGAATTTGTGCACATTTTTATGTTGGAACATGGTGTTAGTAATAACCAGTCCATGTCCTGAGCAGAAATCCAACAGATATTTGCCATTATTATTAGCTTTGCTCTTTTCTCCAAATTTTTCCAAAATATTTTTGTATATCTCACCATCATTTCCTACTCTGCTATTTAGATCCCCAACAAGGACCAACTTTTCATTTTTCATTGTGCAGTTGCTTTTTCTAAAGCCTCAAAAAATTCCTCCACTTCTACCTTAGTAGAACCTTCTGTGGGACCATAGGCACAAATAAATTGTCCAGTTCCCCATTCTCATATTTGCCCACATTACTCTACTTGAGACTGACTGCCATTCAAGAAGATTCGCCTCGTATTTTGTGTTGAATACTATGGCTACTCCTTCTTTTCCTTGATTGTCATTGCCTGAATATAACATTTTGTATTTATTGCTCAGAAAGATCTCACCAGTTTTTGTCTTTTTTGTTTCAGTCATCCCTATTATGTCGATCTGGTACTTATCTAATTCCTCAGCTAGCTCCATTTCTTTGCCATTCAGGCTTCTTATGTTGATAGTACCGATCTTTAACTCTGGTGGTGTTGAGTTGGGGTTTGTTTTCACATTTGTTCCAGTAGCTGACTTTTCGCTCTTCGCCCTGGTTCCCTGGCGAAAACAACGGGGATCTTGTTTAACCCGGCGACGCCCCAGCCGGCGTGAAATTTTGTCATGTTGTACCATCATTTTTTATTTTGGTTTAACCAATAAGAATCCAATTTGGTCTGCTAAATCCCAAATTGCCAGCCTCTCCTCGTTCGTTCATTATCCAAGTAGATACCCAACAGGCTGCACCACGAGCAAGTGAGGATTGGACATTAGGTCAGAAACCCTGGTCGGTTCTCCGCATTCCTTTAAAGGCTATGTGTAGGTCTCCTCTCAGTTATACAGCTTTGACCCTTAAGCACCCCCGTCATTATTTATTGAAACAAATTAGGTGTTGGATTCTGAATGAAGAGAAATTAAATTGTTAATACTCTCTTCAATGAGACTTCAATGAGAAGGCTACAATTTTAAATATTATTTGATGTAAATCACTTATTTATAAATTAATATTCATATAACTACCTATAAGTTGATTTAATATTTAATTATTTAATCAAGAATGTGTACTAATAAAGAAAAAACTCTGTATTAAAATATTATTAAGCTATTTTATTTATTGCTATGTTAATATTATAGGAGTTTGTATTTAACATTTAACTGCATATTAATTGAAATGTAAATATTCTTTATTTTTTCCTGGATGTAGAGGTATAACGTTATGCAATAATTATATTTTGTTTTGGTAGTCTTGGAGACGTATGTAAGAGAGCAAGCGCGAGTTTAGAACAGTGGGTGAGAGAGAGAGAGAGAGAGAATGGAAGAGCTGAAAAGGATTTTAGTTAAAGAGAGTTCGAGAGCAATTTAGGCGGCCAGAATGGATATATAAGCTAGGAACGCTTAAAAAAAAAGATTAGGTATAGCAATGCTGTAGCCAATGAAGTTCTCACTGAGGCTTGGCTATTGCTGTTACCCTCTTGCCATGATCAGAGCTTTAATAGCTCAGTAACACCTTATCCCTACACTGTCCTCTACAGGTAATGGGGAAGATGAAAATCATTCTTGTTTCGCCCCTTTAAGCCAGTCCTTATAAGGACTATAAGGATAAAAAGAGAGGAGAGGATTTTCTAATTCGGCATTCGGAGAAGGAATCAAAAAGGAGATTGATTCGGGGAATCAGAGTGCGATAATGGCGAGTCGTCGAGTCACTCAAATAGCTAATTAAAGTCTACTAGTCGAGAAGCGGTTAGCTAATAAGTTACAGAATAACAAATAAAGCAATGGAAGATAGCTAAGTGACTACTGAATGACTAGCGATATTTTAGTTGAGATTTAATTTCAGGGCCGACCTTTCAAGGATACACAGAAACTTGAAGCATAGCACTGAGTAACTAGCGAATTATTAGAGGCAACAAGATTGAGTTTAACGATAGCTGTGTTAAGAATTATAGTGCTTAAAAGATTAATTGAATGCCGGAGGAATGGGCAACTGTGCATATAAAACTTCAAGTTAAGGAATTATTGTGTGTTACCATTGTTCATGAGTGATTAGTAGAATACTGAATTAGTCAAGTGATGTCTAAGATAGTACAAGTGTTTTACTTCATGCAAGAACGTTTAATTATATGTATTGTGACTGTTAATTAATTTAGTTATTACTAAGAAGATTTGTTTTAATGAGTGCTGTTAATTGTTTAAAGTGTATACAGTTACAAAAAGTATTCGCATATAAGTAGATGAAGAAGGAAGATTACTGGTAAGAATATTCCAACCGTTGATATTCCTATGCAGAGATATGTGTGAGTTTCTTCCTAAAATATCCCTATATATAACAGTAACATTTTTGCCGAGATTAGCTGAAGTGTGGATTTAAAAGTGTATGCTTGTGAAAAAGTGTTGCAACCATTATATTGTATTTGAAACTTAAGTAACTGTGAGATATTTGTATATTTGGTTAGTAAGGAACTTTATGACCTTGAGCTTACCAAGTGGTTAATTGAATTTTGTGAAAGCTGTGTTTCAGACAACAGATTTACCATTGCATAAAATTATATGACTGTATTATCAGAAGAGCTAAAATGTTTATAATATCTTATTTAGTGATTTGAACTTAAGTGTATAATTTGTGTTCTTAAATTAATTGTTTGTCTTTGTTAATCTAAAGTTGTATTTTGCCTGAATCTCTTTTACTGCACCATCCATAAAAATATTCGAACCAAAGCGGGAAAGATAAGTAAGTTAAATAAACTCGGCCTGTAAATATAATAACAACATATAAAAGAGAACTAGTTGAGAGTTGGTTTTTCTTCGATTCTTGAACTAATTCAAATATAGAGTGGCGCAGTCTATAAATCTAAATTTTCTCTATATTTGAATTAGAAATCAACTAGCAACCTATCAACTGTTTAAGAACATCGTAATAACTAAATATCGGATTCAAAGTATAGCTTAAGACGAAGTAGGATCCAACATAGGTAATAGTAAAAAAAGATAAAAACAATGAAAAACTAATTAAATGTTAATTTAAATTAAATTCGTCATCTAACTAAAGCAGAAACTCTGTGGTGCCCCCTTTCCTTGATGCCCTGAGCACATGCTTATTTTGCTTAATGGTTAATCCATCCCAGTCCCTTACTAATCAACTGTGAATTATCTTGAGATGAGCAACCAACTATATCTTTATAACATATAGCAGGGTATATACGGTAAGTGGCGAAATCTATTCCATAAAATCCCCTTACTAACTTGGAAGTCTTTATCATATCATCTGACTTTCTGACCTATGGTCTTTAACAAGATTTATCATTAAAGTGCAATGACTCAATGTGATCTTGTTTACATACATATCCTAACAAACACAATTTTAGCATAATGTTGTTTACACATCAGTCATTTATCCATGCAATAACAGTCTCTTATTCCAGATCACAAGAAAAGGCACAGTCTTGGCTATTTTCTTATATAAACTCACGATTCATTGCTTCTGAAGAAGAAGAAATTCCCCAAAATTTAATTCCGTGTGCAGCGTTCCAGCAAAATCACAACAATATAATATTCAATACAGAGTGCCGGTTGTTGTTTTGTTTTCATTAGAGATGGACGTGTTTTCTTTCAGTTTTAGCCGGCTTGGTTGGCCGAGCGGTTAGCGTATCTGCTCTCCAGCCAGAAGGCTGTGGATTTGATTGTCTGTGGAAATACCAGTAGCGGGCCGTAGATGGCGTTGGTGTAGTTAGTGGATTGAGTGGTAGAGACAAAGAGATGTAGAGTAGGTGTCCTCCCTCGATGAGTCTTTGGACTCCCTGGATGTGTTACGTAATAATAATAATACATAAGTCAGCTTCCAAAAGTTAATATGGCTAAAACTGCTTTGCCGACCTTCTCTAAAGGAATAAAGTAGGTCAGCGAATTCGATTTTTACATGTATTTAGAAGTATTAATGTACCAAAATATCCATTGCAGATCATTCTGACAGCATATTTATTTAAAAAATTTTCATGCATTTAAGCATGAAATGGCATCAGAACACAACTTTTTACTTATAATGCTAGTAGTAGTAGTAGTTGTCGTAATAGTAGTAAATGTTAGGCTTGTTTAACTCAGTGGAAGTGGCGCTGGTATCATCTGTGCTAGGCCATCCAAAGATAGACTAAGTGCAAATCTAATCACTGATAGAGGGAACTTTTTCTAGTCTTTATTCGACTGTTTCACGAGCTACTCGATCTCTGCCACGGGCAGATGGTTTTTTCCTTGAAAACTTGTGATTTTCACTCATAAAATCAAGTAAAGAAACTTCAAAACCCACATTATTTCAGACAGTAACACATACTATTATGGTTAGGTACCAAGGGATGGCAGCACTTGTTTCCCCATCTCTCCCTGGGATGCCGCTTATAATCAATGATTGTCTTGTGCTAACTATATCTGATTGTTACGGATTGAGAGTGAACTACTTACCCCTTCTGCATAAGCTATATAGTGTTAAAAGGCCTCGCCTGCTTCCTCTATGGCAGTGGTGTTCAACCTCAGTCGTGATCACAGGTCGATCGCGGAGCGATTTTTGGTCGATCTTTTGTTTATTCTTCCTTACTTACAAATTTAATTAAAACTGAAACAATATTATATTTATCATTATTTTGTATTTTTTTAAATTCTCTTTAGGTGTATTGCTATTGTTTATTTATTTTTCGTTAAAATGGTCGAATCAGTAATTTTCTTATAAGGCCAGGTAAATGAATTAATTTGGATCAGTGGAAGTCAAACAACGAGCCGAGTGAATACGATTATAAGCAAAGCACATCGTATACGTTTCGTTTATAATCGTTTTTACTCGTAACTACACCACACACTTCCCACTACCCACTGTTAGAATTTAAGTTGAGTTTCAGTTGCTCAAAATTTATCGTTGGATTTACCCTTATTTTGTTCGCCAATCAATAAGATATAAACATTTTTTATTTTAATAAAATATTTAAAAGTATTTTTTTTTAATTTGAGGAAAATCATGAGTGTTAAAGATAACAAGCTATTTTAAACCTGGTTTTACTCCATTTCCCAAGTAAGCAAACAGGCAAACAAGTCAAGTTTGTGCCTGCAAGTGTTGCAAGTCAAGCTGACCCTACACATAGTGCAAGACCATAGCAACTCGTGGTAAAAGTAGTATAAGCTCTGATCACTAATCTTAATATTTACCCTTAATGCAAAGCACATCTCCTGGAAGAGATGTATGATGCTTTTATTAAAGGCAAGGGGCCACTACCCAGACCGGTTTCGACCTTTATTGAGATCTCATCAGTGGGAGCCAGGCTAGAAATACCAAGATTTTAGTAATATAGAGCTCTAAGTAATGTACCAGAAAAGTTAGCATAAGGTGTTTTAACCTTATTAAATAAAAAACTCAGGAGCAGATATAAATGTAGAAAGTATTTTACCTTGGGTATAATAAATGTTAAAGATACCAAGCTATTTTAAACCTGGTTTTACTCCATTTCCCAAGTAAGCAAACAGACAAACAAATCAAGTTTGCGCCTGCAAGTGTTGCAAGTCAAGCTGACCCTACACATAGCCCTCCTGAGTTTTTTATTTAATAAGGTTACAACACCTTATGGTAACTTGTTCTGTAAAATACTTAGAGCCTTGTATTACTAATATCTTGTTATTTCTAGCCTGGCTCCCACTGATGAGACCTCAATAAAGATCGAAACCGGTCTGGGTAGTGGCTCTTTGCCTTTAATACAAAGCATCATACATCTCTTCCAGGAAATGTGCTTTGCATTAAGGGTAAATATTAAGATTAGTGATCAGAGCTTATTCTACTTTTACCATGAGTTGCCTTGGTCTTGAACTATGTGTAGGGTCAGCTTGACTTGCAACACTTGCAGGTGCAAAATTGACTTGTTTGTCTGTTTGTTTACTTGGGAAACGGTGTAAAACCAGATTTAAAATAGCTTTGTGACTTTAACATTTATTATACCCAAGGTAAAATACTTTCTACATTTATATCTCCTCCTGAATTTTTTATTTAATAAAGTTAAAACACCTTATGTAACTTGTTCTTGTAAAATACTTAGAGCTCTGTATTACTAAAATCTTGGTATTTCTAGCCAGGCTCCCACTGATGAGACCTCAATAAAGATCGAAACCGGTCTGGGTAGTGGCCCCTTGCCTTTAACACAAAGCATTCTACATCTCTTCCAGGAGATGTGCTTTGCATTCAGGGTAAATATTAAGATTAGTGATCAGAGCTTATTCTACTTTTACCATGAGTTGCCTTGGTCTTGCACTATGTGTAGGGTCAGCTTGACTTGCAACACTTGCAGGCGCAAACTTAACTTGTTTGTCTGTTTGCTTACTTGGGAAATGGAGTAAAACCAGGTTTAAAATAGCTTGGTATCTTTAACATTTATTATACCCAAGGTAAAATACTTTCTACATTATGAGTGTATCAAAGAAATCGAAGACATATCATTTTCATAAGGAATAGGAAATGAATATTTTCTTTACAATGGTAAATGGAAAGTGTTGTTGTTTGATTTGTAATTCATCTGTAGCAATCCCAAAAAAAGGTAATATTAAGAGACATTTTCGATCGCTACATGCAAAATATGATGAAGATTTTCCCAAAAATTCCGAAATAAGTAAATCAAAAATTATAAATTTAAAGGCAGGACTTTCTGGACAACAAAATATGATTTCGAAAGTAATAAATAAACCAATATCAGTCATTATTGCATCTTCGAAAGTGTGTCATTTATTAGCTAACGCAAAAAGCCTTTTACTGATGGAGAGTTAATAAAAGAATAGTTTCTTGCAGCAGCAGAATCATTATTTTCAGATTTTAAAAATAAAAATGAAACCATTTCGAATATTAAATATTTACATCTTTCCAGAACAACGGTTATGAGAAGAGTTGTAACTTTAAGTGCCGATCTGAATACTCAGTTATTGTCAGACATTCACCAGTGTGTTGCGTTTTCATTACAATTTGATGAATCAAACGACTTCACTGATACTACTCAGTTAATGGTATATATTCGCATGGTATTTCAAGATTATTCATGTAAAGAACTTTTGAAAATTGTACCATTATTGGGAAGGACTAGGGGAGAAGACATTTTTTCAGCATTTGATGAATTTGTGAAACAACACAAACTTCCGCTTTTTAAACTTGTGTCTATTACTACTGATGGTGCTCCTGCAATGATAGGTAATAAATCAGACTTCATTTAATTATGTAAAAACGATGACAAATATCCAGATTTTTTTAATGTACCACTGTATTATTCACCAACAAGTACTGTGTAGCAAAAGATTAAACACAAAAGATGTTTTGGATATTACATTTAAAATTGTAAGTTCTGTTAGGGGAAAAGCCCTTCAACGTGGGTTATTTAAATTACAGGCAGATGATGATGATAGGGAACTTCTGTTGTACAATAATGTTTGCTGGCTCAGCAGAAGTCAATTTTTAGAAAGATTTCTTGTATTAATTAATGATATAAAAATTTTCTTGATGAAAAAGGAGATTTATCCACAATTGAAGTGATAAAAGATGGTTGTTACACTTATCATTTTTAGTATATTTCTGTAAAAAATTAAGCAATTTAAATTTAGAATTCAATAAAATGTTTCCAAAAATACATACTTTTATTAAAGAAAAATATAAATGAACGAGAATTTAGATATCTCCCATATTTATTAAAATTTTTTGAACAAAATCAAGAAATGCTTTGCTGTGATTTAAAAGAATTTTTTTGTGAAAAAGAATTAGTTGAGGAAGAAATAAATTCAAGATTTAAAGATTTTAATAAAACTGAAATGATTGTCTTTTATTGATAATCTTTTATCAATAACCCATTTCAAGAAAACTTGAACATCACAGAAATTTCAAATAAAATTTGATATAATCTGTTTGATATAAAGCTGAAGTAGAACTTGAGATAATAAACATTCAGAATAGTTTAAATTTAAAATCAATAAACAATGAAGTCATTTGGAAGTACGCACATGATCATTTGGATGATTGTCTGCGATTCGCCACTTCTTCATATCAACCTGACTATGGAAATATTGCGAGGTCCAAACAATGTCAAATTTCACATTAACTTTTTTTTAATCAACCAACATTTCCTGTAACTTGTGAGTTTGTAATCAATCTGTTGTTTTTTCTAACTTTTGTTTTCCAAAATAGAGAAATAAATATTTTATTCCAATATTTTTTTTATTTGTTCTATTAAAATGATTAACACTGATAAATACATTTTTAAATACACAAATAAAGTTTTTAGTTTCTTTAAAATTTTTATGGTGGGGAGAGTGGGTCCTCTGAAGTGATTGAGCGCATTTAACTGCATGATCAGATATCAGGTTGTGCGTAATCAGATATCAGGTTATGGGAACGTGATCTATATAAGAGAGTAAATCCCGAATAACTTAGTATAGAAAAGTAGCTCGCATAGTAAAAAAGGTTGAACACACCACTGCTCTATATGAATAAATATGTTAGCTGATTATTATTTCATATTAAAAAAAAAAACAGCTTACGCCTTTTATTCCCGTAAAGGGAGTAAGCAAGGGCTGTTTTATCCCTATCAAACTTTTGGAGACTGAATGGGCAGTTCAATCTCTACTGGTAGTCAATCAAAGATAGCTGGCCGAAAGCTATCACTAATTTAATTGGCATACAGGAAGAGACGGATAGCAAGTGCCGCTATCTCGTGGTCCCTATTCCTAACACAATATTTTTATTGTTTGAAATAGTGTCGGTTCTATGGTTGATTTTATTGAGTTTACAGGACGAAAAAACCCGATTGACCATGTCAGAGATCGACTAACTCGGGAACCGGTCGAAAAAATTACTTAGAAAAAGTTCTAGTCAGGGAGGAGACTTGACCTTGTCTATCTTTGGAGGAGGTTCATCGCTAAGGAGTGCAAATACCACTTTAACTGTGCTACATAGACCCTTATAATAATTATGATGATTTTGCATGGGTACCTTCATGGGGTAGTATTCATCGCGGAAGACCGCAGACATCTAAACAGTATCAATTGTACCTCTTCTTTTATTCATTGATAGACAGAGCACTTACAACTGACTCTGCCAACTCATTCCACTCATACCCTACACTCAAAGGATAAAATCCCACGTTAACTACAGTCTCATTCAGTTTCCACAGTGCTAAAATGTTTTATCTGCATGAGTTCTGTAAAATCCTTTTAGTAACTCAGATATATTTATCCTCTTCCTGTAATTTCAGCCATGATTTTCAAGCTACAAACTGCAATCCATCCGAATGAAGAGCATTTCACGCAGCTTGATCACTCGCCTCTGGATCCTCTCCACTGCTTCTTCATCTCTCTATGAAACCAAGGTGACCAGATCAGGCGCAGTAATCCATGCTGACGTATCCAGTCATTATAAAGAATACCTATAACTTCCCTATGTCTGCATACTTGTGTTCTTCAATCACCAAGTAATTCTATGAGCCACTTTGGCAACCTTAACAATAGCCTTCTACATTTCAACTCTATCTACTACCACCTCCAAATCTTTAACTTCATAAATTTCCCTGAGTGTAGTTCCCTCAATGTGGTACATATATCTTGTAATGCCTTCTAAACTTCAACTCTCCATCTCCATCTTCGTCAATTTCCTGGAGTAGAGTTCCACCAATGTGGTACACACATCTTGCCATCTTTTTTCCCCAAAAAATCATAACTTTAAATTTTTCACATTAAAGTTACTTTTATTATCCTTGCTCATACTGCCATCTTATTCAGCAAAGTCTCTAAATATCCATAATTTATTATTACTTTACCCAATTTTGCATCATTAGCAAACAATTGAATATTTCCTTCAAATTATTTCCTGTATTATTTCTGTACAAATTAAACAGCAATGGTCTTTGCATACAGCCATTTGGCGCAACAGTACTCAACTGCTTTATCCTATATTCTACTCTACCAAGTACTACTTTTGGTATCTATACCTCAGTCATCCTTTTATCCATATCAGTAATATCATAAGCTTCCCGTTTGCTTCAATGTGTTGGACTGGAGAATAAAAGGTTCATGGGGATGCGAATTATTTCAAGAATTTTGTGAATAGGAGTGATGTAGATAGCTGAAAGGTTTCCTCTAATCGACGAATATAATCTAAATTAGAATGTTTTTTTCGCGCGCTCCTATAGCTATGGATATAAACGGAATTGCCAGCAAGCCTATTTTGTATTAGTCAAAGTTCTACCGATGCAAACGTCACTTTCACTGAGCTACACAAGCCCATGAATGAATGAAGGCCTGTGTAGCTATGTGAAAAAAGCTCTTGCAACCTCTGCGCTAAACCGAATTCAAGTCTAGTTGCTTACAGGAGGAACTTTTTCGAAGCCTTTCTTCGACCTGATCCTAAATCGATATTTTTTTATTTGCTTACTGCAAAGAAAAACATATCCCAAACTAATAAAAACATATTAGTGCAGTTTTAAACTTTAATAGGTCCAACATTATAAAAGTTACAGATTTATAGTAGACTTAAGTTATAATAGCTTAAGGAGTATGTAATTAAGTTTTATCTACAATGATTTGTTTCTTATTAGTGTTCAACATGACCGTCATCTTGTGCGATGCATGTAACTAGGCGAATTTCGAAGTTCTGATGCGACCTCATAAGAAAAAGTCTAACGGAGTCAAGTCAGGTGACCGAGGTGGCCACTCAAGATCACCTCCTCTACCGATCGACCTGTCTGCGAAAGTGTCATCCAGAAACTTTCGCACCCGTGTCGTATAGTGATAGGGTGTCCCATCCTGTTAGAAAATGGTTTTATTCATAAGTCAAATAAGATTTAATCTCTTTAATTTGGGAATAAAAAATTCTGAAGCATTCCTAAATAAGATTCACCCCTGACAGTGGGTTCACAGAAAAAGAATGGCCTGATAATGCAACACCTCCTATCTGCTCACCACACATTAACTTTTGGTGAATCTCTTTCGTGTTGCTACATTTCCTAAGGCTTCTCTGTATTCAAAATGTGGCAATTGTGATGGTTAACTTTCGACATAAGTGGGTTTTGCTTAGGCTGACCATATGTACCGTTTTTATCATATTTCCGGGCCGTCCCGTCGTTTTAATAAAAATGTCAATTTTGTCCCGTTTTTAATAAAACCTATAAATATATTTTCTAAAATTATATAAATTAAGTGGATATTAAATCCAACATTATTTTTATAAATATACTTTAATATTGGTCAGTAATAAATCATTATTCATAATCTATCGTATATCGATATCATGGATACTAGTAATTTGTATAGCGATGGAGTAGCATTGTTCGATACTAAATATCGATATCTGCAGTGATTTATTATACAGTATGCTAACCGGTGGTTTAAATTTCGTATTTTTTTAAAGTTTAAAGTTTTTTATTTTTATTTTTAAAGCTTTAAGTCTATCCTTGCAATGTCAAAGAGGCGAAACTGCAGTTTTAATGACGATCTCAGAAAGAATTCAATTTTATTAAACTGGACAAGCGGTTTAGTGACGAAACAAAAGTGGTATGCCACCATTTTTCCATTTTTCCGTTGCTCATGAGGCAGAAGCAACATCAGCATCTACATAGCCAGGAACATAAGGATGCTGAAAACACTCTGGCTTTAGTTTAAAAAAAAAAACATTAGCTCGTTTATGATGGTGATACCGAAAGTGATAAAATTGCAGCAAGTGAAGCTCTTGTTGCTTATCATACTGTGCATCGGCCAAAGTTTTCGCGCAAATGACAGCTTGTTGACACTGATCAATAAATTTATGAACCAAAATTTTCTCCAGCACGTACCAAATCAGAAGCAATAATTACCAACATTTTATCACCATACAATATTGGGCAAAGTAAAACTTTATCGTCTTACTTTTTCATGCATACAGAATATCGCATAACCCCTGTCCCGTTTTTGCCATCCCAATGTCCAGTTTTGGTCTCAAGGAAATATGGTCAGCCTAGTTTTGCTTCATATGAAAAAGTCAACATGTCAATAACATCTGTGTCTTCGTCAGTAAACAGAAATCCAACCTGACCTGGAACGATAATCCTCTTCTTGTAGCATTTGAACAGTCGTAATTTTGTAAGCATGTTTATAAAGTTGTATGGTTAGAATTCTGTGTAGTGGTTTTTGGTACATTTAACTCATCAGCAGCACGTCGCACTGATTTCTTGGGTCTCTTATCAAATGCCCTTTCGATTTCGAACACATTCGCTTCCCTTGATGAGCCTCCCTAATCTGGATTTATCGGGAACTGATCCAATTTCTTTGAATTTTTTCATTCAGTTATAAATTAAATTTCTGTGGGGAGCCCTCACTGTTATTACTGGGAACAGAATTTTCTTCTTACCGCTGTTATGGACTTCAGTTCACAAGCCACAGGACGCAATTGACTTTTGCTTCAACATTTGCCATCTTCAATCACACCAATCTAAAAAAAAAAAGAAAAAAAAAGAAAAAGAAAATTTAATGAAATAATATTCATGCATAAAAAATTCTAATAGCTATACTTTCATGATATTTACTGCAACTCTGTAATGGTGATACTTTTGAAGCAGTTAAAGATCAAAACTGCACTAAGAATTATGGGACCCCCTGTATTATAACTTTTAAGTATTTTTTGGGGGAAGGGGATTTAATATAAGTTTATTTTTTTACTATCTGTATTTATTTGTGCAAGCCTTCCTCTCTCTCTGCATTCAGTACAGTATCATCAGCAAAAAGGTCATTTATAGATTTTCTTTGTTCAGTTCTGTACTTTCGTAAATAGTTTTCGTTGTTGAGATTGAACAAACAGAAAGGGCATATTTCAGCATGACAGCTTTTTGTCTTTGAGAAGTTTATGACAGCTGATTTTTGATTTTTATATTTGGAATTTAGTTCCCTAGATACCAAATAGGGAGTCTATATAGCTCAGTGGAAGTGGTTAGCATGTCCGCTCTCCAACAAAGGCTGCGGGTTCGAATTCCGCCGTGGAAATGGATGTTTGGGATTGTCCTACAAACTTGTGTGGAAAGGGAATTTGTGATCCACTGACTCTAGCAGAAGACATCATTACGAAAACCAGGTGAGGTATGACAGTGACAATACGGCGTCTACGGACGTCAAATGGGACTTTTTTTTTTTTTTTTTTTTTGAAGTGCCGCTGAGTGCAGGAAGGAATGTTTGGGTTCGAATCTAGTTGCCGACTAGAGGAACATTTTCTAAGCCTTTTTTCGACCAGTTCTCGAGTTAGTCGATCTCTGGCCTGACAAACGGATTTTTTCTCCCTGAAACTCGAGTTTTCCGTCCTGTAAACTCAAGAAAATCTATAGTCGGACCCACACTATTTTCAGACATTTATAATATTGTGTTAGGGACCACGAGATGGCGGCACGTGTTAGCCTTTTTTTCACACTGTGTGCCGATTAAAGTAATAATAGCCTTGAACCAGCTATCTCTGATTGACTACTAGTGGAAAAACTGCCCACCTCAAATATTAAATACAGTAATACCTTGCATAGTCCAGCTTCACTATAGAAAAAAAAAATCAGCTAACGCCTTTTTATTCCCGTATATAGGGAGTTGCTAAAAGAACATTCACATCTACCCAGCTATAGAGTCATGATTGAGATGGCTAAAGATCGCGATAAGTGGAGATCCTTTCTTCTTAGTGGACTCAACCCGTTACCAATCGGGTGAGATGAGATGATATAGGGAGTAGGTAAGGCCGTTTTTTAGCCCTATCTAACTTTTGGAGACTGACTAGGCAGTTCAATCTCCACTGGTACCCAATCAAAGATAGTTGGCCCAAGGCTATCACTAATTAAGCGGCACGCAGTGAAGAAAGACGGCTAAACAAGTGCAACCATCTCGTGGTCCCTAACCCAAACACTCATATTTAATATCTGAAATAATGTGGGTTCTGCGGTCGATTTTCCTGAATTTACGGCACAAAAACCTGAGTTTCCAGGAGAAAAAACCCGCTTGCCCGTGCCAGAGATCGACTAACTCGGGACCCGGTCGAAAAAAGGGTTAGAAAAATTTCTTCTAGTCGCCGACTAGATTCGAAACCAAGAAGTTTCCCTTCGTGCAGTCAAGCGCCATGATGTGCAAACGGCTACACAGTAGAGTCCGGTTTTAAATCCTAAAAAATTAGTACACAAAATTATTTTTTTTTATATATAAATGTTCGGTTTTTTCCCTTAGACTCGGCGAGAATGTAAAAGCGGCATTATGTTCAACGTCTTAATGTGTAAGCTATGATAGTACGAGTAAGCAGTGGACGTTTGTGAACTTTAATGTTGAATTAACTTCTATGTCTATCAGTTTTCGATGCGCAAATCTACAGTAAAGTTGATTTGTGATAATTAAATTTTAATCCCATTTAAAAAAACTACATAATGAGTGCAAAAAGAAAACGTGAAAGTTATTCTGTCACCAAGAAACGTAAATGGGTCTTTAGAACAAAAGCTCGATATAATCAAACTTCATGAAGAAGGTGCATCCTTTGCTAAAATAGGCCGTGAAAAATGATTGGACGAGTCATCAGTTCGAAAACTTATCCAAAAAAAAAAAAAAAAGATCAAATACAAATCGCAGCATCAGAATGATAAATATAGAGCGGCTATTATCCATGTGGATCGAAGACTTAACTCATAAGCGAGTTCCGCTTAGTCAAATGGAAATTCAAGCCAGCGTATTAAGTCTTTATACATTAAGTGTAATGACTTGAAGACTATTGATGATATAGAAAACGAAGGTGAGGGAACTAGTGAAAATTTTACGGCAAGTCGTGGGGGGTTTTTTCGTTTAAAGCAACGAATTGGTATTCATAATGTTCGTATTATTGGTGAATCTCCAAGTGCAGATAAAGAGGCTGTTTTAAGATATCGAAGGATTTGAGTGAAATCATACAAAAAGGTGGCTACAAAGATGAACAAATATTTAACGTTGATGAAACGGGATTATTCTGGAAAATGTTGCCGTCACGCACTTTTATAACAGCCAATGAAAAGTCATTCTCTGGATATAAAATTTCAAAAGACCTATGTATATTATTTCTGGGAAAACTCCCATGTTACTCCTCATTATAAACTATTATAATTACAGCTATTTTGCCTGCTTCAGTTTAGGAGTACCCCTGTTTAAATGTCATTGGCTATTTACTCATGGGTTCTTACCCCGTCAACTACCTTTCCCCTTCCCCCTCCCTATTTTTTTTAAAAAAAAAAAATTAACCCTTTCACTTTCCCCACCCTATATAAAAGTATATGTTTCTATATTTTACGGAAAAAAACCCGGGTTTTTCTAACTTATTCTACCAAACTGCCTACCTCCCCCCCCACACACACTCTGCAGTTCTCGACATCGCAGACAGAGGAAAAGCCACAACACCCAGAAAAAGGTATGTGCAATTTTCTATTCCTTAAGCTACATATACTTTTTAGTACATCTACACTCATAATGCCCTAAGAACCCATGAGTAAATAAATAGCTAATGACATTTAAACAGGGGTACTCCTAAACTGAAGCAGGCAAAATAGCTGTAATTATAATAGTTTCAAAAGACCGTTTCACACTGTTATTAGATGGAAATGCAGCAGGGAATTTCAAACCGATGCTTGTGTACCGTGCAGAAAATCCTAGAGCTCTTAAAAATATATCAAAAAATAATCTCACAGTGTTGTGGCGTTCAAATAAGAAAGCATAGGTCAGAAGAGTTTTATTTGAAGATTAGTTCACCAACTATTTTTGCCCTACAACAGAACGTTATTGTAGAGAAAAATTATTTGATTTTAAGATTTTGTTGATCTTAGATAATGCCCCCGGTCATCCGACTGGTCTTTGTGATTTAAATGAAAATGTAAATAACTTTTCTTCCACCAAATACGACGTCGGTGATCCAACCAATGGATCACGGTGTCATTGCGACATTTAAGGCCTATTATTTGCGCCGCACTTTTTCGCAAGCCATAAAAGATAAAACAGGAGAAAATACGCCTACTTTAACAGAATTTTGGAAGAGCTACAACACAGGAACGTTATCGAAAATATAGGCGAAACATGGCATGAATTAACGGTAAGCAATATGAGAACAGTATGGAAACATATCATACCACATTGTGCGAATGATGTCATTGGTTTTGCAACTCATTTTACTGAAGTCACTAATAATATAGTGGAAATTGGACAGCAACTTGGTTTCAAAGAGTTATATTCCGTCAACGTAATTGAGTGCATTGAATCGAACACTAATGAACTGCGTAATGAAACCCTTATTAACATGGATGAACAACGAGCTTATGAAGAGCGGGAGCACAACTTAGACAACGACGACTGTGTTGAAGTGCCTGCACGAGAATTAACAGCTGAACGACTATCAAAAATTATTGGAATGGTTGCAAAGCATATTATGGAAGTTGATCCCAATATTGAAAGTAGCCTTATCGTTCGCTGAACGATAAACAATGCAATTCGTAACTATAAAGAAATGTATGAAAAGAAAAAAACCAAAGAAAAAAATCTGCAGACATCGATATTGCAATTTTTAGAGAATAAAAATTGAATTACGAAACACATGTATCCGGAAACTCGGGTTTTTCGTCCTGTAAACTCAAGAAAATCGACCGTAGAACCCACATTATTTCAGACATTAAATATATTGTGTTAGGGTTAGGGACCACGAGATGGCGGCACATTTGAGCCGTCTCTCTTCACTGAGTACCGCTTAATTAGTGATAGCCTTGGGACATCTATCTCTGATTGGTACCAGTGGAGATTGAACTGCCAACTCAGTCTCCAAAAAAGTTAGATAGGGCTAAATGGCCTCGCCTACTCCCCGTATACGGGAATAAAAAGGCGTTAGCTGATTTTTTTTTTTGATGTATTTTTTATTTAAATATTTTTGATAAAGACATTTGAATTTATTAATCTCGTTTTATTCATTGAAAAACAGGGAGAATATATATATATATATTTTTTTTTTGAACCAATTATTATTTTTTGTATGTATTTAATTGCTCAATTAGTCCGGTTTCAAACAGTTCGGGATATCGGTTGAACTGATTACCCTGACTATGCAAGGTATTGCTGTCCTGCTAAAGAGGCCTCACAACGGGTTGTGGTAAGGAGGTCACTGACTCAGTCGATATAATGGAATTACTGAGTGAGCACTTTGCAAGAGTATATCATCCAGGTGGTGACACTAAAAGAATGAAGGAATCATTAGTTTATACGGGAATTGTGATGAATGAAGTGGAGATGAATAGTCTATTACAGAATCTTAATGTGAATACATCTGTGGGATTGGATGGTAAACCGGCACGGGTCTTACGTGAAGCAGCTAAAGAATTATCAGTGCCCACGACGATTTTGTTTAATCTGAGTCTCAGGTCTGGTTTAGTCCCGAAGGCGTGGAAAGAGGGGAAAATAGTTCCACTGCATAAAGGAGGATCCAAGACTACTGTTGGAAATTACCGACCGATCAGCATAGCAGGAGCCGTTGTCAAGATCTTGAAGAAAGTAGTCAAGGGAAAAATACAGGAATGGATTGATGAAAATGAGATACTGTATGGGGGACAGCATGACTTTATGAAGGGTAGATCATGCCTTAGTAATTTGCTCAAGTTTTATAACACAGTGAGGGCTGAACTGGATAAGGGTAATGGGTTTACAGTGATACTGCTGGACCTGGCTAAGGCCTTTGACAGTACGCCACATGGAATTCTAATTTGTAAACTGCAACATATGGGAGTAGATATAGGGTTGGTGAGATGGATAGGTGGGTGGTTGTTGGAGAGAGTATCAGAGAGTAGTTTATTCAGGAGTAGAATCCAAAACATGGCCTATGACTAGTGGTGTGCCACAGGGTTCTGTTCTTGAACCACTGCTGTTTAATTTGTTCATTAATGATATAGGGAAGGATCTAAGAGGAACGGTTCATTTGTTCGCTGATGATGCAAAGTTGGGTAGGGCAATTGTGAATGCAGAAGATGTCAAAATCTTGCAGGATGATTTGGATAGATCAGAGTTCTGGGCCAAGGAGAATGGATGTCAATTTAATGTGACAAAATGTAAGGTTATGCATTTTGCGGTTAAAAGATTAGCAGTAGTATAACACATTGGTGGAACTGTACTCCAGGAGATTGATGAAGCCAGGGACTTAGGAGTTAGGTAGATAGGGAGATGAAGTTTAGGGGACACATTGCAAAAGTGGCTAAATGAGCTCATCAAATCACTTAGTTGCTGAATAATACTTTGACTAGCAGAGACAAGCAAGTTATTGTTCCTCTGTACTGAGCCTTGAGAAGACCTCATCTCGACTACTGTGCCCAGATTTGGTCACCTAGGTTTCTTCTTGATGGGGAGGAGGTAGAGAGGATCCAGAGGCAAGTGACCAAGATGATAGCAGGTCTATGGAATGAACCTTATGAGAACAGTTCGAAGATATGTGGGTTGCAGAAATTGGTTGATAGGTGGAAAAGTGGAGATATGATTGAGACATTCAAATTACTGAAGGGTTTCTTCCAGGGTGTGTAGTGGGTGTTATGGCAGTGAATGAGTTCAAGGAAAGGTTGATAGATACTGAGAATGTCGAATAGTTATGTGGACATGATGTTTAGGGCCTCCCTCGATTAGTCTAAGGATTCCCTGGAGTCGCCCGTAATAATAGTAATGCTCCTCCATATCAGGGCTGTCGCCAGATTAGATCGTGCCCTGAGGCATACAATTAAATACCGCCCCTGATGGATTAACAAAAATATAAGAAAATCTCCAATGGCTATTTTTTTTTTGTTACAAGAGAAACATTAATGCAAAACGATTACATAATAATATTAATTAAATGTTTGCTCTACGGGAATATCATACAATAAAACTGTTTATAAGCGTTTCTAAATTTAAATTATGAGATATATCTGCCTCTATTGATATAGTTGCTAGAGACCAACCAATCTTTCTTGGGTCATCGCTGTTCGCAAATAATTTTTAATCAGTTTAAGCTTGGAAAAACTTCTTTCCGCACTTGCTATGCTAACAGGAATTGTTAGCATAGTGACGGCATCTACCGCAATATAGCTGAACGAGCGCCCTTATCAAGCAGCACCGTGATGCAGGCTGCCTCTTTGCTACACCCTGTTGACAGTACTGCTCCATATATGGGAATAAAAGGCATTAGCTGGTTGTTGATTAAGATATCAGTCTTATGTCATTTCATTCCTTCATGTCAATGTTTCTATCAATTTCTTATAGTGAATGCTATCAAATGCATTATAAGAACCTGTGAAACAATTATCAACATATTTCTGCATTTCTATGTTTCTCTCTAATATCGGTTTGATTTTGCAGCTACCCTCACTCATTCCTGTTTTTGATAAATCCACTTTTTGGATGCCTTATTCATTTTTTTAAAATCTTTAAAGTATAATCCGAATTGCAATTTTGTTAGGTGGATCATCAGGCTAATTAGTCTTTAATCGTTACATTCAACTTCCCCATTTTTTCGGCATATTTATGAAGATGGAACTCATGAGTTGATCAGGAACATATCCATTCTCACATATGTGGTTAAATAGTTTTCCTAGCTCTTCTATTCCTCTTTTTTCTGGAGGTTTTTATATTTCTGTATGAATGTCACCCTGACCTGGTGTGTTTTATACAAATGTACCACTGGTTTGTTTTATGCATTTGTATAAATTTGCCAGCCTGGTTGGCTGAGTGGTTAGCATATCTGCTCTCCAGCCAAAAGGCTGTGGTTTCAAATCCTGCAATGGGCATGGATGTATCATTGTCTGCAAAAATACTATTGGTGGTGGTTTGCGGTGGATGGCGTTGGTGTAGTTGCAGTTTGTTGTAGTTGGGTGGATTGAGTGGTGGAGAGGGAGCGCTGTAGAGGAGGTGCTCTCCCTCGGGGATCCTTGGACTCCCTGGAGGTGTCACATAATAATAATAATAAAACAAATATACATATTTTTAATACAGTTGTTTTATACATTTGTATAAAAAGCCATATCAGAGAAAATAAATAAGTGATATAGAAATCTCTGCAGCAAGTTGAAACCATCAGTCCACAGTTTTACTACTGTACTGCAGATCAGCTTCCATGTAGAGATAAGCCAAACAATCAACCTGAGTAACCAATATTGCAAACAACAGTAAGAAGACATGAAGAGAATAATAAACATCATGACTGTTCAGTGAAGCATAATAATGTGAAATAGAGCAAAAAGAATCATATTACACCATAGTTTTTCTGATCGGAATGGTGTGTGTGATGGATGAGGAATATCTTATGCGTCAATGCATCCTCCGAACGACTCTGAAGTTTGGGAACTTTGGAATAATGGTTTAAAGGAGCTTGTAGGACCTAGCAGAATCATCCTGAAAAAATTTCACCACTTCTAGATAAAGCAATACCTCCCACCAACTTTAAAATAGAACATGCAGATATCTTTCAACATAAGAATGCACAGTAGCATACTACAAGTGCTGTTGCGACCTGGGTTAAAGAACATAAGTGGAAAAAACTTTACTAGTCTGCTCAGGATCAAGATCTCGACCAACCATAATACCATTGGAAAACTGAGGTGAAGGTAAAACAAATGGATCTACTAATAGTATAATGTACTAGTATTTATTTTGAAGGAAGAATGTTGCAATCACATGATTGGCAATATAATAAACTGATGAAGAGCAGAAATGAGAGAGAGAGAGAGAGAGAGAAGGAGGGAGGGAGGGGGGAGGAAAGGGAATCTGATGCGATTTACACACTACAGATGTTTTAATATATTAGATTTCTCTTAAATATAATATTCTTCTGAAACCTATTTGAACATACACACATTCTTTCAGTATCTTATGTATGCTATATATATATATATACTAAACCTGCTCTACCAGGATAAATAGAATGGTGTGTTAGGTGCAATGGAAAGAAGGAAAGCATCCAAGTTAAAATCAGAAGGAAAGAGAATTGGAAGTAAAAATAGAAAAAATGGATCTAGCCAAGTAGTTTGATATGTGGAAAGTGTTTCTGTCAGAGCTACACAATAAACAGAGTTAGAGAATAATCATGAAGAACTCATAAATGCCATCTTTTTCTACATCTTTTTTTCTTCCATTTTTGCTTCAAACAATTGTTTTCTAATCTTGAATTTCTCATCCCATTTCAGAGACTATACCATATAAGATTATTTCTGCTTACACATTCTTGAATATAATCAATATCAAGTGCTTAATAATATTATTATTATTATCATCATTATCTCGGGCAACTCCAAGGAGTCAACAGACTCGTCAAGGGAGGCCCTAACATCATGTCAAGAGCAACTATTCACATTCACACAGTATCTATCATACCTCGCCTTGAACTCATTCACGGTCATAGCACCCACAACAAACTCTAGTAGCTTATTCCACTCATTCACCACTCTCCAAGTAAAAAACCTAGTTCTAACACCCCCTGCTAACCACACTCTTGCCCAGCTTCCATGTATGGCCCCCAGTCCTCCAACCACCAATCCTATTCTCAAAAATATCTTCTAGATTAATCCGATAGAAACCCTTCAGTAATTTGAATGTCTCAATCATATCACCCCGTTTCCGCCTATCAACCAATTTATGCAACCCACAAATCTTCAACCTGTACTCATAAGGTTCATTCCACAGACCTGCTATCATCTTGTTCACTCGTCTCTGGATCCTCTCCACCTCCTCCCCCAGCAAGAAAGCCTGGTGCCCATATCTGGGCACAGTAGTCAAGATGGGATCTTATCAAGGTTCGATATAGTGGAACAACTTTTTTTGTCTCTGCATGTTAAAGTATTTTTCAACAACCAAGTGATTTTATGAGCTGTTTTGGCCACTTTTGCAATGTGCCCCCTAAACTTCAACTCCCTATCCACCAACACTCCCAAATCCCTGGCCTCATCAATCTCCTGGAGTATGGTTCCACTAATGTGATATATTGCTGCTAATCTTTTCACTCCAAAATGCATAACCTTACACTTTGCCAGATTAAATTGACATCCATTTTGCCTAGTCCAGTCGTCCAAACTATCCAAATCATCTTGCAAAATTTTGACATCCTGTGCACTCACAATTGCTCTACCCAACATCATCAGCAAACAAGTGAACACCTCCTCTCAGATGCTTTCTTATATCGTTAATGAACAAATCGAAAAGTAGTGGTCCAAGAACAGAACCCTGCAGCACACCACCAGTCACAAGCCATTCTTTGGACTCCACTCCTGAATAAACCACTCTCTGGTATCTCTCCATTGACCACCCTCCTATCCAGGGCCGTCGGAATCGGGCATGTGGACGCCAATACGAAGGGGGCACCTGGGCACGGGACATAAGTTCATTTTTAAGAAACAAAATTTTTATCATAAAAACCAAAAATTCTTAGAATGATCACTATTAAAATAAATAAGGCCGGATACACCGAATAAAAATTTTTAAAAAATTGTATATTGCCGGCTGTTTACAATTTTGCAGCGAGAGCAGGCTAAATGCTTGCCTCCAGAATCTAAAGTGAAACGGTGAACGGTTTTTATGCGCAGAAACGAATTTTCGTACAAAACATTTGTTGCTACATAACCAGTCATATAGTACTGTAAAAACTTGATATTAGCTTAAATATTCCAAAACACATTGCATTCGATTGTTTACTTGGGTCAAGTCCAGTGTGAATATAGTAAAAAAAAACTTTGCTTGCTCTGTATAGTTTGTTTTAGATGTTATTGTAAATAACACTCTGGAAGTTAACTGTATATACTGCTTTAATAAGAATATGTTAGAGTGCTAAAAACAAAGGCAATGTTTATATCGCCGAAGCTGAATGTAATAGATCTACATGGCGGCATTAGAAAGATTGTTATTAAAATTTTTTGTATGAGAAATGCTTGCAGGCTCTAAGTGTAAACATCCATTAAGTCAGTCAGAAAGGTGTTCAAACCACTTTCCGATGGCCAGCTTACAATTAAAAGAAAGCAGAGGAGAATGAAAGGCGTGCCAAACTTGAAACTCAAGATGAAAGAATCATACTGATTCTTTGGGGGTTGCCAAACTCCATTCAAAGTCTCAGAGGAGGTATAATAAAAAGGGACTGAAGCAAACAGAAGAGGCTGCACTGATCCAGAGATTGCTGCAGAAGTAGAGGGGGTGGGGGGGTTCCAGAGACGTCCACAGAGAGACAGGAGAGGCAGCTCGGTTCCAGACGCTGTCAAAGAGGAGGCAGCTCGGTTCCAGACATTGCTAAAGCTGCCCGGTACCTGTATCATTATATTCAACGATTAAAGTGAAGTGGCTTTATCAAAATTTGCTTCAACTTTTGAGAATTTTTTGAATATTCGGGTTTTTAATGATTATCCTGCCTAGTCAACACCACCGGTTCATTACATTTAGTGAACCAACATGTGGCTATTGTGTCAAAATTTATTTAAGACATTTCAAATAATTTAAATTTTTATTATCATAAAAGAACCACACACGCCTGGATCATTACAGGGGCGCTTAGATAGACATTGCATGAGGGTGACAAAGACCCTAGCGCCAGCTCTGAGTACCAGTTTTAAATTCTTGTTCTCCATCCACCTCTTCACTCAGTTCTTTGCTGTTTTTAGAACTTCTTTAAAATTTGTATCTGATCGATACTCTTGTAAGAATATTTTTAAGTTTTCGATAGATTCTAAAGCAAGTGTAATGTTCATATTTTTGTCTTGAAGCATTTTACTCACAGGCTTTATTCTGTTAAGTAAATCATGCCAAATTATAAGAGCACAAATAAATTTGTAGTCCTTCATTTTAGCACATAATGTTTGTGCTTCATACTGAGTTTCTTTATAAAAATTTTCATTATTTAAAATTTCAAAAAGTGCATCTTAAATTTCTCCTAACTGATATCATAGAGGGCGGATTGCATTAATTTTACCTTCCCATCGCGTTTCTGATGGTTGTTTCAATGTTAAAATTTTTACGAACTTTAAAAGGATTGCTCAACGTTTGTAAGAGAACGAAAAGAAATTATATATTTCTTGAATAATTGCAAAGAAACTAATTGTATCTGCATTCACTTTGGCTGCATCATTAATGATTAAATTTAGAGTATGAGCAGCACATGGCACGTAAAAAGCTCGAGGATTTTTGTTCAAATGCAAATTTTGGAGCCCACATTTTTTCCCTTTCATATTGTTATACCCTTGACCTCGCATGTCTTCAATGGGAATATTCCATTTTTCCAGTTGTTCCACTATTGTTGCACATAAACCACGTCCTGTGGAATCTGATATATCTGCAAAACCAAAAACGTTTTCTCTGATCTTGACAATTCCATTGTCACAGGAAACAAAGCGAATAATAATGGTCATTTGTTCTGTTTTACTTGCATCAGGTGTTCAGTCTTAAATTATGGAATATTTAGATTTTCGAATTGATAATAAAAT
Organism: Typopeltis vanoorti; assembly: GCF_054136105.1. Classification (NCBI taxonomy): domain Eukaryota; kingdom Metazoa; phylum Arthropoda; class Arachnida; order Uropygi; family Thelyphonidae; genus Typopeltis; species Typopeltis vanoorti. The sequence continues at coordinate 21,100,374 of NC_143553.1, read as the reverse complement.
TGTATCCCTGATTGCATTACTTAGTTTCCAATATTTCATTTGACTGTCTTTACTCAAATAGTGTATTCTATTGTTTCTTTGTAGGGCCCTTTCAACATGATTTTCCATAACGGGATCGAACTTCGCAAACAGTTCGACTAATTTTAAAAAATTGTCGTTATTCCTTTCATATAGTTTATCAAATGATCCGTGAAAAGCTAATTTTGGCTACCAAGGAATTTTATAATTTCAATCGAGCGTTCTAAAACACTCATCCAATATTTCTTTTCTATTTCATACATGCTTTGAGTCTGGCAATCAATAGTAGTTTTGTTTTTTAAATTTTTATCAAGTTCCTTCCATTTTAAGAAATTTTTCATGTGAGCTAAACTAGTCTCATGTCTAAGCAAAGTTGTACTTACATTTCTCCAATCGTTATAACCTTCTACAAGACTACTTGATTCAGTAGGTGTGAAAAGTTTGCAACAAAAGCAAAAAACAGAATTTAAAGTTTCGGAATAAATAAGCCGTGCTCTTGGCACTAGCTCCCTGTTTTCCATTTTTCTATTATAATACATGTCGACAAATTTACGACCATATGTATCTCTGGGATATATATTTTTCTTTTGAACAGGCCCCATTTCAATTAAAACTGGTAATTTTTCATCAATATTTCCCCATTCACCTGGATCTTCTAAATTTACAGAGAATAACAATGTGTTAGTTTCTTGGTCAACTACAACTAAATCTTCTCCTAACTGTTTTTCACTTAAATCCTGTGTCTTGTTCAACAGTTGCAATAGTATTTTCATTCAAACTGGATGATGTGTACGGTTCGTGGAGTTGGTTACAATCTGCATCAGAATATTTTAATATTTTAACAAATTTATTAAGAGCCCCAGTTTGTTTCTTAATATCTGCTTCTTTTGCTGCATGATGCTTACGATTTTGTGCACCAGATAACTTTTTTAATTTTTGATTCCATTTCTATTTTATACCCACAAGAAATTATTACACAACACGACACAGAGACGAAACAATAGCTGCACTGCGCTAGTCAGTAGCCTAATGAGATGCATACTGTTATTAATCTACTGTTGCTATCCTGTCATTACTGCGCCATCGTAACATTTTATTATTATTTTAAGTTTCTATACTTGTAATTTCTATTAATTACTGGTGATGTCTTTTTTCTTTACTTTATACTTTATTCTCCGTTATTCAATTATAGCTGTGCGTGATTTCTCTCTCTCAGAATCTCTCGTTTATATTATTACGTGCTATGTTTACAAGAAAGTCAAATAACATTTATTTACATTACTATGAAATGTACGCGTATTTAACATTAGGGAGATTGCTTTCTTTATCCTTCTATAAAAACTCTTTAGCAAAATTTAAAATCTTTTTTCTTCAACTTTAGAATACTTTCTTTAACAGAAAACGTTATCTACTCTGTTTACAAATTTTACTTATTAAACTCCAAGCTTACTCGCAAAGAGGTTACCTAAATCTCTCTGTTAAGTTATCTTTACAAATTTGATATCAACTTCAAACATGCCAATTAATTCTCTTAAGGACACTTCTTAACCTTATTAAACATATATCTTAAAACTCTTTCTAATACAAGTATAAGAGGAATTATATAAAAGTTTTGAACTTACAAAGGCACTGTATCTCACAATTAGTCAAAAGTCTTTCACTAAAAGTTCTATGGCAATTTTTTCATCTCAGATCTTCATCTGGAATTTTGGCTTCAGCTATATCAATTGGGAATGAAGTGGGACTCGCACAGTTCTGGAAAAATGTTATTCTCCCAGGGCGAAAAGAAAAACTTACGAGCGAAGGTACTTCGGGAAATTTGGCTCACCTTTTCTCATCTAACTGGGCTCGCCGAAAATGCCTGGACGACTGCCGTCTCAAGTAGCTTGAATTGCCGCCTCCAAGAAAAATGAAACTGTTGTCAACTGTCAATCAGGATCCCTCTGGACTTGAAACATTTCTCTTCAACGGCGTTTGCAACTTCTCTTTTCGGCAATTTGAAAGCCCTGTCTGTGGCCTAGAAGTTGTTCATCTCTAGCGACGTCTTGAACCGAGAAGCTCCTTTCTGGAAGCAGAAAACTCCTCTCTCAACCAGTCTGGATCTGGGATGTTCTCTGACAATATCTGGAACTGAGCAGCTCTGTCTCTCTTCAGCAATGTCTGGGACCGGGCAGCTTTAGCAATGTCTGGAACCGAGCTGCCTCCTCTTTGACAGCGTCTCGAACTGGGCAGCCTCTCCTGTCTCTCCTGCAGCAATCTCTGGATCCGTGCAGCCTCTTCTGTTTGCTTCAGTCCCTTTTTATTATACCTCCTCTGAGACTTTGCATGAAGTTTGGCAACCCCCAAAGAATCAATAGGATTCTTTCATCTTAAGTTTCAAGTTTGGCACGCCTTTCATTCTCCTCCGCTTTCTTTTAATTGTAAGTTGCCGGCCATCGGAAAGTTGTTTGAACCTTTCTGATTGACTTAGTAGATGTTTACACTTAAAGCCCACAAGCCTTTATCATACAAACAAATTTTAATAACAATCTTTCTAATGCCTCCATGTGGATCTATTACATGCAGCTTCGGCGATATAAACATTGCCTTTGTTTTTGACACTCTAACATAATCGTATTAAAGCAGTATATACAGTTATCTTCCAGAGTGTTATTTACAATAACATCTAAAACAAACTATACAGAGACAAGCAAAGTTTATTTTTACAATATTCACATTAGACTTAACCTAAGTAAACAATCGAAGGTAATGTGCTTTGGAATATTTAAGCTACAATCGAGTTTTTACAGTACCAAATGACTGGTTACATAGCAGCAAATGTTTGGTACGAAAATTCGTTTCTGCGCATAAAAACCGTTCACCGTTTCACTTTAGATTCTGGAGGCAAGCATTTAGCCTGCTCTCGCTGCAAAATTGCAAACAGCCGGCAATATACAATTTTTTAAAATTTTTATGCGGTGTATCCGGCGTTATTTATTTTAATAGTGATCATTCTAAGAATTTTTTATTTTTATGATAAAAATTTTGTTTCTTAAAAATGAACTTATGACCCGTGCCCTGTCGCCTGCATGCACGCTTCCGCCGGCCCTGCTGGTACGGAAGTTCAACGATGAAAGAAGACACGACAATTTGACTACGAGCATCATGACGAAACACCACAATCGGCAGAAGATTAATTTAGAGTGAATATGTTTTATACACTTTTAGACATTGCAATGTGTTCATTAATAGAACATTTTGAACAACTAAAAACATATTATGATAATTTAAATATATTGTATAGATTACAACAAATTAATAATGAAGATTTACGAAAAAATTGTGACGATTTAGAGATTCCCTTGAAGGACGGCGACAATAAAGACGTAAATGCAATAGAACTATATGACGAGTTATGTACTTTCCTGGATATTTTTCGGAAGGATAATTTAAATATTCAAAACCCTTTCGATATTCTTAATTTTATTGTGTCCAATAATTTATCTTTCCCTAACTTTTCAATTGCTTTAAGAATACTATTAATCTTACCTGTTAGTGTAGTGAGCGGTGAAGGTTCCTTTTCCAAGTTGAAATTGATTAAAACCTACTTAAGAACAAGTATGTCACAAATAACTCTTATAGTTTGGCGTTAATAGAAAATGATGCATGTGCGGAATTAGATGTTAAAACCATTATTTCTAATTTGGTGAATATGAAATCAAGAACCCTAAAATTTTAATAAAAACATTTCAAGTATATTTATGTAATTTAATTAATTTTCTGTTATTCTGTAAAGATTTTATTTTTTGAATACTTATATTAATATTAATAAAATGTTCTAATTATTATTTCTGAATTCTTTCCTTATTTTCTCATCTATCTTGAGTTTCTTTTATTTTCTTAAAAGATAGTTCCAATTATAAAAATTATTAAAAAATTTTTACAACTTACTAAGAATTTAGCAAAATGCAAGAATTTTTTAAACTTTCGTTCAAATAAATTTTAACTTTAATTAAAATTCATTTTAATTTTGTTAGCGATTCGGGTCGTTGAGAAGGCTATAATCCCTGTATCATTATATTCAACGATTAAAGTGAAGTGGCTTTATAAAATTTGCTTTAACTTTTGAGAATTTTTTGAATATTCGGGTTTTTAATGATTATACTGCCTAGTCAACACCCTCGGTTTACATTTAACGAACCAACATGTCGCTCTTCTGTCAAAATTTATTTAAGAAATTTCAAATAATTTAAATTTTTATTATCGTAAAAGAACCACACATGCCTGGATCGTTACAGGGGCATTTATATAGAGATTGCATGCGGGCGGCAAAGACCCTAGTGCCGGCTCTGCTCCAATCCATCTCTCCAACCCTATATCCATATCCATCCTCATCTGCTTCAGTTTACTGATTAGAGTAACATGTATCCTGTCAAAGGCCTTGGCAGGGTCAAGTAGAATCACTGTAAACCCATTACCCCTATGCAGTTTAGCCATCGCTGTGTTATAAAACGTGAGCAAGTTACTGAGGCATGATCTACCCTTCACAAAACCATGTTGCACCCCCATACAGTATCCCATTTTCATCTATCCAATCCTGTATTCTTCTCTTGAATAGTTTCTCCAAGACCTTGAGAACGATTCCTGATATGCCAATCAGTCAGTAATTTACAACAGTAGTCTTGGAACCTCCTTAATGCAGTTGAACTATTTTCACCTCTTCCCACCCCCCTCGGGACTAACCCAGACCCGAGACTCAGATTAAACAAAATGGTCAAGTGTACTGACAATTCTTTAGCCGCTTCACGTACGACAGGAGCTCAAGCTTAATGGTGTTATTCATCCATTTAACCCCTACTTGATTTATTATTCGGACTCTAGGTATACAGTCAGCCATTTCTTCATGCAAACACTTTTTTACCGCCTCCCATGCACTGTCAACTTCTAGCCCTTGCAGTTGTACATGCCATGGCACTGAACCAATCAATCTCCTAAGCTTGTCATACTTACCAGCCCGATAATTCCACATGTACCCAGTCTTAATTGTAAAATCCACACATTTAGCCACCTCCCACGTCAAGACCCCACGATCACTCTCACCAATTGGTGGCAACGTGGTCATATTCGTTACAGTCAAATTCTCAGATGCAATTACCAGGTCAAGCACTCTCTGACCCTTAGTATTTTCCATTACATGCTGTCGCAGATAGTTATCCTTTAATAACCGCATAAAATCAAATTCCTTCCTCCCATGTGTCCTCTCCTCCTTTCAATCAGTGTTACTATAGTTGAAATCTCCCATAATAATTACCTTCCTTCTACTCATTTCTTCTGTTTGCTTATGCATACTATCTCCACCATCTATTTCATCACCTGGTCTATAGCAGCACCCAACTGCATATTTAGTTCTGCTAATTTCAATCTCACACCAAATAGCCTCAAATGTGCTCTTTTCTCTATCCTGCAGTTCCATTTCTATTCTTGGCTGTAGCTTATCAGCTATCATCAATAACACTCCTCCCACCATTTTATTCTCCTTGTCTCTCCTGAACACACCATACCCCTCACATTCAATCCCACTAGCTGTGTCATCTTCTGTCAGCCATGTTTCACTAATGCCAATAACCTGTGGTCTGGAAGTGCTAACCAAGGCCAAAAATTCTTCCCTCTTGTTCCTAATACTTCTGGCATTTGTATACATGAATTGAAGAAGCCACTTTGTCCCATCCCTATTTCAATGCCTTATACTAACTATCTCATTCTGATTCGTGGTCTTTCCTACTTGCTTGGGCATACTACACACATTCACACGCTCAACTGTCTCCCTAAAATCTGCAAATCTACTCCCCCCCCCCTTAATAACTCTAGTTTCCCTGGTTCTGTAACTTCACTTCCACCACATTCGACAAACAACACCTTTTCAAGTCTCCGCACACCAAATCCATTCAGATGTAATCCATCCATTTTATATAAATTTCGCCCATCGAACTCATTCCACACATCCACAAATTCCACACCACTCATCAAACATAATTCACGCATAAAGTCATTAGCAATTATGGCCCTCCATCTATACTCTTCACTGTCATGCCGTGGCAATAGACTCATCAACCTAACTATCTCACTCTTTTCTTTTGCTACCTCAAGCAATTCCTTCACATCCTCACTCATAGTCTTTTTATTTCCTTTCAAATCATTTGTACCCACTACCACTATCAATTCCTTCACCTGCTGCTTTGGCATCCTAATATATGGTTTCGCTATTGAAGTCATCTGTATATTAATTGCCTTCAGAACTCGTATGCATGTGGTCTGCAATCTTTGATCAACTGTTATTTTTAACCGAACTATGAGATCCATAAGATAAAATTGGCTTGAATTCTGACTTCTGTACTGCTAGTTTACTCTTTTCTTCTCTCTCTCTCTCTCAGAAGAATGAGCACAGTTTGGTTATTGGTATACAACAAAGTTATAACATGAATGAATTCTGCAGATGGACAATGATTGCTAATGATAAGTGGTATTATGGAAGGATTTTGACTGGGCGTATAGTATAAATTCATTGGGAAAGTTGTTGGGTGACAAATGAGAGAAAGAATGTGTTAGTGGGATGTAAAAGTTTTGTGTGAATAATATAGAGATAAACACAACATTAGTAATATGAATATTATTATTATTATTCAAGCCTCCATGCAGTCAAAAGACTCATCGCAGGAGGTCTTTCCTAAGAAACACAAAGTCTATCAAGACTCATCATGGGAAGTCCCTCCTAGGAAACATAAAGTCTATCATACCACTCCTTAAACTCATTGACCGTTCTCACTCTCACCACTCTATCAGGCAATGCATTCCATGATTCAACCACCGTCCATTCAAAGAAACCACACCTCATCCTCTTGCTCACAGTTTGCAGAAGGGTCATTACATTGATATATCCTTTAGAATCATTGATTTAGTACTTACATTATTACTAAGCTGTCGGGAAGGGATATTACATTCAAAGTTGTTAAATGGGGAACTGGCACGTCTTCCAGTGCATTCTTATGGTTGCTTTATAATAATATGGGAAGAGTTATACTGGAGGAAGTAGGGGAGACAAGAGATCTGGGGGCTGATGATTGATAGAAACCTGAAATTTAGGGGACATATTGCAAAGGTGGTGAAGGTAACACAGAGGATTACTGCAATAATGAGAAGGACACTGACCCGCAGAGATAAAAGGGTTATCATTCCGTTGTATACGTCTCTGATCAGACGACACTTAGACTATTGTTCTCAGATTTGGTCCCCAGGATTTGAAAGGGATAAATTAACTGCGGAAAGGGTACAAAGACGGATGACAAAGATGGTTTCAGGACTGTACAATTTTGGTTATGAGGATCGGCTGAGGGAATGTGGACTGCAGAGTTTGGTGGATAGAAGAAGGAGAGGTGATATGATTGAGACTTTTAAACGGTTGAGAGGTGGTTACAGGGTTGACACTGGGTAGTTCTTTCGCTTGGTTGAACAGCAGGAAGGAGTGATGACAAGAGGCCATCCCTGGAAGTTACGAAAGGAAACTGTGAGTAAGAGGGTGAGGAGTGGTTTCTTTGCATGGAGGGTGGTTGAACCGTGGAATTCATTGCCTGATGGAGTGGTGAGAGCGAGAACAGTCAATGAGTTTAAGGAGTGGTACGACAGACTTTGTGTTTCTTATGGGGGGACCTCCCCTCGATGAGTCTTGACAGACTTTATGTTCTTAGGAAGGACCTCCCGCGATGAGTCTTTTGACTCCATGGAGGACTGAATAATAATAATAATAATAATAATAATAATAATAATAATATCAAAAGAATAAGGCATAATAAAGAATAATCTGTGGCATTGGGTAGATGAAAACCTCTTATCAGCATAAGTGATTTGTTTGTAATGGGCATGTTATTTTTCAAGACAATATGGTGATGAGAGGCGGTGAAGGTGATAATTGAAAATAAATAAATAAGTAAATAAAAATGTAGAAAACTTTGAATATGAAATGTAGAAGCCAAATAACATGACGAAAAAAAAAAAAATTAGAGGAGTATTCACTATTGAAACATAGATGAAACAAACAGTCCAAGAAAGAAAGGAAACTTAAAAAGTTTGGTGAATACTTATCTTCTATGGTATAGAAAAATAGAGAACGGAAGGATTCATAATGTTAGATGTGGTGATAATATTAGATGATGTGAGTGTAAATAAGATGGCTATTCTTCTTCTTCTTCTGATTTGAGAGACTGATCATCCAGGAATATAAACTTATCTTTGGAAATAATATGTGTTCAGTGGAAAATGATGTTAACTTGAAGTGACACCATTAATAGCTACTTTTTGAAGACTGGTGGGCAGCGAATCTCTAGCTTTAGCCATTCATTAATGGCTGATCGAGGCTATCCATGATTTTAATTGGAATCCAGGGAGGAGAGTACGCGAGACTACTGTGACCACTTTGTGGTTACTAACACATTATATATCATTTTCTGAAATAGTGTGAGGTCTACAGTCAAGTTAACGTCATATTGGAAAATTTACCAGAGGAAGCAAAATAGAATTATGAGAGGACACTAGCAGATACTAAGAAATCTCAGTGAATAAGAGTAATTTCAATGAAATTGCTTTAGAAGAAGTGTTTAAATTGTGAAATTGCTTTAGAAAAAGCGTTTAAATTATAAAATTGCTTTAGAAGAAGTGTTTAAATTGTGAAATTGAACAGTCGATTCATCTGTATCATTCTGGTGATAACGATATAATATCCTTAGGGGAAAAGAGATGAAAGAATCAAGATGGTTGAACTTTCGACTTCTAAGATATTATGAAATCTTAATGGAACTATGAGAATTATACTGGATGCAATATCATTAATTGTTGTCCTCGTCTCATCTCATCTCATCTTCCTTTTTACCCTCTTTTACCTTGCGGTGTCGAGGGTTAATTAATTATTGGACCTCAAACCGTTCACAGGATAAGGTGGTCAACCCTGTGCCCTGTTGTATCCTATGTCCATAGTGTTGAGTTCTCAAGGCCTGTTTGGTTTGCCTGCTTTGAGGGATGAAAAACCTCAGGATAAACTGGGGGAAAAAACCCCTACTGTCCATGCCCAAGACTGGCTAACTTGGCTATGGCTGAGGAAGATCCTTCAGCTCCTCACGTCTCCAACGGGAATCGAACCTAGGACACTCCTTCCCTAGGTAGTTGCGAAGTGCACAGCCACTAGGCTAACTGTGCAGACTCCTAGTAATTTAATAGGAAATAATTTTTTAGTTATTGTTATTATCTCCAGATGTCTTTTTTTTGTTGTCCTCAATAAATGGAAATAGATTTTAGTTCTTGTATGATAAAGGCAGATCCATTTTCTTTAAAACTACATAGTGATTGGAAATAGGAAGAGATGGAAAGAAAAACAGTAAGGAAAGTACAGTACTGTGAGCATCGGTGATTATTTTGAGGCAAAACTCAGGTAAAGTTCCAAGGAATGGAATAAAGATAGGACAGTCCCATTGCATAAATTATGTTCCAAAACAGTGGCTGAAAATTAAAGACAGCAGTCTGTAATTCTGAAAAGTGGTGTTAAAGTCTTTAGAAAGTAAGTACCAAAATACAGTACTGGTAAGAATGGGACATAAAATTTCATGGTGAGTAATGTGATTTTTTTAAAGTAGGATATCTTGTCTTACTGTTCTGTTTAGATATTAACAACAAAAACATGACAATGGACATGAATAAAAAAGTGAAAACAAAATAATGTTTCTGGAATTTGCAGGGGGATTTGATGGAATACAACACTGCAAATTACTATTTAAATCATAATAGTTAGGAATAGGCAATAAGCTGGTGTCATGATTAAGAGGGTTGCTATCTGACAAATAAAGAAAATGTTATAGAGGACACAGTCAAACAGAATGAATGTTACAATTCGGTAACGTGGAGTGTTTCCTTGGGCCATTGCTATTTAATCTGTATACAGTTATAAGCCAAAACATTACAACACACTACCTAATAGAATGTGGACCTACTTTGGAGAGACAACCACTTTGGTATTGGCTGCACTAGACCATGGAAGGTATCCTGAGCTATTCTGAATGAACGAGAGAGAGAGAGAGAGAGAGAGAGAGAGAGAGAGAGAGAGAGAGAGTACCTCACAGCAGTGGTGGCTCATCGATAAGGGCTGCATTGAATGCAGCTCTAGTGGTGAGTATACTAGTTAGTAATACTGGCTAGTATAGACGAGCTGCCACTGCCTCACAGGTATTCTGTGAGGCACTAGATGAAACTGGCAGATGTTGCTTTCCATACAATTCCAAAAATGATCAATGTGATTCAAATTAGGGTGATAGGTGGCCAGGAGCACATCAAATGCATGGAAATGTTCTTTCAGCTATGATTGCAAAATGGAAGCCTTCTGACATGGGTGTCATCTTCTTGGAATAGTCCATATATATCAGGCCACACTGTCAACATACAGGGAAATAATGATCTGAAACAATCCTCCAATAAGACCCAGTGATGTCTACAAGTGTAATCCTCATACAATGATATCACCACCACCAGTCTGTTTCTGCACAGACATGCAGTCCGGGACCAGAAATAGGCTGGGAGTGGTCATAATATTTTGGCTCATGAGCGTATTAATGATATTCCAGATATAATAAAGAGCCAAGAGGCTATTTTTTTCGGCAACGTAAATTAAGTTAAGAGGATAATAAATCCCTCGTTATTTTAAAGCCGAATAAGAAACGCGAAGATTGAAATCTAAGAGTTTCATGCCGAAGAATGTTCGGTGAGTCCAAGCTTAAGTCAATACTTGGTAGTACAACGCTAGGGAAACTCGGAGCAAAGGAGCAAGTTCCGATCACTGTCCTACAGTGATCGGAACTTGCTCCACCTTTACTCTTAGATTTCGATTTCCAAGTTTCTTATTCGGCTTTAAAATAATGAGGGATTTATTATCCCCTTAACTTGATATTCCAGATAATTTGAAACAGAACATCTACTTATTTGCTGATGACGCAAAAATAAGAAGGTGATGACAAATGAACTTTGCACCGAGTAGAATGTATATCATATTGGTTGGACTCCTCTTGAAGAATGCAGACTGACAAAGCTAAGGGTTAATTATTACCATTTTTTTTTAATACAAAAGTAGTAAAGAAAACACAGATGTGACTAATGTTAAGAAAGACACCAGTGAGTATTAATAAGTCATTTTACAGTTTCTTTTTATGAGAACTTCATGGACCACATCCGGACCCTTCCTCTCAGATCTGATAGCCTGGGTTTCAGGAAGATTTAATACTGTGGAGAGGGTCAAGAGGCAGCTTTTGGAATATGGAATATTGAACATGGGGATAACTTAAGTCAATTGCAGTGCTTAGACAACAAATGGGTTTCAGGAAGATGGAAAAGTGGGTAGTGATAGAGACACACACACCTTATGAAGGAGAAGGGGCTGAAAAGTTCTGTTAAATACTTAGAACAAAAACAATATTAAAGCAAGTGATATAGCCACAAGAAAGAACATATCTTAAAACCATTTAACCCCCATGTTTCATCCAATTGTAATAATTTGTTCTTTTCTTTTAGGATATATATATATATATATATATATATATATATATATATATATATATATATATATATATATATATATATATAAGACGACATATCAAAGGTTTTGAAGAAATTCAAAGACACAGAGGTGCAGGCCATGATCAAGTTTTTCATGCTGCAAGAAAAGTCCACAATGGAGATTCACTAAACTTTGTGTGAGACTTTAGGGAACTGTGCTCCAGCATATCCAGTAGTTGCCAGATGGATGGCATAGTTTAAAACTGGGCATCCTGAGACAACAGATGCCCTCAGGCCACGAAGACCTTCCACAGCTATCACAACTGAAAACATCGATCCAGTGCATACCATGATCCTTGATGATAGATGAATACCTGCCAAAATCATTGCAAATCATTAAATGAGATGGAATGAGATTGAGGTCATTATCCACCAACATCTGGACATGCAGAAGCTCTCAGCTAAGTGGATCCCCAAATGTTTGAATGCAGATCAAAAGATAGAACATCTGCTGTCATCTCAAGGGATTTTGGGTCATTTTGAGAAATCAAGTGCACAAATTTTTTGGCTTGTATTGTGACTGTTGATGAAGCCATGCTTCATCAACAGTCCAAGTACCTCACAAAAGGTGAAACTGTTACAGCAACAGTTTATTCAACAGCTCTGAAGGAAAAACTGTGGGAAAACCGAGCAGAAATTCATTGCTTTTGCAGGACAACACACCTGATCACACTGCTCATGAAACCCAACAGACAATACACAACTTGGGGTTTCAATGTCTGGCTCTTTCTTTCTTAATCTTTCCCACTTTTACTTTTATGGTGTCAAGGGTTTCTATTCCTTATAACTACAACCGATATATGAGGATAAAGTGGTTGGCCCTATGCCTCTCGATGTATCGTTTGTCTGTCAGTTTGTATGTTCTCAAGGCCGGTTTACTTGCTTGCTTGCAGGAGGAAAAACCCTAGATAAACTGGGGAGAAAAATTCTGCAGTCCATACCGAAGACTGACTAACTTGGCTATGTCTGAGAAAGATCCCAAGCTCTTCACGTCAGCGATGGAAATTGAACCCAGAACACTCCTTTCCCAGGCATATGGTTGCAAAGCGCAGACTCAATATGGTGGTAGGTCTGCCTCACCCACCTATTCGCCAGATCTGGCTCCAACTGACTATTTTCTATTCCCAAATTTAAAGAAACACTTGAAAGAAACAAAATTTACCACAGATGATGAAGTCATATCTGTAGCTGAGGACTGGTCTGGCTCCATCTGGCTATTTTCTATTCCCAAATTTAAAGAAACAATTGAAAGAAACAAAATTTACCACAGATGATGAAGTCATATCTGTAGCTGAGGACTGGTTTGTGCAACAAGGGAAAGACATTTTTAACTCAGAGGATTGCAAATGATGCAGCAGCATTGTGATAAGTGTGACACTTCTTGGAGAATATGTAGAATTATGTATAAGTTGCATGGTTCTACCACAATTCCTTCATGGTGATTATCACAACTTTTCAGTACATCCTTGTACCTTTCCATCTTCCATTCTATGTTCCATATCACACTAGAATGTGGGATATCCAGTGTTTATATTATCTAGTATTCTTACTTTAAGGGAGGAATTTTCAGGAATTAATTCCTTTTAAAATAATTTCAAGGACAAAATTTTATATAAATATGTGTATGTCTACTGGTATAGGAATATGGTAACAGAAAATAAAATAAATAAAAAAAATTGGAATATTGTGTTAAGTGTTTATTTTACAATTTAGAAATTAGAAAATGTTATATCATCTTAAAACACTCTTAAGTTAAAAAAATCAGTTATTTTAAGAAATGAACAATGATATAACTCTTAAAACAGCTGCTGAAAATGTCTTAGCTTGCACTGTTTTCTTTATCACTAGTCAGTGATTTCAAATGTGGTCTGCAGTGTCCAAATTCTTGAGTGCAGTAATGTAGTAAATGGAGCTACTCTATCATGATGTTTTTATGCACATGAATACTTTCAAGTAATCTCAGCCAGGGTTAAGTATTATTACTGTTGTTGTTATTATTACACATTGAAATCTTCATGGAGTTGAAAGACTCATAAAAGAAGCCCACTAAACATTTTGCTGAAAGCTAATATCATTTGCACAATACAAACTAATGAATAACAGACTGACAAGTAGAGAAAAGGAGATTATTATACTGTTTTATAAGGCTTTGATACAGCCACATCTGAGACTAGAGTGTACAGATTGTGTCAGCTAAGCTTTTTTCAGGTAAGGAAGAAATTGATTTAAACCAACAGTGGGTCACCAAGATGGTGGTAGGTCTGTGAAATGTTCATTATGAATAAGGATAGACTGAAGATATGTTGATTGTAGCAACCAGTTAACAGGCCTCATATAATAGAGACATAAGTGCTAAAAAGAGTTTTACAAAATTAAATACAGAGGTAATGTTTCAGCGCATGACTAGCAGGGAGAACAAGAGATCATCCCTGAAAATTGAGGAAGAATGTGGTAAGGAAGGGTCTGAGTATTAGATTTTTGATTTGGTGAGTAGTCAATGAGTGTGTTGCTAGATTCATTTGTGAATACTGTATCAGTGAAGATTCAAAGGGAAGTATGATGTTAGCTTTCAGCAAAATGTTTAGCGGGCTTCTTTTATGAGTCTTTCAACTCCATGAAGATTTCATGGAGTTGAAATGATGAGCTGCAATAGCCCTCCATGATATGTTCTTTGAACTTCAACTTCCTATCCACCAACACTACTAAACCCTAGTGCACAGATGGTAATCCTTTTATCTAAAAATACATAAACTTATACTTTGCTACATTAAACTGACAATTATTCTCCTTTGCCTGTAGAATCAGTCTTATTTAAATCTTGCAAGATCTCATCTTTATTAACTTAGTTTTGCATCATCAGAAAGCTGAATATTTCCCCTCAAGATAATTTCTATGTCATTAATGCACAAATAAAATAGCAGCACATTGCCAGTAACACACCTTCTAAATAATCTTACTCCTCTATAAACTATCCTCTGTCTATCCATCAGCAATTCACTGATATCACTAGCTTGGTGTTCATCCCCATTTACTGCAAATTTATTTAAGATTTCCATGAGATATCCTGATGAATGCCTTTGTAAAGTTCAACACTCCACAGTGTGGCTATTCCCTGTATCCAATTCAGCTATCAATTTATTATAAAAGTGACTAAATTAAAGAGGAATGACTTATCCTATTAATAAAAATGTCAATAATCAAGACTGGTGGCCAAGATATTGGCGAAGGGCAAAATGACAAAAGTTAGGAATGAATGGAAAGGAAGATGATATTGGATGGAGGAGGTATTTAAATGAAATTAAGAAAAGTGTCCCCCCCCACCGATTATATCGTGTAGAGTTGTATAATAGTGCTTTTGTGTGATAGCCAGACTGGACATAATCATTATACTGTAGTATTACAATTCTAAAAGTGTAATATGCTTCGGTTGTTATTTTAATTAACGTGGAAGTGCTAGTTAACGTTATAAAAGTAGCAGAAATGGCAACAAAGAAGCATACGTCAAAAGCATGGAAGGTCTCAACTCTTAGAGATCGAGTTGTTCTTTGAACTTTTGAGGTGGATAACATGAGACAATTGTTTTTATATATGCATGCAAAAACATTAAAGATTTATCGAGAGTTAGATCGAACAATAAAAGGGAGCATATTACAGTATGTGAGAAGTGTGACAAAAGGCTAGGACATTCCAAAAATGAGAACAGTTTTATCAGGAATAATCAGAGAATGGATGGGAGTGTTGCAAAATTAATAATACACGTGATGTGGAAGAGCTTAGACAAGAGTTAATGAAAATGAAGAGTCAGGTTAAATGTATGCAGAAGGAAATTTAACATTTAAATTACTGTTATCATTATTCAGGCATCATGGAATCAAAAGACTCATCATGGGAGGTCCTTCTTAGGAAACATAAAGTCTATCATATCACTCCTTGAACTCATTGACCGTTCTTGCTCTAACCACTCTCTCTCAGGAAATGCATTCACGGTGCAACCACCCTCTTGCTCACAGCTTCCTTTCATAACTTCCAGGGATGGTTCCTTGTCATTGCTCCATCCCACCATTCCACCAAGCGAAAGAACTCTCCAATGTCTACCCTATAACTCGATCATATCACCTCTCCTTCTTCTATCCACCAAACTCTGTGGTCCACATTCCATCAGTCAATTCTCATAACTGGCATTGTACAGTATTGAATCCATCTTTGTTATCTGCCTGTGTACCTTTCCACAGTTAATTTATCCCCTTCAAATCCTGGGGACTAAATTTGAGAACAACAGTCTAAGTGTGGTCTGATAAGGGTCTTATACAACGGAATAATAACTCTTTTATCTCTGCAGGTCAGTTCTTCTCAGTATTGCAGGTGAAGATAACCTCTGGGTTACCTTCACCACCTTTGAAATATGCTCCCTGAAGTTCAGTTTTCTATAAATCATCACCACCAGACTCTTGTCTCCCCTACTTCCTCCAGTATAGCTCCTCTAATCGAGTATGCATTCTCCCACTGATGGATCCCAAACTTCAAGACCTTACATTTTGCTGCATGAACCCCCCCCCACACACACCGCCATTCATTTGCCCATCTGTCTAGTTTATTCAAATCCTCTTGCAGGGGGCTGCCACATCTTCACTATTACTGAAAACCCTTTCCAGCTTCACATCATCTGCAAACAACTGAATATCTCCTTGCAATCCATTGACAATGTCATTGATATAAAGGATTTGGTCATAGCACCAGTTCTGAGCCCTGTGGAACCCCACTTGTAACCTTCTGCTTTCTTGATATTGCCCCACAATACATAACTCTCTGATACCTATCAGACAGCCAATCCTGAATCCATTTGACAAACCTGACATTTAAACCCATATGCTGCAACTTAAATATCAGCTTATCATGTAGCACCCCTGTCAAACGCTTTTGCAAAAAAAAAAAAAAAAAAGGTAGTATAGCCTTTCCCTCATCAACTGCTCTTGTCATTTTATTATAAAAAGCAATCATGTTACTAAAGCAAGAGAGCCCCCTTCACAAATCCATGTTGATTCTCACAGATAACATTACTCTCATCTGCCCAACTCTGTATATAGTCCTTCACTAATTTCTCCAAGACCTTAACAACTACTGATGATACACAAACTGGCCAAAATTAGACACTTCCAGTCTGCTACCGCCCTTGTGCAGCAGCACTATCTTACCTTCTTTCCATTCCCTGGGTACCTTACCACAGTCAGACTTTGATTGAAGAGCCAGGTCAATGAAGCTGTGAGTTCTTTAGCACATTCTCTCAAAACGCTTGAGAGAATGAAATTTCATCCAGTCCCACAGTTTTACTGATATCCCGACTACTCAGTATTTGGAACACACTCTCCTCTTGCATCTCTAAACCTCAAACCTGCCCTGTTCCTCTAGTATTAAAATTAACTTCTCCAGGATGAGATACTCCAATAAAGTGTTCATTGAACAATTCCACTATGTCCTCTGCATCAGTCACTCTATTTCCATTTTTATCCCACAATGTCATTCTTCACACAGAATCATTTCTCCTTGTACTGGCCACATAGCTAAAAAATTCCCTAGGATTCTCTTTGGATCTTAGCGCCAATCTCTTCTCATATTCCAGTTTTGCCTTCCTCACCATACTAGTCACTCTCTTGGCTTGCATCTTACTGTATATTCTTCGTATATCTGCCCTTCACTCCTCTCCTTATATCTCTTCCATAATCTATTTTTCAACTGCAGTTCCTGTTTGATATTGTTTGTCATCCACTTTACACCAAACTGTGTCTGCTTCTTCACTCGTTCAATACAGCTTACTATTGCTGCTTACAAATATTCCTTCACAATTTCCCAAGCACTAATGATATCCTGGGCTTCCAATTTTGTCCTCCATGGAACTGCCCCTAGTTGATACCTAAGACTACTATAATCACCTGCCTTATAATTCTACACGTTTCCTTTTCTTTGATACACCTGCATGTCTGTTCATCTTCCAAGTCAAAACCACATGGTCACTCACTCTCTCTCTCTCTCTCTCCAACTGGTGGGAGAGATGTCATCTCACTTATTATCAGCTCTTCTGATGCTATGACCAAATCCAAACTCTTGTTCTCTCTATTACATGTTGCCTAAGACATTTGTCCCTCAAGAATTATAGAAATTCCATCCCCTTATTACTACATGCATTTTACACTTCCCAGTTTATACTGCTGTAGTTAAAATCTCCCATAACAATCATTCTTCTTGCACTTGCCAAGCTCAACTGCCTAAACATCTCCTGCTCCCCACCTTCTGTGCTCCTTGGTTTGTAGCAACACCCAACTAAATATCCTGTCTTGGCTACTTCTACTTCACACCATATGCTTTCAAAATTATTAGTGTCACTGCCTTCCAAAGCCTCCACTCTTAGAGGACATGTCATCTCTTATCACAAGTAGTACTCCACCACCACGTTTTCCTTTCCTATCCTGCGAAAAAATGCTATACCTGCTACTTCAATTCCTGTTATTATATCATCTTCCGTCAACCACTTCTCAGAGATCCCAATAATCTTTGGCCAGGCTGACGTATCAGTGCCACCAATTCATCTCCCGGATACTCCTGGCATTAGTATAAAGCATAAAAATGTCACTGCTTCTATACCTATCATTATCCCCTCTCGACCACACTGGAACTCAGCGTTACCTTATGTTGTCCCCCCTCCCCCCAAGCACCCATTCCCACAAGAAGCCACCTCTGCTACCATCCACCCCAAGAATTCTAGTTTCCCTACATTGACACGCTGACTCGTTCAGAAAACAGCAATCTCTCTAGATGCCTTTGTCCTTCCTCAATGAAATACAAGTGGTCTCTCGCATATAGTTCTCTTCTGTCCTCAAATGCACTCCCTTTCTCTGTATGTTGCTCTACTTACGTGCTGTCCTGGCATCACTCTACCCTGGTTCCAGTGCTCCCTCGTATTCTCATTTTCTCTCTGTGACTGTTTCCATTCTCTCCTCTTCTATCATTCCCTTAACTCTTTCTCTCTCATTCCCTCTCGCCTACTGTTTCTATTCTCTCCTCTTGTATCATTCCCAAAACTCTCTCTCTGACTCATACTCTGATTTGCCTTGCATTCATCTCTTCCATTCTCCTAATCTCATCTTTCATCCTTCTCATCATGTTCAGAAGACATTCCACCTTCTCTTTCAGCTCATCTATCCCTCTCAGCAAGTTAGTCACTCTTACTCGCCATTAATTCTACCAATCAAGACAGTCTCTGAAAACTTCACAATCATTAAAGCCTTCCACACTCCCGACTCTTATTTTCTCATTCATATTTCGCTCGTCATTCTCTCCTATCACACTACTTGTCTCCCGACATTCATTTTCCATCCCTGATGCAACTAGGTCGGTTATCGAAATATATAATTCACTTTAAAGATGAGCATAATTAATGTAAATGACAAAAATGACAAGAAGGTTAAGAAGAAGCAAGTATCTAAAGATAATAGAATCCTTTATATAGGGACTCAATAATTAAAGGTGTAGTAAAAAATAAAGTGCACAACACGTTTTACAGATGGTACAATAAAACAATTATCAGATGTTTTGCATAGTGATTGTGTTGATGGGATGGCCTCAAAGAGTGGAGAAGTGTTATGCTTGTATACTAATGTATATAGTATCAGAAACAAAGGGCCTGAATTTGTAGCACTGATTGAATTAGTATGCTCAGAGATAATTGGCATAAGTGAAACTTGGTTGACTGAAGATAAGGGGGGGAGGTATTGTTAATCGTAGTGGAGGAATTCTGTCCTTCAATAGTTGAAGTGGAAACTAGTAGCACATGTGAAGATTTTGAAGCTGTTTGGTGTGAAGTTGAGATCAATAGAATAGTATATTTAATAGGATGATGTTATACATCAGGGAATGTGGAGAGAACTGATTGTGAAATGTTTAGACAAATTAGTTGGAAAAGTAAAAGGAACATGATCCTAATGGGAGATTTTAATTATAGGAATGTGGACTGGAAAGAAGAGATAGTTTCAATGGGAGGATAGTGTGTGCCACCTCGTTTTGACAATTATGAGTAAAGTAGATGAGCGATGATAACGAATAATATGATTGCAAGAATGTGCAAAAAAAGAGGTCTGGAATTTGTTGATATCTGGAGTGTGTTTGAAGAAAAAAGACAGTTGTATGATAGAGATGGGCTGCATCTGAACATGGATGGACATAAGCGATTGAAGAAGTTACTGTTTTCTGAACAAGTTGAAGTAATTGGGCAGGGAAAATAATATTGAAAAGGTTGAGTGTAAGAGAGAGAAACTTTAACACTGATTGTATATTTATTGATCCTTATTCGCAGAATAAATTGCAGAAGAGAGGGGATAAAAATCGGCATGGGACTACGAAATTAGTGACTTATATATCAGTTCTAAAGCCAGTACAAGAACTAAAGGGAATCTGCAATTTTTGTATACTAATGCAAGAAGCATTCAAAATAAGAGAGAAGAATTTTTGGCATTAGTCAGTGCAATCTCACCAAAAGTTGTAGGCATCAGTGAAACTTGGCTGTCAGCAGAAGATGTGGTAACTGGAATTGAATATGATGGGTACAGTATTTTCAGGGAGGATAGAGAAGATAGAACAGGGGGAGGAGTACTGTTGATGATAGCTGATGTGTTGCAGCCAAAGAAAGTAGTATATCAAGATGATAGACGAGAATGAGAGTTCATTTGAGGCGGTCTGGTGTGAAATAGTGACCAATGCAACCAAATATACAGTTGGATGCTGCTATAGGCCAGGGGGAGACATTGAATTCATGCATCAGCAAATTAGTGCAATGAGTGCAGGTTTAGTGATTATTATGGGGGATTTGAATTATGGTGATATCAACTGGAAGGAGGAAATATCATGTAGCAAAAAGGAAATGGAGTTCATACATCTTCTACGAGATAATTACTTGAAACAGCACATAACTGAAGGGATATGTGGTGTAAGAGTGTTGGACCTGGTTATTGGTTCAGAGGATAGATGCATAAGTAAGATGTCCTCGTTACCTCCAATTGGTGAAAGCGATCATGTGGTATTGACTTGGGAGGTTGCAAAATCTGTGGATTTTGCTATTAAGAAGGAGTACATATGGAACTACATGTTAGGCAATTATAACAAGCTTCGGAGTGAGCTTGCAGCCATCCCATGGCAGAATATTGCAGGGGAAAGATGTTAGTAGTGCATGAGATAAAATCAGCAGGTATCCGAGGAAAGCAATATCAGATTGTGTCCCCATGGTCAAGAAGACAAACAAGGTAGGCGTTAGATGGATGAGCAGTAGTATCAAGCTTGATCTGCAAAAAAAGAAAATGTTATGGAGAATGTACAAGGAGAAATGCGGTTAGTACACCCACGAGCAGTACAAGGCTCAAGCTAGGAAGGTTACCCAGCATAATAAGAAAAGCTAAATCAGATTATGTGAAGACCTTAGCCAATGAGATCAAGGGTAATCTCAAAGAGTTCTTCCACTATGTGGCAAGTAAAAGGAAGAATGACTTCGGAAAGATAACTTTAGTGGGTGCTGATAACTCAATACTGATAACCTCAATACCATTAAAGATAACTTTAATGGTATTAAAGTGACAAAATCAGATGTAATAGTCAAGTTACTGAGTGATCACTTTTCAAAAGTCTATCACCCAAGTAAGGATATCTCTGTACCTGTAGCAATAACTAATGTGAGAATTGAAGTTAAGAAATCAGAGGTATTTAATATATTGCAATATATTAAATACATTGCAAAATTTAAATGCAAACACTGCTGTAGGTTTAGATGGAATATCAGCTCGGGTGTTGCGTGAATGGGCAAAGGAATTGTCAACCCCTCTTACTTAGATATTTAACTTAAGTTTGAACTCTGGTATGGTCCCTAGGGAGTGGAAGTTAGGCAAAGTGGTTCCTTTGCATAAAGGTGCCTCTAAAACTGTGGTAGTTAATTACAGACCAATCACCATCTCAGGAGTAGTGGTAAAAGTATTGGAAAAGTTGGTTAAAGACAAAATTCAAGAATGGGTGGATCAGGATATGACACTCTATAGAGGCCAACATGGTTTTGTTAAAGGTAGATCCTGCCTTAGCCATCTATTATCCTTTTTTATAATAGAATGACATCTGAGTTGGACAAAGGAACTGGCTACACAGTGGTACTTCTGGATTTTGCTAAGGCCTTTGACAGGATACCCTATTGAACACTGTTATGCAAACTGGAGCAGTTGGAAATGGATACTAAATTGGTGATATGGATAGGAGAATGGCTCAGGGAGAGATACCAGAAGGTGGTGTATGGAGGAGCCGAGTCCAGAATGAGGCAGGTGACCAGTGGTGTGCCTCAGGGCTCTTTGGTTGGGCCATTGTTGTTTAATTTGTATATAAATGATATAGGAAATGGCTTAAAGGGAAATATTCAGTTGTTTGCTGATGATGCAAGGTTGAGTAATGCAATAAAAAATCAAGCTGATGTTGAAAGTTTGCAGGATGATGATTTAAATAAGCTGGTAGAATGGGCAAAAGGTAATGGATGTCAGTTCAATGTGGAAAAGTGTAAAGTTATGCATTTTGGGATTAAAAAATTACTAGCTGTGTACTACATTAATGGAACAGTACTCCAAGAGATTGATGAGGCTAGGGACGTAGGGGTGTTGGTAGATAGGGAGATGAAGTTCAGGGAACACATTGCTAAGGTGTCCAAGATTGTGCATAGGATTACTTGGTTGTTGAGGAACACACCGAAATCCAGAGATAAAGAGGTTATAATTCCCCTTTATAAAGTGTTGATACTTCCACATTTGAGAATGTGGAAGGATTACTATGCTTAGGTCTGGTCACCTGGATTCCTTGGAGATGAGGAGGCTGTGTAGAGGGTTCAGAGAAGAGTGACTAAGTTGGTGAGCGATGTAAAAAATGCTCTCTACATTGATAGATTGAGAGCTTGTGGATTGCAGAGGTTGGCTGATAGGCAGAGAAGAGGGGATATGATAGAAACATTTAAATTACTGAAAGGTTTTTATAGGATTGATGCAGTGGAAATCTTTCAGCTGTGTGATAATGATGGAAGAACAAGAGGTCATCCCTTGAAATTAAAGAAGAGTGTGGTTAACAAGGGTGTGAGAACAAGGTTTTTTGCCTGGAGGATGGTGAATGAGTGGAATTCATTGCCTGACTTAGTTGTGAGTTTTTCGTCTGTAAATGAATTCAAGAAGAGATATGACAGATATTGTTTTCCTAGTTTGGGTCTCCCGCGACGAGTCTACTGACTCCATGGAGATACCCGTAATAATAATAATATCTGCAGTTGTGATCAAAGCGTTGGAAAAATTGGTTAGAAATAGAATACATTGACACAAGATTCTCTATGATGGTCAGCATTTGTTTTTGAAGGGTGGGTCTTGTTTTAGCAATCAGCTTATGTTTTATAATAAAGTGATGAATGTGTTGGATAAGGGAGAGTCATATACAGTGATATTCTTGGACTTTGCTAAAACAATTGACAGATTACCACATGACAAGTTGGTGGGCAAGCTGCAGAAGAAAAAAATAAGAATAGATTAGTTAGATGGACTGGAGATTGGCTTTCTGAATGCTACCAACAAGTTGTGCATGATGGAGCCATGACTCCGAAAAGGAAGGTGACCAATAGAGTGCCTCAGGATTCTGTTCTTGGGCCCCTGCTGTTTAACTTATTTGTTAATGATATTTCATGTGGATTGACTAGGGATCTTCAAATGTTTGTCGATGATGCAAAGTTAGGTAGCTTTATCAGGAGTAGTACTGATGGAAATTCTCATATAGCCATAATCTTCCTGTAAAAATTTGAATAGACCTTTAGCTTGGAAAATTACTGGGGTTGCAGTTTTAGTATTAATAAATGCAAAGTGTTACACATTTGGATACAGAGATATAAGGCTACATACTGTATTGGTGGAGCTGTACTCCAGGAATTGGATGAGATTCAAGATATTGGAGTGATGGTAGACAGTGGACTGAAGTTCTGAGGCACAGCAAAGTATGATAAAAAGTACATTGACATGTAGGGATAAGGAGGTGGTAGTGCCTCTATATAAGGCATTGTTCAAATCACATATTACTAGTCCATGATATGGTTCAAACCATATCATGGACTAGTGCGCTCAGATTTGGTCACTTAGTTCTCGTTGTGATGTGGAGAGTGTTCAAAGACAAATAACCAAAGTGATATCAGGACTCTGGACTGTTGGTTATGAAGAGCATTTGAGAGAATGTGGATTACAGTGGTTAGTGGACAGGAGGAAAAGAGGAGATATGGTAAAGATCTTCAATTTAGTTAAGGGATTCTATCAGATTAATAGAGAAGAAATTACAAAAGGGTGGATGATAAGATAGGAAGAACGAGAGGTTATCCCTGTATGAAGATGTGGTGAAGATGGATGTGAGAAGTAGATTTTTTTATATGGAGAGTTGTTAGTGAGTAGAATGCATTGCCTGAGTGCATTGTTAGTGCAGGTAGCGTAAATAACTTAAAAGCTCATTATGATAGACATGTTGGTGGTTGAGCAGGCATCCCACAATGAGTCTGTTGACTCTATGGAGGTTCTCTTCTTCTTCTCTTCCATCTAAGATGGGTTGAGTCTTCTCTTGAGCAGGATCTTCCAGTCTTCTCTATTCCTTGCTGTTCAAAAAAGTTCCTTATATGTCCTGCATCCCGAGATGTTCTTTATTAATTTCAGCCAGGTAATTCTTGGTCTTCCAGGTCTTCTTTTTTCAGTTGGAAAAGTATTGATTAGGACGTTAGGAAGTCTGTCTGCATCCATGCGTACAGTGTGTCCAAGACCATCTCAGTTGTTGTTTTCTAATTTTTTCTATTATTGTCTTTTTATACAATAGTTCTTGTCTGACTGTGATGTTTGTTTTCTTTTCTATCCAACTTGTTCTATTTATTTTTCTTAAGCATTTCATTTCAAATGCCAGCAGTTTTTTCTCCTCTCTTTTTTTAACTGTCCACGCTTCTGCTCCATAGATGACTGTTGGTATAATTATTGGAGGTTACCAAAATAATAATAATATGTAGTGCTGTCACGTTAACCTGAACATCCTTTGAGGGTACATATCAGGAAAACGATAACTTATCTTTTATAAGACCATGCTGTCCCTGTCCACTCCATACAATATCATCTTCCTTTCCATTCATTCATAACTTTTGTTATTTTCCTCTTCTCCAATATCTTGGCCGCCACCATTCTTGAGATTCTAAATGGTCTATAATTTGCTATCTCTGTCTTGGAGCCACCTTTATGCAAGAGAACTATTTTGCTCTCTTTCTCTTTTCAACCTCACCAGAGCTGGAACAAACTAAATAACCTATTCAAAGACATAACCAATCCTTTAGCACATTCTTACAAAAAAACTGAGCTGATATTTACATCAAGGTTCTGTAATATTTTACACATCTCTAGTTCATCTACCTCTATTTCCACATCACCCCCATCACACCCTTGCAGGTCATCACTCAGTAATTCAAATATTTGATCTGCTTGAGTCACCGGCCTACCTTCAGCATTTATCACAATTATCTTACTCTAGTCATTCTTCTTTTATTTGCTACAATTAAATAAACAATTAAATAACTGAACTTACTCAGCTAACTTCTTTTCATACTCTGATTTTGCCTACCTTAACATACTGGTCAATTTTTTGTGCTTTATAATGTGAATGAATTGCTGCTCATCTTTCTCTTGAAATAATTCCTTTCATAATCTTTTTTTTTTTCTAGCTCCTTCCTAATGATACTATTCACTCATTTAATTCCTATCTGATTTATCCTCCTTACTCTATGTGTGGAGTTAAGAGGACAAATCAGGTGGGAATTAAATGGATCAGTAGTATTATTAGCACTTAACACTACTAACATCTTTTTTCCTGCAGTTTCTTATGTTGTGGCACTGCACCAAACAGTTTCTTAAGCTTGTCATTAATTACTACCTGTGCAAATCTACCCCTTCTTAACTGAACATTCCACATTTACCAACCTACTAGCTCATGATCACTCTTTCCAAATGTAGAAATATGGCCACTTTGGTTTCAAACATCCTCTAATGCAATCATGCACTCTCAAACTCCTCATACATTCCATCACATTTTGCCACAGATAATTATTCCTTATCAGGAAAAATAGTTTCTATTTCTTTCACATTATGTGTTTCTTTCTCCTTCCCCATATTAAT
This sequence comes from Typopeltis vanoorti, assembly GCF_054136105.1. NCBI lineage: Eukaryota > Metazoa > Arthropoda > Arachnida > Uropygi > Thelyphonidae > Typopeltis > Typopeltis vanoorti. Next base: position 21,074,506 of record NC_143553.1, on the reverse strand, counting down.
TATGAATGGATGCAATTATCACTGTAAATCTGATTGTGAATGAGATGTCATAGTTGTCCCCCAGTTATGGTCTCGTGACCATGTAGTCTTCACTTGAAGGATGAATAGGCATGTAAAGGTATCAAGACAGAAGGAATTTATGTGGAATTATAAGGCAGGCAACTATCATAGACTTCAAACTAGCTTGCATTGGATGAAAGAATTTGAAGGAAGTCGGGTCAGTAGGCATGGGAGATACTTCATTGACAGCTTGTTGACAAGAAAAAAAATGTTGACAGTGAAGGCAGGTTGTATATCTCAAGTGAAAAAAATAAAGCAATTTGGAGTCAAATAGATGATAAAAAAATTGCAGATGAAAAAGATTATGGTGATGTATATAAAGAGAGGGAGAGGTGGAGAACAGTTGTAAAACAAAACTAAGGCTCAGGTTAGGAAAGTAACAGAATTGTAAGGAAAGAAGACTGGCACTGGAATCTAAGAATCTCAAGGAGATTTTTGCTATGTGGCGAGTAGGAGGGAAAATGGGACTTAGGTAACTCATGCACATGAAACAGTTGAGCTATTTAATGATCACTCTATTAGAGTGTTCTATCCTGGTACTACAGGTAACCCTTGTATAGTGCAGATGTAGGTTCCATAGAAAGACTATGTTATATAAATCGTGTTATGCAAAACTCAGATCACATAGAAAAAGTAGGCTTATTCCGAAATGGTATTTTTTAAAATTATATAAACAACAACATATCCAACAAAAAAATATTTTTTGTTGGATATGTTGTATCCAACAAAAATAACTTACAGAAATCTTAATTTCTGTAAGTTAAGAAAACATATAAACTATGAAACAAATACATAGTATAAACTTATAAAAGTTACAATTGTACGTAAACTTCATTGCACATAATGCACATAAATGTTTCAGGCAAAATAAAATGAAGTGTATATTTTAATTGTCATCTTCTTCTTCTTCTTCTTCTCTCTTCCATTATCTATGTGCATGATGATGAGGCCAAATGAACTCTTTTCACTTCTGTCTGTCCAAGGAGAGTCCGAACAATTCTCTCCAGTTTGGTGTCCAGTTTAATTGTCATCACTGTCTTCAAAACTAACATTTCGTAAATGTTCTTTATTTAAGAATGGCCAGAAGTCATCACTTGAAATCTCTTGGACATCATCTGTATAATTCTCTTTGCATACTTCGGCTGGTTTAGTTATCAAGAAGTCAGTAATTAGACCTTGCTTACCACTATGCTGCAATTTTTTATTAAGTTCATAAAATGGAGCTAAACAAATATCTAATTGTCTCGTGAATTTTCTGAAGTGCTCTGCTGAGGGATCATCATCATTATTATTATTATTATTGTTCCGGGAAACTCCAAGGAGTCGACAGACTCATCGAGGGAGGCCCTAACATCATGTCTGGAACAACTATTCAACATTCACACAGTATCTATCGTATCTTGCCTTGAACTCATTCACAGTCGTAGCACCCACAACAGACTCTGGAAGCTTATTCCACTCATTCACCACTCTCCAAGTAAAAAACCTAGCTCTAACACCCTTGTCAACCACGGTCTTGCCCAGCTTCCATGCATGGCCCCTAGTCCTTCCACCACCAGTCATATTTTCAAAAATATCTTCTGGATCAATCTTATAAAAACCCTTCAGTAATTTGAATGTCTCAATCATATCCCCCCTCCTTTGCCTATCGTCCAATTTCTGCAACCCACAAATCCTCAACCTATTCTCATAAGGTTCATTCGACAGACCTGCTATCATCTTGGTCACTCGTCTCTGGACCCTCTCCATTTCCTCCCCATCACGAAGAAACCCTGGTGCCCATAACTGAGCACAGAAGTCCAGATGGGGTCTTATCAAGGCTCTATACAGAGGAACAACAACTTGCTTCTCTCTGCATGTTAAAGTATTTTTCATAAGCCAAGTGATTTGGTGAGCTGTTTTAGTTACTTTTGCAATGTGCCCTCTAAACTTCAACTCCCTATCCACCAGCACTCCCAAAATCCTGGCCTCATCAATCTCCTGGAGTACGGTTCCACCTATGCGATATACTGCTGCTATTCTTTTCACCCCAAAGTGCATAACCTTACACTTTGCCACATTAAACTGACATCCATTTTTCCTAGCCCAGTCCTCCAAACTATCCAAATCATCCTGCAAAATTTTGACATCCTGTGCACTCACAATTGCTCTACCCAACTTTGCATCATTAGCAAACAAGTGAACACTTCCTCTCAAATCCTTTCCAATATCATTGATGAACAAATTGAAAAGCAGTGGTCCAAGAACAGAGCCCTGCAGCACTCCACTAGTCACAAGACATCTTTTTGACTCCACTCCTGAATAAACCACTCTCTGGTATCTCTCCTTCAACCACCCTCCTATCCATCTTACCAACCCTATATCTATCTCCATCTGCTCCAGTTTACTGATTAGGGTTCCATGTGGTATCCTGTCAAAGGCAAGGTCCAGTAGTATCACTGTAAACCCATTACCCCTATCCAGTTCAGCCGTCACTGTGTTATGAAACGTGAGCAAGCTACTGAGGCATGATCAACCCTTCACAAAACCATGTTGTCCCCCATACAATATCCCATTTTCATCTATCCAATCCTGTATTCTTTTCTTGACTAATTTCTCTAAGACCTTGACAATGATTCCTGATATGCTAATCGGTCGGTAATTTACAACAGCAGTCTTGGAACCACCTTTATGCAGTGGAACTATTTTCCCCTCCTTCCACCCGCTCAGGACTAACCCAGACCCGAGACGCAAATTATCTGTAAAATAACTTCCAAACTTTCTTGCCAAGTCCAATCTGTCTGCTAATTTCTTTAAACTGAATTCTTTCATGGATTCATCACAATCAGAATCTTTGGCAGAAAATTTCTCTGCCATTTATGTTTGATGTTCGACATCATCAATTAATTGTACCAGTTCGTCCTCATTTAAATCGGTTTCCCCATCAGTTAATTCACTAAATTTGTTTTCAACCATATCACAAAAGCCCTCTAAGTGTACTTTCCTGGCAGAAAACAAAGATAATTTTCAACAATCAACACTTTATACGGTAAACAACTGATATACATGCGTGCTAAAGGGTATTTCCCCAAATATAAATTAACTACTTATTAACTATAAATTAACTACATGCACAATTTTAATGAAGATAAAATTTGATTTTTAAGTCGCACAGTGAAAAATAAATGAAAAGATAAAAGTTACTACAGTTTTTAGGCAGTGTTATATTGAAACTGTTGTATAAGTACCGTGTTGAACAAGGGTTACTACAATTTGTAGACCACATTATATCGAAACCGTGTTGTATAGGTACCACATTATACGAAGCTTGTAATAGGAGGAGTCTCTTCCAACATAAAAAAATACATAAATGGACATGGATAGGACCAGATAGACAGACAAAGAACCAAATAGATCACATATATATATATATATATATATATATATATATATATATTTCAAAAAATAGATTTAATGACTCCAAGACCGAGATAACATATAAAGATTTTAATGATAAATACTACTAGTTTCGGCATATAGCAGCCTTCTTCAGGTATTTATAAAGGAAAGGAATACTAATAAACATTGAATTATTTAAATAAACAAACTGGAAATTACAGGTACAAATTGCCTCACATAATCGATACATAAAAACGTTGTATTTTTCAAGTTGTTCCAACTGGCGTGCCATTGTTTGTTGCAATTGTGTGTGCAAGTTCACGTGAACGCCAATATTGAATAACTGCAGCATGGCTATCTGGGATGTTATAACTTAAATTATTATTTAAGTGGACCGGGTTCAGTAGGATTTCCCGTGATTCTACGATTTTTCTTTCAAACTCATCTTCACAGCGAAAAATATTTTCTGATCTATTCCAGCATACAGAGTGGCTTTGTTGGTCATCATTAGGATTATTTGAAAAAAGAACATGACTGGATAAAGCAGTTGCATGAGATCTTTTGTATGAGATGTCTCTCTTATGCTCTTCTATGCGTTGTTCAATAGATTTGTTAGTTTGACCAAAGTATGGGATATTGCAATCACACCACAATTTATATACTCCAGGGTACTTAAGGTTGTGATGAGTAGGTTTTGGATGGCTGATTAGAGAGCGGATTTTTGGAAGTGTGGTGAAGAAGGTCCTGATATTATATTTTTTAAGGACTTTAGCTATTTTCTTAGAGACTGTGCTAATGTATGGAATAGAGATGCTACCTTTAAAATTAATAGTCTCTGTTGTGCACTGCTTAGGAGGGTTCAGAAGAAGTTTCTTAATTGTTTTTTCAGAGTATCCATTTTGTTTAAAAATAAGAGTGAGGTGATTCATTTCTTTTTGTAGTTCATCTTGTTCATTTAAGAGAGAACGTGCTCTGTGTCCTAAGGTAGATATAATTCCAAGTTTTTGTGGTGGAAAATGATGAGAAAGATTATGCAGATATCTATTGGTATGCGTAGGTTTTCTGTACATAGAGATTTTTAATCTTTCAGAGTATCGTGTAAGCATAACATCCAAAAAAGGTAAAGAGTTATTATTTTCTATATCAGCAGTAAATTTTATATTAGGATGTTGGATGTTTAGATGACGAAGAAAATCTGTGAGAGCTGTGTGCCCGTGATTCCAAATAATGAATATATCATCAACCAACAAAAATACCATTTACCAACAAAAACAAGGCCTGGCAATGGGCAACCCTTTGTCCCCTGTGCTAGCTAACATCTTCCTTGAAGACTTTGAAAAGAAAGCCATATCTTCCTTCTCATTTAAACCAAAAGTTTGGAAAAGATATGTTGATGATTCATTTATTATATATTCATTTAGATGACGAAGAAAATCTGTGAGAGCTGTGTGCCCGTGATTCCAAATAATGAATATATCATCAACCAACAAAAATACCATTTACCAACAAAAACAAGGCCTGGCAATGGGCAACCCTTTGTCCCCTGTGCTAGCTAACATCTTCCTTGAAGACTTTGAAAAGAAAGCCATATCTTCCTTCTCATTTAAACCAAAAGTTTGGAAAAGATATGTTGATGATATATTCATTATTTGGAATCACGGGCACACAGCTCTCACAGATTTTCTTCGTCATCTAAACATCCAACATCCTAATATAAAATTTACTGCTGATATAGAAAATAATAACTCTTTACCTTTTTTGGATGTTATGCTTACACGATACTCTGAAAGATTAAAAATCTCTATGTACAGAAAACCTACGCATACCAATAGATATCTGCATAATCTTTCTCATCATTTTCCACCACAAAAACTTGGAATTATATCTACCTTAGGACACAGAGCACGTTCTCTCTTAAATGAACAAGATGAACTACAAAAAGAAATGAATCACCTCACTCTTATTTTTAAACAAAATGGATACTCTGAAAAAACAATTAAGAAACTTCTTCTGAACCCTCCTAAGCAGTGCACAACAGAGACTATTAATTTTAAAGGTAGCATCTCTATTCCATACATTAGCACAGTCTCTAAGAAAATAGCTAAAGTCCTTAAAAAATATAATATCAGGACCTTCTTCACCACACTTCCAAAAATCCGCTCTCTAATCAGCCATCCAAAACCTACTCATCACAACCTTAAGTACCCTGGAGTATATAAATTGTGGTGTGATTGCAATATCCCATACTTTGGTCAAACTAACAAATCTATTGAACAACGCATAGAAGAGCATAAGAGAGACATCTCATACAAAAGATCTCATGCAACTGCTTTATCCAGTCATGTTCTTTTTTCAAATAATCCTAATGATGACCAACAAAGCCACTCTGTATGCTGGAATAGATCAGAAAATATTTTTCGCTGTGAAGATGAGTTTGAAAGAAAAATCGTAGAATCACGGGAAATCCTACTGAACCCGGTCCACTTAAATAATAATTTAAGTTATAACATCCCAGATAGCCATGCTGCAGTTATTCAATATTGGCGTTCACGTGAACTTGCACGCACAATTGCAACAAACAATGGCACGCCAGTTGGAACAACTTGAAAAATACAACGTTTTTATGTATCGATTATGTGAGGCAATTTGTACCTGTAATTTCCAGTTTGTTTATTTAAATAATTCAATGTTTATTAGTATTCCTTTCCTTTATAAATACCTGAAGAAGGCTGCTATATGCCGAAACTAGTAGTATTTATCATTAAAATCTTTATATGTTATCTCGGTCTTGGAGTCATTAAATCTATTTTTTGAAATGTATAACAACCGAGTAAAAACTAATCGCCACATATATATATATATATATATATATATACACACTTATAACAAGGAATTGGAGGAAATCACTCTCCTGGATGTCAGAGTTAAAAGAGGAGCCAAGGCATATTCAGATCACTTTCTCCTAATAGCTACCATAAAAGTAAAAATATTTAAAAATAAATAATGAACAATAGGAAGCAGTTTAGAACTGAAAAACTCAAAAAAAAAAAAAAGAGATTAGAAATAAATTTACAACAATTCTACAGGATAAATGGGATCAACTTGAAAAAAGAGGAGGACATAACATAGAGGGGAAAATGGACAAATATTAAAGACATACTAATAAGCATATCAGAAAAAATGTTGGGTTTTCCAACTAATACAGACAAAGAATGCACATCTGAAAACACTAAATTAAAAATAGTGGAGAGAAATAGAATAAAAGAGAAACTGTTACAGACTGGCAAGCATATTGAACAAGAACAAGCAGAAAGATATAGAGCAATTAACAAAGAAATAAAAAGAAGTTCAAGAAATGATAAAAGAAAATAAATAGAGATTCTAGCACAAGAGGAAGAGGATGCTGCATATTTAAACAACATGAGAAAGTTGTATGATATAACAAGGAAATTAAGTGGAAAAAGAAATAAATGGATAGTTCCCATATGCAATAAAGAAAGAAAACTATTATTATTATTATTATACTATTACTATTATAAATATTACTATTATTTAAAATAAATTATATTAAATTATAAATAATACTATTATAAATGAAAAAGAAAAGATAAATAGATGGGTAGAATTCTTCTTGGAGAAATTTCAAGAAATGTCTGATGGTGACCAGATCCTAGAATTATTATTATTATTATTATTATTATTATTATGTAACACCTCCAGGGAGTCCAAAGACTCATCGAGGGAGGGCACCTACTCTACAACTCTCTGTCTCCACCACTCCAGTAACCGCAACTATCTTCATCTACACCAACGCTATCTACAGCCAACCATCACCACTAGTATTTTCACAGACAATCACAAACATCCATGCCCAAGGCGGGATTCGAACGCGCAGCCTATTGGCTGGAGAGTGGATATGCTAACCACTCGGCCAACCAGGCCAGCATTAAACGAAAGCCATTAAATGAATGATTTAATAAATTAATGAACAAAATGCATCATTGGATATAAATTTGAATAAAATAACACATATAGAAATTGCAAAAGCAATATCTCAAATGAAAACAGGTAAATCACCGGGAGCAGATAACATACCAAGCGAAATGTTAAAAGCAAATCCAAATCTTACAGCAGAGATATTATATTCCTTACTAGTTGAGATATGGCAGAAAGAAGAGTGGCCTAAGGAATGGAATACTGAATTACTGGTTAAATTATCCAAAAAAAAAAGGGAACCTATCTGAATGCAAAAGTTGGAGAGGTATACCATTGCCAATTGTTATAAGTAAAATAATAGCAAGGATCAAAATTTAGAAAGAATCAAAAGAGAAATAGAAAAACAACTAAGACCAGAACAGCAGGATTTAGAGCCAATAGATCATGCACCAACCACATTGCTACTTTATGAATTATCATAGAACATTCATTGGAATGGCAGGCAAGCTTATATTTAAATTTTATTGATTTCGAACAAGTTTTCAACAGTATAAACAGACCTTCCCTATGGAAACTACTTAGACATTATGGACTCCCATAAAAAATAAAGAATAATTTAGAAAATGTATGAAGATTTTGAAATTAAAGTAATACATTGAAATATCCTCTCAGAACCATGTAAAAGAAAGACAAGAGTAAGGCAAGGTTGTATACTCTCCCCTACTATGTTTTTAATTATTACAGACTGGGTGATGAGAAAAGTATCACATGGAAATACAGGATTACAATGGTTACTTCAAAACCAACTCCACGATCTAGATTTTACTGATAAAATCTGCTTATTTTCACAGAAACACCAACACTTGTAGATACAGCCAAAAAAGTTGGTCTTAGGATAAATAAAAATAAAACAATGTTGATGAAAATAAATGCAAAGCAAAATAAACAAATAACAATAGAAGAAACACCATTTAAAGAAGTAGAACAGTTTATATATCTTGGTTGAATAGTATTAATAAAAGGAGAAACTACTGAAGATATAAAGAGAAGGAAACAGCTGGCTTATTCAACTTTCAACCAACTTAGAAATATTTGGAAAAACAAGAACTTGTCTATAAAAACTAAAATGAGAATATTTAACTGAAATGTAAAGACAATACTAATGTATGGATCAGAAATGTGGATGTTAAACAAAAAGATAGTTAACAATGTCCAGGTCGTCCTAAACAAGTGTTAAAGTGATACTGGGAATATATTGGCTGAAACGTAGATGTTAAACAAAGAGATAGTTAACAATGCCCAGGTCTTCCTAAACAAGTGTTTAAGAATGATACTGGGAATATATTGGTCTAACCAATATATTCCCAGTATATTGATTAGACCAATATACTACAAAATGAGCGGATATGCGGTTAGCATATCCGCTCTCCAGCCAAAAGGCTGCGGGTTCGAATCCCGCCGTGGGCATGGATGTTTGTGATTGTCTTTGAAAATACTCATGGTAGTAGTCGGCGGTATATGTCATTGGTGTAGTTGTGGTCAGTTGGTGGATTGAGTGGCAGAGACAGAGTTGTAGAGCAAGTGCCCTCCCTCAACGAGTCTTTGGACTCCCTGGAGGTGTCTAATAATAATAATATTGGCCAAAACTATTTTCAAATGAAGAACCATGGCAGAGAACAAACCAGAAACCCATGCTGCAACAGATACACCTCCATTTCACCAAATAGAGGTGGTTGGGGGGCATGTGTTGAGGAAAGCAGATAAAATAATAGTAAAACAGGCTCTAGATTGGAACTCACAGGATAAAAGAAGATGGGGAAGGCCAAAAGAAACATGGAAAAGAACAATGCTGAAAGAAATAGCAAAAATATTAATAAAAACTGAATCAATAAAAGCAGAAGCAAAAAATAGAGTCCAGTGGAAAATGGTGGTTGAAGACCTACTCTCAGGTGGAGTGAAGAGGATTAAGTAAGTAAGTAAGTATTAGGAGGTGGAAATTTGACTTTTATAAAGTTGTACTCACCCAAATCATCCTCCAAGCCTGGGGATGAGCACAAGAAGTGCTTTCAAAGTTAGATTGTTCTTCGAAAGCACTTCTTGTGCTGGACAATGCTCCTGCTCATCCCCAGGCTTTTTTACACTGGGGGACAAACACTTCATGGATCCACTCTGTAAAAAACTGCCTTGTTAAGCAAGACTTACTGTTAGATCTCCACATCACATCTAGTTTACTTTTAATTACATTCTTTGAATAAAACACTCTGAGATTTTCTGAGTGAAACACTAAAAAAGGCTTAATTTTATAGTCACCACTAGAATTACCACACAAGAGAGTTAACCATTCCCTCATTGGTTTTAACTTCATCCACAAATTGATTAGCAGCTTCTTTATTAGCACTGGCAGCCTCTCCATGCCTTAATACACTATAGATCCCGGTTCTCTTTTTAAAATGCTCAAACCATCCCCTATTAGCTTTAAAATCATCACTGTCAGCACTAGATCCTGAGGTCGAATGCTTAAGGTCACTAGGTAGTTGCTTAGCTTTTTGCAAATTATTGCCTCCAAAATACTATCACCTGCCATTTGTTTATCATTAATCATACTAACAAAAGTTTCTCCATTTCCTGAACAGCCTGAGATCTTTTAGGATACAAAATTTTCACTCCTTTCACTCTGGGATTTCACGTCAGCCTTTTTAATCAAATCTCTGTTTTTAATAATAGTACAGATTGTCGATTTTGCATGTTATAATCTTCAAAAAGTTTAGAAATACTACTTCCATTTTCTCATTTAGCTGTAAGTTCTTTATTGAGTTCAATGGTTGCTCTGGGTGCTCTCGTTTTCTGTTTATTTTCATCACTGCACTTCTTAGGAGCCATATTATTAACTAATTATTAAATAAACACCACAACAACTGAAAAACAAAAACAAAAAAGCCACTTTGAATTAGAGAGTAAATTTATAAAAATTAATATACACACTAAAGAGTGGATTCACAGCACTTGAACAGAACCAAATGCTGGCACACATGAGCATTGATGCGTTTGTAAAATTGGTACAATTATTTTTTAATAGAAAAGTTCATAAAATGATTTGTTTGTAATTGGAGGTGTTTGTATAAGGACGTTTTACTGTATGTCCATCAACCACCCTCTTATCCAAATCACCTGCTTCATATCCATCCCTATTTAGCTCTGGTGCAACAGAGGTTCATGCAGAATCCTGTTGAATGTCTTCACACTTCCAGCAGTATCACTGTGTAGTCATTTCGTTTATCCAACTCAACTATGACTTGATTATAAACAATAAGCAATTACTAAGGCAAGACTTTTTCTTCACAAAACCACATTGTTCCCCCCCTCCCCCCATAAACTATCATGTTATTGTCCATTCAGTCCTGAAGTCTACAAACTTCTCCAATACCTTAACTACCACTACTGAGATACTGACTGGCCTATAAATTCTGTAAAAGGTATTAGAGAACTTTAAAATGCAGACAGAAATATAGCTAGAACACAATATGCCAGACATTACTGATGTAAAACAACATGTCTGGTTTAATGATGTGGTTATGCTTGGAGACAGTCAAATAGAAAAAAAATTACATGAAAAATTAACCCAGCATAGAGATTAGAGAATTTAAAACGAAAGAGCAACAACTATTCCAACTAACATAGAATGCTAAGAGCAATAAGACAATTTGTGAGATCTGAAAAAGGTGAGCCTTCCAGGTGTATCACTATCAACTCTAGAAAACAGCATGATTAGGAACATTTCACAATTTATAATGATATCTTGCTTATGCCTAGGCTTCTCGATAAGACACAAAATTACGCAACTGCCAAAGGTGTGTGATGATTCTGTTACATTCTTGTAGATAAACTTATACATTGATAATCCATAACTGTCAGATTTCAGGGAAAGACAACGTATACTAAATATTAATTAAAAAACTTTAATTAAGATTCTGTTACATGTTTCTAGGTGCTCTGTGACCATGAATTCTGTTAATTGAATATAATAACAATAACAAAGATGGGATGTAGAATTTATGCTTGGTGGGGATATATTGTTGGAGGTGGAGGAAATAAGCGATCTTGGGGTGATAGTGGATAAGAATCTGAAATTTAGGGGACGCATTGCCAAAATTGTGAACACAACACAAAGAATTATGGGAATGATGTGGAGGACATTGACTTGTAGAAGTAAGGAGATTCTTGTTCCATTGTATAAGGCTCTGATTAGGCCACACATGCACAGATTTGGTCACCTGGTTTCCAAAAGGATGAAGACATGTTGGAAAGTGTCCAGAGGCAACTGACTAAGGTAGTTTCTGATCTCTGGAATGTCAAATATGAGGAAAGGTTGAGAAGTTGCATTTACAGAGTCTAGTGGATAGGAGGACGAGGGGTGATATGATAGAGATAGAGATGTACAAGTTAGTAAGAGGTTGTTATACAATCATTATTGAAGAGGTTTTAGAAAGCAGTGGGAGATCAGGGCAGAACCAGAAGTCATCTCTGGAAGCTGTATAAGGAGGGTGTGAGTAGGGGAGAGAGAAGCAGGTTTTTTGCATTCAGAGTTGTGAATGCCTTGCCTAAGAGGGTGTCTGCAGAGAACTGGCATGGTATGATGAGCTGTGTGTATGATAAAAGTACCTCCTAGATGAGTCTGTGACCCCATGAGGTCTTAGGATAATAATAATATTATTATAAACTTCTTTTTTACTTAAAATCACTCATGAAACTCCTGAAATTTGAAGTTTCCTACTGCGGCATCCAAAGCTGCTTTCAACAGGTCTTTTTTAAATATGACTGCATTTTGAAAGAGTTTCGTAATGTATTAAATGGGAGCTTTTATTCATACTATTGTTAGAATACAGTCAGTTATGCCTTTTAATACATACAAAATTTTTAACTTTTAACATATACATGTATTTTAGCACATACAAAAGCAAAGTCTTTACTAAATTTGGAAACTTTTGTTATACAATATTTTTCATTTTCAATGTTCTAAAATGTATCAGAACTTGCAACATATTTAAAAGGTAAGTTTACGTTCTACAAGGCAGCTGAGGCTTGTTGGCCGTAAAGTTGGAGTAACAGGTGGAATGGTAACAGCTGCCATGCCAGTTAAAGGAACAGGAAGTGGTCTGCAGGTGTATACTGTACCTTCTGTTGTGATAATCATTTCATTTCTTGCAAGTGCGCCCCATTCTTGTGTGCAAATTCCACCAAACACATATATACAAGATTCTGGAAAAAAAATTAATGCATATTAACCAAACTTTATTCAAAGATGAAATACACAATAGAAGTTTAATCAATAAAATTTAAACAGATGCACTTTAAGAAATTGCTATTTATTTTCATCCAAAGTCCTGTAATTGTCATCTGTGATAGTAATGAAAAAAATTCATATAAACAGAATTCAAAGAGAAAGTTGGACTAATTACTTGCTAGTTGAATTTAGCATCTATATACTTACCTAAAAACCAACTGATCTCATACAAGACTCTACAAAATACAATGTTCAAGCAATGCAATGGTCTTACATAGTTAATTAAACTGAAAGAATATAGAATTTGTCTCAGGAAATTCTTGCAGAGAGAGAATGTACAGATGCAGAATACAGCACAGGTATAATAATTAGAGGTGACTGAGGAGAATGAAAGGTTGTGAAGGGCATGAAAAAGGGGAGGAGGGAATAAGTATGAGAATCAGCAAAATGAGAGTGTTTTTTGAATGGAGAAAGAGATCTGTGACATAGAGCATATAACAGCTAAGATATTATGTCCAGAAACAGGATGTATTCAGTCAGTTCAGTTCAGTTCAGTCTGGAGATGTCTGTGAAAGAAAATATTTTAAGGTTATGGACTGGTGAAGCATTGCAAAGGACTAAAGACATGAGCATGACTTATGAGAAATCACATAGAATATTACTGTTTGTATACTAATGCAATAAGTGTATCCAAAATAAGGATGCTGAGTTGGTGGCACTAATTGCATCACTGCACCCAGAGATTATTGGCATGTGCAAAACTTGATGTCCGTTTCCCTGTTTATCATTCTTAGTCATCCGTCCTACTGGACAAATGTGGAACCGGGGGGAGGGGACCCCATACGAATAAATAAATAAATTCTTAGTCATCAAGTTTTGCACATGATGCCAATAATCTCTGGGTGAGGTGATGCAATCGGTGCCATCAACTCAGTACCCTTATTTTGGATACACTTATTACATTAGTACACAAACAGTAATATTCTATGTGATTTCTCATAAGTTATGCTTTACAATAATAATAATAATAATAATAATAATGATAATGTAATAATAATAATAATAATAATAATATTATTATTATTGCATGACACCTTCAGGGAGTCCATGGACTCATCGAGGGAGGGCACTGCTCTACAACTCTCTGTCTCCACCACTCAATCCACCAACTACAACAAACAGCATTTACACCAATGCCATCTACTGCTGACCATCACTACCACCACCACCCACCACTAGTATTTTCACAGACAATCACAAACATCCATGTCCACAGTAGAATTCGAACCCACAGCCTTTTTGGCTGGAGAGCAGATATGCTAACTACTCGGCCAACCAGGCCAGGAATGCTTTACGGCCAAGCATGGCTTGGCCGTAAAGCATTGCTGGCCTGGTTGGTAACTATGGTGGGAATCATTCACTCAAGATAATTTGGTGAGAAAGGAAAAAGTCATGGATGAAGACAATGCATTCCAGTTTTTTGTTTTTGCAGCAGTTTGTAAAAATATGGGGATAAGTTATCAAGGAAACTTGCACCAAAAAAGAAATGGCCTTTTTCTCAAAAATAACATCTACAACAAAAAATAAAGATAAACAGAATGTTGTAAGACTCACATCCATACGTCCCCACACTCCAGATCATTGTCTTGAGGATTCTTACTTTTACTGTTTGTTCAGATTTCTGTTTCCTAATATGTGGTATATTTGGAAAAATGCTGCTTTTGCTTTTTTCATTCTGTTCTTAATTTCATAATTAGATCTATTGTCATCTGTTATCCAACTCCCAAGGTATTCAAAACTTTTTACATTCTCTATTCTTTGTCCATTCAAAGTGATTTCCATCCCATCATTTCCTTTCCTTGAAATCTTCATCATTTTTGTCTTCTGAACATTTATTTTCATTTTATATCTCTCATTTCCAACCCTGTTCAGTCTATTCCAAATTTTTTGCAAGCATTTTTCTGTTTCTCTCATAAGCGCAATATCATCTGCATATCTTATATTATTTATCAGATGTCCATTTATCTTTATTTCATCCTTCAGATCTTCCAAGCCCCCCCCCCCCCATCATCCATTCAGTATAGGGATTAAAAAGGATTGGGGACATCCCATACTCTTTCTTATAGGGATCCATTCAGTATCCTCTCCTTCAAATCTAACCCTGTCTTTTTGAGTTTTATATATTCTGAAATATTTAAATTTTGGAATATATATTCCTATATATTCCACCTATTCCTATTTTATACTTGAATTTTATAAAATAGGAATAGATGAAAATTTTTTCATCTATTCCTATTTTATGCAAAATATCAAATAAAACAGAGTGATTAACATTATTGAAAGCTTTTTTTATAATCCATAAAGCATAGATATAAATCTTTATTGCACTCGATCGTTCTTTCTCACAATATCCGTAGTGTTGTAATAGCTTCCCTGATTTCCCTGTTTCTCCTGAAACCAAGCTGTGCTTCATTTAATTCTCTCTCTATCATGTTCCATTCTTCTATATATTATATTGATTAGGACTTTTGCAACATGGCTAATCAAGCTGATAGTTCCATGCTTATTGCAATCCATTGTTCCTGTAGTCTTGGAAATAGTAATAAAAATAGATCTTAAGAAATCTTTAGGTATTCTGTCCTCCTCCAGACTTCTATTAAAACTTCTATTGATGGATAGAAGTTTTATTCCTTCTTTTCCCAATGCCTCCAGCAGCTTTCCTTGAATATCATCCACTCCCGAAACTTTTCTATCCTTAATTCTTTTAATGGCTGCTTTCCCATTCCTTAATTTCTGGGGTATTATCATTTTCTATCTGATCACATTCCAGATTATCTTCATCTCCGTAAAGTCCTGTTACATACCTCTTCCACCTTATCATTTTTTCATTTTTTTCCAACAAAATCTTTCCTCTTTCATCCTTCAAAGAACTGCTTTTTGTCCTTCTCTTCATCCCTGAAATCAAGTAAGTTCAAACCTTCATAGACCTTTTTCATATCCTTTGCTGTATCATTTTCCTCTATTTCCTTGCAGACCTGAATGAGCCAGTCTTCCTTTGCCTTTTTAGCCAGAATTTTTACTTGTTTATTGATCTCTTTATATCTGACTTGGTCTTCATTGTTGTTCTTATTCTTCCATTTTCTTCTTTTGTCCATTTTTTCTATCACTTCTTCAGTAATCTATGGCTTCCTTCCTCTCTGCCTCACCCAGATGTTTAGCACATTTCTTGATTTTCTCACTGTTGTAATTATGGGCAGGAAAATGTGGTTTGCAATTCCAGAAAAGTTTTGCTTCCTTCCATCCTCTTCCTTTCCTCTAGTCTCAAAGAATTTCCAGGTTCACATTACCTTCTACATAGTGTGGAAGATGATATTCATCTTGGTAATTCACCACCACTTTCAGAAAAATAGAGAAAGTATTTGTGAGAGCGGTAGATGGCATTGGTGTAGTTGCGATCAGTTGGTGACCGAAGGAATATATAGTTCAGGCTAGGAAAGGAATTACTATTGTAAGGAGAGAAAAATTAGAATATGATAGGGACTGGCACTGCAATCCAAGGAGTTTTTTTGCTAAGTGGTGAGTAGGAGGAAAAATGACAGTGTACACATTACTTTGTAATCTGTACACTGTCATTTCTCTGATGTTATCAGATAACATCATCATCATCTCAGGTGGCATATTCATATTGAAGGTTCACAATTATGGATCTATCCATAATACAACACTTGGGCTAACACTGCATAGGGGCCCCCAAGAACCAAGTGCAGGGTACAAGTTCCCATTACATTTTTGACTGCAGATCCGTGTGTGTTCATGGGACCAGTTTGCCAGTTCTGAGTGACGAAAAACCCGAGTTTCCAGGTGAAAAAACCCTCTACCTCCATATGAGACTGGCTAACTCATCTTTAGTCAAAAAAAGACCAGATAAAGATTCCTCACATCATGGACAGGAATCAAACTCAATTCTTTCTGAACAAAGGGTTTCGTCTATACCGACTGAGCTACGGAGGCTCTTGTAGATAACATAGTTGAGCTAATTATTGATCATTTTATTATCATCCTGGTACAGCAGGTTTTATATCTAGAAGAATAATGAGTAATGAAGTGTTAGAAGCAAAGGAAGAGGATGTATTCCAAATACTGAGTATGCCAAATGTTAAAAATGCAGGGGGGGGGGGCTAGATGGGATTGTAAATGGAAGCTGTCTGCTGCATTATTGTAATATCTTTATTCTATTCTTTATACTAATTAGCAGTGCTCGCTTTTCCTCTCGTAACCTTTCTCACTTACTCTACTGCATATTATGTTTATCCACCTTCCGTGTTTACTAGTCGTATGCCTATGAACACTGGAAAATTTATTTGTTAGACTGCGCCATTCAATATATCAATATTCGGCATAAGACTTAATATAACGTCCGGTAGATCTCTCTCTCTCTCTCTTACTAGCATAAATTCCTTCAACAAAGTTTACACAAACAGGCATGGTTCTTAAGTAATTAAACTGCGCTTTTAAAGTTGTTTCCCGCTCACAAGTCCGATTATATTTAGAAACAGTGCATTGTGAAATAAAGGATCAGACAGCACTCTTTTAACAAATAATTAAAACACATTTATTTACATTAATATGAAATATACATGAATCAAACGACAGGGAGACTGCTTTCTCTACCTATCTAAAAAATCTTTAGCATAAAATTAGAACTCTTTTACTTCAACACTAAATAATCTCTTTAACTCAAAAACTTATTTACTCTCTGCTTACAAATTCAACTTATTAAACTTCTAGTTTACTTGCAAAGAGGTTAGCTAACTCTCTGTTAAGTTATTTTTACAAATTTGATATTAACTTCTAACATGCCAATTGACTCTCTTATGGACACTTCTTATTACTATTAAACTAATTCTTAACAGTCCATATATAACATATCTCCTAGATTATAAGAAAAAATGTACAAAAGGATGGAACTTATCGCACATTCAGTCAAGTCTTGCACTAAAGTTTTTATGGCATTTCTTTCAGCTGGAGTTTTAGGCTTCCTTCAGGAGTGTCTTCCTTCAGTAGTATCACGTCAGGATATTGGTGGGATTTTGGACTGCAATCTGCAGTACTCGAAGATTGCAGTCCAAAGTAAGAGGTTTCAGCATACGGGCAAATTCTCTCAAATACTGTGAAGGAGGATATTGGGCAGCAGCTGCACGTGTTCCAACACGCTTAGTACTGAGTGGAGGAATTATTGATGTTATTTCAGATGAACATTTCCCATAGAAATATTTGTAGAATATACATATTGCAGAAACCAAACATCTGTGCGAAAGTGGGAGGAGAGAATTGGTAAGAGATGGGTCATTAATAAGTCTAATTGCTTTCCTCTGCATTGAGTCAAGCATTTTGAGGGAGCTTTTAGGGGCCCCACCCCATATGTGGGAGCAGTATTCAATAGCTGTGTGGATTTGTGATTTGTATAATGTTAACAGCTGTTTAGGGGGGAAGTAACATCTTGAGCGAAAGAGAAATACTAGTTTTTTGAAGCTGAGGATGCATTAGTTGTGATGTGTTTATGCCAGGAGAGGTTTGATGTGAGGTTAATTCCAAGAAAAGAGATCTCAAACTGACTGGAAATTTGTGTATTGTCAAAAAGGATACCGGGAAAAAAATAGTTCTTTTTTATGGGAAATAGGACAGAACTGGGTTTTATTATCATTGAAATAAATGAGGTTATCCGAACCCCATTGTAGGATGGCTTGGAGATCAGAATTCAGGGTGGTGGTGATTGATGTTCTGTAGGTTGACGTGAGTGGTGTAGGGTAAGGTTTATCAAATGAAAGTGAGGAATGTAATGTGCTGTCGTCTGCAAAACTGTGTATTGGGTTGGAGGACAACTGAAGTAGGTCAGTGATAGATAGCAGGAAGAGGATTGGTGAGAGGACAGAACCTTGTGGAATCCCAGCATTAACTGAATGGTGAGAGGATAGGGAGCCATCCACAATCACACACAGTGTACATCCAGACAGAAAGCTGGCAATCCAACTACAGAAGACCTGGGTCAGACCAAATGATGGTAGTTTGCTTAGTAAGCCTTTGTGCCAGACCCGGTCAAAAGCTTGGGAGATATAAAGTACACCCACTTGAGATTTGCCAAACTTCTTCATGGCATTTGTCCAGAGATGGGTGACATATGTAAGCAGATCTCCTGTTGATCGGCAGTGATGAAATCCATACTGGCGGTCGTTTATTAGGTGGGTGTCTTCAAGGTAGTGTAAGAGTTGGGAATTGATGATTTTTTTCCATTACTTTAGACAGGACTGAAGTAAGCGAGATAGGGCGGTAGTTGGATGGCAGTGACTTGTTACCCTTCTTGGGAATGGGTTGAATATAGGCCAAATTGTAAATAGGTCAATTTACAATTTGGCCTATAATTGTGGGATAGATTCCAGTGGAGTAAGAGAGTATATACAGGCGACATAGGATAGGAGTCAATTCTCGTGCACAAACTTTCAGGACAATTGAAGGAATGCTATCAGGGCCAGGAGACTTTTTTGTGTCTAATTTGGACAGTATTTTTCTGATCTCATCCTGGCAAAAGGATATAGGGAGCACTGTATGTTGGGTGTCTGGAATTGTTGGGGAACATTTACCATCATCAATTATGCATGTTTTGGAAGCAAAGTATGAAGCCAGAAGATTGCATTTTTCTATGGGTGATGATGCAATAGAGCCATCTGGGTATGATAAGGGTGAGAATAGTGTTGGGTAGAATTTACAGCCAACTGCTTTGGCGAGAAACCAAAAGGCTCAGCTGCCTTTTGGACAGGCTGCTAGTTTCCTGCTTTTTTGCTCTTTCGAACTCTGTTTTGGAAGTATTGATTGTTATTTTGCATCTATTTCGGGCTTCGGTATACGCTCTAAAGGAGGATGGAGTTCTTGATTTAAGCCAGTTACGGTATGTCTGGTGTTTCATCAGCACAGCTTTGGCACATCCTTTGGAGAACTAGGGTTTAGTTAGGGAATGGCAGTTCAGAGTAGTGTGTGGAATGTATGTTTCCATGTCGTTGAGGATTACTTTGGTAATAAGTTCGGTGCATATGTTTGGGTTGGAAGGCCGGAAGAAATAGTTGAAATAGAAATAAGAAATAGACATAGAAGTTGCAGAGGCTGTCCCACCTGCCACTGTTATAATGCCAAACTACTCTTGTATGGGAGTGTCTGTGTAAGCATTGTTGCATGGGGGGAGGAGTTAAGCACTAGATTGTGGTCAGAATTACTCAGGAGGCTCACTATTTTCACTGTGTATTTGGAGGGGTCATTGGTGAGGAAGAGATCTAGGGTGTCTAGGGAGTGGTTTGGGTTATCTGGCATCTTGGTTGGCATCTGAACAAGTTGTGTAAAGTTGTTAATGATGGCAAATATTTCAGCATCTCTGCTTGTAAGATCTGTACAACTGGAGGAATAAAGCCAACTTCTAGTTCACCTTAGAAAAAGAAACAGATAATAGCCATTTTAGATCTAATATTCTTCATCAATCAGATAACAGCATACAGTTTTTAATTTTTAGGAAGAAGACTCACACAGGTCACTATATCCATGATGATTCTCACCACCATCTTAGTCAAAAGGCTGGGACTATTAAGACCTCCATTCTTTATGTTCTTCTGATGAACTTTTACAGAAAGAATTACAACATATTAAATCTACCTTCTTATCGAATAGTTTTAATGTTTCTTTTATCACAAAAGTATTTAACAGGTATGGAATTTCAATTTTTTAATCCAGAAAAAAAAAACATTGCTATCCCTCAAGTACAAGACATTTTTGAACATAAAACATACAGCAAAACTTTTACAACCACTGAACATTTTTTGGTTGCCTTTTGCCCTGTCACAAAAATATCCACCATTCTCACATCTCTTTAGGATAGGCTTCTGCCATTTGGTTTTCCATGTATCTACTAGATTCCTTGATCATGTGGCTTATCTTATTCTGGACAAACTGGAAGATCAGCTTTTCTTCTCCTTGAACAACATAAGTCTTACATTAAATCTCATGATTTAATGTAAGACTTATGTAAGACTGGAACAAGAGAAACCTTCATAAAGTTGCTTCCTCATAGGATGGTTTTATAAAGAAACATGTGAAACATTACTTCATTGTCCTAACTTAAATATATCTAATTATCTATGTCTAGCCCCTTTATGGGAGATAGTACTTTATAGGTCTGCTAATCTTTCCTAAAAAGTACTTGATTATTGTGCACAGATTTGGTCGCAGGGTTTCATTGGTGAGAAGGATATGTTGGAAAGGGTTCTGAGAAGATTCACAAAGTTATTGGTCTTTGGAATGTGGAGTTCAAGGACAGATTAAGAGAATGTAAGTTGCAAAGCCTCGTGAATAGGAGGAAGGGCGGGGATATGATTCAGACATATAAGCTAGTTAGGGGTTTTCATGAGGTTCACATGGAAGAAATTTTTCATAGAATGGTAGAACAAAAGACCATCACTGGAAACTGTATAAGAATGGTGTGAGCAGAGAGTTCTTTGTATGGAGAGTGGGTTGGTGAGTGGAATCTATTGCCTGAGTGTGTGTGTTGTGAGTGTAGACACATTGAATCAGTTTAAAGCACGGTTGGATGAGCATTGCGTGCAACAGTTATGTACCTCCCACGATGAGTCTCTGACTCCATGGAGGTCATTTTTTTTTTTTTTGACAAAGTTTATTATCATCTTCACATATGTAGATTATTTACAAATGTACAATCGAAGTATTACTATTACATTTTTGTTCACTACAAATATTCAGTACATAATGTTAAGTGAAAATATCTTATTTAAATGTGTATAAATAATAATGCTAACAATGTATTTTACATTTTTTCCCATATATTTACAATTCATTTAATGTGTTAAGAGAGAGAGAGATATTTTTCATATTAACAATACTGGATGTGGAATAATTTTATATAATTATAAATACTTGTCAATCAATACCCGCTGCAAGCCCAGTGTTGATTTAACTGTTTTTATGTATGTGATTGGAACTTAAATATGAAGATATATATATATATATATATATATATATACGAGGTGCCGGCCTGGCTGGCCAAGTGGTTAGCTTATCCGCTCTCCAGCCAAGAGGCTGTGGGTTTGAATCCTGAGTAGGCAAGAATAGGCTGTTAATTTATATATATACATATATATATACGAGGTGTAGCTATTAAATAATGAGACAAGGTGAGCTGTGAATCGTGTACCTGTAGCAGTGGGATGCACTTGCTCTGTGAATGACCTTGAATGTTCTAGAAGCAGCTGAGATAAGCACTGTTTACTGTTGCTCATAGTTAGTCTGTAGGTAGTTATAAAAGAAACACGTGTGAAGTCGCTTTGCCAGAATAATGTCTAACGTGAAACTCGAGCAATGCATTACTCTCAAATTCCATGTGAAATTGAAGAAATCACCGACCGAGTGTTTGAAACTGTTGCAGGAAGTGATCAAGAAGCAAAGAGAAAATCAATGCACTGGAAAACTCCCATGTCACCGAGAATGAAAAAAGCAAGAATAAGCAAGTCAAAACTGAAGGCGTTCCAGCCCACAGTGTATTGTCTGTAAAGCAGTATCTGGCTGATAAGAAGATCTCAGTGTTGGACCATCCACCTTACTCACCGGACTTAGCTTCATGTGACTTTTACCTTTTTCCAACGTTGAAATCCGCATTGAAGGGCACCCATTTTCAGTCAGTGGATGAGGTAAAGGAGAAAATGGCAGTGTTACTGAAGCAGATAACACCTGTTTACTTGCAGCGCTGCTTCCAAGAGTGGAAAATTCATAGGCAACTGTGTTAGAGGAGGGGAGTATATTGAATAGGATAACAATTAAGTTATACAATTGTAATAATAAACTACATTTTTGCAACCAGTCTCATTATTTAATAGCCACACCTCATATGTATGAATGCTTTTTTCCAGTAGACGCGAGTACATGTGTCCATAGATTACCACTGCTTGAGCATGGTTTAACTTTTTTGGAAAAGGGGGGGGGGTTGGATTTGGATATGGCATGTTTCTGTCCTTTTGTTGGTGTTTGAGAGGAGTTTGTTATAGGTTTGTGTGTGTGTGTGTGTGTGTGTGTGAGAGAGAAAGAGAGAGAGAGAGAAATGTTAATAATAATAATAATCTCTCACACTACTACTGTTTCCACTGCCAAGCACTTCTGTCTCTTCAGTAGCACTTTCCTGATTTTTCCCTTCATCTCTTTCTTCTGATCTCTTGCATGCATCACACACTGTACTTCCATCTAGTTACACTTTCTCCAGTGCACTCACTCCAAAGCCAATCAAATGCAACCCATCATGCCTGTATAATTTCATTCTTCCCTCAAACACATGCCATTCATCCGCAAACTGTCCACCCTTCTCCTCACACAGCTCTGCTAGCATACCATTCATGATTTTGGCTCTCTGTCACAACTCATCATCATCATACCTCGGCAACACACTAAAAACCTTTCCTACTACACTGTTATCTTTCATTCTTCTCAATAGCCTCCCGCTGTTTGTCCTCACATTCTCCTTATGTCCACTTAGATCATTTGTCCTCACAATCACGACTATCTCTTTTGTTTGTTTCTTCCTCATGTCTAATGCCTTAATTATCCTACTCAATCTCCCTCCTGGATAACAGAACTTATGGATTCTCTCAGTAACTAGTCCTCTAACTATGGAATCTCCATATACTGTTATCCTGGAATCACTCATAAGCCCTTTTACTCTTTTTTCTTTCACTCTATTCTCTTGCACACTTTCATTAGTTTCCACTAGACATCTAACATCACTTCGCATATTCCTCATTTCATTTTTTATAACTTTCATCAAATCTTACATTCAGACAATCTCATTCTGTCACTCCCTCAGTCTCGTTACCTCTTTTTCTGCTCACCTTACTTCTGTTTCCTCATTCATACTTTCTTTTGCTCCCTCATCACTAACTTCTGCTTCTACTTTCTTGTATTATTTCACTCCCTCAGTTTCTCTACCTTTCGTTTCATTTAAGTTTCTTTCATGTATGCCATCTTCAATCTTTCAGTCAGTTTGCATTCATTGCCTCATGGTCTAATAATATATTGCACTTCCGACAATTAGTTACTAAGGTGGCACTTTTTAGAATTTTATGTTATTGTCTGTTTACCATTTGCTGTAATGAAGATGCCTATGAAACTTAGGCAAAACTACTACAAATAAATAAGCTTTCACATGAGTTTTCCTCCATTTATTATGCCAACTCATGGTATTCCAATATTGAAACTTAATATTTGGTTCAAATGATCTTTGAACCAAACATCATTATCATATCATCTACATTCTCCCCTTGCTTTATTGCTATATGCACACTCTTTGTCGTTACTCTAGGCAAGCACTCCTCTAACATTCTATTCTGCACACCTACATCTCTCTCTCTCTCTCTCAACTCTATCCCTTCCATGCTCTCCCACTTATTATTATTATTATTATTTCAGGCAACTCCAAGGAGTCAACAGACTCATCGAGGGAGGCCCTAACATCATGTCAAGAACAACTATTCGACATTCACACAGTATCTATCATACCTTGCCTTGAACTCATTCACGGTCATAGCACCCACAACAGACTTTGGCAGCTTATTCCACTCATTTACCACTCTCCAAGTAAAAACCTAGCTCTAACACTCTTGTTAACCACATTCTTGCACAGCTTCTATGGCCCCTAGTCCTCCCACCACCAGTCCTATTCTGAAAAATATCTTCTGGATTGATTTTATAGAAATCCTTCAGCAATTTGAATGTCTCAATCATATCACCATTTTCTGCCAATCAACCAATTTTTGCAACCCACAAATCTTCAATCTGTTCTCATAAGGTTCATTCCACAGACCTGCCACCATCTTGGTCACTCGTCTCTGGATCCTCTCCACCTCCTCAACATCAAGAAGAAACCCTGGTGCCCATATCTGGGCACCAGGACTAGATGGGGTCTTATTAGGGCTCGATAGAGAGGAACAATAACTTGTTTGTCTCTGTTGGTTAAAGTATTTTTCAGTAACCAAGTGATTTGATGAGCTGATTTAGCCACTTTTGCAATGTTCCCCCTAAACTTCAACTCTCTATCCACCAACACTCCCAAATCCCTGGCCTCGTCAATCTCCTGGAGCACGGTTCCACCAATGTGATATACTGCTGCTAATCTTTTCATTCCAAAATGCATAACCTTACACTTTGTCACAATAAATTGAAATCCATTTTCCCTAGCCCACTCCTCCAAACTATCCAAATCATCCTGCAAAATTTTAACATCCTGTGCACTCACAATTGCTCTACCCAACTTTGCATCATCAGCAAACAAGCGAACACTTCCTTTCAGATCCTTTCCTATATCATTAATGAACAAATTGAAAAGTAGTGTTCCAAGAACAGAACCCTGCGGCACACCACTAGTCATAAGCCATCTTTTTGACTCCACTACTGAATAAACCACTCTCTGGTATCTCTCCATCAACCACCCTCCTATCCATCTCACCAACCCTATATCCATCCATATCTGCTCCAGTTCACTGATTAGAGTTCCATGTGGAATCCTGTCAAAGGCCTTGGCAAGGTCCAGTAGAATCACTGTAAACCCATTACCCCTATCCAGTTTAGCCGTCACTGTGTTATAAAACGTGAGCAAGTTACTGAGGCATGATCTACCCTTCACAAAACCATGTTGCGCCCCCATACAGTATCCCATTT
The DNA here is from genome assembly GCF_054136105.1 of Typopeltis vanoorti. Classification (NCBI taxonomy): domain Eukaryota; kingdom Metazoa; phylum Arthropoda; class Arachnida; order Uropygi; family Thelyphonidae; genus Typopeltis; species Typopeltis vanoorti. The sequence continues at coordinate 21,049,098 of NC_143553.1, read as the reverse complement.
TTATCTATCCAATCCTGTATTCTTCTCTTGACTAGTTTCACCAAGAACTTGACAACGATTCCTGATATGCTAATCAGTCGGTAATTTACAACAGTAGTCTTGGAACCTCCTTTATGCAGTTGAACTATTTACTCCTCTTTCCACCCCCTCGGGACTAACCCAGAACTGAGACTCAGATTAAACAAAATGGACAAGGGTACTGACAATTCTTTAGCCGCTTCACGTACGACACGAGCTGGTATACCATCCCATCCCACAGATGTATTGACATTGAGGTTTTGCAACAGACTACTCACCTCCACCTTATTCACTACAATTCCCATATAATCTATTGGTTCATTCAATTCTGCAATGTCACCACCTGGATGACATTGCAGAAATTTTGCAAGAACTTTGCAAGAGTATAAAGTGCTCGCTCAGTAATTCAACTATATCAACTGATTTGGTTACCTCCCTGCCATCGGCATTCTTTAAAATCATTCTGCCATATACAATTTTTCTTTTACTTGCAACATATCGAAAAAACTGTTCAGGATTCTATTTAGCCTGCATGGCCAATGTTCTTTCGTAATCCTTTTTTACTTTTCTTACCACATCGTTACCCTTCTGGCCTGGGCTTTATACTGTTCATGGTTCTGCCGGTCACCTTTCTCTTTAAATTCCCTCCATAGTTGTTTCTTTTTTTTTTGCAGCTCAATCTTAATGGTGTTATTCATCCATTTAACTCCTACTTGATTTATTATTCGGACTCTAGGTATACAGTCAGCCATTGCTCCATGCAACCACTTTTTAATCCCCTCCCATGCACTGTCAAGTTCTAGCCCTTGCAGTTGTACATGCCATGGCACTGTACCAATCAATCTCCTAAGCTTGTCATACTTACTAGCCCGATAATTCCAAATGTACCCTGTCTTAATTGTAAATTCCACACCCTTAGCCACCTTCCACGTCAAGACCCCATGATCACTCTCACCAATTGGTGGCAACGTGGTCATATTCGTTACAGCCAAATTCTCAGATGCAATTACCAGGTCAAGCACTCTCTGACCCCTAGTATTTTCCATTACATGCTGTCGCAGATAGTTATCCCTTAATAACCGCATAAAATCCAATTCCTTCCTCCTATGTGTCCTCTCCTCCTTCCAATCATGTTACCATAGTTGAAATCTCCCATAATAATTACCCTCCTTCCACTCATTTCTTCTATTTGTTTATGCATACTATCTCCACCATCTATTTCATCACCTGGTCTATAGCAGCACCCAATTGTTTATTTTGTTCTGCTAGTTTCAATCTCACACCAAATAGCCTCAAATGTGCTCATTTCTCTATCCTGCAGTTCCATTTCTATTCTCCTTGGCTGTAGCTCATCTGCTATCATCAATAACACACCTCCCCCATTTTATTCTCCCTGTCTCTCCTGAACACACCATACCCCTCACATTCAATCCCACTAGCTGTGTCATCTTCTGTCAGCCATGTTTCACTAATGCCAACAACCTGTGGCCTGGAAGTGCCAGCCAAGGCCAAAAAGTCTTCCCTCTTGTTCCTAATACTTCTGGCATTTGTATACATGAATTTCAAAAGCCGATTTGTCCCATCCATATTTTGATTCCTTATACTAACTATCCCATTCTGATTCGTGGTCTTTCCTACTCGCTTGGTCATATTACACACATTCACACACTCAACTGTCTCCCTAAAATCTGCATATCTACTCCCCCCCCCCCTTAATAGCTCTAGTTTCCATGGTTCTGTACATTCACTTCCACCACATTCGACAAACAACACCTTTTCAAGTCTCCGCACACCAAATCCATTCAGATGTAATCCATCCATTTTATATAAATTTCGCCCATCGAACTCATTCCACACATCCACAAATTCCACACCACTCATCAAAACATAATTCATGCATAAAGTCATTGGCAATTATGGTGCTCCTATACTCTTCACTGTCATACTACGGCAACAGACTCACCATCCTAACTCTCTCACTCTTTTCTTTTGCTACCTCAAGCAATTCCTTCACATCCTCACTCATAGCCTTTTTGTTTCCTTTCAAATCATTTGTACCCGCAACCACTATCAATTCCTTCACCTGCTGTTTTTGCATTCTAATTGACTCGCTCACATTCTTTACGTTCGCACCGGGTTGGTATGAATTTGTTAAACTCTCAACTATCACACCTCTTACTAAGGAATCCGCATACAACATATGCTCTTTCATTTTGTTTAAACTCACTTTCATACCCTTATTTTTTCTATCATACTTTTGCCAATTATTAGTCGGTATGCTTGTTAAAGATTTTTGCCAATGCTCCAGCTGCTGATTTACTCTGTGTATCGCTCTGTGTAATAGTGCTATTTCACTCATTGCATCAGTGTCATCATTTTTATTCTCCGATGATTCATTCAATCATTCTGTATGCTTAACTTCATACTCTCTTTCAACGCCGCTCTCACAGCTATCAGGTACTACCTCGCAAATATCATCATTCATACCTCGTATATCGCTGTTATCTAGATTCTCACTTTCGAAACGATATTACTCACATGACCTGAAACACTCTTTAAATCCTCACATTCTTTACACTTTTTGCACTTTACACTTTTATCATCTTCTATTCTCTTATCTCGCTTTCCCTTGGCCCTCTAATCTCTTGATTTTCCTCATCCCTATTTCCTGATTATTTTTTTTCCTGCCCTCCTCTCTCTCTCTCTCCTTTTCTCATTCCCGTAACGTTCACACTTCATGTTCACCTCACATCGGTCAGACTTTCATGTCTTCTAATCCCTTCCTTCACATGAGTCAACTCATTTTTCATACACCCCACTTGCCCCTATCAAAATCTCTATCTCCCTCTACGAGCATCCTACCTTGACTCGAGATTCAATGACACAGTGGGCACATCTGGCAAATCTTTCCTATCTCCCATCACATTACCTAATATCAAATCCATTACTGCCTGATGCTTGTCTTCCTCACCCCTTAATATAATTTCCTGAGTGCCATCACCACCACCACCACTGAAACCTGAGATCCTTATACTGAGGTCACCCAACTGTACTCCCAATGTCTGCATTTTATGCACATCAGCACTCCCTTCTATCTTAACTGCCACATTTTAAAATGATGGGAAGCATACATGCCACAGGCAAAGCAAGCTACAAAATCATGTAATATATTGAAAGTTTATTTTTCACTTGGTCAGACTATAATAAATTTAGTTTAATCCTTTATCCAAGTGTGTGCAAACAAAGGTTGCACCTGAAAGTATCTTCATGACTGGGGTAAAGTGGTACAACACCGGGCAACTTTCAGGCGCAAACTTGGTTTGCACACACTTGGATAAAGGATTAAACTAAATTTATCATTTAATATACTTTTCAAAATGTGATCTTTAAATGGTCATGGTGGGCTGGAGATAAAGAGTCAGTAAAAGCCATAACTGAAAGAATGAAAATGTATAATCCACAAAGAACAAGTACTTCAAACTTGTAGTATAAGTACTTCAAACTTGTAGTATAAGTACTTCAAACTTGAAGTACTTGTACTACAAGTTTGAAGTACTTTTGAAAAAGTACTTCAATGCCTGTTAAATGACACAGTGTGTTCTCTGCCAGGTTTGCTGTATTATGGGATGAGGAAATCCTATCACTTTCATATAAGATTCATTCATTCATCTTCAGTTGATAAGTGCTTATGAAGGTTATTCACATCTTAGAGACAATGTTCGAGAATGTTGTTGTAGTTTTGCAGACAGGAAAAATGTAATATGACTGAGACTTAAGTTGGCAAGAGAGAGAGGCCTGGAATATTGCTATTAAGTTAGATTAAAGAGAAGTGATTTGTAGAATTTGGAAGATGGGAAAAGTGATATGAGAGAGACATAGAAAAAAGATTTAACAGGGTAACTGAAAAACAGTAGGTTATACCAGTAATTGTACAAGGATCTTGTGAGTATGGAAATACAGAGTGGATTCTTTTGCATAGATCATGGTGGATGAGTGGAATGTGTTGACTGAATGGATGCTATATTGGTATTTGGTGGCGCTAGTGTCTTTGGTAAATGTGGCGGTCGAGTTTAGCTAGTCTACAAAACGTGTTTTAAAGTTAAATATAGTGTGGCTTTTTGTCACAAATTGTGCTGCAATTGTGCATCGTTTAGAAACAAGTGTCCTTCAGTGGTATTATTGTTTAGAACTGTGTTGTATATATTGTGTTTTCACTGCCGTTTGTTTCACTATATCAACGTGTAAAGATGGCGTCCAACAAGAAACGTACGTCAGCGGCGCGCAGGACTTCTACTACTACACGAAAGGCTGGCTCAGTGTTAGATTTTTCGCAATGGATGCGTTGCGGAAACTGCTACATGAATGCACCGAAAAATGTGAAGGATCTGTGGTCGGTCTGGCAAAATGAGAAGAACGAAAATGTCGACGTATGTGAGAAGTGTCGGGATAGGCTGGAGCGTTTAGGAATGGAAGCTGACATCGGGACCGTAGCGGAAGAACTTCGGCGGGAGTTTATGAAAATGAAAAATGACCTTCATCTTCTTCATGAGGAAGTGCTCAGTAAGGAGATACTGGAAGTTAAAGCTGAGTTTAATGTGTTAAACAGAGAAATTAGGACTATAGAGATTACTTTAGCTGAAGTAACTAGAACAGGATTACATATGGGTGAGTCTTTGGTGAGTGATTCAGTAATAAATAGTATGGGAGTGATTGGGAGTCAACATAATAAAACCACAAGTGGCCTAGAAGAAATGAGATGTAGTGAGAGTGGGGGGGTAAGTAATAGAGAGTTGAGTAATGAAGCTGGGAGAGTCATGCTGAATAGTGTAGAGAATGAGTCCATGAGTGTGGACTTGAATGAAGTTAAGAGTGGTAAAATATATGGTGATTCTATGATTAAGGGTATGGAGAGTGGTATGCATGAGGGGCGCTTGGCTGATGGGACAACAGAAAGAGTGGCTTTAGCAATAAAGAGAGGGCATGAAGCAGACAAGATGATAGTTATGGTGGGTACGAATGACCTGAGAGGTAGTATAAATCGGGTAGGAAAAGATTTAAGAACATTATTAGATATTGTGAAGAGGAAAAGTGTCAATGGGAGAATAGTGTGTGTGCTGCCTCGTTTTGACAATTACGAGTTAAATAGACGAGCAATGATAATGAATGATATGATTGCAAGAATGTGCAGAAAAAGAGGTCTGGAGTTTGTTGATGTTTGGAGTGTGTTTGAAGGAAAAAGGCAGTTGTATGCTAGAGATGGACTGCATCTTAACATGGAAGGACATAAGCGATTGAAGAAGTTATTGTTTTCTGAACAGGTTGAAGTTATTGGGCAGGGAAACTAATATTGAAAAGGTTGAGTGTAAGAGAGAGAAACTTTAGCACTGATTGTGTATTTATTGATCCTTATAGGCAGAATAAATTGCAGAAGAGAGGGGATAAAAATCGGCATAGGACTATGGTAGTTAGTGACTTATATATCAGTTCTAAAGCAGGTACAAGATCTAGAGGGAATCTGCAATTTTTGTATACCAAAGCTAGAAGCATTTGAAATAAGAGAGAAGAATTTTTGGCATTAGTCAGTGAAATCTCACCAAAAGTTGTAGGCATTAGTGAAACTTGGCTGTCAGCAGAAGATGTGGTCACTGGAATTGAATGTGATGGGTACAGTATTTTCAGGGGGGATAGAGAAGATAGAACAGGAGGAGGACTGTTGATGATAGCTGATATGTTGCAGCCAAAGAAAGTAGTATATCATGATGATAGACATGTGAATGAGAGTTCATTTGAGGCAGTCTGGTGCGAAATAGTGACCAACGCAACCAAATATACAGTTGGATGCTGCTATAGGCCAGGGAGTACGGGGGGAGATATTGAATTCATGCATCAGCAACTTAGTGCAATGAGTGAAGGCTTAGTGATTATTATGGGGGATTTTAATTATGGTGATATCAATTGGAAGGAGGAAATATCACGTAGCAAAAAGGAAATGGAGTTCATACATCTTCTACGAGATAATTACTTGAAACAGCACGTAACTGAAGGGACACGTGGTGTGAGAGTGTTGGACCTGGTTATTGGTTCAGAGGTTATATGCATAAGTAAGGTGTCCTCGTTACCTCCAGTTGGTGAAAGCGATCATGTGGTATTGACTTGGGAGGTTGCAAAATCTGTGGATTTTTCTATTAAGAAGGGGTATGTACGGAACTACAGGTTAGGCAATTATAACAAGCTTCGGAGTGAGCTTGCAGCCATCCCATGGCAGAACATATTGCAAGGGAAAGATGTTAGCAGTGCTTGGGATAAAATCAGCGGGTATCTGAGGAAAGCAATATCAGACTGTGTCCCCATGGTCAGGAGGTCAAACAAGGCAGGCATTAGATGGATGAGCAGTAGTATCAAGCTTGAACTGCAAAAAAAGAAAATGTTATGGAGAATTTACAAGGAGAAAGGCGATCAGGACACCCATGAGCAGTACAAGGCTCAAGCTAGGAAGGTTACCAGCATAGTAAGAAAAGCTAAATCAGATTATGAGAAGACCTTAGCCAAAGAGATCAAGAGTAATCCCAAAGAGTTCTTCCACTATGTGGCAAGTAAGAGGAAGAATGACTTCGGAAAGATAACCTTAGTGGGTGCTGATGGTATTGAGGTGACAAAATCAGATGTAATAGTCGAGTTACTGAGTGATCACTTCTCAATAGTCTATCACCCAAGTGAGGATATCTCTACACCTATAGCAATACCTAATGTGAGAATTGAAGCTAAAGAATCAGCGGTATTAAATATATTGCAAAACTTAAATGCAAACACTGCGGTAGGCTTAGATGGAATATCAGCTCGGGTGTTGCGTGAATGTGCAAATGAATTATCAACCTCTCTTACCTGGATATTTAATTTAAGTTTGAACTCTGGTATGGTCCCTAGGGAGTGGATGTTAGGCAAAGTGGTTCCTTTGCATAAGGGTGGCTCTAAAACTGCGGTATTGAATTACAGACCAATCACCATCTCAGGGGTAGTGGTAAAAGTATTGGAAAAGTTGGTTAAAGACAAAATTCAAGAATGGGTGGATCAGGATATGACACTCTATAGAGGCCAACATGGTTTTGTTAAAGGTAGATCCTGCCTTAGCCATCTATTATCCTTTTTTATAATAGAATGACATCTGAGTTGGACAAAGGAACTGGCTACACAGTGGTACTTCTGGATTTTGCTAAGGCTTTTGACAGGATACCCCATAGAACACTGTTACGCAAATTGGAGCAGATGGGAATGGATATTAAATTGGTGATATGGATAGGAGAATGGCTCAGGGAGAGATACCATAAGGTGGTGTATGGAGGAGCCGAGTCCAGAATGAGGCAGGTGACCAGTGGTGTGCCTCAGGGCTCTGTGCTTGGGCCAATGTTGTTTAATTTGTATATAAATGATATAGGAAACGGCTTAAAGGGAGATATTCAGTTGTTTGCTGATGATGCAAAGTTGTGTAGTGTAATAAAAAATCAAGCTGATGTTGAAAGTTTGCAGGAGGATTTAAATAAGCTGGTAAAATGGGCAAAAGAAAATGGATGTCAGTTCAATGTGGAAAAGTGTAAAGTCATGCATTTTGGGATTAAAAGATTACCAGCTGTGTACTACATTAATGGAACAGTACTCCAAGAGATTGATGAGGCTAGGGACTTAGGGGTATTGGTAGATAGGGAGATGAAGTTCAGAGGACACATTGCTAAGGTGTCCAAGATTGCACATAGGATTACTTGGTTGTTGAGGAACACACTGACATCCAGAGATAAAGAGGTTATTATTCCCCTTTATAAAGCATTGATACTTCCACATGTGGATTACTGTGCTCAGGTCTGGTCACCTGGATTCCTTGGAGATGAGGAGGCTGTGGAGAGGGTTCAGAGAAGAGTGACCAAGTTGGTGAGTGATATAAAAAATGCTCCCTACATTGATAGATTGAGAGCTTGTGGATTGCAGAGATTGGTTGATAGGCGAAGAAGAGGGGATATGATAGAAACATTCAAATTACTAAAAGGTTTTTATAGGATTGATGCAGGGGAAATGTTTCAGCTGTGTGATAGTGATGGAAGAACAAGAGGTCATCTCTGGAAATTAAAGAAGAGTGTGGTTAACAAAGGTGTCAGAACAAGGTTTTTTGCCTGGAGGGTGGTGAATGAGTGGAATTCATTGCCTGACTTAGTTGTGAGCTCTTCGTCTGTAAATGAATTCAAGAAGAGATATGACAGATATTGTTTTGCTAGTTTGGGTCTCCCGCGATGAGTCTACTGACTCCATGGAGATACCCGTAATAATAATAATAATAATATGCACTTTAAGCAAGGAATGATAGGTGTAGTAATCTGTACGCATTAGAACTTCTTACATCGATCACATGATCCATGGAGGACTATTAAACAGTTCTTTATTCTACTACCCCCCATCTTATGAAGTGGATTTTTCTAGCAACTGTAGCTCAGAGTCATTTAAGAAGAATGTCAATATTTTTTTCTAGTATACTTTAGTTTTATATGTAGAATTGCTACAAAATAAAAATGAAAATGTTTATTTAACCCACCATATCTTTTAGGATCCACTAAAAATAAAACATATTAAAAAAAAAACTTTCTTATTTACCAATTGCAACTGTAGCTGCACAGTGTCTCGGGTTGCCAATCACTGTTTTCCTTTCCCACGTTGCTTCTTCGACATTATATGAATCAACAGCACCCATGCTAACTAAATACTGCCTTTCTCCAACTCGGAACAGTGAACAACCACCAGTTAACCAGAGCACACCATCTATTACTACAGCATTACCAAATGCTCTTGGACATCGCAATGGTGGTCGACTTATCCAGCTATAAAGAAAATGAATTTTTAAGTATAAATATTTATTAAAACCATTTTAATGGACAAATATAATTCTCTAATTATATTATTATTATTATTTTTAAAATTATATCTAAAATAATTACATTTTGTCATATATTAAATTAAAGAGCTGTTAAAATGATATATGAATCACTTGTTTAATTACTTAAGTACTTTTACTTTCTTATTTACCAATTGCAACTGTAGCTGCACAGTGTCTCGGGTTGCCAATCACTGTTTTCCTTTCCCACGTTGCTTCTTCGACATTATATGAATCAACAGCACCCATGCTAACTAAATACTGCCTTTCTCCAACTCGGAACAGTGAACAACCACCAGTTAACCAGAGCACACCATCTATTACTACAGCATTACCAAATGCTCTTGGACATCGCAATGGTGGTCGACTTATCCAGCTATAAAGAAAATGAATTTTTAAGTATAAATATTTATTAAAACCATTTTAATGGACAAATATAATTCTCTAATTATATTATTATTATTATTTTTAAAATTATATCTAAAATAATTACATTTTGTCATATATTAAATTAAAGAGCTGTTAAAATGATATATGAATCACTTGTTTAATTACTTAAGTACTTTTATTTTATTGTTTAGAACAAGTACCAAAATTGTTTAATTTGATAACTTGTACTTTATGAGTTTAATCTTCAATGTACTGCAGCTGAGGCAGTCTAAACGATTTGCAAAGCAAAGGGCCATATTTGCAGACTGCACTGCTGAGAAATAGCACTGTCACTGAGTAGTTCATATAGCAAAAGTATAACCAACACCAAGAAGGAAAAAATACATTTATTAAACTCACTAATATCTCACTGGTTTTCTACCCAGCATCATCAGAGCACAATGATAACTGTGTCAGGCATTATTATGATTAATGAACAACACCTAAGCCTTTCTTTATGTATTCAAATAGTAAAAGGTTGGTGATATCCCTTTTAAAAATTATCCTTAGTCCAAATAAAACTTCTCAATTCACTGAAAGACAAGACATCAAGCTACTGAAGTCAGTCCAGAGACAACCTGAATATTGTTGGGAAGATTCTGCACTGCAAGGAAGGTCTCATATTACAGCATTTCCTTTGTGTTTGAGTCTTAACTTTATTGTATAAGGTCATTGACTATGCAATGGTTAGAAGAAAAATACCAGCATGGTGGAGTAGCATGGAACATTAACTATAAAACAAAATGCTCTAATCATATGCTACTAATAGCCATCAGGGAAACCAGAATTCCAATACTGCATAGGAAATATATGCAGTGACTGTGCAAATACACGGGCCATGAGGCCAGCAGCAAACTTTAAAGACCCTTCCAAATCTACTTCACAAATAGACACTTTTTGAGTTCCAAACTCAACAATATTCATATCCATTCAGAGCCTTCAGAATTTTCCCTATTGTCATCATTATCATTATTATTACATGACACATCCAAGGACTCATCATGGGAGGACTTTCTACTCTACTCCACCACACACATCTCACCATCTCCCCTATTACTTAATTCTCCAACTTCATACAATGACACTACTACCATCAATGTCCATCCTCACCAACAACAGGAATATTTTTTATCTGTAATTGTGTGTGTTCTCATGGCCAATTTGTTTGTACATGGGATGAAAAATCTAAGTTTCTGGAAAAAAAAAACCCTGCTAAAAAAAAAAGACCTCAAGCTACTGAAGTCAATCCAGGCATAGAAAACATATGCAGTAACTGTGCAAATACATTGGCCATGAGGCTAACAGTGCCCATGTTGTAAGACTTCACAGACTATGGTCTGTGAAGTCTTACTAACTGCTACAGTAAAGACCATCTTATCAGGGGATCTTGAATTATTATTATTATAATGTAACACCGGGGTGCTTAAGGGTCAAAGCTGTATAACTGAGAGGAGACCTCCACATAGCCTTTAAAGGAATGCGGAGAACCGACCAGGGCTTCTGACCTAATGTCCAATCCTCACCTTCTCATGGTGCACCCTGTTGGGTATCAACTTGGATACTGAACGAACAAGGATGGGCTGGCAATTTGGGATTTAGCCGACCAAATTGTATTCTTATTGGTTAAACCAAAATAAAAAATGATGGTACGACATGAGAAAATTTCATGCCGGCTGGGGCGTCACCCGGTTAAACAAGGCCCCCGTTGTTTTTGCCAGGGAACCAGGGCAAACAGCGAAAAGTCGGCTACTGGAACAAATCTGAAAACACACCTCAACTCAACATCACCAGAGTTAAAGATCGGTACTATCAACGTAAGAAGCCTGAATAGCAAAGAAATGGAGCTAGCTGAGGAATTAGATAAGTACCAGATCGACATAATAGGGTTGATTGAAACAAAAAAGACAAAAACTGGTGAGATCTTTCTGAGCAACAAATACAATGTTACATTCAGGAAATGACAATCAAGGAAAAGAAGGAGTAGCCATAGTATTCAACACAAAATACGAGGCTAATCTTCTTGAATGGCAGTCAGTCTCAAGTACAGTAATGTGGGCAAATATGAGAATGGGGAACTGGCCTATGGTCCTACAGAAGGTTCTACTAAGGTAGAAATGGAGGAATTTTTTGAGGCTTTAGAAAAAGCAACTGACACAATGAAAAAGGAAAAGTTGGTCCTTGTTGGGGATCTAAATAGCAGAGTAGGAAATGATTGTCAGATATACAAAAATATTTTGGCAAAATTTGGAGAAAAGAGCAAAGCTAATAATAATGGAAAATATCTGTTGGATTTCTGCTCAGGACATGGACTGGTTATTACTAACACCACGTTCCAACATAAAAATGTGCACAAATTCACATGGAGAGAAGAGGCAAAGAATAAGAAAAGTCTCATTGACTATGTTATTGTTGATAGTGGTGTTTTCTCCCTGGTGCAGGACACAAGAGTGTACAGAGGATTTGAAATTGGAAATGATCACTATTTAGTCTTGAGCAGGATAAAATTGAATTTCATATTGAAAAGAATAACATGTAAGAAAGTTTTAAAGCAAATAAAAGTTGAGCAGTTCTCAGATGTGAACTGTAGACTAAAATACACAAAGATTATCGAAGAAAAATGAAAGTGTTTGAGAACAGGAATCAAACCTTTGATATTCAGTGGCAAACTCTGAAGAACACATTGATTGATTCTACCAGAGAGGCATGTGGTGAGGTTGTCTGTAATGATAAAAAAACCAGAACACCCTGGTGGACACAGGAAATTAAAGAGGCAGTGAAGGAAAAGAAGAAAGCATATCAAAAGTTCCTGTCAAATAAGTCAGCTTGTGCTCTTAGAGAATACAGAGACAAATGCAAGAATGCTAAACACTGTGTAAAACTAGCTAAACAAAAATCATGGGAGGACTTTGGCAAGAATATAGAAAATAAATATCAAGAAGGTGGCAAAATATTCTGGAGGTTGTTGAAGAAGCTTAGGAATGGAGGAAAGAGGCAGTGAAGAGGCAGAGGCACTGTAAAAGGAGTTAAAGATGATAAAGGTGACATGAAAACGGGAGAAAAATATATCCTTGAAGTATGGAGTAATTACTTTGAAAAACTGCTAAATGAAACAAGCAGTGATGACAGCACAGTGGTAAAAAACACTGACCAAGCATGCAGTCAGGAATACATATCCATACTTGAAGTAGAAAAATCCAAAGGCTTGAAATGAGGAAAGGCAGCAGGATGAGATGATATTCGACCAGAAATGCTGAAGTATGGTGGTGTAAGAGTCTTACAGTGGCTGCACTGCATAGTTCAGAAAGCCTGGACAGAGGGACGAATTTCCGATGAGTAGAGCTCTCATAGTACCCATATATAAAAAGGCAAATAAAACTGAATGTGAGAATTACAGAGGTATTTCCCTACTGAGTGTTCCTGGCAAGATCTATGCAAGTATACTTGAGAAACGGTTGAGAAGAATTGTGGAAGAAAAGCTTGGTGAAGAACAAGCTGGATTCAGGCCAAATAGAGGCTGTCAGGATCAGATCTTCACTTTACGACAAATAGTCGAGAAAGCATGGGAATATAACAGAGATCTGTATTTAAGTTTTGTAGATTTGGAAAAGGCATATGACAAGGTGCCAAGAGATAAGCTATTCAATACGTTACAGTTATATGGTGTCAATGGGGCATTATAGCAAGCAATACTTAGTCTGAGTAAGTCTGAGTACAACTCAAGCAATACTTGAGTTGTAAGTCAGCAGTTAGAATTGAAGGAAGTACAGGAAGATGGTTTAATGTTAAATCTGGTATGAGACAAGGATGTAAATTATCCCCTCTGTTATTCATTATCTATATGGATCACATTATGAAGGAAAGTGGTATTAAACATGATATCAAAATTGGAGATGTTAATGTCAGCTCTTTGCTTTATGCGGATGATGTTATACTTCTAAATAAATCCGCTACAAGTCTGCAAGATTCTCTGACTAAATTGAATAGCTGTTGGATATGGTATGATATAATAGATGTGATATGAAGGTCAGCAATAAAAAGACAAAGACAATGAAAATAGACAGAATCACTGAAAATGTCAACTGTGTTGTGAATGGAATAGAATTAAATATAGGAATAGACAACAGAATCAGCAAAGCTGGTATGGTAGGAAATCAATTGAATAAATTCATATGGAATAGGAGAGAAATTAGTCGCAACACTAAATTAGCTGTATACAAGACAGTGTTCAAACCAGTTTTACCTTATGGATCTGAGAGCTGGGTCAGAAGTAAAACACTTGACCAAAGACTAGAGACCGCAGATATGGGAGTCCTGAGAAAGATTATAATCGTGAGCAGATGGCATCAATGGCAATATCATATTAAAAACGAGGATATTAGGAAAGAACTTGACATTGTCAACATCCAGGAATGCATTAGCAGATCTAACCTCAGGTGGTATGGTCACTTAAACAGAATGGGCGAAGAAAGATTAGCAAAACAAGTGTTCTCTGCTAGGTTGGCAGGAAAATGACCCAGAGGAAGACCAAGATATAGGTGGATTGATATGGTACAAAGTGTCTTAGACGATAGAAATATAAGATCTGATAATGTTGGAGTCTTGACAAGTAACAGACTGATTTGGAGGAAAACTGTAGATAGGAAGTTAGTAATGATGTAATTTTTTTCATGTAGTACTATCATATCCTGTACACCCTTTGAGGGTACATGGCAAGAATTTGATGATGATGATGTAACACCTCCAGGGAGTCCAGACTCATCGAGGGAGAGTGTGCCAATATCATGAACGATTGATCCCTTCCAACTACTAACCATGCTCAAACTTGCTTAACTTTTTGCAGAGTCATTAGTAGCAGAGGCTCTACCAATTGATCAATCTTTGCTGGCTAATCAACTCAATAGGGATGAGTTAAGATGACTGATTCTGTTTTTTGGTGGAGATGTACATGGATGCACCAAAGAAGTTCTCATAGAAGAAATTATGTAGTCCTGATTGGATGTTGAATAGGCATATAGAAATATCAAGGCAGAAGGAATTTATGTGAAATTATAAGGCAGGCAACTATCACAGACTTAGAAACCTGCTTAAAGCAGTACAATGTATTTAAGAATTTGAAGGAAGAGAGGTCAGTAGTGTTGACAGCAATGGCAGATTGTATATCTCAGGTGAAGAAGATAAAGGTTCAGATGGATAACTAAAGAAATTAAAGAGAAATTGCTGGTGAAAAAGAGATTATGGAAGACATAAACAGTGAGAGGTGTAGAACATATGCATGAAGAGTATAAGGCTATATATAAGGAATGTGACTGGTATTGTAAAGAGAGAAAAATAAGAATACAAGAGGGGACTAGCAGTGCAATCCAAGGAAAATCCGAAGGAGTTTTTTTTCACTGTGTGGCAATTAGGAGGAAACATAATTGTAGATGGATTATCTCATTAGATGGAGATAAGACTCAGGTAATCGATGCAGATGACACACTTGAGCTATTTAATGATCACTTTATTAGAATGTTCCATCCTGGTACAGCAGGCTTTATTCCTAGAGGGATAAGGAATGGTGAAGTGTTTGAAGTAAATGCTAAGTTAAATATTATTAAGTCTTGGGGAGGGGGGGGGGGGGACTAGATGGAATTTCTGTGCACTGACCATGCCAGTAAATTGGCTATTTAGTGAAAGTCTTGCATAAGGACAAGTTCCTGGAGAGTGGAACGATTGTAACATAGTGCCATTGCATTAAGGTTGTTATAGAATGGAGGCATTAAACTATAAGCCTGTTTGTATTTCTTCTGTACTTGTTCAGATTTGGGAGAAAGTGGTAAGAACTCATATACAGAATTGGGCAGATGATAAAAAAATAAAATAAAAATAATCTGAAACAGGTTAAAGCAGGGGATATCATTGGCGATAGCAGATCAGCCACTTCCACGTTTTAGGAAGAGTGAATTAGCATGCAAATCTATGGCACTTATGGATCTTATAAATTCCATATTCACATTTAATTTACTTATCATCTTTGTATGTATCAATCAACATTCCTTTGCAAGTAATTTCCACCAATTCTGGGATTGGAGGTCTAGACAGTGCATTATCTTAAGTATTTCGGCAAAAATTAAAAAAACTTACAGATAGGAATAATTAACTGAGTGAAGAAATCCTATATGGAATACACACATACACCAAAATTTTGAGATATTTGATAACTATGTGCAAAAAGAGTATCACTTCAAAGTTATAAACAACACTGATTACTTTTTCCTGTTAGACTCCTGCTAACATGTGTGGTACTAATTGGTTTCCTATGAAAGTAAATTTTCTGGAAATATTTTTAAGGGTGGACTATATATAGAATACAAGGTATAAATGGGTTAAGCAGATTTTCCCCTTCCAGATACAATCAAAGAGCATACATCACAGGGTACACCACTGTAAATATGAGAACAATATTCAAAGGATTTATGATGTGTTAGGAGTTATACAGGAGAGAACTAATCGTGAACAAAAAAGAATACCAAGATTTTTGAAGATTGAGGAAGCTATGGCTTCCATAATAATGATCATGACTAGTGATTGGAATAGTATCAAAAGTAAGGTGAGATGAAGCACTTTCTTTCTTCTGAGAAATAAGATAGAATTGTGTCTTGATAGCATTGAAATTCTCTAGATTATCTCAATTTGAAAATGGTAATAAGATCCGTGTTTAAGACACTGATTATAGAAGTTCATGAAACTTGAATCATTTGAGCACCACAAGTCTTCTTGAATGAAGATGAGGAATGGAGTGTGCTGTTATGAGCAAACTATGGATAGGATCGAAGATTAGAAAAAGAGAGAGAATAGGTCACTAGTGCATAGACATAATTATAGAATGCATCAGACTATGAGAGAAAACCTCCATCACCCATAATAAGCAACTAGTGAGGAAGTTGGAAATCTAATCACAAAGGACAGGATAGAGACCATAGGATAGTAGATTACTAAGAAGGCCTTGATGCTGGATTGATTAAATGTCTTGAAAATATCAAGAGCAACTACATATGCTTCTCCACTTTTTCAATGGTCTGTATCCAAAGGTGGGTAATGTTAGCTAGGAGATCTGCTGTGGAACAAAAGTAGAAGAATTCATCTTGATTATTAATTAACTGGAGGGCCTCCAGGTAGCAAACTTGCTGGCCATTAATGGCCTTCTCAATTACTTTTGCAAATACAGAGGTGAGTAAAATGAGTATTGTAATGTGATGGCTGACTTTTATCCACCTTTTCAGTAATAGGTTGGATAATGGCTTAGTTCCATGTTATTGGAATTCTGGAGCACAACTTTTTAGCACATATGGAGAGATACTATCTGGACCAGGGGAGTCATTAGTATCAATGCTGTCGAGAACATTTCTGATGTCCTTCTGGCAGAAAGATTAGAAGACATTCTATTAGAAGTTTGTAGTCTAGTGTTGTTTTTATGTACAAGAACTAGAAGAAAAGACTGATGTTGTTCAAGGGGATCTGCCTAATCATAGTACCATCAGGATATAGGAAAAGTGGAAACAAGGAAAGGTGGAATTTGTGCCAAACAGCTTAGCAAAGGACCAGAAGTCTAAATTGCATTTATGAGCAGGTGGCAAGTTTTTGCATTAGGCCCTTACGATGCTTTGGATTTGCTGATGATTTACAGCAGCTATAGGCTATAGCAGTGGTGTTCAACTGTTTTTACCAGGCGAGCTACTTTTCTTTAATAAGTTATTTGGCGATCTACTCTCTTATATAGATCACGTTTCCACAACCTGATATCTGATTATGCAAAATGTCTATTAAAAATAAAATAGACAACTAAAAACTTTATTTGTGTATTTAAAAACTTATTTATCACTTTTAATTATTTTAATACAACAACAACAACAAAAAATATATATTGGAATAAAATATTTATTTCTCTATTTTGAAAACCAAAGTTAGAAAAAACAACAGATTGATTACAAACTCACAAGTTACAGAAAATGCTGGTTGATTTAAAAAAAAAAAAAAAGTTAATGTGAAATTTGGCATTGTTTGGACCTAACAATATTTACATAGTCAAGTTGATATGAAGAAGTGGCCAATTGCAAACAATCATCCAAATGATCATTTGCAATTTGGTTTCTCAACTGATTTTTTATGACGGTCATATTTGAAAAAGTGGATTCTGACAAGTATGTCGATCCGAAACACGACAGAATTTTTCGCACAATATCAGTTAATATTTGGAATTTTTTATGTGCATATTTCCAAATGACTTCATTGTTTATTGATTTTAAATATAAACTATTCTGAATGTTTATTATCTCAAGTTCTACTTCAGCTTGGTTTATATCAAACAGCCCACTAATTTTATTTGAAATTTCTGTGATGTTCAAGTATTTTTTAAATGGATTATTGATAAAAGATACAATCATTTCAGTTTTATTAAAATCTTTAAATCTTGAATTTATTTCTTCCTCAACTAATTCTATTTCACAAATAAATTCTTTTAAATCATAGCGAAGCATTTCTTGATTTTGTTCAAAAAATTTTAATAAATATGGGAGATGTCAAAATTCGTGGTCATTTATATTTTTCTTTAATAAAAGTAAGTATTGTTGGAAAGTTTTTATTGAATTTAACATGTCAATTAAATTTTTTATCTCTCCCTTGTAACTCTAAATTTAAATTGCTTAATTTTTCGTACAGAAATCTACTAAAAATTATCATAACAACCATCTTTTATCACTCAATTGTGGATAAATATCTCCTTTTTCATCAAGAAAAATTTTTATATCATTAATTAATACAAGAAATCTTTCTAAAAACTGACTTCTGCTGAGCCAGCAAACATTATTATACAACAGAAGATCCTTATCATCTGCCTGTAATTTAAATAATTGCCATTGCAGGGCTTTTCCTCAAACAGAATTTACAATTTTAAATGTAATATCCAAAACATCTTTTATGTTTAATCTTTTGCTACACAGTACTTGTTGGTGAATAATACAGTGGTACATTAAAAAAATCTGGATATTTGTCATCGTTTTTACATAATGAAATGAAGCCTGATTTATTACCTATCATTGCAGGAGCACCATCAGTAGTAATAGACACAAGTTTAAAAAGCAGAAGGTTTGTGTTGTTTCACAAATTCATTAAATGCCGAAAAAATGTCTTCTCCCTTAGTCCTTCCCAATAATGGTATAATTTTCAAAAGTTCTTCTTTACTTGAATAATCTTGAAACACAATGTGAATAAATACCATTAATGCTAGAAGACGAGCGGATGGAAACAGTAGTAGGAGAGACAGAATGAGAGAGGGATATGGAAGTGCTAGAAGTGGAGAAAATGGAAACAGTAGGAGAGAGGGAATAAGAGAGATGTATGGGAGTGCTAGAAGAGGAGAGAATGGAAACAGTAGAAGAGAGAGGTATGGGAATGAAAGAAGAGGAGAGAATGGAAACAATAGGAGCGATGGAATGGTAAGAGGTATAATGTATGGTGACTCAATGATCCGTGGTGTTCAGGATAGGATGCGTGAGGAGTGTTTGCCAGGAGGAACAATAGAAAGGGTGGCTATGGCAATTAAGAGAAGTGAAAGGGTGGATGAGATGATTGTGATGGTAGGAACGAATGACTTGAGTGGTAATGTAAGTCGGGCAGCGAGAGATATGAGATTTTTGCTTGAGACTGTACGGAAGAAGACAGAGAGAGGAAAAATAGTGTGCATGTTGCCTAGGTATGATAATGATGAGCTGAGCAGAAGAGCGGTGATATTGAATGGCATAATAGCGAGAATGTGTGACAAGAGAGGACTGGTATATGTGGATGCTTGGAGTGCGTTTGAGGAAAGAGAGGAGTTGTTTGCGAGAGACCGTTTACATTTGAATGAGGAAGGACGTAGGCATCTGGAGAGATTGCTGTTCTGAACGAGTCAGTGTGTCCCAGGGAGGATGATAGCAGGGGTGGCCTCTTGTGGGAATAGATACTTGGGAGAAGGGAGACAATGTCAGGTAAGACTGAGCCCAGTGGAGTCTAGAAGGGATAATGTTGGGTATAGAAACAATGGCATTTATATGCTGTATACTAATGCCAGGAGTATCCAGAATAAGGGAGAGGAATTGGTGGCGCAGATAGCATCAGCCTGGCCAAAAATTATTGCGATCACTGAGACGTGGTTGACAGAAGGGGATATAAAAACAGGGATAGAAGTCGCTGGGTATAGCATTTTTCGCCAGGATAGGAGGGGAAAGCATGGTGGTGGGGTGCTGCTTATGATAAGTGATGGCCTATGTCCTCTAAGAGTGGAGAATTTGGAAGGTAGTGAGACAAATGATTTTGAGAGCGTATGGTGTGAGGTAGAGGTAGGCAAGACAGGATATTTAGTGGGGTGTTGCTACAGACCCAGGAGCACAGAGGATGGGGACCAGGAGATGTTCAGACAGCTAAGTTTGGCAAGTGCAAGAAGAATGATTGTTATGGGAGATTTTAACTTCAGTAGTATAAATTGGAGAGAGGAAGATGCATGTAACAATAGGGGAATGGAATTTCTAGAATTCTTGAGGGACAAATGTCTTAGGCAACATGTAACAGAGGGAACAAGAGGTTCAAAAATTTTGGATTTGGTTATAGCATCAGAAGAGTTGATAATAACTGAGTTGACGTCTCTCCCACCAGTTGGAGAGAGTGACCATATGGTTTTGACTTGGAAAATGAATAGACATGCAGGAGTATCAAAGAGACGGGAACTTATGTGGAATTATAAGGCAGGTGATTATAATAGTCTTAGACGTCAACTTCGGGAAGTTTCATGGAGGGAGGAATTGGAAGGCCGGGATATCACCAGTGCGTGGGAAATTGTGAAAGAATATTTGTTATCAGCAATGGTAAGTTGTATACCACGAGTGAAGAAGAGGGCGCAATTTGGAGTAAAGTGGTTGACAAACAATATTAAACAGGAATTGCATGCGAAAAAGAGGCTATGGAAGAGATATAAGGAGACAGGTGAAGAGATGCATGAGGAATATAAGACACAGGCCAGAAGTGTGACTCGTGTGGTAAGGAAAGCGAAACTGGAATATGAGAGGAGATTGGCCCTAAGATCCAAAGAAAATCCTAGGGAATTTTTTAGCTATGTGGCCAGTAGGAGGAGAAATGACTGTGGAAGAATGATATTGTGGGATAAAAATGGGAATAGAGTGACTGATGCAGAGGACATAGTGGAATTGTTCAATGAACACTTTATTGGAGTATTTCATCCTAGAGGAGTCAGTTTTAATGCTAGAGGGATAGGACTGGTACGAGGTCTGGAGGTACAGGAGGAGAGTGTGTTTCAGATACTGAGTACTCTGGATGTCAGTAAAGCTGTGGGACTGGATGGTATTTCGCCACGAGTTTTGAGAGAATGTGCTAGGGAATTGACAATACCTTTAACGTGGCTTTTCAATGAAAGTCTGGCTTTAGCAAAGGTGCCCAGGGAATGGAAGGAAGGTAAGATAGTGCCATTGCATAAGGGTGGTAACAGACTGGAAGTGTCTAATTATAGGCCAGTCTGTGTGTCATCATTAGTTGTTAAGATCTTGGAGAAAGTAGTGAGGGACCGTGTACAGCATTGGGCAGATGAGGGTAATGTTATCTGTGAGAATCAACATGGATTTGTGAAAGGACGCTCTTGTTTTAGCAATATGCTAGCCTTTTATAATAAAGTTACAAGAGCATTAGATGAGGGAAAGGCATATACTGCAATTTTCTTAGACTTGGCGAAGGCATTTGACAGGGTGCCACATGATAAGCTGATATTTAAGTTGCAGCACATGGGTCTGGATGTCAGATTGGTCAACTGGATTCAGGATTGGCTGTCTGATAGGTATCAGAGAGTTGTGTATGGTGGAGCAGTTTCCAGGAGGCAGAGGGTTACAAGTGGGGTCCCACAGGGCTCAGTACTAGGACCTATATTGTTTAACCTTTATATCAATGACATAGCCAGTGGATTGCAGGGGGATATGCAGTTGTTTGCAGATGATGCAAAGCTTGGAAGGATTATTAGTAATAGTGCAGATGTGGTAGCCCTGCAAGAGGATTTAAATAAGCTAGATAGATGGGCAAATGAATGGGGGTGTCAGTTTAATGCAGCAAAATGTAAGGTCTTGAGGTTTGGGAAACATCGATGGGATGCTGCATACTCTATGGGAGGAGTTATACTGGAGGAAGTAGGGGAGACAAGAGATCTGGGGTTGATGATTGATAGAAACCTGAAGTTTAGGGGACATATTGCAAAGGTGGTGAAGGTAACACAGAGGATTGCTGCTATTATGAGAAGGACTCTGACCTGCAGAGATAAGAGGGTTATCATTCCGTTGTATAAGTCTCTGATCAGACCACACTTGGACTATTGTTCTCAGATTTGGTCCCCAGGATTTGAAGGGGATAAATTAACTGTGGAAAGGATACAAAGACGGATGACAAAGATGGTTTCAGGACTGTACAAGGATAGTTATGAGGATCGGCTGAGAGAATGTGGACTGCAGAGTTTTGTGGATAGAAGAAGGAGAGGTGATATGATTGAGACTTTTAAACTGTTGAGAGGTGGTTACAGGGTTGACACTGGGGAGTTCTTTCGCTTGGTTGATCAGCGGGAAGGAGTGATGACAAGAGGCCATCCCTGGAAGTTACGAAAGGAAACTGTGAGCAAGAGGGTAAGGAGTGGTTTCTTTGTGTGGAGGGTGGTTGAGCCGTGGAATGCATTGCCTGATGGAGTGGTGGGAGCGAGAACGGTCAGTGGGTTTAAGGAGTGGTATGATAAACTTTGTGTTTCTCAGGGGGCGACCTCCCCTCGATGAGTCTTGACAGACTTTATGTCTTAGAAAGGACCTCCCTCGATGAGTCTTTTGACTCCTTGGAGGCCTGAATAATAATAATAATAATAATAAACTGAGCAATATCAGTGAAGTCGTTTGATTCATCAAATTGTAATGAAAACGCAATACACTGGTGAATGTCTGACATTAACCTGGCCTGGAAACTTTTATCTGGCAATTGGAACTCTTCCTTTCGGCAATTTGAAACCTTGTCTGTGGCCTAGAAGTAGTCTCTCTCTCTCTCTAGCAACGTTTCGAACTGAGAAGCTCCTTTCTGGAAGCAGGAAACTCCTCTCTCAAGCAATGTGGATTCGGGCAGCCTTTCTGATGGCGACTCTGGACGGGTCGGACTCCTCTCTGACCGCAATTCTGGAACTGGGATCCCTTCTGCTTGCTTCAGTCCCTCTTTATTAGGCCTCCTCTGAGACCTCGCATGAAGTTTGGCAACCCCCAAAGAATCGGTATGAGTCTTTCATATTAAGTTTCAAGTTTAACATACCTGTTGTTCTTCTCTGCTTTCTTTTGATTCTAAGTTTCCAGCCATTGGAAAGTTGTTTGAACTCTTTCTGACTGACTTCGGAGATGTTTATACTTAGAGCCTGCAAGCCTTTCTCATACATACAAGTTTCAATAAAAATCTTTCTAATGCCACCTTTACAGCTTCGGCAACAAAAACATTGCCTTTGTTTTTAACACTCTAACATATTCTTATTAAAGCAGTGTATACAGTTAGCTTCAAAAGAATTATTTACAAAAACATCTAATACAAACTATACCGAGACAAACAAAGTTTATTTTTTTGCAATATTAACATGGGACTTAACCTAAGTAAAAAATTGATGTAATGTGCTTTGGAATATTTAATATTTAAGCTACAATCGAGTTTTTACACTTTGCTTATAATCGTATTCACTCGGTGCGCTGTTTGACTTCCACTGATCCAAATTAATTCATTTACCTGGACTTATAAGAAAATTACTGATTTGACAATTTTAATGAAAAATAAATACACTTAAAGCGAATTAAAAATAATACAAAATAATGATAAATAAAATATTATGTTTCCAGTTTTAATTAAATTTGTATGTAAGGAGGAATACACAAGTTATCGACCGAAAATCACTCTGCGGTTGATCGTGATCGACAGATTGAACACCCCTGGGCTATAGTGTACCAAGTGAGAAGCTTGGGTTTTTGGCTTAAACCAGTCAATGCATGCAGAATATTTTTATTTTGGCATGCTTGTTGGAGAATGAGGACTTGGATAGAGATCAGAGAGTTTTGAGCGGAGTGGAGATTATTTGGTCAGGGTAAATGTTTGTGTCAGGAAAGAAGAAACATAACCAATCATGGAAAAGAGATGTACGGAAAGAGATGGTGATCTAGTTAGTACTGTATGTGCCATAGGGCATGAGGACAAGGTTATGGTTAATGTTGCTATGAGGGAAGCCGTATCTACAGTATGGAAGAAAAGTTGGTTGAGCGGAGGTTCAGGTTTAGGGAAATGCTGATGATTATCTTCTCTTTTCATAGGTAGGTGAATAATGTGAATTAATCATTACTGACTACAACAAACAATTCAGCTGCCCTCCAGTTTGATTTGTAGAGTTAGATAGGTAAGCAAGTCTAAATTATGTACATTAATGTCTCCAAAGATGATGACACCATGGTTTGGAAAATTAGACTGTATGAAATTAACTTTCTGGGATGTAATCATCAAAGTGATCAGTATGGTAAACTGAACTAGGAGAGTGGTAAAAGTAGCAAATGAAGGAAATAATGTAAGGCAAGGAAATCATGAGCCAGCTGATCATATTAGAGGCAGGATTATAGACAAGTTTAGTTACCTTTGCCATGGAATGGCAAAAGTAAAAACATGTGATGAAGGCAAAACTAAATACATGTGAAAAAAGCACATGTATTTAGGAAAGTTTATTACAGGGAATTTTGTTGTTTTTCCTGCTTTTTTTGGAGGGGGGGGAGTTAAATTTTGTATTTTATTGCAGTTTTTTGGATACAAGTTTGCGAAATTTAGTGTAGTTTTTTTTATACAAGTTTGTGAAAGCTACCCTTCTCTGATAACTGAGAAATCAATGAAAGCATTTGATCTATGTAGGTGTCACATGATGGGAATCATCATCATAAGCACTCACTTAAAACACTGCCATGCAGAAAATAAGAAACTGTTATGCAGATAAGTATACAATATCAAATTTCAAAAAATAAAAAAAATAAATAAATAAGTTAATTAGTTTAAAAAATGCCACATATCACACATTTAGACATGCAAAACAGTAATAATAATAATAATAACAAACATTAAAAACTACACAACAAAAATAAACATGATGAAATAACACACAGCAAATATGCAACAAAAATATTATCAGTAACATCACAATCAATTAAAAAGAAAGAAACAAACAAAAGGGCAACAAGATATTTGTGTGCTGATTAAGCCACAAAATACTCATGATGTGATGATGTGAAAATATTAGCTGGTATTTCTTCAAAAAGAAAAAAATAAAAGTTCTTCAGGAATTTACTAGTGATATATCTGCTAAAATAACTATCAGTAGAAAATACAGTAAAAATGTTGAAAAACCACGCATATAATAAAAAAAAAAGAAAAAAAAAAGCACAAAATAATACAGTACCAAAAATAACAGTGCACAACTAACTTGATACCAAATCTTGACAACTTGATACCTAAATAAAATATCTAATCTCACAAACAACTTAAAATAAAACCAACTGATAATGCCATGAAAAATCAAAATCAACAACAATAATGAAAAGGAGAGCAGAAATAATGAATAGTAAGATGGCTGCATTGTGTGAGACAAGGGGATTCAATTTGTAAATCTATGGAGTGAATTTCAAGGAAAGGTGGAATGGTTTAAAGTTGATGGATTAAATCTGAATGTGTTTTTTGTTGGGCATTTAGAAAAATGCTATTGTTTTCTGTGAAGGCACAGAGTCAAGAAGTTAATGTAGTAAAGGACCAAAGTCTTCTTATGAAGCAAGACAGCACAACCACACAAATTGTACAACAGGAAGAAGATGTGGTTACAGCAGCACAAGTTGATGAAATGCATAAAGGTGAGGAAGAGACAAGTAGGAATGGAAATCAGAGCCAGGATCAGAGAAACAGGAGTGGGCAGACCAAACAGAGAGAGAGAGAGAGAGAGAGGCGTAACATAGCAGCTAGAATAGAGAATGTTGGTGCTGGTAGAATGACCTCAAAGATAAAGGGATTGTTATGTTTGTACACAAATGTAAGGAATATTCGAAACAAGAGAGCTGAGTTTGTTGCATCGATTGAAGAATGCCAAAGATAATTGGCATAAGTGAAATATGGTTGTCTGAGGTGGAGAATGTAATGTCAGGAATAGAAATAGAAGGATATATATACTTTTCTGGAAGGATAGAAATGTGAAAAGAGGATGGTGGGGGGGGGGTGAGGTTAATGATTGCAGAGGAATTGTGTTCACAAAATGTGGAAGTTGATAGTGCGCAGTAGCGCACTCATGATTTAATCTTGGGGGTGGCTAGAGTTAAGTAGACGATTTGAGAATACACACTATGCATCGCAAATGACCTATGACTGAGTATCTGCAATGATCGCTAATTCATAAGGAGTATAGAAATAGAAGACACGACACATCATAAATAAAATAAAAAAAAGAATTTTAATCAGGAAAAGAGTTTTGGAAAATTGTGTTTTTTATCCCTTTTTCTTTGGCCCCCTTCTGGGTGCGCCACTGATAGTGCATGCACAGATTTTGAATCTTATGTGAAGTTGAAATAAACAGGCTAATATATCTGATAGGATCCAGAGAATACTGATTCTGAAATGTTTAGGCAAAGAAGGAAAGCATTAACGTGTGTGAAAAGTGTCTTGATAGATTAGAGTGAATAGAAATGGGAGTAAACGTCTGGACTGTAGTAGAAGAGCTTACGCAGGAGTTAGTGAAAATGGAAAGCGAAATGAAACATCTGGAAGAGGTTATTACACATCTAAAGGAGGTTAGGTTTATAATTCATTTGGTACAAAGACAACAGGCCATACTGTGCCATACTAAAGTTTACAACTATACATAAGCAGAAAATTGTAAACAAGTACAAAAATCTAGTTCCACAAAGCAGCATCTACAGATAAACAGAACTGCTGTAGAGGGCACAGCAACATACAAGGTCAGAGGTCATTACGGTAGTACAAAAATAGTTAACAATATAAGTTAATACATAAAATACGCAACACCAAGCCATGGAATGCAGTATCTATATATGTAAAATTATAACAGATGCTTTTACAGCAGTAGAAAAATAGGAAAAAAAGGGATTATTGTACAACATGCAGGGATGAAAATTAAATTTAACAATGGAGTATAAACAGAATTTAGCAATACATATAAAGAGAATTACTAGAGGGTACACAGATAGACAAGGTGTCCTACAGCAATTTGACTAATAATGTCCTACATTATTAGTCAAAAAATAAACTAGTAAATAAAATGCATATACAAAATTTAAGTTAAACAATGCAGTATCTACATATAAACATAATTACTGCAGAGGTTTCAGTAGTACATAAATGGATAACAGTACAAGTTAACATTTGGGTTTGCATACCAGGTTTGCATTTTGAGGTGAAAAGATTAGCAGCAATCTTTTGGAGTATGGTTCCACATTGGTGGAATCATACTCCAAAAGATTGACAAGGCCAAGGATTTGGGAGTGTTGGTGGATAGGGAGTTGAAGGGGGCACATCACAAAAGTGGCTAAATCAGCTCATCAAATCACTTGGTTGCTGAAAAATACTTTAACAAGCAGAGATAAACAGGTTATTGTTCCTCTGTATTGAGCCGTGATAAGACCCCATCTAGACTACTGTGCCCAGATTTGGGTGCTTGGGTTTCTTCTTGATGGGGAGGAGGTGGAGAGGATCCAGAGACGAGTCACCAAGATGATAGCAGGTCTATGGAATGAACCTTATGAGAACAGAAGATTTGTGAGTTGCAGAAATCGGTTGATAGGTGGAAAAGGGGTGATATGATTGAGACATTTAAATTACTGAAGGGTTTCTATAAGATTAATTCAGAAGTTTTTTTTGAGAATAGGACTGGTGGTGGGAGGACTAGGGGCCATGAAGCCTATTGGCTCTTAAAGTAATTTAATGGGTGCACCTGATTGACAACTCGCATAGCAGAGTATATAAGTTCTTTTCGCTGTACCCTCAGAATTAATTTGGTCTACTCACTGATGAGACCGCAATGAGGGTTGAAACTGGTGCAGGGTTGGCCTTGAGAGACTCCACTTTGTGGTAGGTTTTCGCCTGTCTCTGAATGGGACAACCGCTGAGATTATGGCTCTGCTTGGTGGTGGGGTGAGCCTGCCACTGAGTAGAGCCTGTCACTGATTGGAACAATGCTGAGAGGGGCGATCTTTTGGGATCGCCTAATTTTTAGAGCCTGCTTCACCTATAAAAAAGGTCGAAACCGGTCTGGGTAGACCTTCCACCATAATGTATAACATCATACATCTCCTAGGAGCTGTGTTTTACATTATGGGAAATACTAAGAATAGTGATCAGAGCTTTACCAAACTTTGCTACGAGTTGCCCTCGTTTGTACTATGTACTCCATACTTTAGCTTATGCTAGTATCCGCCGATACTTTTATAGTTTATTATACTATATTCGGCATGAAACTCTTTGATTCTGATCTTTGAGTTTCTTATTTGGTTTTGAAACAATGTGGGATTTAATATTCCCTTAATTTAAATAATGTTACATCGCCGAAATGAAGCCTACTGGCTCTTTATTTAAGTAATTTGATGGTAGATATTTTATCATTTCATAATGGATATCATCGGGCACTACTGCACTAGGGTGAGATTGTAGGAGAGCTCTTTTCAATTCCTCCTTAACAAATGGCTGAAGAATGTTGGAAGAAAAATTAATCCTTTGTTTCTCTTGCTGCTCTTTCAGTATTAAAAATTCGGGAGAATATGAAGCTGTTGCTGAGATTGTAGCAAAAGTTTCTCCCAAAGTGTCTGCAATAGCTTTGGGATTATGGTCTCTTATTTTCCGGATTTTATCCCATACAATGTTTGGACTGGTCATTTGATGAATTGATGTAGTAAATTGGATCCATGATTGTTTTTGACTCTGACATCTCACATAACGTGCTTTGGCACAAGCATGCTTGAAAGCTATTAAGTTTGATGTGGTGGGGTATCTACGAAATATGCCCCATGCTCTATGTTGATTTTTTCTGGCTGTCTGACATTCTGGGTTCCACCAATGCTTTGGATAGAATGGAAACCGAGATGATGTTTTCGGAATGGAGGCTGCTGCTGCCTGGACAATGCACTCTGTTATATACTTTACCGCTTCATTGATAGGTGTTTGACTGATAGTATCAGCATTAAATTTTGCAAGATCAGAAAAACTATTCCAATCAGCCTGGTCCATTTTCCATATAGGTATTCGTGTGGGTGAACATGGTTCTTGTGAGGACATTGTGCATAGAACAGGGAAGTGATCGCTTACATATATGTTCTCTTCAACGTCTCATGTGAGCAGTGGAAGAATGGAAGGGGAACAGATTGTAAGATCAACTGCAGAATATGAACAGGTAGGCATATGAAAGAAAGTATTAACTTTATTATTTAAAAGGGAGAGGTTATTATTATCAAGGACTCTTTCAATGATATGACCTCGTCTGTTAGTGTTGGCAGTACCCCACAGAATATTGTGACCATTAAAGTCACCCATTAAAAGTATGGGTGGCAGTTGCAAGATAAGATTATCAAGATCAGTTTCATTTAACTAAGCACTTGGTGGTAAATACATTGAACATAACATAACTGTAACAAGAAATCCCACAGAGAGTCGAATCGCTACTGCTTCCAGAGTAGTATTAAGCTGGACATGGTGGAAAGGAATATGACTGCCCACTAGGATAGCTACGCCTCAATGAGCAGGACCACCTCCAGTTCTGTCCTTACGTACACCAGTGAAATTCCTAAAGGTACGGTCCTCATTGGGTCTTAAGTACATTTCCTGTAGACAGAAACAGAAAGGTTTGTGTTTCTGCAACAACATCTTGATATCATCGATATTCTGGCAAATCCCATGACAGTTCCATTGTGAAAATTTTCCTATTGTCTTGATTTTACTGACTTGTCTGGTTTTTGGGAGGTTGAGGACTTACCTTTGTCAGATTTATATTTATCCATTGTTTTAGGGAAGTATGGACGGCCAGTTGCCATCTCTTCCTCTGGTAGAGTATTCAAAACATCAAATATGTTAGGTCAGTTGGTAGGTTTAGTTTACTTTCAGTGGGTACCGAAGTATCCATTTTTTCTGTATGAGTGTCTGGTGGTTTATCTTTGAGAGATATCTCTGCCATTATTTTTTTGACAGGTGAGTTTTCATTGACTGGGACCATATGTGAAGTTATCTCTGGAGTAAGGCTATAGGTCTTGTGATTAATGCACTCAACAGAGAAGCACTTGCGATCATAAAGTTCAGGTATGGTGAAATTATCAAATGGTGGAACAGACATACATGTTTGAGTTGCTGTTGGCACTTTTTTAATTGTTACTTTTTCAGCATAAGAGGATCACAGAACAAGTGTAATGGTGGCCAGCTTTCTTTTTGCATCCTGATATGTTATGTTTTGTTCTGTTTTAATTTTTTGTATCTCTTTTTCATCTTTCCATTTCTGACATGCACGAGAGTAAGCTGGATGATCTCCCTGACAGTTGACACATTTAGCTTTTTTTGCACAGCAAGATTTGTTATCACGTTCTTTACTACCACATCGGGCACAGGTAGTAGAACCACGACAGGGAGTTTGGACATGTCCATATCTCTGACATTCAAAGCATCTCAGTGGGTTAGGAATGTACATTCTAACAGGACAGCTGAGATACCCTGCTTTTACAAATGTCGGAGGCCTAGGTGTATTAAAAGTAAGGATAATGTTCTTGGTTGAAACCAGGCGACCATCCCTATGTATCAGGATGCACCTCACACCCGTCACTCCTTGATCTATAAGCTCTGAACATATTTCTTCATCAGGAACATCAAGGAGATCCTATTCTGATATCACTCCTCTACTGGAATTGAGTGTTCTAGGAGGAGTTACTGTGATTTGTAACACGAGGTGATATCCTCGTGGAAACACGAGGATATCACCAGAATGCAATTTGTTAACAGTTTTGAGAGGTCCTGCCAGTCCTTAAACCTTTTTTGAATAAAGAAGGGTGACATTTTCCCAATTGGTTTTTCACTCGTTGCATGAATGATTAAAAAGGTTGGTACATTTATGTTAGTATCCGGTATCTTTTGTTTCTTGTTTCTGTTTCCATATGCTGTATCTACGGTATCAGTACTTGGTTAGGTTAGGGTCCCTGAAACATTTGAGGATGAAGGAATTCATGCTCAAGGAGTTTTTAGTTTGGCGCCAGAGCTCCCCACCCACCCACCCACCACGGAGCCACACATGGATGCCTACTATCCGGCAAGCAAAGACTGTGCTCAGGAGTGGAACGCCAGAGCTACCCTGGACACTACAGCAGGTCTAGGATCCTGACCCTAGACCATGGGGTGAGAGATCTACTGCAACACCATTGACCTTGCAGGCAAACCCACTAGCAGATTGATCCTGGCTGGGCCATCCAGGACTGCCCGTCTTGACGAAGCAGGGGCCAAAGTAGTGCAAGACTACCAGGATCCCTCTTTCCTGATGTCCATGGGTTGCACCGGACAGCAAACACGGCAGCAGGGCATTGGATCCCAGTGATGGTGGTGGTGGTGGTGGTCTGGAAAAAAGAATAATGAAAAAGACTCAGGAGAAGCAGAGCCAAGAATACAGGAAGTAAAGCAAAGAAAAAGAGGAAGAATGAAAAGGGCCATTACCATCACTGGGAGGTCCCCTCCACCACAAACAGGTGCCCCACATGAAGGGTTCTAAAGGAGAGGCTGGCTGATGATAATGAGGAGGAGAAAGTTAATATCCCGAAAAAGGAGCCAAAGGATAGTCGTATATCAGTGTATCGGGACTCAATCATTAGAGGTGTTATTACTAATAAAATGCACAAAACATGCGTTCCTGGTGCAATGAAACAAATAACTGATGTGTTAAGGAGAAGGAAATATCAGGCATCAAACTTATTTGTGGTCATGGGCAAAAGTGACTTAGTCGAGGAGAAAAAGATTGCTGATAGAAACTTTAGGAAGTTGTTGCAGCAGGTAAAGAAGAATAGTGTGGCTTGTTGGAAAAGTCATGGGCATGTTGCCCAATTATGACAAAAGTGAATTCAGAAGGAGAGCAGAAATAATGAACAGGAAGATGGTTGAGTTGTGTAAGGCAAAGGGGATTCAATTTGTAAATTTGTGGAGTGAATTTGAAGGGAAGCTGGAATGGTATAAAGCTAATGGATTATATTTGCATGGGTGTGGTGTTGGACATTAAGAAAGTCTAGTGTTATCTGAGAAGGCACAGAGTCAAGAAGTTAATGTAGCAATTGATCAGAGTCTACCTGTGAAGATTGTACAGCAGGAGGAAAATGGATATAAGGTTTAAGATGTGGTTGCAGCAAAACAAGATGATGAAATGCATAAAGATGAGGAGGAGACAGGTAGGAATGGAAACCAAAGTCAGGATCAGGGAAACAGGAGTGGTCAGACAACAGAGAGGTGTGGTACAGTAGCTGGAAAAGAGAATATTGGTGCTAATAGAATGATCTCAAACACACAGGGATTGTTATGTTTATAAACAAATGTAAGGAGTATTTAGAACAAGAGAGCTGAGTTTGTTGCATTGATTGAGATGGTAGTATTATTATATGGGAGGTCCTTCTTAGAAAACACAAAGTCTATCATACAACTCCTTGAACTCAATGACTGTTCGTGCTCTCAGCACTCACGGTTCAACCACCTCCCATGCAAAGAAACCACTTATTTTCACTCCTACCCTCTATTCCACCATGCGAAACAACTCCCCAGTGTCAATCCTGTAACTACCTCTCAACAGTTTAAAAGTCTCAACCATATCACTTCTCCTTCTTCTGTCTACCAAACTCTGCAGTCCGCATTCCTTCAGCCGATCCTCATAACTATCCTTGTACAGTCCTGAAACCATCTTTGTTATCTGCCTCTGCACCCTTTCCACAGAGGAAAGGGTGCAGAGGCAGATTTAATTTATCCAATTCAAATCCTGGGGGCCAAGTTTGAGAACATTAGTCTAAGTGTGGTCTGATCAGGGCTTTATACAATGGAATGACAACTCTTTTTATTTCTCTGCAGGTCAGCATCTACTCAATACTGCAGCAATCCTCTGGGATACCGTCACCACCTTTGCAATATGTTCCCTGAATTTCAGGTTTTTATCAATCTTTGCCCCCATATTTCTTGCCTACCCTACATCCTCCAGTATAGCTCCTCCAATTGAGTATGCATTCTCCCATCGAGGGATCCAAAACATTAAACGAATCCCCCATTCATTTACCCATCTGTCTAGTTGTCAAATCCTGTTGTAGGGCTGCTACATCTGCACTATTACTGATAACACTTCCCAGTTTCGCATCATCCACAAACAATTGCATATTCCCTTGCAATCCATTGACAATGTCATTGATACAAAGGTTGAACAATACAAGTCCCAGTACTGAGCCCTGTGGAACCCCACTTGTAACCCTCTGCCTCCTTGAAACTGCCCCACCATACACAATTCTCTGATACCTATCAGACAGCCAATGCTGAATACAGTTGACCAACCTGACATCCAAACCCATGTGCTGCAACTTAAATATCAGCTTATCATGTGGCACCCTGTCAAATGCCTTCACTAAATCCAAGAAAATGGCAGTATATGCCTTTCCCTCATTAACTGCTCTTGTCACTTTATGATAAAAGGGGCAATCGTATTATTCAAGCAAGAGCACTCCTTAACAAATCCATGTTGATCTCACAGATAACATTATCCTCATCTGCCCAACATTGTATATAGTCTCTCACTAATTTCTCCAAGACCCTAACAACTACTGATGACACACAAACTAGACTATAATTAGACACTTCCAGTCTCCTACCACCCTTATGCAATGGCACTATCTTACCTTCCTTCCATTCCTTGGGTACCTATCCCATAGCAAGACTTTCATTGAAAATCCAGGTCAATGGATCCATTAGTTATTTAGCAGATTCTCTCAAAACCCATGGTGAAATTCCATCCAGTCCCACAGCTTTATTGACATCCAGAGTACACGATATTTGAAACACACACACTCTCCTCTTGTACCTCTAAACCTCAAACCAGCCCTATCCTTCTAGTTTTAAAATTTACTTCTGCAGGCTGAAATACTCCAATAAAGTGTTCATTGAACAACTCCACTATTTCTTCTATATCAGTCAGTCACTCTGTTCCCATTTTTATCCCACAATGTCGTTCTTCCACAATCATTTCTCCTTCTACTGGCCACATTGCTAAACAATTCCCTAGAATTTTTTTTGTATCTTAGGATCAATCTCTTTTCATATTCCAGTTTTTCCTTCCTTACCATACTAGTCACTCTCCTGGCCTGAATCTTATATTCTTCATGCATCTACTCTCCAACCCTCTCCTTATATCTCTTCCATAACCTTTTTTTAACCTGCAGTTCCTGTTTGATATGTCATCCACTTAGCACCAAATTGGGTCTTCTTCTTCACTCGAGGAATACAGCTCACTATTGCTGCTAACGAATATTCCTTCATAATTTCCCAAGGATTAAAGGTATCTCACCCTTCCAATTCCTCCCTCCCTGGAACTGCCCCAAGTTGATATCTAAGGCTATTATAATCACCTGACTTTTAACCATGCTACCGGCCAAGACGTATATATACATCCAAGTTACCATGGATGCGAAGTGCATATTAAAATTGTAATACCACTGATATTACATTGAATTATATGATGGATACGAAGTGTGTTAGGATGCATATTTGATCCATAATGGCCGATAAGGTGGTTATTTATTTAGCGTATGGCTCACACATGAAATGTTACATTACATTAATCCTTAATATATATGAACATAGTAATAGACATATGTACAATAAGAAGACATAATACAATCATAAAAGAGAGAATCAAGAATAGGCTACAAATGAATGTCTAGGTTGATTATCCAGTCGACTGCACTGGTGTAGCATGGATGAAGTCTGACAGGTTTCCACTGTAGGACACATTCTGCTATAATATGATTAATTATCTGGCGGGGTGATCCACAGTCGCAACTGAGTGAGGCATCATGCCCCATTTGTAAAGGTGGTCTGCACATCTGCCATGGTTGGTGCGTATTCGGTTAAGGGCAGACCAAGTTTTCCAAGGTTGGTCAAAACCTGAAGGTATCTGTGTTGGGTCCACTAATTCATGGAAGATCCCTGTTGAAGTATTACACCAGGACTCTTTCCACTTCTCCTTCATGTTGAAGCTTGTCTCTGCAAGATTTTTTGCTGTTAAGATTGGAGGGTGCCTTGACTTTAGCCTGTTTATTTCTAGGGGTGGGATGTCTTCATCGGTTGGAAGATTTTAGATTTCCATGATTTTGCTGTATTCATGTGGAAGAAAGTTGGATCTGCGGATGTGTGGAGGCAGGATGTTGCTTAGCACTGGGAGCCAGTAGGTTGGGGTTGATTTTACAGTTCCAGAAATAAGGTGCATAGTGGTGTTAAGCTGGGCATCAACCAAATACACATGGGCGCTGTTCAGCCATACGGGTGAGCAGTATTCAGCTGTAGAGTAAACGAGGCCAAGAGCAGTACAGCGAAGCGTTGTTGCTGAGGCACCCCAAGTTGTTCCACGTAGTTTTTGCAGTAGATTGTTTTTTGTTTTTAGCTTGGATGCTGTGTTAATGAGATGTGGTTTAAAAGATAATTCTATCTAGAGTGACGCCCAGATATTTCGGGAATCTGTTATAGTGTAGCAGTTTGTGGTTGAAGTAGACCATGAGTTCTTTGTTAGCCTGGTGGAAGCATGAAACTTGTGTTTTGCTAGGATTTCGGAGTAATCTCCATTTGCTGAAGTATTCATCTAGGACTGCAAGGTCGTTTTTTAGTATATCTTCCATTGTAGTAAAATTGGTGTATCTGGTGGCTAGAGCAATGTCATCAGCATAGCAAAACTTCTTAGAGGCTGTATGAGGTATCTGCGATGTATAAGTTAAAAAGGAGGGGAGCCAGAACTGACCCCTTGTGGTAATCCATGGTAAGGTGGTTAATTCCACATATATTCCCTTCTCCTTGATACTCCTGTGTTAAACTGTGAATGAAATTATTTTGCATGTTTTTATTCTTCATTCACATTTAACATAATCTGCCATATCCTAAGCAAGACTTGTTATATATTATTTGTTAGTGTTTTGCTCAAGATTTATTATTCATGTATTTTCCTTGAATTTTATCAGTTATTATTTAATTATATAATTTTAAGATGTCATGATAATGGAAGGACTCTGTAGTGAATGTCATTTATTTTATTACTTTGTCCTTCAATAATATTATAAGATATTCTGTGTATGTAACTTTTATGTGCCTTATGTGAACTGTAACATGTGTTTTATTTATTATAATTGTAAATGAAAGTGAAGGAAAAATTAAGTAACTGTAATATTTTTTATTATTATATTTCATTACTGAGTGTAAAGGTATAATCTTATGTAATGCTTATGTTTACGTTTTGTTTCGATTGTTGCCATGGAGACAGAAATAAAATAGAAAGCTTAGGGCGTGAGCTGTGGTAATTGGAAGCAAGGAATTAATATGAGTTGGACGAGTGAAAAAGTTTAGGCGGGAAGAAGGAGTGTATATAAACGGAGGTGAAAGTAAAGAAGGACACTCTAGGGCAGGAGCATTTAGAACACTATGGAGACAAGGAGAAAACTTATAGGCTGCTGAGAGTAAAGTCAGCGGTGGCAGTAATAGGAATTTAATGCTGTAATAGGATTAACTAAAGACCAGAAGATTAATAGGAAATTCAGAATAATTTCATTAAGTTCTAGAATTACTACGTATTCCTATATCGTTTTGAAGAAGGATTATGCAAAGCTCAATTTGTTATGCAGTAGTAAACATGGAATAATTATTCTGCTTTATAGCAAGTCCATCAAGATTTGTGCAGCGCAATAAATAATAATTCAGTTATCTCCGTGAAGAATTCTTTTGAATAGTGTTGCTTCGGAGTAATAAGTGAATATAGTTTTGAAATGTGCTCACATTGAATCTGATGTGCTAAGGATTAATCCTGGTAAGAACAGTCCTACGTTATTTTATTACAGTGTGAAGATTTAAGTGATAGCTCTGTCTCAAATATCCTAACATTTACTGTGGCGTTTTACTGAGTTTAGCCAAGTTTGAAACATGAAGGTAATTCCCCTTGAAGTAATAACTGCTGCCATTAATAATTTAATACGTGCTTGCTGACAAAGTGTTAAATTATAGAGTACAACTGCGTGATACTAGAAAATTTATTTACTAAGAAATTCTGAAGTTTTGAACTGTACGAACAATTTTTATTATTAGGAGAACTATGAATTTAGTATCTGAAGATATGATGTTTGATTCTATGTAAATGTTTTGACCTGAAGAACTAAGTTAATTGTATCATCTTATTTTCGGAGTTATAATTTTATGTACTTGTCATATAACCTTGTATTAAATGTTTTGTTTTATTGATTTCAATATTGTGTGTGCCTGATTCTTTTTCATTGCACTGTTCATAAAAAGTTCGGATCTTGCAGGAGCCTTAAGTGTAAAATATTAAATTCGGCCTATATGATTAACGAGACTGCTAAATTAATTGAAGATTGATTCTACTATTTTACATAGGCTAATCTAAATATAGGGTGGTGCAGTATAAATATAAATTTCCCTATATTTTGATTAGTAATCAACCAGCAATTAATTGATTTTATTATGAACAACTTTAAACAAGATGGTGGATTCAAAACTAGGAAATACGTTCCAACACGTGCATGTCTATTCATCTTCCAAGTCAAAACCACATGGTCACTCTCTCCAACTGAAGGGAAAAGATGCCATCTCAGTTATAATCAGCTCTTTTGAAGCTATGACTAAATCGAAAAACTCTCGAACCTTGTGTTCTTTCTTTTACATGTTGCCTAAGACATCTTTTCCTCAAGAATTATAGAAAATCCATTCCCTTATTACTACATGCATTTTCCTATTCCCGATTTATACTGCCATAGTTAAAATCTCCCATAACAATGCTCAAAGGTAACTGGTATAAGTGAAACTTAGTTGTCTTAGGAGGTTGTGATGATAGAATTAGAAGGATATATACTTTTCCGGAAGGACAGAAATGTGAAAAGAATAGGGAGAGTGCTGTTAATGACTGCAGAGTAACTGAGTCTGCAAAGTTTGGAAGTTGATAGTGGATGCACAGATTTTGAATCTGTGTGGTGTGAAGTTGAAATAAACAGATTACTATATATCTGATAGGATGCTGTTATAAGCCAGGGAATGCTGAGAATACTGATTATGAAATGTTTAGGCAAATTGGTTGGACATGTTGTTTTAAGGATACTTGCGACATAAGACTGAATGATATAATCACGTAATCACAAGAAAGATATTTATTTAACCAAATATTTGGTTAAATAAATATCTTTCTTGTGATTACGTGATTATATCATTTGGTTGGACATGTAAAAAGAAGATGATCCTGATGCGATACTTTAATTACAGAAATATAAAATGGAAAGAGGAGATAGTGTATGGGAACAGGGAGAGGAGTTTGTAGAATTTTTGAGAGATAAGTATCTTAAACAGCATGTGATCAAAGCAACTAGAGGATTTAATGTTTTGGATTTGGTGATAACTTCACAAGATGTGATTTTTAATTAAGTGCTGACACTGCTGCTGGTTGGTAAGAGTAATCATGAGGTAAGTTTGGGAAGTGATGAAACAAGAAAAGGTTACTGCCATAAATGGATATCTGTGGAAGTATAAAGCAGGTGATTATAGAAAGCTCTGTAGTCAGTTACCATCAATACATTGGGTAGATGAGTAAAGCAGAAAACACGATGACAATGCATGGAAACTCACAAGGCAGTATCTGACAAAAGCAATGTATGACTGCATACCAAGGTTTAAGCAAGTAAATAGAGTAGGAGTGAAATAGATGAACAGTGAAATCAAGCAGGCTGTGCTTGAAAAGAAACTGTTATGGAAGAGGTACAAGACAGTTGGTGGTGATCGGATCCATGAAAGGTATAAAGTGCAGGCTAGAAAGGTGATGAGCACTGGAAAGAAAGAAAAGGTGCAGTATAAGAGGAGAATGGATGGTCAGGCCATGGCTAACCGAAAGGAATTTTTTTGCTACATGGCAAGCAAGAGGAAGAAGAATTATGGCAGATTAACAATGGTAGATAGTCGTGGCAGCAGACTAACCGCTGCAAAAATTATAGTGGAATTATTGAACGTGCACTTTATCAGTATATATATCATACTGGTGTAAATGATGCTGTGCAATATATAGAAGAGAGGCAAGTATTAGGAGAATTGTACATGAAAGAAACAGAGGTGTATCAGATGTTGGTTGGGTTAGATGTGAATAAGGCTGTGGGAAAGGATGACATATCACCACATATTCTTAAGAAATGTGCATCACAGTTGGCTCTGCCCTTGACCTAGTTATTTAATGAAGGTCTTGCAGTGGGCAGGGTTCCCAAGGAGCGGAAAGAAGGCAAAATAATTTTAAGAAAGAACTCTTCAACTATAGGAGAAATTTTGTCTGAATAACTGTGGTTATGGTGAAGGTGTTGGAAAGATTGGTAAGGAACAGAATAAAGGATTGGGTTGATGGACATAGCATTCTTTATGACAGTCAGCATGGATTTGTAAAGGGTAGGTCCTCTTTTAGTAATTTACTTGCATATTATGATAAGGTAACAAGTGTAGTAGACAAGGGGGAATCATATACAGTGATATTCTTTGACTTTACAAAAGAGTTTGATAGATTACAACGTGATAAGTTGGTTTACAAGCTGAAGAGAATGGGAATAGATAGTATATTGGTTAGATGGATCAGAGATTGGCTCTCTGAATGATAGTAGGAGGTTGTGTATGACAGAATACTGTCTCAAAAAAAAAGGAGGGTAACCAGTGGCATGTCCCCGGGTTCTGTTCTTCAGCCATTGCTGTTTAACTTGCTTGTAAACAATATATCATGTAGACAGGGGATCTTCAGTTGTTTGCTGGTGATGCAAAGTTGGGAAGAATTATAAGTAGCACTGCGGAT
This sequence comes from Typopeltis vanoorti, assembly GCF_054136105.1. Lineage (NCBI taxonomy): Eukaryota > Metazoa > Arthropoda > Arachnida > Uropygi > Thelyphonidae > Typopeltis > Typopeltis vanoorti. Next base: position 21,009,577 of record NC_143553.1, on the reverse strand, counting down.
GTAAATTCCTTCCAGGAAGATTTGAATAGACTTTTTGTTTGGACAAAGGAGTGGGGTTGTAGTTTTAATATTAATAAGTTCAAGGTGTTGCATTTTGAAGTGCAGAAATATAAGGCTGTGTACTATATCGATGGTGCCTACTGCAGGAAGTGGATGAGATTAGAGCTTTGGGAGTGATGGTTGACATCGATTTTTCAAGGGCAGGTCCCCATTTAGTAATTTACTTGCATATTATGATAAGGTAACAAGTGTAGTAGATAAGGGAGAAGTATACCAAAGTTTAGAGGGAATATTGCTAGTGTTGCAAAGGCTGCACATTGTAGTGCTGTAATGATAGAAGTATGTAGGGATAAGGGAGTGATTGTTCCACTGTATAAGGCACTGGTCAGGCTACACTTGGACTATTGTGCTCAGATCTGGTCACCTGGTTTTCAATGTGATGTGGAGACATTGGAAAGGTTCAGAGGCAAGTAACTAACACAATATTGGGTCTTCGGAATGTTAGCTATGGAGAGAGGTTGAAAGGATTGGGTTGATGGATATAGCATTCTTTATGACAGTCAGCATGGATTTGTAAAGGGTAGGTCCTCTTTTAGTAATTTACTTGCATATTATGATAAGGTAACAAGTGTAGTAGTGGATTGCAGTGTTTGGTGGATAGGAGGAAGAGAGGTGATATGATAGAGATATTTAAGTTAATGAGAGGATTTTATCAGATTAATCCACAGAGGATTATGAAAAGATTAGAAGGTGAGAAGGGAAGAACCAGAGGTCGTCCCTGGAAGTTATGTAAAGGTGTGGTGAAGAGGGGGTAAGGAGTAGATTTTTTACATGGAGAATTGTTGTGAATGGAATGCATCACCAAGATGTGTTGTTAATGCAAGGAGTGTTAAAGATTTTAAGATTCTATATGATCAATATGTTTTCAGTTGAATGAACCTCTCAGGATGAGTCTGCCGACTGCATGCAGGGTGTAAAAAAAAAAAAATAAAAAAAAAAATAATAATGAAGAAACAAGGAGTCATGGAAGTGAAAATAAGAATAGGAATGGGATGGGCAGCTTTTGGAAAATTGAAGAGATTTTTAAACAGCAAAATAAAATCTGGGAACAGAGTAAGACAGTTCAACCAATGTGATTTGTCTGTTAAGAAATACAGAGCAGAAACCTAGCCAATCAAAACAGAAATAATAGATAAAATACAAAAAGGAGAAAAAAGAATGGAAAGATGTCTGCTAAACATAAGACTCAGAGATAAAATCAGAAATGAAAAATAAGATTTAAGCAAAATTTTTAGATACTGCAGAAAACATACTTGAATAGAAATGGAGATGGGCAGGACACATTGCAAAACTCAAGGACAATAGATGGACAAACGTTTTACTGGAGTGGTGGCTATATGAAGGTAAAAGATCAGCTGGAAGACATGAAAGAAGATGGTCAAATGATATAAGAAAAACAGTTGGAACCATTTGGCACCAACAAGCTCATGATAGAAACAGATGGAGAGAATGTCGATATTGTGGAATTACTGAGCGAGCACTTTGCAAGAGTATATCATCCAGGTGGTGACTTTGCAGGAATGGAAGAACCAACAGCTTATACTGGAATTGTGATGAATGAAGTAGAGGTAACTAGTCTATTACAGAACCTCAATGTCAATACATCTGTGGGATCGGATGGAATACCAGCTCGTGTCGTACGTTAAGCGGCTAAAGAATTGTCAGTGCCCTAGACCATTTTGTTTAATTTGAGCCTCGGGTCTGGGTCAGTCCCAAGGGGGTGGAAAGAGGGGGAAAATAGTTCCGCTGCACAAAGGTGGTTCCAAGGCTGCTGTTGAAAATTACTGGCCAATCAGCATAACAGGAATCATTATCAAGGTCTTAGAGAAAATAGTCAAGAGGAAAATACAAGATTGGATAGAAGAAAATGGGATACTGTATCGGGGACAGCATGGTTTTGTGAAGGGTAGGTCATGCCTCAGTAACTTGCTCACGTATTATAACACAGTGACGACTGAACTGGATAAGGGTAATGGGTTTACAGTGATTCTACTGGACCTTGCAAAGGCCTTTGACAGGATACCAAATGGAATTCTAATCAGTAAATTGCAGCATATGGGGATGGACATAGGGTTGGTGAGATGGATAGGAGGGTGGTTTACTCAGGAGTAGAGTCCACAAGATGGCCTGTGACTAGTGGTGTGCCACAAGGATCTGTTCTTGGACCACTGCTGTTTAATTTGTTCATTAATGATATAGGAAAGGATCTGAGAGGAACAGTTCATTTGTTTGCGGATGATGCGAAGTTGGGTAAGGCAATAGTGAATGCAGATGACGTCAAAATTTTGCAGGATGATTTGGATAGATTGGAGGTCTGGGTTAAGGAGAATGAATGTCAATTTAATGTGGCAAAATGTAAGGTTATGCGTTTTGGGATGAAAAGATTGGTGGCAGTTTACTGCATTGGTGGAACTGTGCTCCAGGAAATTGATGAGGCACGAGATTTAGGAGTGTTGGTGGATAAGGAATTGAAATTTAGGGGACACATTGCAAAAGTGGCCAAATCAGCTCATCGAATCACTTGGTTGCTGAAGAATACGTTGACAAGCAGAGACAAGCAGGTTATTGTTCCTCTGTATCGAGCCTTGATAAGTCCCCATCTCGACTACTGTGCCCAGATTTGGTCACCTAGGTTTCTTCTTGATGGGGAGGAGGTGGAGAGGATCCAGAGGCGAGTGACCAAGATGATAGCAAGTCTGTGGAATGAACCTTATGAGAACAGGTTGAGGATTTGTGGGTTGCAAAAATTGGTTGATAGGCGGAGGAGGGGAGATATGATTGAGACATTCAAATTACTGAAGGGTTTCTATAAAATTAATTCAGAAGGTATTTTTGAGAACAGGGCTGGTTGTGGGAAGACTAGGGGACATCCATGGAAACTTGGCAAAAGTGTGGTTAGTAAAGGTGTTAGAGCTGGGTTCTTTACTTTTAGAGTAGTGAATGAGTGGAATGCGCTCCATGAGTCTGTGGTGGATGCAGTGACAGTGAATGAGTTTAAGGCGAGGTATGATAGATACTGTATCTATCAAACAGGGCTGGTTGTGGGAGGACTCGGGGACATCCATAGAAACTGGGCAAAAGTGTGGTTAGTAAAGGTGTTAGAGCTGGGTTCTTTACTTTTAGAGTAGTGAATGAGTGGAATGCGCTCCCTGAGTCTGTGGTGGATACTGTGACAGTGAATGAGTTTAAGGTGAGGTATGATAGATACTGTGTGAATGTTGAATAGTTGTGATGAATATGATTTGGGGCCTCCCTCGATGAGTCTAATGACTCCCTGGAGATTCCCATAATAATAGTAATAATTGGGAACAGGGCCGCGCTGTGGGTAGGAGGCGCCCTTGTGCAAAATTTTTTTCAGCATCCCCATAAAATAAGTTTCCATGAAAACGTTTTGTGAAAATTTTCCACTTTTAAAAGTACAAAACAGTTTATATGCATATATAAAAATAAATTTTATTTAACAGTAGTAGAGCATTGTAATCACAGAAATTCATTAATAAGGAATTTTTATAATAAAAATTTTCAAAAATGTTTTTTCCTTAATTATATAAATACAAGAGAATATATATATTATTGATCATAATTTACTCGGTAGAAAATGTACATATAAATGTATTTAAATGACTTTATTACTATTACTATTATTACGGGCAACTCCAGGAAGTCATTAGACTCATCGAGGGAGGCCCCAAATCATATTCATCACAACTATTCGACATTCATACAGTATCTATCATACCTCGCCTTAAACTCATTCACTGTCACAGCATCCACCACAGACTCAGGGAGCGCATTCCACTCATTCACTACTCTAAAAAGTAAAGAACCCAGCTCTAACACCTTTACTAACCACACTTTTGCCCAGTTTCTATGGATGTCCCCTAGTCCTCCCACAACCAGCCCTGTTCTCAAAAATATCTTCTGAATTAATTTTATAGAAACCCTTCAGTAATTTGAATGTCTCAATCATATCTCCCCTCCTCCGCCTATCAACCAATTTTTGCAACCCACAAATCCTCAACCTGTTCTCATACGGTTCATTCCACAGACCAGCTATCATCTTGGTCACTCGCCTCTGGATCCTCTCCACCTCCTCTCCATCAAGAAGAAACCTAGGTGACCAAATCTGAGCACAGTAGTCTAGATGGGGTCTTATTAAGGCTCGATACAGAGGAACAATAACCTGCTTGTCTCTGCTTGTCAATGTATTCTTCAGCAACCAAGTGATTTGATGAGCTGATTTGGCCACTTTTGCAATGTGTCCCCTAAATTTCAATTCCATATCCACCAACTCTCCTAAATCTCGTGCCTCATCAATTTCCTGGAGCACGGTTCCACCAATGCAGTAAACTGCCTCCAATCTTTTCACCCCAAAATGCATAACCTTACATTTTGCCACATTAAAATGACATCCATTCTCACTAGCCCAGACCTCCAATCTATCCAAATCATCCTGCAAAATTCTGACGTCATCTGGATTCACTATTGCCCTACCCAACTTCGCATCATCCGCAAACAAATGAACTGTTCCTCTCAGATCCTTTCCTATATCATTTATGAACAAATTAAACAGCAGTGGTCCAAGAACAGATCTTTGTGGCACACCACTAGTCACAGGCCGTCTTGTGGACTCTACTCCTGAGTAAACCACTCTCTGATATCTCTCTGTCAACCACCCTCCTATCCATCTCACCAACCCTATGTCCATTCCCATATGCTGCAATTTACTGATTAGAATTCCATGTGGTATCCTGTCAAAGGCCTTAGCAAGATCCAGTAGAATCACTGTAAACCCATTACCCTTATCCAGTTCAGTCGTCACTGTGTTATAATACGTGAGCAAGTTACTGAGGCATGACCTACCCTTCACAAAACCATGCTGTCCCCGATGCAGTATCCCATTTTCTTCTATCCAATCTTGTATTTTCCTCTTGACTATTTTGTCTAAGACCTTAATAATGATTCCTGTTATGCTGATTGGCCGGTAATTTTCAACAGCAGCCTTTAAACCACCTTTGTGCAGTGGAACTATTTTCCCCTCTTTCCACCCGCTTGGGACTGACCCAGTCCTGAGGCTCAAATTAAACAAAATGGTCAAGGGCACTGACAATTCTTTGGCCGCTTCACGTACGACACGAGCTGGTATACCATCCAATCCCACAGATGTATTGACATTGAGGTTCTGTAATAGACTAGTTACCTCTACTTCATTCATCACAATTCCAGTATAAGCTGTTGGTTCTTCCATTTCTGCAAAGTCACCACCTGGATGATATACTCTTGCAAAGTGCTCGCTCAGTAATTCCACAACATCGACTGATTCGGTTACCTCCCTACCCTCAGCATTTTTTAAGATCATTCTACCATGAGCATTTTTCCTTTTACTTGCAACATATTGAACAAACTGTTTGGGATTCTCCTTAGCCTGCATAGCCAATTTCCTTTCGTAATCTGCTTTTGCTTTTCTTACCACCCTTGTTACCATCCTGGCCTGAGCTTTATACTGTTCCTGCACCTGATGGTCACCCTTCTCCTTAAATTCCCTCCACAATTGTTTCTTTTATTTGCAGCTCAAGCTTAATAGTGTTATTCATCCATTTAACCCCTACTTGATTTATTATTCGGACTCTTGGTATACAGTCAACCATTGCATCCTGCAAACAGTTCTTAACCACCTCTCATGCACTATCAACATCCAGCCCTTGCAGTTTTACATGCCATGGCATTGAGCCAAGCACACACCTAAGCTTGTCATACCAGCCCGATAATTCCACATGTACCCTGTCTTAATTGTAAATTCGACTCCTTTAGCCACCTCCCAAGTCATGACTGTATGGTCACTCTCACCAATTGGTGGCAACATGGTCATGTTCTTTACAGCTACATTCTCAGTTGCAATTACTAGGTCCAGCACTCTCTGCCCCCCTGGTATTTTCCAATACATGTTGCCGTAGATAGTTGTCCCTTAATAACTGCATTAAATCCAATTCTTTCCTCCTATGTGCCCTCTCCTCTTTCCAGTCAATGTTACGATAATTGAAATCACCCATAATAATTACCCTCCTTCCACTCATTTCTTCTATTTGTTTATGCATACTATCCCCACCATCCACTCCAGCACCCGGTCTATAGCAGCACCCAATTGTATATTTTGTTCTGCTAGATTCTATCTCACACCAAACAGCCTCAAATGTGCTTTTTTCCCCATCCTGCAGTTCAACTTCTATACTCCTTGGCTGAAGCTCATCAGCTATCATCAATAACACTCCTCCCCCCTTTTTATTCACCCTGTCACTCCTGAACACGCTATAACCATCGCATTCAATCCCACTAGCTTTATCATCTTCTGTCAGCCATGTTTCACTAATACCGACAACCTGAGGCCTGGAAGTACCAACCATGGCCAAAAACTCTTCCTTCTTGTTCCTAATACTCCTCGCATTAGTGTACATGAATCGCAGAAGCCCATTTGTCCCATCCCTACTTTGATGCCTTAATACACTTCATACACTTAACTGCCCCCCCCCTAAAGTCTGCAAATCTACCCCCCCTTAATAAATCTAGTTTCCCTGAGTCTGTACATCCACTTCCACATCATTCATCAACACTCTTTCAAGTCTCCGTACACCAACTCCATTCAAATGTAACCCATCTTATATAAGTCCTTTCGCCCATCGAACTCATTCCACACCTCCACAAATTCCACACCATTCTCCATGCATAACCCACGCATAAAGTCATTGGCAATTATGGCCCTCCTTCTAAACACTTCGCTGTCATACCGCGGTAAGATACTCACCATCCTAACTCTCTCACTCTTCTCTTTTGCTACCTCAAACAACTCCCTCACATCCTCTATCATTTCCATTTTGTCCTCTTTCAAATCATTCGTTCCTGCCACGATTATCATCTCTTTCACCCTCTGTTTTTGCAGTCGAATAGATTCGCTGACGTCCTTTATGTTTGCACCCGGCTGGTACGACTTTGTTAAACTCTCAATTATTACGCCTCTTAATAGCGAATCCCCATACAGCACTCGCTCCTTCATTTTATTGACGTTTACGAACATTCTATTATTTGCCATGTTGCCGTAGATAGTTCAGACTTCCGCCGGTTATTTGTCGGTACGTTCAACACACATTTTTCCATACGCTCCAGTTGTCTTTTGGCTCTGTGTATCGCGCCATTCTAACGGGCAATTTCGCTACTCGCATTTATCTCACCATTTTCATTATCGATCAAATCATCCATTCTTTCTGTGTTTCTACCTTCATTTACACTTTCAGCGACGCTCTCACACCTATCTGGTACTACCACGCAATTCTCTAGCACTCCGCCATTTTCTACATTCTGACTATCGTTAACGATATCAGTCTCGACACACGAAACACGCTTGAAGTCCTCATTCTCTTTACTCTTTCTACACATATTAATTCCACTATCACTTTCTAACCAGACTCCCACCGCTCTTCGCAAGGCATACATCTCACAGACGGCACATTGCATAAATTCATTTACATCAAAACTCTTAAACAAACATGGCGACCTGGCCGCCATTTTTTTCTTTATCGGTGCCATGTGTACGCTATCTTTTCTTAAAAATAATAATTAAAATAACAGAAAACACACAAAAATTGCACAGACACACCAAGAAACAAAAAGCAAACTATACTACTTAAAATTGTAGTAAAATATCTAATGTTAACAGAAAATAATACTAATCTTTTCAGGAGCTCTCGACAAGCCGATGATCTAATCAGTGCGACACCAAGCGACTCCGCATTTATACTGAGAAAGAAAAGTTTAATGTTAAGATACGACTAGTTTGGTTGAAATTCAACTTCTTCAGGTATCACAGGCAAAGAATTAAATAAAAAATAACAGAGATGATAAAATACATTAACAGAGCTAGTATAAAACACACTAGTACATTTAAAAACAGGAATGCGTGCTAGAGTTCCAACTGAAGTTGACTACGTGCGTGAGCTGACACGAGTGCATCAGTATTGGACAGTGGCAATGTGTGCCTCAGAAATATTGTAGCTAAGACTGTTATTAATATGAGATGAATCAAGCGATATTTCTCTAGATTCAAATATTCTTCTTTCAAGTTCATCATAACACACATGGATATTAGAAGTTTGTGGCCAGTCTACGAGGTGTTGGTGGCCTTCATCTGAGTTGATAGAGAAGAGAACGTGGCTAGAGAGAGCATTGGACCTGGTTCTTTTGTAGGAAATGTCTCTTTGGTGTTTTTCCATGTGCAAAAGGATGGATTTAGCTGTCTGGCCGTAGTATGGTTTGCCACAATCACACAAAATCTTGTAGACTCCTGCACTCGTGTCAGCTCACGCATGTAGGCAACTTCAGTTGGAACTCAAGCACGCATTCCTGTTTTTAAATGTATTTGTGTTTTTATACTAGATCTGTTAATGTATTTTATCATGTCTCTATTATTTTTTATTTAATTCTTTGCCTGTGATACCTGAAGAAGTTGAATTTCAACGAAACTAGTCGTATCTTAACATTAAACTTTTCTTTCTCGGTATAAAGTCATTAAATTAATTTATATATATATATATATATATATATAAACAAAAATTACATTTATTTTAATATAAAAAGAAATATTAACAAAGATAATTTGGATATATGCTTTTAACTATATAACAATTAGTATAAATGTAGATTTATTTTACATATTTATCACCCACAAAATTTTTAATAATATCATTAATGTCTAATGAATCCATAATATTATTTTCAACTGATATAATTGATAAATCTGTTAGATGCTCTCCAGACATTGTTGACCACAAATAATTTTTTATTAGTTTCAGTTTTGAAAACTTATTTAACATTACCAAAATCCGCAGCATCTCCTGATGCTACAGATATTGGTAATGTTAAATAAATACACATCACAATCACAGTATTCGGAAACGTTTCGGTTAATTCATTTTTGTATATATAATTTAAAACATCCTGAGGAGCCAACTCTTTTTTAATAAAACATTGCAAAGTTTTTAATTCCTCAAATAAAGTCATACCATCAATATCGCAATTATTGGAATCTTGATTGTCGCTCAGTTTTAAGTGCAAATCTTTACAATGCTTCATTAAATCTTCATTGCTCCAATTTTTTAATTTGCTAATGTCTCTTATAACTTTAAAGTCCTTGCTATGTTGTTTTAAGAGTATGAATCTTTCCGTGACTGAAGTTATTGTCGTGTCTCAAATCACGAAGAAAAAATTTATTTTAAAATTTTGTTTAGGCTCATGCGTTGTCTCATCTCATGCTTCGTAGCCAAACATTTTTGTTTTTGTTCTTTTGCGATTGTCTGGAAAAATAGGATCAATATTAAGATTGTTTGCTACTTCTTCAGTTCTAATAATATTTTCAAAATATTGGTCTGTTCGGCGTGTATTTATTTCTTGTATAACATAATCAAGATTTTCTGTAATTTTTCCTATATCAAATGTCGGATTCTGCATTATTTTGCTTGCAACATTTACGAGACTTAAGATTTCATACCAAACATGAACAGAGCAAATAAATTTAAACGAATAAATCTTTGAAATTGAATTGTCTGCCTGAACTCTAGAATCGATATCTTTAGTTTCATCTTCTGTAATATCAAAAAGAGCCTGGTAAATTTCCTTGATATTATTTTTGAGTGGCATTATTGCTCACTCAAAAATAATATCAAAATAATACTCTACTTTCCCACCTAGTAGCAGAAAGTGGTTTCAAATTTAAAACACGAATGTTTTTTTAATATAGCCCAATGCTTCACAGATATTGAAAAATAATTATATAATTCCTGTATTACCCCCCAAAATTTAGTTTCACAGGATATCTTAGCTGCATCATTAACTACCAAATTTAATGAATGAGCAGCACACGGAATAAAAAAAAAGCCCTTGAATTTATTTCAAGGATTTTTTTCTGCAGTCCATTGTTTGCCTTGCATATTTGAACCGTTATCATAAGCTTGGCCACATAAATCCAAAATGTTAATATTAAATAATTTTTTATAAATTGAATAGTCCTTGCCCAGTGGAGAGCCTGTGTAGCTCAGTGGATGTGTCGGAAGGAAGACTTGGTTTTGAGTCTAGTCAGCGACTAGAGGAAATTTTTCTAAGCCTTTTTTCGACCGGTTCCCGAGTTAGTCGATCTCTGGCACGGGCAAGCAGGTTTTTCCTTCTGGAAACTCGGGTTTTTCGTCCCGTAAACTCAAGAAAATCGAACGTAGAACCCACATTATTTCAGACATTAAAAATATATTGTGTGAGGGACCACGAGATGGCAGCACATTTGAGCCATCTCTCTTCACTGTGTACTGCTTAATTAGTGATAGCCTTGGGCCATCTATTTCTGATTGGTACCAGTGGAGATTGAACTGCCCACTCAGTCTCCAAAAGTTAGATAGGGCTAAATGGCCTCGCGTACTCCCTGTATACGGGAATAAACAGGCGTTAGCTGATTTTTTTTTTTCTTGCCCAGTGGTATCTTCTACAGATTGAAAACCCCAAAAAATGTGCATGAATTTCTGCTATATTTTTAACTTTATTTTGATTAACAAATCTAATAACAAGAGATGATTTTTCTGTGTGGCTTATATCTGGAGTGGTGTCAAGAATTAATGAATAATATTTTGCCTCTTTAACCATTTCTAAAATTTTTTGTTTTATAGCTTCAAATTATATGGATGATTTCATTTTGTATTTTATCACCTAAATAATGAGCAATGTTCCTTTTTGTGATGTTTGGATGTGATGCAAGTGTTCTGCTATTATCGAATCAAATTTAGCGACAGTTTCTACTAACTTTAAAAAATTGCTTCACAAAAACGTTTTTGTGAAGACCTCTAAAAGCTATACACTGTCTTGATAAATATTGCATTATGTAGATTAACCGTTCCATAACAGATTGCCAATATTTTTTCTCGGTTTCATATAATCTTTGTTGTGTGCAATCAATAATGCATTTCTTAATCACTGACATTTTAAGTTTGCTGTATTTTGAACAGTTTTTAATGTGCACGGAACTTGTCTCATGTATTTTTAGTATATGACTCAAATGTTGGCAATCGTTACAAACTTATTCGTTAGTAAGTGTTGGGAATTTTGATTACCAAATATTTTGCAATAATAACAGAAAACCGAATTTCTGAATAAACTAAATAACTTCGTAAAAGTTTTTCTCCATTTGCTAAAGTTCGATAATAGTATGAATCGGAAAACTTGCGGCCAGATTCATCTTTGGGAAATTCTTTATTAACTACTTGACGTGGACAATGCGCAACTAAACAATCTCTAACTTTGGTAGTTATATGATTCGGCCAAGTACCTGGATCATTAACATTAAAATTTGAAGTTTCGTGTTTCGCTGAATCGGAATCCAATATTTCTTCTGCTGCAAGTTCTGTAGACAGTCCAGTCAGGCCAGTTTCATTTTCGCATGTAACATTTGTTTCTTCATAGTTATTTTGTGTCTTCTTTTTCTGTAGTAGAGCTACACGGAGTACTTGCCTCGTCAGAACTTTCTGTTCTTTGTTTTTTATGTGGTCCTGAAGTTAAAAATTTACTCAGTGATCCAGCCAATTTATGTTCCAGTTGTACTCGCTGCAGTTGTCTTTTCCTGTTTTGTGCACCAGATAACTTCTTTGGGTTTTTTTCCGACATCTAGGGGTTAACACACTTGATTAGACTTTAAAATAAGAAGAGCGTTAAAAGTTGCCCACCAAAATAAATAAATAATTTCTAAAATTTTCCCTTAAACTTATTTTTTAACCCCTTAACTGACTATTATTTTTAAGATGAATGGCCCAAGACTCACTAATTTTTTTTTAATTATAGAATTTGATTTTTCAGATGTTTTGAATAATAAATATGCTTACATTTTAGGTATTTTTGGAAAATTAACATGTAGAGATATTAGCCACTGATTGATTTATCAATGATATTTATTTAATATTTTTTACATTCTGGTAATTGTTTCATAATTAAGAAATTTCTAGAATATTAAAATTATTTATTAAAGAAATTAGTAAAAGGACCCCAACCTCAATGTCTTCCAACCAGAACAAGAACAAATATATAAATAAATCTCTTATTGAAAATTATTTATTTTCTAGACGTCTACCTAACATAACATAAAAATCTTTTGTTTTCAAAATAAGATAATTAACTAAAATGAAACAATTTAACTGATTTTCAAACTTAGCAAAAATATAATAGATATACATGTACTTACTTTACGTGAATAATAATCCAAATTCACAAAAAACTTTACTAAATAACAATAAATATATTTTATAAAACAAAAGGCAACCACACAGTAACACTGTTACTGTAACGCACAAAATGAAATGATGCAAAAATACACCAAAAAAGTATCAAGAAAGGGCCAATTGCAGTATGTGTAAACAAATATCATGACGGGGCTCGAATTAAATTAATAAACATCCTATGTTTATTAATTTAATTTGAGCCGCGTCAGTCTGACGTGCTGATAGTCTATCCCGCATATATACGGGATTTTTATGGTCCCTCAGCTGATTAATATGTTTATAATTTATAAACTATTATCTTTAAAATTTTATTTGTCTATCAAAATTCTAAAAATAAGTACACAATTAAAATCAAAGTCAAATTGTCCAAAGTCACTTAAACACAGAATACACAATACACTCAATATGTTTCACATTCAAAATTGAAATGACTCCAAAAAAAATGCAAGAAGTGCGTATTTGTAAAGACGCTATTTCGTCTATCCAAATTCAAAGCAGAATTTAAGAAAACGAACATCGCAATGTACACCTATGTTTCAGACTAAATATTTTTGGATAGATCAGTGTTTCTGAAACTTCAGATATCCGTGTACCACTTCTTTAATTTTCATTATTAAAAAATATGATTTATTTTTAATAGAACAAAATTTATAAAGATACTATACATTTTTACTTAATATAAATAATTTATCATCAATGATAGGAGTGAAATTGCTTATTTCTATATCTGCTATATTGCTCTCTTTTGTGCGTTTTATAAATCCAGTCTTTAACCAATGATCCATACTTAACAATTTGAAAACTAAAAAAAATTACCGTATTTACTTGACTATAACTCGCACTTTTTTCCCAAAATTAAAGCTAAACAATCGTGCTGCAAGATATATGTGGGGATTTTTCGGAAATTAAAGTTTTCAGAAAAAAAAACTGAAAATGGGTATGACTTACCAAGAAGCTTCTATCCTCCATCACTTCTTCTGTCCTCAAGAGCGGTTTCCTTGTGTGCAATCAAAGTTATCTACCCAAATAGAGTCATCTTCTTTCCCATTATATCAAGCAAAAATTACCAGTAATTTTAGGCTTGAGATACATAATGAACAATCCTTGAAAAATTACTAATGAGAAGTGAAAGATGTGCACGATTGTAGGACAGTATAACAGAGAAAAAGCCACTATTAAGAAGTGCATATCATTGGTGCGGTATTAACAAAAGATCGCGCGACCCAAACAAAACAAGCTGACAATTGAATTGAAATGCTAATTCTCTTAAACTGATTTCCATAATATCTGAAATGCATTCACTATATATTTCTTAGTTTTAACCCGTTCATGACGAGGTCGTGTCAAGCAAAACCATATGTTGCACTTGCTGTATATAGCAGTTTCTGTTGGAGGGAAGATGCGATTCATTAGTTAGTGCTTATATTCCCAGTTGTCTGTAATTGCACTATTTGTTGAGAAATATATCACACAGTCCGCAAATGATGTCTGTAAACTTTATCCAGTGACATGATAAAACTAATTGGTTTTCGTGTTTCTGCAGTATAATGGCTGTTGGGGATAGCGTATTGTTTACTGCAGGGAATGAATTATCGCTCAAATGTGAAATTTGAGCGATCGAGACTCGCAATTTGAGTAGGAGAATTCATGCATAATATAATTTAATATATATATATTTATATATAGACTATAAAAGTTTATGAAATTCACATCGTATGATACTTTATGGGTTGTTTCCTTAAGTATCTAATAAGTGGGTTCTAAAATGTTTAGTTTTAGTAAGTATGAGTATAATTTTTTTATTAATAAAATATAATAAGCACATATTTAACTGTCAATAGGAAATGGCACCTCTTTGGTGAACTAAATGCTGTATTTTTGAAAAATATCTTGTTGCTGTAATACGGCTGAACGAGCACCCTTATTAAGCAGCGCCGTGAGGCAGGCTGCCTCTATGCTACATCCTGTCGATGGTACTGGGCTGAATTCACGGTCTGCCTTAAACTAACTTCCACTAAAAATATAATAAACAATCGAGAATATTTAAATTTTCTCTGAGTCGATGCTTACTCTGTGAAATAAAATCTGTGGTAATATTGATAACGTTTCACTTCAAATGATATAATTCAAGAATAAGAAAATTTATATATATTTTTTATTATTTCCCATGGTGAAATGGCGCCCCTATCTTCAAGTGCCCTTGTGCGGCACACAATCTGCACAACCACACGGCTTGGCCCTGATTGGGAGATGCCTATAGCCAAAAGTGGCTATAAAAAAAAGTTAAAAGAAGATGTAACAAGAAGCTACAGCAAAAGTTTAACAAGTAGCGAGAGTTCATCATTGTTCAAGGCATGGTTGATCACATGATTGTCCGGTGAAGGCTGTTGGTGGTTCCTGTTATCATTAAATTCCAGTTGGTTGTTGTTGTTTTCCTTTCTTGTTAGTAGTTGGCTGTTACTGTTATCACTGGCTTGTCGTTGGCTGTTTGTATTCAATGAGGAGAAATTCAAACTTCTCCGTTGATTATCTGAATACTGTTTATCTTTATGTCTATGAAATTTGGATATCAGTTTTGCTTTCTTTGTTTAAAGGAAGTTTTAAAGACAATTCACCATAGGAAAGGTACTAAGAATATATAACCTTATAGAGAAAGCAATGCTCAGAGAGCAGATTCAAACCATTTGCAGAAACTTTCCATTTGTTTTAAATTAGGTTCGAATTTTAAAATCGGAACTTTTAAGTTGTTTAAATCAGATATTTGGGATATCCTTGAGAGGATTACTAACAACTCCGCTAAACATATCCTTGAAACAAAGAAAGCAAATTTTAACAACTACAGAAGAAATACAAACAGGCCTATAGTTTGATACCTCCATTCTACCAACATCCTTATGCAATGGTACTATCTTATCCTCTTTCCACTCTCCAGGAACCTGCCCCATTGCAAGACTTGCATTAAACAGCCAAGTTAATGGCACAATGATTACCATATTCCCCTAAAACACATGGTGAAATTCCATTCATATCTTTGAGGTCATGATGGATACACAGTAGACTTAGCCTTTGCAAAAGCTTTTGATAGATTACTGCATTACTGCAAGACATCTTGATAGTCAAACTAGAGCAGATGGGGTTGGATATTGGCTGCCTAATACGTATCAGCAAACTGTATGTGGGCTAGCAATATCCTTGAAGAGGTAGTAAAGTTGGGATGAACAATGAGGAGTAGAGCAGATATTTTGGCCATAAAAGAAGACTTGAATAGATTAAGTGAAATGGGAACAGGAGCAGGGATACCAGTTCAATGATGCAAAATGTAAAGTTTTAAAATTTGGGAGACAAAGATGGGTGTAGAATTTATGCTTTGTGGGATAAATTGTTGGAGGCAGAGGCAATACAAGATCTTGGTGTGATGGTGGATAAGAATCTAAAATTTAGAGGACACATTGCCAAAATTGTGAGAAAAACACAATGAATTCTGGGAATGATGCTGAGGAAACTGACTTGTAGAAGTAAGGAGATTCTTGATCCACTGTATAAGGGTCTGATTAGGCCACACATGTACTACTGGACATAGATTTGGTGACATGGTTTTCAAAAGGACTAAGAGATGTTGAAATGGGTCCACAGGCAACTGACTAAGGTAGTTTCTGATCACTGGAAAGTTGAATACCAGAAAAGTTTGAGAAGATGAAAATTTCAGAGTCTAGTGGATAGGAGTGTGGATAGGAGTCTAGTGGATGTTAAAATTTGCTTTCTTTGTTTCAAGGATATGTTTAGCGGAGTTGTTAGTAATCCTCTCAAGGATATCCCAAATATCTGATTTAAACAACTTAAAAGTTCCGATTTTAAAATTCGAACCTAAACATGATATGATAGAGACGTACAAGTTGGTAAGGGGTTGTTACAGTATTAATGATGAAGAGGTTTTTCATAAAATGGTGGGAGATCAGGGAAGAATAAAGTTATTCCAGGAAGCTGTGTAAGGATGGTGTGAGTAAGGGATGGGAAGCTGGATATTTGCATGGACAGTTGTGACTGACAGGAATGCTTTACCTGAAGGTGTGGTGTCTGCATAGAATTTGAATATGTTTAAGGCAAGGTATGATGAGCTGTGTATATGACTAAAGGACCTCCTTTGTCATATACTGCTCCTAGATGAATCTTTGACTCCATGGAGGGTCTTAGACTACTACTACTACTACTACTAATAATAATAATAATTTCTATAATAACTACTTCTTAAAAAAATCAAAATCATCAATGACCTGGATAACAAAGACAGTCACATGCATGGAGAGTGACAGTGGCACTTTTTTATGGTGATTGCTGTTATGATGGGCAGATATAGTGTGCACCAAAATCTATTCAAGATCATTAAAAAAGCTTACTCAACTCATCCAAAGACCCACTCCCTCCGCTGGGCCACCCTGGAGTATACCATATTTATTGCACCTGTAATCTACCATCATATATAGGGGAAACAGGATGCACAATTCCTATTTGACAAACAGAACATAAACGATGCATTAAATATAATAAATATGATGAAGCTGGCCTTACTGATCATGCCCTGAACACTTTACATAGAAATGACTGGAAAAGCGCCAGTTGTTTACATCACACCAAAACATGGCATGAACATAAATTTAAGGAAGCCTGTTAGATTCTTATCAATCACCCTAATCTGAACAATAATGATGGTCTAAAAATCCCAAGCATATGGAAGGCACATATTCTACCCACGGAACCTTTCTCCCTAAGAGTTAATTATAAACAGGACCGTAGATAATCCGGAATCTTAAATCTAATATTACAATTATCATGTTAAATTAGGACATAACTGTTACTGTAAGAAAACTATCTACATGAAAGAATGTTTCTCTTATGTTATATTAAATAGAATTTATCTTTGATATAGTTTCTAAATAATTAGTTAATTTTATCTGTTTTTATATATATATATACACATATACATTTAAAAAAATTTTTTTTATTATTATATTTTCACTAGAGATCATGCCAGTAGAATAACCGTTGATCAAATCGTTTTCTCTTTAGCATATGTGAAATGTAACTCAGCTTGTCCTTGTATATTTGTATATACTCCAGATGATGACTTTAATATGAAGGTCGAAATGTCAGGAAATTAAAATAGTTATTTATAACACAGATGTAAAGTCCATAATTTCTAAAATGAAAGAGTACTATCTTACTCTCTTTCCACTTCTTTGGAACCCTGCCAAGCTGAGACTTAGATTGAACAACTTCCTCAGAGGCAATGCCTTTCTTTTGTACATTCACACAGTACATGAACCGACATGCCATCCAGTCCCACTGCTGTGTTCACATTTTTTTTTTTTTTCTTTGAATATGCTGAATATCTCCTCTTCATTCATCTAAATTTTAATATGCATCTCTGTCACATCTGCAAAGTCTCCACCTGGATGATACACCTTTGAAAAATGACTACTCAGCAACTCAACTATTTCTTTTGCCTCTATCACCTTCCTACGATAAGCATTGTTTAAAGTCATCCTACCACAGTAATTTTTCCTCTTACTTATCACTTAATGAAAACAACTCGTTTGGATTTACTTTGGCCTGCTTAGCTAATTTTCTCTTATAATCTGATTTGATCTTTCTTATCATCATCAGCATGATGATCACCTTTTTCTTTATATTCCCTCCACAGTGTTTTCTATTTTTAGCTCTTGCTTTCTATCTCTACTCATGTACTTAATTCCCACTTGGGTTTATCCTCCTGAGCTTGGATATGCAGTATAATACTGCTTCTCTCAAACAACCTCTAACAACTTCCCATGTGCTACTGACATTCTTTCTTTGTAGCTTCTCAAGCCATGGCAGATGACTCCTAAGTCTGCCATAAATACCAGCTTTATAGTTCAACATAAACCTTTTCTTGGCAGAGAATTTCATATGTTTTGCAGCTTACCAGAAGAAGTCTGCATGGTTCAACATTCCTTTCTACTCATAGTTACTCTTGTGTAATGTCCTTACCAACCCATTCAAACCAGAAACCTGTGAAATTCCATTCAGCATTGCATAATCATTACTGTGCACATACTTATTTATCACAGGAGTGGCCAGAAACATGATTGAGTTCATCCACCCTAATATCTCTACTTTCCCTGGTTTTGCACTACCACACTCTCACTAAACAACACTTTCTCCAAACCTTCTAACTCCAAAACTATTTAAATGTAGTTCGTTGGACATATATAACTGCTTTTGTCCATCAAATTCACTCCAAGCATCAATAAATCGGATTAAATCAGAAACCTGTGAAATCCCATTCAGCATTGCATAATCATTACTGTACACATACTTATTTTTCACAGGAGTGGCCAGCAGAAATAAGATTGAGTTCATCCTCCCTAATATCTCTAGTTTCCCTAGTTTTGCACTACCACACTCTCACTAAACCATACTTTCTCCAAACTTCTAACTCCAAAACTATTTAAATGTAGTTCACCGGACATATATAACTGCTTTTGTCCATCAAATTCACTCCATGCATCAATACACACCATTCCTCCTGCACAATCTTCTCATGGACTCATTCGCAATCATGGCCCTTCTTTACATCTCTGTCCTATCATATCAAAGTAGCTGTCTCGCAATTTTTGTTTTCTTACTCATCATTTTTGCTTCTTGCAACAACTCTTTCACATCTTCTCTCATTGCATATTTCTCTCCTTTCAAATCATTTGTTTCTGCCATAACAATTATTTCTTTCACTTTTCCCTTCTCCAAACTAACAGCGCCACTAATATCCTCGATTTTCGCACCTGGGAAACAACATTCTTTTGTCACTTACTCATTATGTATTCCTCTTATCATTGAATCTCTATACAATACAGTATCCTTATTTGCAGTTTCATACTTTCCGAATTCAAATTTTTTTTCCCATTCTCCCATCTGCTGTTCCACACAACAATTTTCTCCAGTCGCTCTACTTCCCATTTTGTCCTGTGAAGGACACAACATAAATGTGCTATTTCACTCCTTACTCTCATTTCATCAGCCACTTCATTCACGCTTTCATTCTGAGCAGCAACTTCTGCATTCTCCAGACCACTTTTGCTATTATTCCTTACATATTTGGTTCTTTCTTACAACTCTAGATTCAACTCACATTATCTTAACAAAATGGATTCAAATAAAAAAATCCCTTGCCAACAACAAACTCCCACGCCCCCAAACCAGAATTATACATACACCATACCTTTTCCCTACATCAACGGTACAACAGATGAACTGAGTTTCTTCCTGAAACAACACAGAATCAGAACAGTATGCAAACCCCTATACAAAGTGTAACAATCCTTGAGGGTTGTTAGCATCCTTTCTCCTTCCCTGTCTGCTACATTCCTTGCTAGTGTGGAGCTTAATATTTTGGTCAGACAGGTCGTGGTCAGGAAAAAAAACAACAAAAATATTTCTGGAACAGACCACCAAAAAAGAGAACTCTCACAATATGTCTTAGAGAAAGATCACTTCATCAGATGGAAAAAAGAGCCAGGTTCCTTCACAAATCCTATTTTAAATTGCAGAGGATGTTTCTGGAAGCAGTATAAGTTCTACAAAATCTGAGCAACTGTAATGGAACTGATAGTATGATCTTGAATAGATTTTGGTGCACACTATATTTGCTCATCATAACAGGAATCACCATAAAGAGTGCCACTGTCACTCTCCATGCATGTGACTGTCTTTGTTATCCAGGTCATTTTGTTTGCTACTTTGCTGTGTATTTTGAAAGTACTTCTAATAATGGTTACTTGAGCTAGTGAATTACTGGCTTGTAAATAATTAATTTTGTGAGTAAGTTATTTATTTGCATTCCAGCAACTATTTGGCTTTAATTTTTCTGTTCCAGAAACTTTGACATAATAATAATTTTAATATTATAAAGGGGTTAGTCTTATGTCTAAATATATATATATTTTTGTGTGTGGTATTGCATGACCAGTCTGCCTGTATTATGGGAGGAAACACCTAAGTTTTCAGGTGGAAAAATTCCTCTGCCTTCATATAATTCAATGGCTAATTCGTCTTCTGTTGAAAAATCCTAAGGTTCTTTGAGTCCTGGGCAAGATTCAAATCCTGTTCTTTCCAGATAAAGGCTTGTTGAAACCTGAGCTATGGAGGCTCTCTCAACATCTTCAAATCCCATCATAGTCAGGATTTCAATCCGTGTTTTGCCACACAAAGGGCTTCTCACTCAAACGGACTGAGTTGCAGATGCTCTTTCAGCATCTTTAAGGATTATACAAAGTAACCAATAAGCTTCGACAGCAATTAAGTGATTCAGTATCTACTTAAAAATAGTGTCTAAACCTCTAAATTAAATTATCAATAAATAACATTTTCTATCATTTGGCACATACCACACAGTCCAGTTGTTGTCATGTTTTCAGAAATGGTCTGTGTAAATTAAGTCTCCTAAGTCACAGCATTTAATAGAGGATTTCCACCTATTATAGAGTAACCTGGATGAATTATGTTCTGGTTACGGTTATCATTGTAATAGAATAATCTCCATCAATTCTAACTTAAGCGATTTGTATTCAGACAATCATAAAAGGATTTGAAATACAGCATATTTCAAAGATGAGAAAGAATATTTGCAATTACAGATGAGCAGTTCCAACTTACTTGGAAGAGCCAGGAGGGAAATGATGTCATTGGCTTTTAATGCTTATTGGTGAAGGTAGAAAGGACAAAATATTTAGCCAGGTGTTGATGTATACACGGTCTATAAAGGATAATGAGTGTGTGATGATTTTTTTAGGAAGTAATTATTATTATTAGTAGTAGTAGCAGCAGTAGTAGTAGTAGTATCCTAAGACCCTCCATGGAGTCAAAGACTCACCTAGGAGCAGTACAGGGATCAAGAGGAAACAGTTGGAATTGAAAAGGGTTTTAAAATGAAGAAGCAGAAAGGAAAATGCCCCAGTCGAGCATGGAGAGATCACATTGAGTGAGTGGTAGTATCAGTGAAACTAGCTGTAGATCCAGAAATGAGCTGTTGTGTTTGTATACAAATGCTAGTAGTATAAGAAAAAAAAAAGGCAGATGAAATGGTTGCACTAATTGTGTCTGTTCACCCAAAGATTGTCAGAATAAGTGAGACATGGTTGGAAGAGGATGACATCCTGACAGGAATAGAGATGGAAGGGTATGATGTGTTTTGTGAGGACAGAGGGGGTAAAAAGGGAGGGGGGGAGTGCTATTGATGATAGATAAAGAGTTATGTCCATATAAAGTGGAGATGCAAGAGGGAAATAGTGCCAGTGGTTTTGAGGCAGTCTGGTGTGAGATAGAGGTGAATGGAATCAAATACTTGGTGGGATGTTGTTATAGACCAGGAAATGTGGATAATAGTGACTATGAAATGTATAATCAAATTAGCCAAGCAAATAAGAAAAGAGTGATCATTATGGGTGGTTTTAATTATGGCAATATAGACTGGAATGAAGAGATAGCAACTGGAAGTAAAGAAAATGAGTTTCTTGAGTTTTTGAGGGATAACTACCTCAGACAGTATGTAACAGAGGGCACATGAGGATTAAGGGTCTTGCATTTGGACATCACAGGATGTAATTATAAATGAGTGTCAAATCATCCACCAATTGGTGAGAGTGACTATGAGGTGATTTCCTGGGTGGTTGCCAGCAGTGCGAGGACCTCTGTGAGAAAAAGGTATATGTGGAACTACAAGGGGGGGTGATTATGAAGAGCTCAGGAGACAGCTTGAGGGTGTAGCATGGAATGAGGAGTAAGTTGGAAAAGAGCTCAATGCAGCTTGGGGGATTTTAAAAAACTGTTTAGCAGATGCATGTCTAAATGTATTCCAAGGGTGAGAAGGTTAAATAAGGTGGGTGTGAGATGGATGAATAAAGAGATTAAGCATGCGATACACAGAAAATGCGCATTGTGTAGGCAGCATAAGAGGGTGGAAGTAACCAATTTCATGAAGTCTACAAAGACCAAGCAAGGAGGGTGACTTGGTGGGTGAGGGTAGCTAAAGCGAGAGGTATGAACAGCAGTTGGTTAATGAAGCCAAAAAGAATTCGAATCCCAAGGAATTCTTTCGATATGTAGCCAGCAAAAGAAAGAATAATTATGGAAGGATACATTGATTGGAGAAAATGGTATAAAGACAGCTGATGCAGAATGTGTGGTGGAGATACTTAATGAGCAGTTCATAAAGATCTTTCAATCTTGTGAATGTGACTTAACGGAGGGATTAAGAGCAGTTGATGATGGGGAGGAGAGACTGACTGTAGGTGAGCAAGAGGTGTATGAGGAGGTGAGTAAACCAGTGGACTGCAGAGTTTGGTGGATAGAAGAAGGAGAGGTGATATGATTAAGACTATTAAACTGTTGAGAGGTGGTTACAGGGTTGACACTGGGGAGTTCTTTTGCTTGGTTGAACAGCGGGAAGGAGTGATGACAAGAGGCCATCCCTGGAAGTTGCGAAAGGAAACTGTGAGCAAGAGGATGAGGAGTGGTTTCTTTGCGTGGAGGGTGGTTGAGCCATGGAATGCATTGCCTGATGGAGTGGTGAGTGCGAGAACAGTCAATGAGTTTAAGGAGTGGTATGATAGACTTTGTGTTTCTTAGGGGGACCTCCCCTTAATGAGTCTTGACAGACTTTGTGTTCTTAGGAAGGACCTCCCACGATGAGTCTTTTGACTCCATGGAGACCTGAATAATAATAATAATAAAGGCTGCGGGACTTGATAATATATCACCACGTATTCTGAAAGAATGTGCCAGAGAGTTGACACCTGCCTAGAGATATTTTTTTAATATGAGTCTTGCACTCGGCCAAATTCCTAAGGAGTGGAAGGAGAGCAAGTTTTTGCCACTTCATAAAGGAGGTGACTGAACTCAAGCATCAAACTATAGGCCAA
Organism: Typopeltis vanoorti; assembly: GCF_054136105.1. NCBI lineage: Eukaryota > Metazoa > Arthropoda > Arachnida > Uropygi > Thelyphonidae > Typopeltis > Typopeltis vanoorti. The sequence continues at coordinate 20,986,272 of NC_143553.1, read as the reverse complement.
TCTGTGTGTCAGGTGTTGTGGTTAAGTTGTTGGAGAAGCTTGTGAGAACTAGGATCCAGAGTTGGGTTAATAACAATGGTATTATCTTTGATGGACAGCATGGATTTGCTAAAGGGAGGTCATGTTTTAGTAATCTATTTACTTATTACAATAAAGTGACTTCTTCCTTGGACAGAGGAAAAGGATACACAGTAATATACTTGGATTTCGCAAAGGCTTTTGATAAACTACCTCATGATAGGTTGACAGTCAAACTAGAGCAGATGGGGTTGGATATTAGATTGGTGCATTGGATTGGAGACTGGCTATCTGATAAGTATCAACAAGTTGTGTATGGGAGATTATGTTGGAGGTTTAATGGATTTTTTACAACACTCAGAAAGAATTAAATTAGAATTTAATACTCCTATATTTCGTCCTAGTCACTAGGACATCTACGGGGATTACAAAAACAATTAATGTAACATGCACACAAAAACTTACAATACTAAGTCTAACAATGTGGGTGACACTAAAGTCCTATCTAGGTGGAGCACCCTCTATGGGCGGTAGTAGGTGGCCTGGAATGTAAGGTGGGACCTCTGGTGATGAGTGTTTCCCAAATCTTCGGAAGCTTAATGCAACCGTATTTGTTAAGATTTGGTTGGTTTCTGAGAGCTGCTGCTGCTTCTAAGAAAAGTCTCTCTTTCTTGAATTTGCTGTGGTGGAGCATGGTGGTTTTCTTCCATGATACTCTGTGGGTGGTGTCCAAAACATGGTCAGCCAAGCCTGAATGGCCATAGTTGTGTTTAACGATGTATGACTTGTGTTCCTCCAGGCGGATGGATGCTGATCTGCCTGTCTGTCCAAAGTACGCAAGCTTACAGGAACAGGGTACTTTGTAAACTCCAGGCAGAGAGAGAGGGAGGAGCTGATCTTGCGTAGAACGGATAAGGGTAGCAAGTTTGCGGTAGGGCTTATATGCTGTGTGTAAGTTATACTTTTTTAGTATCTTGGCTATTTTTTCCGAAGTGCCTCGGATGTAGGGTATGGTGATGGCATTTTTAAATTCTTGTTGACGAGAGGGACGGGGAATGGGGGAGGAATTAATTATTTTTTTGATACTGTGTTCACTGTAGTCATTGGAGAGGAAAGTTCTGTGTATGTGGTTAAGCTCAGTAGTGAGGGCGGTTCCACTGGAACAAAGATTGTGGGCTCTCTTGGTAAGGGTTTTAATGATGCCATATTGTTGTGAGGGGTGGTGGTGGGAGAGTTTGTGAATGTATCTGCCTGTGTGTGTGGGTTTTCTGTATACAGTGAAGGCAAGTGTATCATTGGGCAGGCGCATGATTAAGGTGTCTAGGAAGGGTAAACAATTGTTCTTTTCCTTTTCCATAGTAAACTGGATTCTTGGATGTAGGCTATTGAGATGACAGAGGAAGGAGTCTAACGTGTCTGGGCCATGAGGCCAAATGGAGAACACATCATCTACAAATCTTAGCCAGATAGAAGGTTCGAGTGGGGCTGAGTCTATGGCTCGTTTTTCGAAATCTTCCATATAGAAATTGGCAAGGGGGGGGGGTGAGAGGGGGAACCCATGGCGGTTCCTTCTATCTGCTTGTAGATTTTGTTATTCCAAGAGAAATACCCAGAGTTGATGGCAAAGGAAAAGAGATCTAAGATGTCAGAGGGGAAAACGTTTTCTAAGAGAGATAAAGTGTCAGTTAAGGGAATATTGGTAAACAAAGAGGAGATATCAAAGCTTACCAATATGTTCAAGGTTAAATTTTCTGTGAGGGCTTTAAAGTGGGTCGAGTTTTTTATATACTGAATTTCCGGTGAGGGGGGACAGAGAGTTGGCCAGCTGTTTAGACAGTCTGTAACAAGGTGCATTGGTGGCATCTACTATAGGTCTGAGTGGGGAATTGGGTTTGTGGATTTTTGGTAAACCGTATATTCGGGGGGGGGGGGGAGCGGAAAGGTTTAAGTTTTTTCGTGACGTCAGGGGGCCAGGAGGTTACTTTTTTAAGTAAGATTTTTAATTTCTTAACTTGTGTTTTTGTGGGGTCGTGTTCTAGCACAATGTAGGTAGCGCGATCGCGGAGGATAGTGTTCATTTTACGATTGTATTCGCTGGTATTAAGCACAACTGTGGCATTACCCTTATCTGCTCTGGTGATGACGATACTTTTTTCTTTGCATAGTTTCTGGAGAGCCATGCGTTGGGCATAAGATAAGTTACTTTTTGGAGGTGAAGAGTGAGCGAGGATGTTGGCTACGTCGAGTCTGATGTTGTTGGCTACCTCCGACGGTAAGTGACCGATCCCCCGTTCGACGTTAACCATTACATCGAACACCGGCACTTCTTTCGGAGCGACGGCAAAATTACGGCCGAGGCTAAGGGCGCTGACGGCATCCTCGTTGAGCCTTTTGGAAGAGAGGTTAATTACTGTCTGGAGCGGTTGAATTTGTGGTTGTGGTTTGTCTTTAACCAGGTTGCTGTATTTCTTGAAGTGTTTGTTTTTTATTTTTTGAAATTCTCTCTGTGCGGACGTTTCCGAAATGTCAGAGAGAATCGACCAAAGTTCAGGGTTAAGAACGGTGGAGAGCTCTGTATGTAGGGAGCCAATGGCGGCGTTCGGCACTGCGAGGGCGGCATGAGTAGAGGCGATTTGCTCGCGTAGTAATGCTAGGCTGGCACGTTTATATATACGGAGTGCTTTTTTGGAATGGAAATTGGTCTTCATTTTAACGCATTTCGGTATCACTCTTGTATCCCGACATCTTTTTAAAAAGGCCAGCCTATTTAGTTGTCTAGATAGTCGTAGTTTTGACTTACCATATTGCTTGGATTTACGTGCTAAATCTTCTCCATGGATGATTAGAATTCTTGTGTAGAAGCTTAAGTGCTGTGAGGACATTATGTTGGAGGTTTAATGGATTTTTTACAACACTCAGAAAGAATTAAATTAGAATTTAATACTCCTATATTAGGACGAAATATAGGAGTATTAAATTCTAATTTAATTCTTTCTGAGTGTTGTAAAAAATCCATTAAACCTCCAACATAATGTCCTCACAGCACTTAAGCTTCTACACAAGAATGTGTATGGGAGAGCAATATCATGATGGGGACAGGGAGTTGGGGTAATGGTGGACAAGAATTAACGTTCAGAGGGCATATTGCAAAAGTTGATAAAATAGCTCAAAGGATTACTTGGATGTAGAAAGCACGCTAACAAGTAAAGATAGGGAATTACATCCCATATAGTTTCTTAGCCGAATAAGAAACACAAAGAGTTTCATGCCGAATATAGTAGAAACTATATAAAGTTCGGCGATTCCAAGCGTAAGCAAATACCTGGATACTGAAGCAACTGACCTTAAAGGAAGATCATGTTTCACTAACTTACTTATGTACTATAACAAGGTGACAAATACCTTGGACAGGGAAGATGGATATACAGTGGTGCACTTGGATTTTGCAAAACAAACTATATGGGATGTAATATCCCTTAACTTAAACAAGTTATATGTTGCCGAATTGAAGCCTTTGGCTCTTCATATATCTAAAGATAGGGATGTTATTATCTCTCTTTATAAGGCCATGATTTGGCTGCATCTTGACTATTGTGTACAGATTTGTTAACCTGAGTTTCTTAGGGACCAGGAGGTGATAGAGAAGATTCAGAGATGAGTGACTAAGCTGGTAACAGATCTGCGGAATGCTCTCTATCAGGACAGGATGAAGGTTTGTGGGTTACAAAGTTCAGTTGATAGGCCGAAAATAGGGGACGTGACAGAAACTTTTAAGATCTTAAATGGGATTTATAAAATTGATGCACAAAAAGTTTTTCAATACATGACAAGTAGTCAGAGAGCTAGGAGCCATCTGTGGAAGTTGTAAGAGTATGGTAAGTAGGGAATTGCAGACTAGATTTTTTGCATGGAGAGTGGTGAATGAGTAGAATGGATTGCCAGAAGTAGTGCGAGTTTTCTGACAGTGAATCATTCAAGGAAAGGTATGACATATTTTGTGTGCATAATAGTTACTTTGGGTCTCATAATGAGTCTTGGCCCCATGGAGATACTGTATAGTAAAAAAAAAAAAAAAAAAATAATAATAATCAGATGTCAGATCAGAGTCTACTTGTGAAGCAGAATGGCACAAATAAATGGATTGCACAACAGGAGGAAGATGGATATGAGGCTGAAGATGTGGTTGCAGCAGCACAAGATGATGGAATGCATAAAGGTGTGGACGAGACAAGCAGGAATGGAAATCAGAGTCAGGATCAAGGAAACGGGAGTGGTCAGACCAAAGAGAGACATGTATTATAGCAGTTAGAATAGAAAATGTTGATAGAATGGCCTCAAACACACAGAATACTCCTTACACAAATGTAAGGAGCATTTGAAACAAGAGAGCTGAGTTTGTTGCATTCATTGAGTCAGTATACCCAAAGATAATTGGAATAAATGAAACTTGGTAGTATGAGGAGGATATGATGTCGGGAATAGAAATAGAAGGATATATAATTATAAGAGAATGTAAATGGGTTGATAACAGCAGTATTCTCTGTGGTTATCAGCATGAGTTTGTTAAAGGGAGATCATGTTTCACTAACTTACTTATGTACTATAACAAGGTGACAAATACCTTGGACAGGGAAGATGCATATACAGTGGTGCACATGGATTTTGCAAAAGATTTTGAGAGACAGCCACACGAAAAGCTGGTAAATACATTGACATAGATGAGAGTGGATAATAGGCTTCTGAGTTGGATAAGTGACAGGCTGTCAGATAGGTATCAGAAAGTTGTATATGTGTGTGCAGTATTCTGAAAAAGGAAGGTCACTAGTGGTGTACAGCAGGGGTCAGTTTTGGGACCATTATTGTTGTTCAGTTTGTATGTTAATGACATTGGGATGGATTGAACTAGTGATATGCAGCTGTCTGCAGATGATGCAAAACTAGGAAGAGCAATGCAGAGTCAAGCGGATGTTATGGCCTTACAAGAGGACTTGAATAGATTGCATGAATGGGCAGGTAAGTGGAACTATCAGTTCAATGTTGCTAAGTATAAGGTTTTCAGATTAGGTAGGCAACGATGGGATGCAAAGCATACACTTTGTGGGGAAACATTAACAGAAGTAAAGGAGATGTGAGATCTAGAAGTGATGGTGGACAAGGTCCTGAAATTCAGGGGCCACATTGCACAAGCTGTGAAAATATCACATCGGATAATGGCAATGATGCAGAGGACCCTGACATGCAGAAATAGAGAGGTTATGATTCCATTGTATAAGGCCTTGATCAGACCTCATATAGATTATTGTGCAGAGATTTGGTCGCCAGGTTTTCATGGTGATGAGGATATGTTGGAAAGGATCCAGAGAAGATTCACAAAGGTAGTGAATGGTCTTTGGAATGTGGAGTACGAGGACAGATTGAGAGAATGTAAGTTACAGAGCCTGACTAGCTTATGTGTTGAGACATATAAGCTAGTAAGGAGTTCTTATTGGTCAACATGGAAGAGATTTTTCATAGAATGGGAGAGGGGAGTATAACAAGAGACTATTGCTGGATACTGTATAAGGAGGGTGTGAGCAGAGAAGTTAGGAGTGGGTTCCTTGCATAGAATGGTTTGTGAGTGGAATGCGTTGCCTGAGTGTGTTGTGAATGTATACACATTCAATCAGTATAAAGCATGGTTGGATGAGCATTGTGTACAATAGTGTGTACCCCCCCACGATGAGTCTCTGACTCCATGGAGGCCAGTGTTAATAATAATAATCTTCTTCTTCTTCTTCTATGTGTTATTCCCACTTCCTATGCAGGGTCCGCATGTTACTTTTAGATGCGACTTCTTGTTAGTACTACTCCCAGCCGACCCGTCGCCTGGTTTGCCGCTGGGGGGACATATATTTTTGATCGTAGAGGCGTATGCTCACGGGGCTGGTTTGCTTGTTTGCGGGATGAAAAACGCCAGATAAACTGGAGGAAAAAACCCTACTGACCGCGCCCAAGACCGGCTAACTTGGCTATGCCTGAGGAAGATCCTCAAATTCCTCACGTCTACAATGGGAATCGAACCTGGGACACTCCTTTCCCAGGCACATGGTTGCGAAGCTCAAAGCCACTACGCTAACTGCACGGGCAGTGTTAATAATGATAATAATAATAATTATTATTATTATTATTTGACACCTCCAGGGAGTCCAAAGACTCATCAAGGGAGAGTGTGCCAACAGCATCGAATGATTGGAGCCCTTCCTTCCTCTGCTACTAATGGCTCAGTTAAGTAAGTTTGAGCGCGGCTCTACCAATCGACCAACCTTTGACGGCATAATAATAATAATACCACAACATCAAAAAGAAAAACATTATTACAACAAACTCAATTTCAGAAACACCATGAAAAAAAAATTAAATAAAAATAGCAAATTGCCTCAGTAAACATAATGTAACTGAACTGATATCTTCACTTCTGATTACATCAATCACATGACACCTAAACTGATTAGATGGCTTGGTTGATATTTGTATGGGAGAAAAGTAGCTTTTCTCCTATTCAAAAGTATTCTATGTCTTAACCATGCGGAGGTTTCTGTGGTTAAGAAGTTCATCGAATTATTTTGGTTTTGTGACCACATTTTTATTAAAAAAGACTGTTTTTAAAACTAAACAAATACTAAAAAACAGAATATTTGTATTCTATGCCTGTTGACACTGGGGAGTTCTTTCGTTTAGTGGAACAGAGGGAAGGAGAGAGCACAAGGGGCCATTCCTGGAAGTGACGAAAGGAAGTTGTAAGCAAGAGGGTGAGGAGTGGTATCGTTGGATGGAGGGTAGTTGAACCGTGGAATGTATTGCCTGATGGAGTGGTTAGAGCATGAACGGTCAATAAGCTCAAGGAGTGATATGATAGATTCTGTGTTTTATAGGATGAGCCTTCCACAATGAGTCTTTTGAATCCATAGAGGACTGAATAATAATAATAATAATAATAATAATAATAATAATAAAGTTTTTACCTTGAAATATACTCCATAACAGAGAAATATAACTGGCCAATCAATTTTTTGGTGATAGATACCTAAATAGTTATTTCCTATATACTTATTAGTTATTAATAGATATTTATTAGTTACATTTAATTTTGTGAAGTTAACTTCTATTGTTATTAAACAATATTTTATTTATTTCTTAATAGATATTCATTAGTTACATTTAATTTTGCGAAGTTAACTTCTATTATTATTAAAGTATATTTTATTTATTTGAGCGAGCCTTTTCAGAAAACTAAAAGAGAAGTTATGCTATTCTGATATTTACTCAGTAACAAAAATCATCATAAGGAAATTACTATTATTACCGCAAGACCTCAAGGAGTCAAAGACTCATCTTGGAGGTCCTTTTATCACACACACAGCTCATCATACTGTGTCTTAAACACACTATAACTCCTTGCAGACACTACACTCTCAGGCAAGGCATTCCAATCATTTACAACTCTGCACGAAAAAACCTACCTCTCATTCCCCTACTCACACCCTCTTTATACAGTTTCCAGGGATGACCTCTAGTTCCCCCCCCCTTATCTCCGACTATTTTATGCAGAACTTCTCCAGCATTTATCCTATAACAACCCCTTACCAACTTATAGGTCTCTATCATATCTCCCCCTCTTCCTCCTGTCCACCAGCATCTGCAAATTATATCTTCTCAATCTTTTCATATATTCAACATTCCAGAGGTCAGAAACTACCTTAGTCAGTTGCCTTTGGACCCTTTCCAACATCACTTCATCCTTCTGAAAACCATGTGACCAAATCTGGACACAATAGTCCATGTGTGGCCTAATCAAAGCCTTATACAATGGAACAAGAATCTCCCTACTTCTACACATCAATGTCCTCTGCATCATTCCCAGAAGCCTTTGTGTTGTCTGCACAATTTTGGCTATGTGTCCCCTAAATTTCAGATCCTTATCCACTATCACCCCCAAATCTCTTATTTTCTTCCACCTCCAACAATGTATCCTCACCAAGCATAAATACTGCATCCCATCTTTGTTTTTCCAAATTTTAAAACCTTACTTTTGCAACATTGAACTCACATCCCCATTTCCATGCCCAATCACTCAATTTATTCAAGTCTTCTTGCAAGGCCACAACATCTTCACTACTCTTTATGGTTCGTCCCAACTTTGCATCATCTGCAAACAACTGAATATCTCGATCCAAATCTTCGCCAATATCATTAATATACAAGTTAAATAGTAATGGCCCTAAAACAGACCCCTGAGGCACTCCACTAGTGACTTTCCTTTTCCTGGATATCTCTCCCCCATACACAACTTGTTGATACCTATCATATAGCCAGTCTCCAATCCAATGCATTAATCTAATATCCAACCCCATCTGCTCTAGTTTGACTGTCAACTTATCATGAGGTACTCTATCAAAAGCCTTTGAGAAATCCAAATATATTACTGTGTATCATTTTCCTCTGTCCAAGGAAGCAGTCACTTTATTGTAATAAGTAAATAGATTACTAAAATATGACCTCCCTTTAGCAAATCCATGCTGTCCATCAAAGATAATACCATTGTTATCAACCCAACTCTGGATCCTAGTTCTCACAAGTTTCTCCAGCAACTTAACCACAACACCTGACACACAGATAGGCCTATAGTTTGATGCTTGAGTTCGACACCTCCTTTATGAAGTGGAACAATCTTGCCCTCCTTCCACTCCTTAGGAACTTGACCGAGTGCAAGACTCGTATTTAAAAAATATGTCAAGGCAGGTGTCAACTCTATGGCAAATAACTTCAGAATACTTGGTGATATATTATGAAGTCTCACAACCTTATTAACATCTAGTTGACTCAACTCCCCATCTGTTTTCCATACTTCTCAGTGTGTGTGTGTGTGTATCTCCTCAACATAACAGTTGGTGGGGTAGCAATGCTACTTTATCAGGGAATTATTACAGGACACGGTGGTTTCCCATTACCTTTCTCCAGTAATATTCTATGTCTGTAGATATGTGTGCGTGTGTGTTCATGGGGTTGGTTTGCTTTTGAGGGGAAAAAAAATTTGAGTTTCTGGAAAAAAAAAAAACCCACCTCTATATGAGATTCACTAACTCAACTTTCATTGAAAAGCCCTGATAAAAATTCTTTGTGTCAAAAATGGAATTTGAACCCAGGTCTTTCCAATCAAAGGGCCCCAGTGAAACCAACTGAGCTATGGAGACTCCGCTACTCAGTATAAGAGGCGAATAATTAAATAGCAGCCCAGATAATGCTGGCCTGGTTGGCCGAGTTGTCAGCATATCCACCCTCCAGTCGAAAGGATGTGGGTTTGAGATATCTCAAACCCGCTTTGAGATATCTGCCATGGGCATGGATTGTCTGTGAAAATACTAGTGGTAGTGGGCTGTAGATGGCATTAGTAAAGATGATGTGGTTTGCTGTAGTTAGTGGATTGAATGGCAGAGACGAAGAATTGTAGAGTAGGGCCCTCCCTCAATGAGTCTTTGGACTTCTTGGAGGTGTCACGTAATAATAGTAGTAGTAATAATAATAACAATAATAATCCCCCCAAAGGAACACGGCCTTGTCGTGGCGGTGGGGCTTGCGTGCTTCAGTGATGTTGAGAGCTATTTTGGCGGTTGCATAGCTGCCAGCAGGGCCATCTTGTCAGACAGGTCTCAACTGAGGAGCCAGACTAACAGTGTTCCATCCCCGATCATAATGGTGAAAAGGAAGAAGAGATCCATACCGGATCAGTCAACGCCCAAGTCATCAAGGACTGTGTCAGACGTTGGGGATCGTGGGCATCAGGCGACAAGTGGGCTACAGGACCCAGCTCTCCTTGCTGGGCAATCAGGGAACAAGCTGAAAAGCGAGTGGAAGAAACCAAATGTAAAAAATGGACTGTAGAAGAAAACAGAGAAATTATGAAATATTTTTACAGATCAACACCAGAAAAACGAGGTTTCAGAAAGCATTTGCATTTAATTTGGAAAAAAAATTCCCAGAATCTGCAATAACAGAACAAAGACTTATGGACCAAAAGAATTTCATTTTCCCTAACAAAATATTTACTGAACGTGAGCTGCAAGAGTTACATAATAAACCAACAACTCCAGTAACAGAAAATCATCAGGAGGTAGTTATATCAAACTTTGGAATTCCACTCAGTAAACATCTAGCTGACGACATACCTCAGAATGTTTTGACAGAAGGGCAGTGTAAAATGAAGTCAGGGATATTGGAACATATGAACTCCATAAATGACCATATAAGACTACCACCATTAAAAACTTTACGACAATCTAAGCTAAAACAGCTCCTCTTAGAGACAAATGCTGTAATTGAAATCATCACAACCAACAGTAGAAAGGAAACAAATCAGCTTCTATACAGCATGGCCTATATCATTTCAGTGAAGCTTGGTTGCAAACTGAAAGAGCAAAAGCCAAGGATGAAACAATCTGCACCATGGAAAATCCAGTTGGAATGAAAGGTCAACAGGCTTCGAGCTGATCTAAGCAACTTAAAGAATTTTAAAGAAGGATGGTTGAAAAATAATAACATCAAAAACAAACTGATTAACACATATAATTTGGCCAACAAAACAATTGATGAAGTTACCAAAGAGCTAAAACAAAGAATTACAGCGACTGCACAGAAAATTAAAAGATATAAAGTAAGAATAAACCAATGTGTACAAAATATGCAATTTTGACAGAACCAATGTCAGTTCTTTCAGTCTCTCCAGAGAAATACAAATGCAAACCATCATTCACCTGGAAAAGAAAAAACACTCAAATTTTGGAAGTCAATCTGGGATAATCCTATTGAACACAATAAGATGCTTCATGGATTAAGGAAATAGAAATAGAAATGAAACAAAAACAAATGCAAAATGTCATTATCACTAAAGAAATGGTCAGTGCTCAAGCTAGAAAATTAAAAAACTGGAGTGCACCTGGCAAAGACGAACTACATGGATTTTGGTTAAAACATCTAACCAGTCTACATGATCGAATGGCAGAACAATTTAATTATTTGTTGCAGTCAGGCTCAGTGGAAGACTGGATGATATCTGGGTGCACTTTTCTCTTCATGAAAGATAAGGATAAGGGTGCAGACCCAAGTAACTATCGTCCAATAACATGCCTACACTATGCTTAAGCTGTTCACTGCAATCATAGCAAATTCCATATACCACTACTTATCAGATAATCAAATTTATCCGATTGAACAAAAAAGGCAATTTTCAAAAATCTAGAGGAACAAAAGACCAGATCCTTATTAATAAAATGATTCTCAGAAACTCAAAAAGACGAAAAACTAATTTAAACATGGCATGGATAGACTACAAGAAAGCATTCGATTCCCTCCCACACTCCTGGATCCTAAAATCACTAAAAATATTTGAAATTAGCAAAAACACATGTTCGTTTCTGGCTACTGCTATGAAATCATGGAAAACAACATTAATAGTGAATAATGAAAGATTTGGAGATATCAGCATTAAACGTGGAATTTTCCAAGGTGATTCCTTGTCACCATTGCTCTTCAACATTTCTTTGATACCTTTGTCTATGATTCTGAAGAAAACAAAATTTGGATATGAAATTCCTAAATGTAATATTAAAATTTCCCATCTGTTGTATATGGATGACTTGAAGCTATATGGAAAATCGGCCCAGCAAATAGATTCTTTATTGAACACAGTTTGTATTTTCAGTTATTTTCAAAATGGAATTTGGTTTAGATAAATGCGCAATTTTATCTATTAAATGAGGAAAATTTAATGACACTAGCAATTTTAATTTTGATCAAGAGAAACATATAAAAGCAATTTCAGCTGACAAACACTATAAATACCTAGGAATATTAGAAGCTAATGATATTCTCCACTGGAAAGTTAAACAACAGGCAGCATCAGAATACATTAAAAGAGTTAGAAATATTCTGAAAACAAAACTAAATGGGTTAAACACAATTAGAGCAATGAATTCTTGGGCTATACCAGTGATCCGATACACAGCTGGCATAATAAATTGGACAAAAGAAGACCTGGACAAACTAGACCGCAAAACTAGAAAATTAATGACCATGCATCATGCATTACATCCACGAAATGATGTTGACCGGTTGTACCTACCGAGGAGAATAGGTGGACAGGGTCTGCTGCAAGTGAGACAGACTGTGGAAGAAGTAGAAATTGGTTTAAGAAATTACATCGACAATAGCTCTGAGCCAATGCTTCAAGCAATTACACAAGACGGCCTTCTAAAAGCAACAGGAAACAAATCCGATTACAAAAAGGAACAACAAAATATCCGATACGTGTGCTGGAAAAATAAACCCTTGCATGGCCAATTTCTTTGAGATACTAAGGACAAAATTGACGTGAACAAGACATGGCAATGGCTTCAACACTATCTATCCCAATGGCTTTAACAGGCCTTTAAGGCCCGCAATCTTCCAAGCATGCTTGGATTTCGTAACCGAAATATGAGGATAGAATGATTACCCCTATGCCTTGAAGTATTCCTGGCTATATCCCTGTGTGTTCATGAGGCTGGTTTGCAGGATGAAAAACCCCAGATAAACTGGTGGAAAAACCCTGCTGTCCACGCCCAAGACCGGCTAACTTGGCTATGGCTGAGGAAGATCCTAAAGCTCCTCACGTCATCGACGGGAATCGAACCTAGACCACTCCTTCCCCAGGCATGTGGCTGCGAAGTGCAAAGTCACTAGGCTAACTGTGCGGACAATGGCTTCAACATGGATACATTAAAAAAGAAACAGAAGGATTTATTCTAGCAGCTCAAGAACAGGCATTACAAACTAGTGCAATCAAAACAAAAATTTTCAACATCAATAATAACAGCAAATGCAGATTATGCGATGAGAAAGATGAGACCATAGAACATCTGATCAGTGCCTGCAGCAAAATAGCTCAAACTGACTATAAATACCACCATGATCAAGTGGCCAAAATAGTTCATTGGCATGTATGCAAAAAATATGGTTTTCCTACTTCTGATAACTGGTGGCAGCATAAAATAGAGACTGTATTGGAAAACGAAACAGCAAAAATTCTCTGGGACTTAAGAATACAAACTGATCAGCATTTGGAACACAATAGACCTAACATCACAATTATCAAACATCGACAGGTTTGGATTATCGATATTGCATTACCCAGTGATAACAACACCAACAACAAAGAACTGGAAAAAATTACTAAATATCAAGATCTGGCAATCGAAGTTGGCCGACTGTGGCTTAAACACACAAAAATCATCCCAATAGTTATCAGTGCACTTGGTGCAACTTCAAAGAAGCTGTCCAACTATTTACAGCAATTAAAAATCAATGAAGTGACCCCATAATGACCTACAATAAACAGCATTACTTGGAACAGTCCATATTTTACGACGCTACCTGATGGACTATTCTTAGATTCTTGGGTAGAATCTGAATTGTTCTGAATCACCAGTCAAATTTTTATTTATATGATATCTTGTTTTGACTGTGTATCAATTATGTGAATAAAATAATAATAATAATAATAAATAATTAAATAAATAAGAAAGATACAAACATAACACAAAGTAATAGTATTAGATAGTATTAACTGGATTACATTACTATGATTGGGGAGGGGGACAAAATCTATTTTCCAAATTTATTTTAAAATAATTTATCTATTTAATTTTAAAGTATAGTAAAGGGAATACACTTGCCAGCATTCACGAGCATGGACATCTCCTAGCATGGACCACTTGTTTTGCTGTTCTGAACTGATTGGGTCTCTTCAGAGACCAGGCAGAAACCTTAAGAGAGCAAAAACTCTCATTCAGTACTAAGGAACTTGAAATGTTGGAGAGGTGTATTTTTCATAAGCGAACTCTCAGTCGGTGCATAAAGTATTTACTAATTGTCGAACTAAAGCCTTTTGGCTCTTTATTTTGGTATATACTTTACGCACCAACTCTGAGTTGGAGATCTTCGGTCACTCATTTAGAGTGGTATGGGTTTATTGATTTTTTAAGAGGTGCTTTACGTAAACAGTACCTAGTCTCTGAGGAGAACCAACCGGTTCGAAACAGCTGTCAGGTCAGTGAAACCTTATCAAAATGGACCAATAGAAGGCGAATATACAGATGCTTGGGCAAGCATCCATGTCTTCTAAGTGGTCTGTGTTAGGACAACTCGTAAATGCTGGCGAGTGTATTCCTGTAAGCTCTCCGGTGATTTTTACGAAACTTTTATAGTTTCTACATTTGGCTTGGAAATAATGCTGGATCTAATATCCACTTGATTTATATAATTTTGCATCGTCGAACTGAAGCCTTTTGGCTCATTATTTTAGTACACAGACCAGGAAAGTGACTAATGTGGTAAAGAAGATGAAATTGGAATATTATTTTTATTATTATTATGATTTGACACCTCCAGGGAGTCCAAAGACTCATCGAGGGAGAGTGTGCCAACAGCATCGAACGATTGGACCCCTTCCAACTACTAACTATGCTCAAACTTACTTAACTGAGCCATTAGTAGCAGAGGCTCTACCAATCAACCAACCTTTGCCGGCATGAGAAGAGATTGGCACTAAGATCAAAAGAAAATCGTAGGGAATTTTTTAGCTGTGTGGCCAGTAGGAGGAGAAATGATTGTGGAGGAATGACACTGTGGGATAAAAATGGGTATAGAGTGACTGATACAGAGGATATAGTGGAATTGTTCAATGAACACTTTACTGGAGTATTTCATCCTGGAGGAGTAAATTTTATTACTAGAGGGATAGGGCAGGTTTGAGTTATAGAGGTGTAAGAGGAGAATGTGTTTCAAATACTGAGTACTCTGGATGTCTGAAAAGCTGTGGGACTGGATGGTATTTCACCATGAGTTTTCAGAGAATGTGCTAAAGAAGTGACAACTCCTTTGCCCTGTCTTTTCAGTGAAAGTCAGGCTACGGGAAAGGTGCCCAGGGAATGGAAGAAAGGTAAGATAGAGCCATTGCAGAAGAGCAGTAGCAGACTGGAAGTGTCTAATTATACGCAAGTTTGTGTGTCATCAGTAGTTGTTAAGATCTTGGAGAAATTAGTGAGGGACCATATATAGCATTGTGCAGATTAGGGTAATGTTATCTGTGAGAATCAACATGTATTTTTTAAGGGGTGCTCTTGTTTTAGTAATATGCTTGCTTTTTATAATAAAATTTATTATAGTCTAACCAAGTGGAAAAAAAACTTCCAACATCTTTCTCTAAATCCAGAGTAATTTAATAATAAGGTGGTACACTTTTTGGCAACTCATATAGGTAAATATGACTGGTCCATTGCTTCTACCTTAGTATCACCACTTCTCAGTGTGGCTCCGACTGACAAGACCTCAATAAAGGTCAAAACTGGTCTCGGCAGTGGTCCTTGACTTAATGCATAGCATTATTCATGTCCGCAAGGAGATGTGCTTTGTTTTATGGGAGATACTAAGACAAGGAGTGATGAGAGCTTGGTCCACCTATACCATGAATTTCCTCAGTCCTGAAGATACTTCAAGTGCAAACTTTGCTTGCTCACAATTGGATAAAGGATTAAACTAAATTTATTATAATTTATTATACTTTTATAATAAAGTTACAAGAGCAGTAGATGAGGGAAAGGCATATAGTGCCATTTTCTTGGATTTAGTGAAGGCATTTGACAGGGGGTCACATGATAAGGTGATATTTAAGTTGCAGCAGATGGGTTTGGATGTCAGGTTGGTCAACTGAATTCAGCATTGGCTGTCTGATAGGTCTGATAGGTATCAGAGAGTTGTGTATGGTGGCGCAGTTTCAAGGAGGCAGAGGGTTACAAGCGGGTTCTCACAGGGCTCGGTACTGGGACCTATATGGTTTAACCTTTATATCAATGACATTGTCAGTGGATTGCAAGGGGATATTCAGTTGTTTGCAGATGATGTGAAGTTGGGAAGGGTTATTAGTAATAGTGCAAATGTGGTAGCCCTGCAAGAGGATTTGAATAAGCCAGACAGATGGGCAAATGAATGGTGTATCAGCTTAATGCAGCAAAATGTAAGGTCTTGAGATTTGGGACACATTGATGGGAAGCTGCATACTCTATTGGAGGAACTATACTGGAAAAATTAGGGGAGACAAGAGATCTGGGATTGATGATTGATAGAAACCTGAAATTCAGGGGACATATTGCAAAAGTGATGAAGGTAACACAGAGGATTGCTGCAATAATGAGAAGGATGCTGACCAGCAATAGTCTAAGTGTGGTCCTGATCACAGGACCACACTTAGACTATTGTTCTCGATTTGGTCCACAGGATTTGAAGGGGATAAATTAACTGTGGAAAGGGGGATAACAAAGATGGTTTCAGGACTGTACATGCTACAAGGATCGACTGAGGGAATGTGGACTACAGAGTTTAGTAGATAGAAGAAGGAGAGGTAATATGATTGAGAGTTTTAAACTGTTGAGAGGTAGTTAGAGGGTTGACACTGTGGAGTTCTTTTGCTTGGTGGAACATGAGGAAGGAATGATGAATAAGAGGGTGAGGAGTGGTTTCTTTGTATGGAGGGTTGTTGAACCATGGAATGCATTACCTGATAGAGTGGGTCAGAGCAAGAATTGGTCAATGAGTTCAAGTACTTTGTGTTTCATTAAACAGTCGAATTAATGGCACGGTCAGTTCCATAGCACATTCCCTTCAAACCATTAACCAACACGCACGCACACACACGCACGCACGCACACAATTCTCTCAGTATTTTTGCTTATCACCTATAAATCATTTATTTTTTAAAGCAAATACATTGCATACATATATTCCATAAAATTAGCAAGACTAAGCATTTTGATAAAAATTACAAATTGTTCAGAAGATCAGAAAATATACGAATGCTGAATAATGATACCTATCATGAGAGCAATCATAGGACAAAGTACTAGCCAAAACTTGTGACGATTTATCTCCACCAATACCACCAAGGCACCAGATTACATTCTGAATTACTGCACATGCCATTCCCATTCGTGAAGAAGGCATTGCCCTAAGTAATTTCCACATATCTTCATCAGGTATATATTCTTCAATGGAAGCAACTAATCTGAAATACAATTTCTGTTAGCAAATTTTCTTATGTTTGTTAAAATGCAGGTTTTATACGTACATTGTCTTAACTATAACCATAAGATAGATAAAATTACGTCTTCAATCAGATATAGCAACCTGATTTCTAAATTAATAATTTCTGCTACTAAATGAGTGCATATTAAATCATGTCATTGTTATATCATAAGTACTGGTCTACATGTAAAATGCATAGGGGGACAATAATGAATAATTTGGTTGGTTTATAGTTTATTTGGCACATAAACTACAGAGGTCATACTGTGCCATACCAAAGGTTACAACATCAGCATTTACAGAAAATTGTAAACAATATGTCTGTACAAGAATCTAGTTCCACGAAGCAGCATCTATAGATAAACAAAACTGCTGCAGAGGGCACAGCAACACACAAGGTTGGAGATTATTACAGTAGTGCAAAAATAGTTAACAATATAAGTTAATACACAAAATATGAAACACTAAGCCAAGGAATGCAGTATTTACATATATGTAAAATTATAATACATGCTTTTATAGCAGTACAAAAATAGGCAAAAAGGGATTATTATATAATATGCATGGATGAAAATTAAATTTAGCAATGTAGTATAAACTGAATTTAGCAATACATATAAACAGAATTACTAGAAGGTACACAAATAGACAAGGTGTCCTACAGCACTACATGATTATTCGAAAAATAACGTAGTAAATAAGATGCATACACAAAATGTATGTTGAGTGATGCAGTATCTACATATAAACAAAATTTCTGCAGAGGTTTCAGCAGTACATAAATAGATAACAGTACAGGTTAACATATGTATATACAAAACAAGTAGGAAAGCAGTATCTATATATACTAAGATTACAACAAACATTATTATACTAATACTGTAAGAGTCAGAAAGGAATTATTATACAGCATATATGAATAAAATTTAAGTTTAGCATTATGGTATTTACATATTAATGAAAGTACAGCAGGATGATACAATTATACATAACAGTACATATAGATATATAACATATAGATAACAGTACAGGTTAACATATGTATATACAAAACAAGTCAAGGAAAGCAGTACCTACATATACTAAGATAACAACAAACATTATTATACTAATATTTAAAGAGTCAGAAAGGAATTATTATACAGCATATATGCATGAAATTTAAGTTTAGCATTATGGTATTTACATATTAACGAAATTAAAGCAGGGTGATACAAATATACAAGATCAAGGCCAACGGTAATACATATTTGGTCAGATTTAACCTAATGAATAATGTATATGTATAAAAGTTAAGTTAAGCAAAACAGTATTTACATATAAACAAATGTATAGTCAAATGTGTTTGTACAAATTAATTCTTTCTAAAAAATTAAAAACATCATGCAATTTGCCTGAGTGTATATGGCTTGGTTACATAGGTGAAAATTTCATTCCTCTCTTGTGTAAATTGTTGACAATCTACCAGAATATGATGAATAGTGAGATGCGTTTTGCATTTTTCACATATGGGAGGGTCATCAGCTCTCAGTAAATGAGAATGCGTAAGGTGGCCTATGCAGAGCCTAGCAAGAACAACCTCCTCCCTTCTCTTTGTACGTTGACTAGAGTGCCAGTGTTTAATTTCAGGTTTAATGTTATATAATTTGTTTGTTAATGCTTCTTGCTATGTTGACTCCCACTGTGCAATTAGCTTTGATCTTATAAGCTGTCTGTAGTCTGTATATGGAACTGTCAAACAGTATGTGGAGAAGGTATGAGCTGATTTAGCAGCTGCATCTGCAGCCTCATTTCCTTTAATTCCGATGTGGCTGGGAATCGAGAAGAACTAAACATCAAAATTAAGGATTTTCATTTTGTGAAACAGGTGTAGCACCTCATAAAGTACTGGATGTGGATTATACATAGGAGAGGAGATAGCCTGTAAAGAGCTCCTGTATAAATTATACACTTTTGGTAGTAGTTTTCTTTTATATGCACATGCGAAGCTGACTGGCCTGTAACTCTGCTGTATAATTACTGCAGTCTGGTGGGATCTGATTTGAGATAATAATGTCAGGAAACACAACAGCACAGCCAACAGAGATATTAGTTCTTGAACCATCAGTATAGATGGGTAAGAAATCAGCATGTGCTGCTCTGTGCGCATTAAATAATTGCAGGTAAATGGATGATGGGGTATAAGATTTCTATAGCTGATTTCTTAGTTTGCACACCATTCTGGTTGCAGGATGGTGTGCAAACCTGCCATAGAGGAATGTTGTTATGTTTAGTGTAGCTAATATTGTCAATATTTATACTAACAGCTTGTACAGTTTCTTTAACATGCAGACCAAAAGGATGTATAGCAGTTTGATGGGTGTGATATTAAGCTTCTCAGTGCAGGGAGAGACTTTATTTTTAGGGTGTAATTAAGAGATAACTGTTTCCGTCTAAGTGATAGAGCTGGTTCATTTGCTTCAACATAGAGACTTTGAATGGGTGAAGTGCGAAAGGCACCAGTAGCTATCCATATACCCTGATGATGGATGGAATCCAACCATCGTAGGTTACTCTGACTTGCAGAACCATAGACTTGGGACCCATAATCCAGCTTTGAATGTATAAGTGCACGATAAAGATGGAGCAATGAAGCTCGATGAGCACCCCACTCAGTAGAGGATGGAGTGCGAAGGAGGTTCAAAGTTCTTTTGCACATTTCTCTTAGTTAACGAATGTGTGTTAGAAATGTAAGTTTTCTGTCAAAGATGAGTCCCAAGAACTTGGTTTCTGTAGCTACTGGAATAACAGTATGTCCCATTCTTAGTTCAGGATCTGGGTGATGAGTGTGTTTTCGACAGAAGTGTACACAGACACTTTTTTTCTGTTGAAAATCTAAATCCATTATTAAGAGCCCACAGAGAGACATGATCAATTGCTGTTGAAATTGTCTTACAATTACCCTCATGTTACATGAGTGACAGTAAATTGTGACGTCATCAACATATTATTATTATTATTATTATTATTTTCGGGCTACTCCAGGGAGTCCTCAGACTCATCGAGGGAGGCCCTAAACATCATGTCCACACAACTATACGACATTCTCACAGTATCTATCATACCTTGCCTTGAACTCGCTCACTGTCATAGCACCCACAACAGACTCTGGCAGCTTATTCCACTCATTTACCACTCTAAAAGTAAAGAACCCAGCTCTAACACCCCTGCTAACCACACTCTTGCCCAGCTTCCATAGGTGTCCCCTAGTTCTCCCACCACCAGTCCTGATCTCAAAAATATCCTCTGAATTAATCTTATAGAATCCTTTTAGCAATTTGAATGTCTCAATCATATCTCCCCTTTTCTGCCTATCAACCAGTTTCTGCAACCCACAAATCTTCAACCTGTTCTCATATGGTTCATTCCATAGACCTGCTATCATCTTAGTCACTTGCCTCTGGATCCTCTCCACCTCCTCCCCATCAAGAAGGAACCGAGGTGACCAAATCTGGGCACAGTAATCAAGATGAGGTCTTATCAAAGCTCGGTACAGAGGTACAATAACTTGCTTGTCTCTGCTCGTTAAGGTATTTTTCAACAACCAAGTGAGTTGATGAGCTGATTTAGCTACTTTCGCAATGTGCCCCCTAAACTTCATCTCCCTATCCACCAATACTCCCAAGTCCCTGGCCTCATCAATCTCTTGGAGTACAGTTCCACCCATGTGGAATACTGCTGCTAATCTTTTCACCCCAAAATGCATAACCTTACATTTTGTCACATTAAACTGACATCCATTCTCCTTAGCCCAGTCCTCCAAACTATCCAAATCATCTCACAAAATTTTGACATCCTGTGCACTCACTATTGCTCTACCCAACTTTGCATCATCAGCAAACAAATAAATACTTCCTCTCAGATCCTTTCCTATATCATTAATGAACAAATTCAAAAGTAGTGGTCCAAGAACAGAACCCTACGGCACACCACTAGTCACAGGCCGTCTTTTGGACTCCACTCCTGAATAAACCACTCGTTGATATCTTTCCATCAACCACCCACCTATCCATCTCACCAACCCTATATCCATTCCCATATGTTGTAGTTTACGGGTTAGAATTCCATGTGGCATCCTGCCAAACGCCTTTGCCAGGTCCAGCAGTATCACTGTAAACCCATTTCCCTTATTCAGTTCAGCCATCACCTTATTATAAAACTTGAGCAAGTTACTCAGGCATGATCTACCCTTTACAAAGCCATGCTGTCTCCTGTACAGTATCTCATTTTCATCAATCCATTCCTGCATTTTTCTCTTGCCTACTTTCTCCAAGTCCTTGACAACAACTCCTGATATGCTGATCAGTCGGTAATTTGCAACCATAGTCTTGGATCCTCCTTTATGCAGTGAAACTATTTTCCCCTCTTTCCACGCCTTCGAGACTAAACCAGAACCGAGACTCAGATTAAACAACGTGGTCAAGGGCACTGTTAATTCCTTAGCCGCATTTTAGAACATTGAGCATATAGAACATTGTTTACAGCGGGAGGAAGCTGTTCAATGACCGAGTTAATTTTAATAGCAAAAAAAGTCACACTTAAGACAGAGCCTTGGGGAACACCTTGTTTTTGATGATATGGTCGAGATAGCATATTTGCCACTCTGATTTGGAAAGTTCACCTGGACAGAAAGTTTTTAATAAATATAGGGAGGTGTCCTTTGAGATATAGGTTATACAGGTCTTTTAATATGTCATATCTCCAGGCTGTGTCATAAGCTTTTTCCATGTCAAAGAAAACTGAGACAAGATGTTCTTGCTTCAGAAATGTATCTCTTATACAAGTTTCTAAATGAACCAAATGGTCTAAAGTTGATCGATGTCTACGGAAACCACATTGTGTACTGGAGAGAAGACTGTTGCTTTCTAAATACCAGAGAAGTCTGGCATTAACCAATATCTCCAGTATCTTACAAAGACAGTTAGTCAGAGCAATGGGTCGGTAATTATATGCTTGTGTTGGATCTTTTCCTGGTTTTGGGATAGCAATGACAATTGACCTATGCCAAGAATTTGGAAACTCTTCCTCTGCAAGTATTCTATTGTATAATAAGAGAAGAAGATCCATAGAAGATGATGGTAGATGTTTTATCATTTCATAATGGATGTCATCAGGCCCTACTGCACTAGGGTGAGATAGTAGGAGAGCTCTTTTTAGTTCCTCCTTAACAAATGGTTGATTGTATGGCTCAAGAACATTGGTAGAAAAATTAAGCTTTGTTTCTCTTGCTGCTCATTCAGTATTAAAAATACACGAGAATATGAAGTTGTTGCTGAGATTCTGGGAAAAGTTCCTCCCAGAGTGTCTTTAATCGCTT